>NW_026087577.1:966957-1566957 GCF_022539395.1 Myiozetetes cayanensis
GGGATCGGGAGGGAGCGGGGGGCACCGCACCTGGGCGGGGAGGTCGAGGCGCAGCGCGGGGCTTGCGGTACCGGGGTCCCTCCCGTGCGCGTCCGGGGTGGGGGGGGCTCATGCATTGGTGGGAGGGCTGCAATGGGCGCATCGGGGGTCCGGTGCGGTTTGAGGCGGGAGGTGTGTGTGTGTAGTGGGGAGGGGGTTTGTAATGGGGGACTGCTGTGTGGTTGGGAGGGCCCGGTGTGATGGGGCTTTGCGCCGTGCGGGATGGGGGTAGCTGTAGTGGGGGACCCCTGTGCGGGTTTGGGATGGGGGCTGCAATGGGGGGACCCTCCCCTGTGAGAGTTAGGGGGTGGTGCAATGGGGGGGCTCAGTGCGGCGCGAGGAGGGGGTTGCAGTGGGGTGGTTTAGGGGAGGCTGCAATGAGAGTCCCGGTGCGGATGGACGAGGGACTGCAAGGGGGTCCTGCTGCGATTCAGTGTGGGGGCTGCAGTGGGGGACCCCAGTGCGAGTCAGGGGGGCCTGTGCATTACGGGATCCCGGCGGGGTTCGGGGGAGGGGAGACCCATGCAGTGGTGTGGTCCTGCAGTCTAGAGGGGTCCCTGTGCAGTTCGGGAGGGCCCTGCAATGTCGGGGGTCCCGGTGCTTTTGGGGCGTCCCGGTGTGGTTTGGCGGGGCCCTGGAATGAGGAGCCCCGGTGCGGTTCGGGGGTGGTCGCTGCGGGTGGGGGGGTCCCGGTGCGATGGGCTTTGCTTCGTGCAATGGAGTGGGGTGGTCTGTGCAGTAGGGGGGGAGGGGGGGTCCTGCAATGTCGGGGGGGCCCGTGCGCCAGCGCGGCGGCAGCTCCGCAGCGCTGCCCGTTTGCGGCGGGGGGGCCGAGGGGGCCCCTCTGCACCGCGCCGGGCTCGGGGCTGCCGGCAGCCTGCGTGCCCTGTCCCTCCCCTCCATGGGGTCCGTCCCGCCGCGAGGCCCCCATGCGTAGCACCCCCCGACTCCCGTCTCGGGGCAATGCTTCGGTTTTGGGGGTGCTGCAGCACCAGGGGCCTCGTGGTGTGTGGGGCAGCCACAAGTGTGTGTGTGTCCCCTCTACCCATGTCCTTATGGGGGTCCCACCCGAGTCCTTTTGGGGTGGCACCGTCAGGGGATACTTCCCTGCCATCTCCCCATGGGCTCCCCCTTTGTGTGTGTGTCCCCCCCCCTCTTTCCCTGCAGAGCTTTGTGTAATGCTGCCGACCTCCCCAAGTCCCCTCTGTCCCCCCCGGTTCCTTCTAGGGGTGCCTACAGGTACCCCCATCCCTGGGGGCAGCAGAGCAGAGCAGGGCCACATCCTGTCACTGGCGGGTGCTCAGGGGCTGGAGAGGGGGCTTGGTGCTGCCTTCAGCCCTCCTCTCACTTGGTACTGGGGGGGATTTTGGGGGTCCTGGGGTGCTGACAGGGCGCTTGGTCCCGTAGGGCTCCCGGGCGGCGTGGGCACAGCCGCAGTGCCCCGGGCGGCACTGACAGGCTCGCCGGACACGTGCCTCTCTGCACCCCCTGGGCACCCACCACCCACCATGGATCCCCAGAGCGACACAGGTGAGCCCCGGGGACCCCAGGATGGGAGTGTTACCCTCTGCCAGGTGCCGGTCACAGCTGTGTTCCCGCTGCACATCGTTGTATCTCCACTGTGTCCCCGAAGCCCCTCGCCACGGGATGTTGGGGTCCCACAGGGTGCTGTGGCAGTGTCCCACCCACCATGGCGCGTCTGTGCCCGCCGCCGTGTGGGTGTTACCGTGCCAGACACCTGGGGGCGGGGGAGGCCATGGGGGTTGTGCCAGCCGCCCCCCTCCCCCGGGTATCCCAGGCCATGCCAGGTATCCCCCTTCCCAGTTTTCCCAAACCCCCCAGCATTTCTCACGCCCTGGGGAGGCTGAGGCACGGCTCCTGTCACCGCCATGGCGTGGCCCACGTGCGGCTCTTTGCGCGGGGTCCCTGCGGTGCCACGCATGGGGACAGCTGTGGTGACCACGAGGGCCATGCCCGCGCTGTCCTGGCTCCTGCTGGCTCCCCGGCAGAGCCACCCTGTAATTATACCAGTGGGAACTCTGGCAACATGTGGGGGGGGGGGTGTATGTCCTCCCCACCTCCCCAGATAGGAACACACCGCACTGCCAAGCCCCGCGTGCTCCAGAGGGGGAACCTGAGGCACAAGGGCGGTGTCGGAGACCCATGTACCCCTGGATGGACTTGCCGCCAGTTGAGGACGGGGCGGGTGTGTCCCCTCTGCCCCCAAACAGCCCTGGTTGCCGCCGGCCGGTATTTTTGGAGCGGCCGCAGGGCTGGAGCGTTGCCCGGTTGTGCCTGGCACGGGGCTGGCACGCGGCGTGGTGGCACGGGGACACGGTGGCACAGGGACACAGCCTGCCCGCCTCTGCCACCCCCAAGGCGCTTTGCTCGGGGTCACCCTCCTCACTGTGGCTTTGGGTTTGCCTCTGGGAAGGGGGTTTGGGGACCCCCTGCAGGTGCTGTGACTCTCCGGCTGCTATGATGAGTTGGACAGGTCTCAGCTGGGCTGGGTCAATCACAGGGATGTGGCAGAGCCCATCCCTGAGCCCGGGGGTCCCCAGTCACCCCTTGGGGGGCTCTGTGCCCCTGGGGCTCTCCAACTGCACCCTTTTCCCATGCTCATCCCAAAACCAGGCGGTGTCCTGTGGGTGCTGGTACCATCCCCGGGTGCAGCCCCCTGCCCCCCATCTCTTCCATCATGCCTGGGGGTCCCCACTATTCCCCCCTCATCTCCTAGAGGACCCCCTCATCCCCCAGATGTGCCATCACCTCTGGATGGGGCTCTATGGGGAGCCAGGAAGGGGAGCTGGGAGCTGGAAGCTGGAATGGGGGTCTGGCCACAGGAAAGGAGTCCAGGAACCGGGAAGGGGGTCCAGAAGACAAGAGGGCCCATTCCCGCGGCCTCCTGCCCGCTGGCAGCACCAGAAATAGCTGGGCTGACGTCAAGCCCCAAAGCACCCCGGGGGGGGTGGATAGCGGGACGGGGGGTGTCCCAGAAATATCCCGGCTATTAAAAGTCTTGGCTTGGGATTAACGTGATGGTAAATAAACATGGTGGCTGCCGGGGGGTTACACATGGCTGGGACACTGGGGTGGTCACCATTCCCAAAAGGGGAGTCCTCACACCTCAGCCCATTGTCACCCCCTGCTCCGGTTTGTCCCCGTGGAGCTGCTTCGGGACACTAATCCCGTGGGAAGTGTGCTGAGTTGGCATCTGTGTCCCCCGCGCACCTCTTTCCCCGGGGAGGTCTTGTTGGGGGGAGTCAGAGGGTCCTGGGAAGGGGGGGAGGTGTCGTTTGTTTTCATTTGCCCAAAGCGGGGACTAATCCCCCTCTGCACATCCCAGATTTTATTCCCGGCAGCACTGATGCGGATTAACGTCCCTGGCAATTAGGGGGATGTGGAAAGGGGTGTGGGATGGGAGGGGTATTGTGGGGATCCCAGGACCCCCACGGCCCCCCCATGCAGGGCAGCCCCTGTACCCTGTCCCTGGGGTAGTTGGGGTGCAACTGGGTGTTGGGGGGGGCACAGCACACCCCATTCTGCAGGATCTCCTGTGACACACCCCCCCCCAGCACAATTCCCTATTTATAGCCAGCTCCTCCTGTGCACCGGCTATTTCCAGGTGCTGGAGAGAATAGCCTGGATACGGAGGGGGGGGGGCATGGAGGGGACTGTAGGTGAGGTGGGGCCCCTAAGCCCTGCTCTGCCTGGAATGGGGAGGGGAGAACAGTCTACATCCTCTCCCATTCCCCTAAACTCCAAGGGATGCTCTGTGGCCCTCATCTCCCCATCCCCCACTGTTGAGGGGGTGATGGAGGGGTGGGTTTTGGGCTGCATGCACCCCCCAGCCCCTCTGTGGTCCCATTCAGGGGGGGACACAGGTGTCTTTCTGCAGAGGGGGGGTCTGGCCGTGAGCCCCCGCTGGAACTCATGCCCCGCACCCCGCTGCACGCCCCAGGTGAGTGGGAGAGCCTGGCTCCCTGTGCCTCCAAAACCCTCTGATGTCCCCCCCCGCAAAACCCTCTGACATCCTCTCCAAAACCCTGTGACGTCCCCTCTCAATACCTGGTGACATCCCCCCTCAAAACCTAGTGACATCCCCTCTCAAAGTCCGGTGACATCCCCCTGCAAAAGTCAGTGGTGTCCCCCCGGTGAGGTGTGAGTGTAGCAGGGTGAGGGGTGTGCAAGGGGAAGAGCTGCTCTCCTTGCGTGAGTGTGCACAGGTGTGCAAGGGGAGAGCTTGTCTTTTGACACTAGTGTGTCGGGGGAGAGCTGCAGCTGTGCAAGGGATAGAGGTACTTTCCTTCCATGAGAGTGTTCAGCTGTGCAAGGGGTAGAGTTGGTCTCCTTGCATGAGAGTGTTCAGGTGTGCAAGGAGGAGAGCTGCTCTTTTTGCATGAGTATGTAAAGGTGTGCACAGGTGTGTTGGGGAGAGCTACGTGTGTGTACAGTTGCGTAAGGGGTAGAACTGCTCTTGTTGCACAGTTGTGTTCAGGCATGCAAAAGGGAGAGCTGCTCTCCTTGCACAAGTGTGCATGGATATGTAAGGGGGAGCTGCACTTCTTACATGGGGGTGCAAGGCAGAGAGCCACTCTCCTTGCACAGAAGTGTGCAAAGGGACCAGCCCTCCTTGCACCAGCGTGCATGGGGTTGGCAATTCTTGCACAAGTGCACATGGGCGTACAATGGGGTAGAGCTGCTCTGCTTGCATATGTGTGTACAGATGTGCAAGAGTAGAAATCACTGGCTTGCCACGAGTGTACATGTGTGCAAGAGGAAGAGCTGCTCTCCTTGCATGAATGCGCACAGGTGTGCAAGAGGAAGAGCTCTCCTTGCACAGGTGTGCAAAGGGAGTGACTGTTGTTGCACAAGTGTACATGAGTGTGCAAAGGGAAGACCACCCCCCCCTGCAAAAAATGTATGTGCAGGGACAGGTGTGCAAAGGCCAGGTGCCCCCAGCCCTAGGGGTGCTGCCCCCATGGTGGGGAAGTATCAGGGAGTCCCTGGGAGGGACCCCAGTCCCTGCTGTGTCTTCATTCCTTGGGACACCCCCCCCCCTCCATGCCCACAAGGAGCTGCTGGGGGGACCCTTCATTTTGGGGGGGCCCTGGGCACTGAGGGGTTAAGCAACACCTGTCCATAGGGGTTGGAGGGGGTACGGGGTGGGGGTCCCTTCATAGGGTAGGGTGATGGCCCTGGCCTGGTGCCAGCCCAAAGCCACCACTGACCACAAAGTGTCAGGTTGGCTCCTCTGGGGTCTATTTGCTGTCCCCTCCCTGGGTGCTGCTCCCTCTTCTCCCTCCTGAAAGGGCTGGGTGCTGACCCCCCCTCCCCCATTACACCCCAACACCCACCGGGGGCCGTTGGTTAGCCCCCAAACTGGGGTGTGTCAGGTCTAGGGGGTGCAGGAGTGCCCCAATGCACTCCCCTAAAATATGTTCCTCCAGGAGAAACAAACCCCCTCCCCCAACCCCAAGAGTGATTTGGGGTGGGGAGGGGGGCTGGGGGTTCATCTCTTGCATGTTAAGGCGGGGCTGGCACTGACTTGGGACTGGTTGTGTCTGGGCGTGCTGGTTACTTTGGGGGGGTGCTGCCTGGTTTAGGGGGCTGGCTCATACTAGGGGGACTGATTAGTACTGGGGAGAGAGGGGGCTGGTTGGGATATGGGGGGGTACATCTTGGCTTGGGGTCTGGTTGGTATATTAGGGATTGGCACTGGGAGGGACTGGTTATCTTGGGGGGTGCTGCCTGGCTTGAGGGGCTGGCTCATACTGGGGGAGACTGGGAGGGAGGGTTGGTTAACACTGGGGTGCTACTTGGTGTGTTGGGGGCTGGTTGGCATCAGGGGGAGGTGGTTGGTTTGAGGGGATGCTGATTAGCTTGGGGGAATGCTGTCAAGCTTGGGGCAGGCTGGTTCATACTGGGGAGGGGCTGGTTAGTACTGGGGAGGGGGGACTTGTTGGTTATGGGGGTGCCAATTAGCTTGGGGGCTGGTTGGTATTGGGGGACTGGTTGATACTGGAGGGGCTGGTTGGTATATGGGGAGACTGGCTGGCACTGGGGGGACTGGTTAGTTTGGGGAGATGCTGCCTGTTTTGGGGGGCTGGCTCATACTGGGAGGGGGTGGTTGCACTGGGGAGGTGGGGCTGGCTGATTTGTGGGGGGAATGGTTGGCATTGGGGGGGCTGATTAGTTTTGGGGGACAAGCTGCCTGGCTTGGGGGGCTAGTTAGCTTGGGGAGGGTACTGCCTAGTTGGGGGGCTGATATTTGGGGGGCCTGGTTGGCACTGGGGGTGTGCAGCAGGGTACGGTGCACGGGGGATTGGCAGGTTTTGGGGGTGCTGGCTGCCCTCCAGGGACGCTGGCATGCCCCCGGGGGTGGGGGTCTGTCAGAATGGGGCGGGAAGCTGGGGCTGTCTCACCTCCGCGCACGGTGACGTCCATGGGTCCGTCCGGGCACACGTCAGTGCCCGACATGCAGCCGCGCCAGGTTGGGAGGGCTGCGGGGAGGGAAGGTGTGGGGAGGCGCATTAACATTCAGCGCGTGCCCCCCGCCCCCGCCTTCCTGTTTGCGTGGGGGAGGGGGAGGGCTCAAGGGGGGCTGGCCCAGACGCTGAGTCCCCTCCCCGAGTCCTTTGCTGATGGAGGTGGTGGTGGGAGGGAGGATATCTGTGCCCCTCGGTTTTCGCTGGGGAGTTTAAGGGGGATGTTTGGGGATGGGGGGCCTCGGTCTTGCCCTCTTCCCCCCCTCCGCCCCCCCGGTTACCCTTGGGTTGGTTGTTGTGTGTTGCAAATGCAGGAGCTTGCATTGGGGGGACCCCCATGTGGTTTTGGTTTTTTTTTGGCGTGGATGGAGGGAGAATCCCGGGCTAATCCAGGAGTTTGGAAGCTGGGGAGAGACCCCCAAGGGCTTTATGGGAGAGGCTGATCACTGACACCCCTCCCTCCTCCTCCCCCCGGCACCCTCAGGTACCCCTGAGCCATCCCCTCCCATCCCCCTCGTCACTGGGAATGCCCGGCTTCTTCCCCATCCCTGGGACACCCTCAAACTGTTCCCAGCTACCCTCCCCACCCTGGGACACCCCAAAACTGCACTGGGTTGACACTCCCATCTCTGGAACACCCCTATACTGTCCCTTGAAGTTCCACTGCCCCCCATCATCCCTGGGACACTCCCAAACCACTCTCAGTTCTCTCCCCACTGCTGGGACCCCCCAGAACTGCCCTTTAAACAAGTCTTATCCCTCCCATCATTCCTGGTACAACCCCAGCACCCCCTTCCCCCCGCCCCATCATTCCTGAGACACCCCCAAGCTAATCCCATTTCTCCTCTCCATCCCTGGCACACCCAAAAACTGTTCCCAGCTCCCCTCCCTATTCTTAGGACACCCCCAAACTGCCCCCAGCTTTTTCCCCTCTCACTGACACTCCCAAACTGCCCCTAATTCCCCTCCGACATCCCTGGGCACCCCAAAACTGCCCCTTTAAGGAAGTCCCATCAACATTTTTGAGACACCTCCAAGTCACTCCCGTTTCCCTCCCCCATCCTTGAGACACCCCAAAATGCCCCTTAACAAAGTTCCAGCCCTCCTATCATTCCCGGGACACCTGCAAGCCACTGTTGTTTCTCCCCTACATCCCTGGGGCACCCTAAAACCACCCCTTCAACAAGTCCCTGCCCCCACCATACCCCTGGAACCCATTCCCCAGGCTGCTTCCAGCCCAACCTCCCCCCACCGTGACCCGGTGTGGCCCCGCAGGGCCAGAGGGGCCGGGGCTGGAGGCCGCGGGGTTGGACGCGGGGCTGGCAACGGCACGGGAGCAGCAGCTGCAGCGGGAGCTGGTGGCCCTGAAGCAGCAGCAGCAGCTCCAGAAGCAGCTGCTCTTCGCCGAGTTCCAGAAGCAGCATGAGCACCTCACACGCCAGCATCAGGTCCAACTCCAGAAGCACCTCAAGGTATGAGGGGGGGGAGCCTTGGGGGGTGGACTGGGGGGATGGAGCTGTTGGGGGAGATACTGAGGGTGGTGGAGTCATGGGAAGGGATATGGGGGGTGACGGAGCTATTGGAGGGGGGATACCGCAGCTGATGGAGCAATGGGGGGATGAAGGAGGGAGGTTGGGGGAAGGGAGATTTTGGAGATCACTGTTCTGGGGTGATGCAGCTATTGGGGAGGATACTGGGGGTGATGGAACTCTTGGGGAAGATGCTGGGGGTGATGCAGCTGTTGGGAGGGAGGTTGGAGGAATGGAGATGTGGGGGATCACTGATCGGGGGTGATGCAGCTCTTAGGAGGTGATTGAGGATGATGGAGCCATTGGGCTAGGTACCGGGGGTGATGGAGCTATTGGGGGGAATACTGGGGGTGATGGAGATGGGGGGTATCACCTGTCTGAGGTGCTGGAGCTGTGGGAGGAGGATAGTGGGGGTGATGGAACAGTTGGAGGATGATGGAGCGGTTGGTGTGATGGAAATACTAGGTATCACTGATTTGGAGTGGTGGAGGTGTTGGAGATGATAGCAGGGGTGATGGGGTTGAGGGGGGTGATGGAACCAGGGGGGTGATACTGGGGCTGATGGAAATAAAAGGCAATAGAGCTATTGGAAAGATATTGGTAGTGATGGAGGTAAGAGATATCACCTGTCTGAGATGATGGAGCTGTTGGGGGGATATTGGGGGTGATGGCATTGTTGGGGGTGAGACTGGGGGTGATGAAGCCACAGGGGGGTAATGGAGCTATTGGGGATAATGGAACTGTGGGATAACATTTGTCCGGTGTGATGGAGCTTCTGGGAGGGTTGCTGGGGGTGATGGAGCTATTGGGGTTGAGGGAACTGTCAGGTATTGCCTCTGTGGGGTGATGGAGCTGTTGGGAGTGAGGTGGTGGGGGGATGGAGATGGGGGGGTATCTGTAATCTGGGATGATGGAGTGATTGGGGGGTGATTGGGGGTGATAGAGCCACTGAGGGGATTTGGGGTGCCAGAGCCATGGGCCATCATGTTCCTTGGGGTGCTGGAGCTGTGGGTTGTCATCCTGGCATACCAAAGCCAGGTGGGGAGAAGGGGGCAGGGCAGTGCATCCCTCCGGTGTGGTTGTGCTCCGGGAGTCCCATCCCTGTCCCCCTATGCCCCCCTACCCTGCAGCAGCAGCAGGAGGCCCTGGCCGCCCGCCGGCAGCAGGAGCTGGAGCAGCAGCGGCAGCGGGAGCGGCAGGAGCTGGAGCAGCAGCGCCTGGAGCAGCTCCAGAGCCTGCGCCCCAAGGACAGGGGCCGTGACAGTGAGCGAAGGAGCATCGGGGGGCTGGGGGCATCTGGAGGGCTAGGGAGGGGGCTGGCAGCAATTGGGGCTGGGGGTGAGTGGGGGTAATGGGAGGCAGAGGGCTCCGGGGGGCAGTGGGACTTGGGGAATGGAGGCAGTTGAAGCTGGGGGGTGTTGTGGACTGTGGGGCTGTAGGCTGGATTTGGGAGAATGGGAGGCAACAGGTTCTGGGGGGAAGTGGGGCTGGGGGCATCTCTATGGGGGCTGTGGGAGTGGGTAGTGATGGGGGCTGGGGAGTGGGTGGGGGGCTGGGAGGGGAGTGGGCTCTGGGTGGGGACAGTGGGACTTCACAGATCTTGGGGGAACAGGTGGCAGTTGTGAGGCTGGGGGCAGTGGGGACATGGGGGGCTGTGGGGGGAAGGGGGCAGTGGGGCTGGGTGCATTGGGGGTCTGTGGGAAATAGGGGCTGGGAGCATCTGGAGTTGGGGTGCTAGGAGCTGGTTTGGGGGGAAGGGAAGGCAATGGAACCTGGAAGGGCTGAGGGCTCTGACAGGGACTGGTTGCAACAGGGAGTGGGGGAGCAAGGGAGGTCTGGGGGTAATGGGGTCTGGGGTGGGATGGGGGGCTGTGGGGTGCATTGGGGGCACTGGGGACAGTGTACTCAGAGGGGACGGTGGGACTGGGGGTGCTGAGGGCATCTTGGGGCTGTAGTGGGGATGTACTGCCTCTCTGACCCCCTCGTGCCACCCAGGTGCCATTGCCAGCACTGAGGTGAAGCTGAAGCTACAGGAGTTCCTGCTCAGCAAGACGAAGGAACCGGGCCCTGGCCCTCCCAACCATTCCCTCCCCCAGCACCCCAAATGTTGGTAGGTGACCCACAGGACCCCCATAAACCACCTCGTGGGGGAAACCCAGGTGTCCTAGCGGGGTCTCTGCCACCTTCCCCCCCTGGCCTAGGGCTCACCACACCTCGTTGGACCAGAGTTCCCCCCCGCAGACTGGCAGCCCAGGGACCCCCCCATCCTACAAGCTCCCCCTCCTCGGCACCTATGAAGGCCGGGATGACTTTCCTCTCCGGAAAACTGGTGGGTGCCAGTGGGCGGGGAGGGCATGATGAACCTCCAGGGGAGGTGACACCTTTTGGGGTTACACCTTTTGGGGTGACACCTTTTGGGGTCCCCCCAGCCTCGGAGCCCAACCTGAAGGTGCGGTCGCGGCTGAAGCAGAAGGTGGCGGAGCGGCGGAGCAGCCCCCTCCTGCGGCGCCGTGATGGCTCCGTGCTCAGCGCCTTCCGCAAGCGCCACGTCGAAATCACCGGTGTGTCCCCCAGGGGGCACGTGTGATGGCATGGGCCACGTGGGAGGTCGTGGGTAGGGGACCTGCCACCTGCCTTTCCCCAGGTCACTTGGCGGTACCCTGGAGTGCCCAGGAGGGACCTGCATCCCTGTCCTTGTGGCTGCACGGGATTGTGGGACACGTGTGCTGCTGGACACATGGACATGTGTGCTTGGACGCTCACTGTGCAGCAGGAGTGTGCATGTCTGTGCACACACTTGAGCATGTGTATGCTTCTGCACATCTGTGCAACATGAGGACACTGATGCTGCGCATATTTGAAGCATGAGTGTGCACATCATATGTGTGCTTGTGCAACAGGAGTGCACTCACTGCTGCTGCACACGCTTGTGGAACGTGTGCACGCACACGTGCTTGTTCCTGTGGGAGATTTTTCACATACGCTTGAGCAACACACATCCCCCCCAAGGCAAATGCTTGTGCAACAGGAGCGCATGTCTGTGCATGCACTTGTGCACACACTTGTGCATGTGTGTGCTTCTGTACATCGTGCTTGTGCTGCAAGAGAGCACAGTGCTGCGTCAGCTGTGTGCGAAACATGCACACGTGGTTGTGCAAAGTGAGTGCATGCATGCTTCTGCATGTGTGTGCTTGTGCAACAGGAGGGCACAGTGCTGCTGCACACGTGTGTGGAACATGTGCGCAGTGGTGCGCACATACTTGTTGCTGTGTGAGTTTTTTCATATGTATGATTGTGCGACATGCGTGCACATGCACACTTATGGACACACTTGTACAACATGAATGCACATCTGTACACACGTGTGTGCTTCTGCACATGCTTGTGCAGCACGTGTGCTTGTGCACGTGTTTGCAGCAAGTGTGCATGACACGCTTCATGACATGCTTGTACAATAGGAGTGGGTGTACTGCTGCTGCACACGCTTGTGGAACACATGCACACACATGTGCTTGTTCCTGTGGGAGATTTTTAACGTGTGCTTGCACAGCACTTGTGTACACACGTGTGTCTGTGTAACACGAATGCACACATCTGCACACGCACACATGTGTGCTATTCTGTGTATGTTCCTATACAACACAAGTGCACACATTTTCCTGCACACACTAATCCATGCATGTGCTTTTGCGGTGGTGCAATACATGTGCACAGGTGTGCTGGTTCGGCTGGTTCCCTTGCACACCTTTGTGTGCACTGGGGGCGCTATCGCCCTCTCCCCGAGGTGGGTGGGGATCCCTGTGTCCTGTCCCTGTGTGTGACACACATGTGTGCTACAGTGTCCTCGGTGTGCAGCAGTGCCCCAGGATCGGGGCCCAGCTCCCCCAACAGCTCCCACGGTGCCCACAATGGCCTGGCCGCCTCCGTCCCCAACATCCATGCTGAGGTACGGCCTGAGGGGAGGGAGGGAGGGGCACACGTGTGCAGGTGTGTGCTGGGGGTGTGCTCAAAGCGTACATGTATGTTTAGGTGTGTGCTGGAGATGGGCTCAGGGTGCACGTGTATTTAGGTGTGTGCTGGGGGTGTGCTTAGGGTGCACACATGTTCAGGTGTGTGCAGCCAGCGTGTTTGGGTGCACACGTGCTCAAGCGTGTGTAGCCAGTGCATGCATGTTCATGGTACACATGTGTAATCAGGAGTGTGCTAGAGGTGTGGTCAGCATGCACGTGTGTGTGCAGGTGTGTGCTATGGGTGTACTCAAGGTGCACACGTGTCCTCAGGCGTGTGCTGTATGTTTAGGTGCACGTGTGTGCAGGTGTGTGCTGTTAGCAGGCCCAGTGTGAGTGGCACATGCTGGCACAGACGTGCAGAAAACATGTCCTGGTGTGCCCTGGTTCAGATGTGCTTCTGGCGTGTTTTGCCTTGGTACATGCATGCTGATGGCGTGACCTGCCCCCTACACATGTGCTGACGGCATGCTGTGCCCTGGCACACGTGTGCTGATGGTGTGTTGTGCCATGTGGTGCCGCAGCAGCTCCTGCCCCAGCCCCATGCCCTGGCCCTGGACGGGGCCCAGCTCAGCCTCTACACGTCCCCATCGCTGCCCAACCTGTCCCTGGGGCTGCAGGCCACTGTCACTGTCACCAGCGCCCACCTCCCCGTGAGTGGGGGGCATGGGGACCCTCTGAGGGCACGGGGGGTGTGGGGACCCCATGGAGGGGTGGCACAGGGACCTGGAACCCTAGGGAGGGAATATGAGGACCCTCTTGAGGGCATGGGGACAGGAGGACTCCACAGGGGGTGGCACAGGGTCATAGCACCCCATGGGGAGGATGTGGGGACTCCCTGGGGATATGGGGACTCCACGGTGGGTGGCATGGGGACCTGGCACCCCGTAGGGACTGTGGGGGTATCCCGAAGAGGGATGGTACAGGGACCCCATTAGGACCAGGAATCCTGTGGGGAGGGATGTGGGAACACAACAGGGAGTGGAATGGGGACCTGATACCCTTTTGTGGGAGGATGTGGGGCACCCATGGTGACCATGTGGGGACCTCATGGGAGTGGCACTCCACGGGGTGGTGTTAGGACTCCCAAGTGCCACCCACATCCCCTCAGGCGTCCCCCAAGCTGTCGCCGCAAGCCGAGGGTGAGCGCCCTGGAGTGCCCCCCCTGTGCCCTGGGACTGCCCTCACCGGGAAGTTCCTGAGCACATCCTCAATCCCGGGATGCCTACTGGGGGTTGCCCTGGACGGGGACCCCCAGGCCAGCCCCCCATCTCTGCTGCAGCACGTCCTACTGCTGGAGCAGGCGCGGCAGCAGAGCACCCTCATCGCTGGTGAGGCCCCACTTCCCCGAGTCTCACCCCGGTTTCCCCTCAGTCCTTCCTCAGTTCCCCCTCAGTTTCCCTGCAATCCTTCCCCAGTTCCTTCCCCAGTTTTCTCTCATTCCTGCCCGTTTCCCCCCAGTCCTCCCCCAGTTTATCCCTAGTTCTGCCTCAGTTTTCTCCCAGTTCTTCCATGGTCCCCTTGCCCAGTCCTGCTCCCCAATTCCTTCTCAGTCCTGATCTACTTTTCTCTGTTCTCCCCCAGTCCTCCTTTAGTTCTTCCCCAGTCTTTCTACAATTTCCTCCCTGTCCTGCCCTGATCTCCCACTAGTCCTTCCCTAGTTCACCTCTAATCTTGTCCCAGATGCCCTCTGTGCTCCACTTTCCCCCGCAAGTCCTTCCCCAGTTCTCCCCCAGTCCTGACCAGTTATCTCCAGTCCTACCCTGATTTTCTTCCAGTCCCTCCCCAGCTTCCTCCCAGTCCTTCCCCAGTTCCCCCCACATTCTTTCCCCAGTTTCCCCTGCCTACAGCCCCCCACTCTCATCACCCCCAGCTGCACTGGGGAGGTCTGGGGGGTATCGGGTGTTCCACTGACCCGGTGCCCCCCAGTGCCCCTGCACGGCCAGTCCCCACTGGTGACAGGGGAGCGCGGAGGGGGTCCCCGTGGGAACAAACTGCCTCGGCACCGGCCCCTGAGCCGCACCCAGTCATCCCCGCTGCCGCAGAGCCCCCAGGCCCTGCCCCACGGCCCCCTCCAGCACCACTTCCTTGACAAGCAGCAGATCCAACTGGGCAAGGTGGGCTGCCCTGGGTCTGGGGGTGGGCATGGGGTGGTTATGGGGTGAGAGTGGGCTGGCAGTGGGGTGAGCATGGGGTGTATGTGATGTGGGAAATGGGGTGTGGGGTGGGCATGGGGGGTATGTGGAATGGGAACGGGGTGTGGGGTGTAAGTGGTGTGGGTGTGGGGAATGGGATGGACGTGGGTTGGGCATGGGGTGCGTGTGGTGTGGGGAATGGGGCATAGGGTGTATGTGGTGTGGGGAATAAGGCATGGAATGGTGTGGGCTGGGCGTGGGGTGAGTATGGGACTGGACTTGGGAGGGCGTGGGGTGAGCATGGGGTGTATGTGGGGTGGGAATGGGGCATGGGCTGGGATGTTGGGTAGCCGTGGGCCACCCTGACACACCACTAACTCCACCAAATACAGCTGAGGGGTGTGAGGTTGCAAACGGGGGAAACTGAGGCAAGGGAGGGGAAATTGGAGACAACTGGGAAGAGGAGGGTATGGGGTGGCTATGGGGTGACTGTAGGGGATGGGGTGGGCATGGGCTGCATATGGGGTGGGTTCTGAGGGGACCACAGGGTGGGTGTGGAGTTGCTGTAGGGCATGGGGTAGGGCAGACGGGGTATAGGGGTGCAAGGGGTCACTAACGCCGCCCTGCCCCCCAGCTACTCCCCAAGGCGGGGGAGCTGGCACGGCAGCCCCCCACCCACCCCGAGGAGACAGAGGAAGAGCTGACGGAGCAGCAGTCACCCCCCCCGGGCGAGGGGGTCTCCCCCAGCCTTCCCCTCGTCCAGCCCCTCACCCTGATCTTCCCGGAGGCTGGGGACCCCCCGGAGCAGCTGCAGGACCCCGAGGGCTGCCAGGGGCTGGGGGACAGCGGGGACGAGGCTGAGGGCACCAGGGACCCCGATGTCACCGAGGTGGGCATCACCTACAAGCAGGTAAGACTTTGGGGGGGCCCAAATCCCCCCAGACTCCCTAAATGCCCCCACCACGAGCATCCTGTGCATCCTTTGCCCCTGCTCTGCACCCAGCTGTGTGTCCTCCCCTATTTTTGGGGTGATGCCGCAGTGATGACTCGGAAGGGTCGGTGAGTCATCTCCCCCCTCCATCCCCCGTCCCCACCACCCCCGCACTGTGACCCCCCCGTCCTCTGCAATGACTCATCCCCCATCCCCCCTCTTGGCCCTGGGGGCTGATGGAGGGTCATGTTGGGGTATCCCCCCCAGGTGTACCCCGAGGCGTCGCTGCAGCTTTACTCCACACCCCCCTTGGGGGTCTTGGCACTGTCCCACCCAGCCCTTGCCCGCACCCAGTCGTCCCCTGCCAGCGTCAAGCCTCCCATGCCCGAGGGGCCCCCCAAGCACCTCTTCACCACAGGTACAGGGGCAACAGGGGTTGGGGTACCTCTGTCCCTTAGAATTCTTCTGTCCCTTGGGGTTCCATGTCCCTCAGGGTGTCACCTGTCCCGTGGGATCCCCCTGGCCCTGTATCCCGTGGGTGCCCCATCCTGTGGTAGACTCCAGGGATGTCTGTGTCGTCCCACCCCAAATGTCCCATTCCTTGGTGGGGTTGGGGGTGACCCTGTCAAATGGGATCCCCTTGTCCCATGGGGTTCCCAATCTCTCAGGGTGTTTGGGGTCCTGCTGTCCCCTGGAGTTTCCCATCCTTCAGGGTGCCTGTGTCCCAATGAGCCCCTCTCCCGTATGGTTTCCCATCCCTCAGAGTGTCTGGGATTCTCCCTGTCCTACGGGATCCCCCTATCCCCTGGGGTTCCCAATAGCTTGGGGTGCCCAGGTGTCCCCATGTCCCATGGAATCCTTCTGTTCAGGGGTTCCCAATAGCTTGGGGTGCCCAGGTGTCCCCATGTCCCATGGAATCCTTCTGTTCAGGGGTTCCCACTTGCTTGGGGTGCCTGTGGTCTCTCCCTGTCCCTTGGGGCTCCCAGTCCCTTGGGTTGCCCAGGGATCCTCCTATTCCACAGATTTCCCCTGTCCCTTGGGGTTCCCAATTGCTCAGGGTGCCCAAGGGCCCCCATATCCTACGGGATCCCCCTTATTCCATGGGTTCCCCCTGTCCTTTGGGGTTCCCATTCCCTTGGGATACCCATGTTTCCCCCTATTCTACAGATTCCCCCTGTCCCCTGGGGTTCCCAATCCTCTGGGGTGCCCAAGGGTCCCTCAATCCTGTGGGATCCCTCCATCCCCTGGGGTGCCCGTGTCCCCTCAGCACCCCACCCCCAGGGTCATCCACCCTGGGAGGGGGTGCTGGGGGTCCGGTGCCAGGTGTGCTGCTGGCACAGGTGTGGTGTATGACACATTCATGCTGAAGCACCAGTGCACCTGCGGGAACACCACAATCCACCCGGAGCACGCTGGCCGCATCCAGAGCATCTGGTCCCGGCTCCAGGAAACTGGCCTGCTCGGAAAGTGCGAGGTGAGGAGAGGACTCTGTGTTCCAGAGGGGGGCTGGGGTTGGCTTGGGGAGAGGAGGGTCTCACACCTGTGCCCCCTTTCCCAGCGGATCCGGGGCAGAAAGGCAACACTGGAGGAGATCCAGACGGTGCACTCAGAGCACCACACGCTGCTCTATGGCACCAGCCCCCTCAACCGCCAGAAACTGGACAGCAAGAAGCTTCTGGGTGGGTGTTAGGTGTAGAGGTGCCCCTATCCCATGGGATTCCCCTGTCCTATGGGATTCCCAATTGTTTGGGGTGCTCAGAGGTCCCCCTATTCCATGGAATCCTCCCGTCCCCTAGGGTTCCTAATTCTTTGGACTGCCCACGGGATTCCTCAGTGCCATGGGATCCCCCAGTCCCATGAGATCCCGCTGGTGTTCCCAGTCCTTCGGGTTGCCCAGGAGTGCCCCTATTCCTGGGATCCCCCATCCCCTGCAGTTCCCAGTCCTTTGGGGTCCCCAGGGTTGCCCTTATCCCCTGGGATCCCCCTGTCCCCTGGGTTTCCCAATCCTTTGGGGTGCCCAGGGATGCCCCTATCCCTGGGATGCCCCTGTCCCCGCTGTCCCCATCCCACCATGCCGCTCTATCCCTCAGGTCCAATCACGCAGAAGACGTACGCGGTGTTGCCGTGTGGTGGCATCGGGGTGAGTCTGGGGGGCAGAGGGGGTCTCTGGGGTGGGCTGGCCCTGCTGACTCCCAGTGTCCCCCTCCAGGTGGACAGTGACACAGTGTGGAATGAGCTGCACTCGTCGAGCGCGGTGCGCACAGCCGTGGGCTGCCTGCTAGAGCTGGCCTTCAAGGTGGCTGAGGGCGAGCTCAAGGTGAGCGTGGTCTTGCAAATTCACCTGGGCTGTGACAGTCCTTGTGCACACTCATATGTATGTGTGTGGTCTTGCAAATTCACCTGGGCTGTGACAGTCCTTGTGCATATTCATATATATGTGTGTTGCCTTACACACTTACCTGGGCTGTGACACTTTTGTGCATATGTGTGCTCCTTGTACACTCATTTGGGGTGTGACAGGCTCTGTGAATACTCGTGTGTGTGTGTACTGCCTTACACACTCATCTGAGGTGTGACAATCCCTGTGCACATTCATGTGCATGTGCTGCCTTCTTGCACACTCCTCTGGGGTGTGGTAACCCTTGTGCAAGCTCTCGTACATGTGTGTTGCTTTTTTGCACACTCCCCTGGGGCGAGATGGTCCTTGTGCAAGGCTGAGCACATAGGTGCTGCTCTCTTGCGCACTCCCCTGAGTGCAGGGCTCATTGTGCCAGCTCATGTGCAGACATGCTGCCTTCCTGCATGTGTCCCTGCCTGTCCCAAGTGTCCCTTTGTCCCTCTGTGTCCTGCAGCACACATGTCCCTTTGTGTCCCACACATGTTGCTTTGTGTCCCCACCCCATGTGTGTCACTCTGTCCCCGCACTACATGTTCCTTTGTGTCCTTAAACCACTTCTCAGCATTGCAGTCACAGAATATTCTGAGTGGGAAAGGACCCACAGGGATCATTGAGTCCAACACTTCAAGTGGATGGCCCTGTGTGTTCCTCTCTGTCCCACACGTCTCCCTGTGTCCCATGCGCCTTCCGTTGTCCTTATGTCCCACATGTGTCCTGTCTGTCCAACACACATCCCTTTCTGTCCACAGAACGGCTTCGCTGTCATCCGCCCCCCGGGCCACCATGCTGAGGAGTCCACGGCCATGTGAGTGTGGGGACAGGGCTGGGACCCTTGCCCAGGGAGGGACCCCACAGTGTCTTGGGTATCACCCACCACTGAATGAATGTCCCCTGTCCTTCATCCTCTTTTGTCCCCAGGGGCTTCTGCTTCTTCAACTCAGTAGCCATCTCAGCCAAGCTGCTGCAACAGCGGCTCAGCGTGGGCAGGATACTCATCGTGGACTGGGTATGGGGGACAGGGGGACCCCTCCACAGGTGATGGGGACCCCGTGGTTGGGTGTGTGGGGGGTCCCTGACATCACAGATGCACCCCCAGGACATCCACCATGGGAATGGGACCCAGCAGGCCTTCTACAGTGACCCCCATGTGCTCTACATTTCCCTGCACCGCTACGATGACGGCAACTTCTTCCCAGGCAGTGGGGCCCCTGAGGAGGTACAGGAGGGTTTAGGGGAGGGGGTGGAGGTCCCCCTGTGCCCCCCTGGCCCTGGATGTGGCACAGGGAGTCACCTGTGGCTGTGCCTCAGGTGGGCAGTGGGCTGGGAGTGGGCTACAACATCAACATCGCCTGGACCGGTGGCGTCGACCCCCCAATCGGGGACGTGGAGTATCTGACCGCCTTCAGGTGGGGGTCTGGGGGGAGCCTGAGCCTTTGGGGGTTCCCTGGGCTCCGGGGATGTTGCTGGGTCCTGGTGAAACGGTCTCCATGAACTTGGGGGGGTTTCTGCACCCTGAGGAAGGTCCCTGCACCCTTGGGGGGTTCCTTGTGTCCTTAGGGGGATTCCTATGTCTTGGGGAGAGGGTTCCTGTGCCCCTTTAGTGGGGCCTGTATGTCCTGGGTGGTGGCCTCATGCCTTTGGAGGGAGTCCCTGCATCCTGGGAGTGGACCTGTGCCCTTGGGGAGGGGTCCCTACACCCCAGTCCCCATTTCCTGGGAGTTCCCTACACCCTAGGAAGGGTCCCTGGATTAGTGGGGGCGGGGAGTGTGTGTCCCCACACTGTGGGGGAATCCCTGTGTCCTTAGGGAGGTCTCTGTACCCTGGAAGTGGTCACTGCCTCCTTAGGGTTCCCTACACCCTGGGGAGAGTCCATGCACTCTTGGGGGTTCCCCACACCCCAGAGGGGATCTCTGTGTCCTGGGGGCGGTTGTCCCAAATCCCAGAGGATCCCTGTGTTCTGGGGGAGGCTCCTGTCCCCTGGGAGGATCCCAGTGTCCTGTGGGGGAGTGGTCCCTGCATCCTGGGGGTTCCCTGTACCGTGGGAAGGATCCTTGCACCTCGGGGGACTCCCCACAGCCCTTGGTGGGGGGGGGGGGTCCCCTTGCCCCTGGCTGACCCCATGCCTCCCAGGACGGTGGTGATGCCCATCGCCAAGGAGTTCTCCCCAGACGTGGTGCTGGTCTCTGCTGGCTTCGACGCCGTCGAGGGCCACCTGTCCCCGCTTGGTGGCTACTCCGTCACCGCCAAGTGTGAGTGGGGTCCGGGGACATCCTGGGCTGGGGACCCCGGCCCCCCAACCACCCCTCACCCTCCTCCCCGGTGCCCCCCAGGTTTTGGGCATCTGACAAAGCAGCTGATGATGCTGGCGGAGGGCCGGGTGGTGCTGGCACTGGAAGGGGGCCACGACCTGACGGCCATCTGCGATGCCTCCGAGGCTTGTGTTTCCGCCCTGCTCGGCCTGGAGGTACCCTCGGGGACACCCCAACCCCTGGGGACCCTCCCCAACCCCTGGGGACTTCCCCCGGGCGCAGGGTGTATTGGAGTGCACACCCCATGTTGTGCCTCAGTTTCCCTGCATGGGTTGGTGAGGGGCTGTGGTTCCATCCCTGCTCTCTCTGGGGAGGGTCTGGGGGTACTGGTGGCAGTTTTGGGGGACTGATGTATGTCTACCCTCTGCAGCTGGAGCCCCTGGATCTGTCCCTGCTGCAACAGAAGCCGAATGTGAATGCAGTGGCCACACTGGAGAAGGTCATCGAGATCCAGAGTGAGAACAGGGGGAAGGGGCGGACCTTGATGAGGTTCCTTGGGGGATCTGCAGGTCTGATTCTGTCTTGGTGGGACACAGAAAGGTCACAGGGGTACTCCAGTGGGGCAGCCCTGGCTTTGTCCTTGGCGTGGGAGGAGCTGGAGGGCCTCCAGTGCTGCCACTGGGATCCTGAGGGGGTCCCCAGGGCTCTCTCTTTTGCAGGGGGACCAAGAAGGTTTCCTAGGGATGTCCCTGACAGGGGGGTCTCGGGGTCCCCCAGGTCTGTCCCAGCATGGGGTTTGTGGGAGTCCCCTGGGTCTGCCCCTGCTGTGGGAGTCTTAGGGGGGTCCATCACAGCCATGGGGGGGCTTGGGGACCCCTTCGGTCTGTTCCAGTCCTGGGGGTCCCCAGGGTCTGTCCCAGCATGGGCTTCCTGGGGATCCCTTGAGTCTATCCCAGCCATGTGGGTCTTGGGGGTCCCCCCGTCTGTCCCAGCTGTTGGAGTCTCAGGGGTCCCCTGAGTCTGTTCCTGTCCTGGGGGTCCCCTGAGTCTTTTCCTGTCCTGGGGATCCCCTGAGTCCATCCCAACCATGGGATCCCTGGGGTCCCCTGGGTCTCTTCCTGCTGTGAGAGTCTTGGGGATCCCCTGGGTCCAAATCAACCATGTGGTCCCTGGGAGTGCCCTGAGTCTTTTCCTGTCCTGGGGATCCCCTGAGTCCATCCCAACCATAGGATCCCTGGGGTCCCCTGGGTCTCTTCCTGCTGTGAGAGTCTTGGGGATCCCCTGGGTCCATATCAACCATGTGGTCCCTGGGAGTCCCCCAGCGCTTTGTCAGCCCTGTTGGTCTTGGGTGCCCCCTGGGTCCATCTCTGCCATGGGATCCCTGGGTGCCCCCTGGCTCCATCTCAGCCATGGGGTCCCTGGGGGTCCCTTGGTCCCTCCTAGCCCAGGGGTCCCCTGTCACGCTGCCTCCACAGGCAAGCACTGGGGGTCTGTGCGGCGCTTCGCAGCAGCCGTGGGCCGGTCCCTGCTGGAGGCCCAGCGCGGGGAGGCCGAGGAGGCCGAGACGGTGACAGCCATGGCCCTGCTCTCGGTGGGCACTGAGCAGGCTGGAGGAGACCCCCAGCCCAGGTATGGCCCCGGGGACCCCGTTGGGTGTGCAGGCACACGGGTCATTGGGTGGGACATGTGTGTCACTGGGGTGGGTGCATGGAGCCATGTGTCATTGTGGAGAGGGACACACGTCCCTGGGATGTGCATGTGGCCACATGCGTGTGTGTTCAGGGGGGACACATGTCTCTGGGGTGAGCGTGGAGCCACATTGTGTCATGGGGGAGCTGCATGTTCCTTTGGGGTTGTGCACAGATCCATGTATGTCCTTGGGGGACATGTGTCCCTGGGGGTATGCAAGTCCTGAGGGCTCTGTATGGAGTCACAGGTGTCCCCTGGGCTGTGCATGGAGCCATGTGTGTCACTTGGGGGGGCTGCACGTTCCCCTGGGGTGTACATGGAGGCATGTGTCGTCTTGGACACGTGTGTCCCCTGGGCTGCATGGAACTACATGTGTCCTTGAGGGACACATGTGTCCCTGGGGGTATGCATGGAGCCATGTGTGTGTGTGTCATTGGGGGGGCTGCATGTTCCCATAGGGCTGTGCATGAAGCCTTGTGTGTCCTCTTGGATGTGTGTCCCAGGGGCCACGCATGGAGCCTTGTGTGTCCTCTTGGAAATGTGTGTCGCTGGGGCTATGCATGAAGCAGGTGTGTCCTGGGGGTGGGTGACAAACACGTTTGTCCTGGGGGTGGGGGACGCACATGTGTCCCCCTGCCTTGGCATGTCCTTCCCCTTCCCAGGCTGGCAGAGGAGCCAATGGAGGCTGAGCCCACGCTCTGATGCACCCAGATCGTTCCCGCCTCCAAAAAACCAAGAAACACCCAAAAGAGATGAAAAAACACACACTCACAGAGAAAAAAATCACAGTAAAAGGGAAAAAAAAAAACAAACAACAAAACACTTAAAAAAAAAAAGACAAAAAAAAGGACAAAAAAAAGACAAAAAAAAAAAGGCAGAAACCAGAACAAAAATAAGAAAAAAGAGGAAAATATTTTCTTTTTCTATTAAAAAGAGGAGAAAACCACAAAAAAAATCTCCCCCACCCGTCCTGCGCCCTTTCCCCCCCCGCCCAGCTCTCCCGCGGTGTTTGCAGTCATGTCTCTTGTGCAGCAGCAGTTCCACCAGTACCACCCCCTCCCAGCCCGTGTCCGTCGGGTCCCCCCTGTCGCTGCCTGGACCCCCCTGGGGCTCATCTCTCTTTTTTTTTAGGGATTTTTCCTTATATCCCCTCCTATTTTTTTGTGTGTCCTCTGCTTTGTTCCCTCCCCAGCTCCAGCATTTGTCACCCCCCCTCCCCCTCCAACCCCATCCCCAGAGGAGGCAATGGGAAATATTTGTGCCTTTCATTATATTTTTTTTTAATGCCTTAATTTCCCTTAATTTTGGGTTTTCTTAATTTTCTTCTTGGGTTTTTTTTTTTTTCCTCTCGGTCTCCCTGTTTGGGACAGGGACATAAAACAAAGGGATGAGCTCTGTGTCCCCCCCACCATCCCTTTGCCACCCCTTTGTTGGGATCAAATTTGTTCTTAGAGGAGGAAAAAAAAAAAAAAAAAAAAAAAAAAAAAAAAAGAGGAAAAACCACTTTATTTTCCAGTTTTGTCACCAGCTAGAGTGGCCTCGGAGTAATTTTAGCTTTAAAAGAAAACCACTCAAACCCCACCCCCCCAAAAAAAGGGATATAATTTTATTACAGATTATTTAATAGTATTTTTTTAATGGGGGAGTGGAGGAGGGGACAGGGACAGCACGTCATGAGTTATTTTGGAGTGGGGGATCCCCAGATTAGGACAGAGGGATGAGCGTGTCCTTGGTCACCTCTCCTAACCCTGAGTTGGGGGGGAAGGACCCCAGTTTAGAGTGAGGAGGGGGGGCATGGGGGTGTGTTACTGTGGGGACCCCAGTGTGGGTGTACCCAGTGTTGGGGACACCCTGTGAGGGGGGGGGGTCCCAGATCCCCATCCTGGGAAGAGGAAACAACCCCGGAATGGGGGGAAAGGGGGTGCCACTCCCAGCAGGGTGCCCAGCTTGCTTTGAGCTGGTGTCCCCCCCACCCCCATGTGCCCCTGCCGTGCTCCCCCCTTCGGTTTCTGTCCATCCCCCTCCCCCCGCTCAAGCTCGCTCTGGGTCTCGGTTCAGTATTTTGTAAAATGTCACCAATGTTCGTCCTTGTATAAATAAACTGTTTCTGGCAATACCCGCCGGCCCCTGCTGCCTTTGGGGGGTGGAGAGGGTCCCCCTGTGTCCCCTTTCCTGTCCCCCTGTCCCTTTTCCCATCCCATTCCTGGCCCTGTGTCCCTGTTCCCATCCCTTGCATATCCCCAAGGCTTCCTGGTGTCCCAACGTGCTTCATTTTCCTCAGCAACGGGGCCAGGGAGGGGACCAATGTGTCCCCCCCCAGCACGTCTGGGGGGTTCTGCCACTCCCCAGTGTGTGTGTGTGGGGGGGGGTCCCCCTCCCAGCCCTGCCCTGGGGACCACCCAGCTCTGCCTGTGCCCTCCCCTCCCATGTTTGCAGGACTCAGGCCCGGTGGGTTGGTTTTGGTGCTTTATTTGGTAAGAAATGAGGTGACCCCCCTGGTGATATAAAGGGGGCTCCCGGCTTGGGTAGGGGGATCCCATCCCTGCTCCAGACAGGGGAGAACTGGGAGAACTGGAGCAGCTGGAGGTGTGTGGGGGCAGGGGTGGCAGGTTAGTGACCCCTGGGCTGGGACTGTCCCTGTGCTGCATCCCCAGACCTGCTGGGCACAAGGCACCCCCAGCTCTGCCCTCCCAGGGGGTCCTGCTGCCCGGGAGAGGAGAGACAGGGCTATTAGTGCTACAACTGGGGGGGCCTAAGGGGGTCCCCATGGCCTTAAGCCACCGGCGATAGGCAAAGCAAAGGGAAGAGCCGGGACAGGGGGCGGGAATCAGCAGAACGGGGTGGCAGTGTAGGGGGGTGGTCCCTGGGGACGAGTGA
The DNA here is from genome assembly GCF_022539395.1 of Myiozetetes cayanensis. Taxonomy (NCBI): domain Eukaryota; kingdom Metazoa; phylum Chordata; class Aves; order Passeriformes; family Tyrannidae; genus Myiozetetes; species Myiozetetes cayanensis. Next base: position 991,300 of record NW_026087577.1, read on the forward strand.
GGATAAGCAGGGACCCCCTACTCAGTGAGGGGGTCCCCGGGGGTGGGTGAAGGTGAGGATGAGTTGGGAGAGGTGCAGGGACCCCCAGCTCGGCACTGGGGGGTTCCTGGGGGGCAGGTGAGGGCAAGGATGAACCGGGACAGGAGGGGATCCCTACTCAGTGGGGGAGGGGTCTCTGGGGTAGGTGAGGATGAGCAGGGACCCCCTTACTCAGTTTGGGGGATCCCCAGGAGTGGGTGAGGATGAGCAGGGATGCCCCTTCTCAGGTTAGGGAGTCCCTGGGGACAGGTGAAGGTGAGGATGAGCCAGGGCAGGAGTGGGGGCCCCAACACAGTGTGGGAGGCTCCCTGGGGGCAGAAGATGAGGATGAGCCAAGGGCAGGGATCCCCCTACTCTATGAGGTTGAGAACAAACCAGTATGGGGCGGGGGGAGGCCTAATTGGTGCTGGGGGATGTTTGGGGGGGCTCAAGGAAGCTCCTGAGGGCGATGACGAACCGGGGCAGGACGGAGACCACCAGGAAGGGCCCAGCCGCATAGTGCACAACCACGTGCCTGTACAGGGCAGCCGCGTCTGAGGGCCTGGGCAGCCTGTGTACCAGCTGCAGGGCCAGCAGGGCCAGCGCCGTGCTTGCCACCCGCAGGCGGCCATCCTGGAGCTGCTCCTCGTCCCGGTGGTGTGGAGGGGTCTCGGCAGCCAGGGCCAGCCCCAGGGCACTGCCCACCACCCGGCACAGCGAGGCGAAGGGCCGCGTGTCCAGCCGCAGCCACGCCGGGTCTGAGCACCAGGCGCTGGCCAGGTGGAGAGACCTGCGGGAGGAGCTCCGTGGTTGGTGTTCACCCCCTGGCCCAAGAAGGGGCTGTGGGTAGGTCTTTGGGGTAGCCCCCTCCTCAAATGGGGTGGGGGTAGGTCAGGGTGGATCCTGACAGTCTGGTGGGCAGATCCCTGGGGATAACACTCCCCCTTTCCCAAATGTCTGGGGGCAGATCCCTGGGTATAGGACCACGCCCCACCTCACAAAAACTGTACGGGGCAAATCCCTGGGGTTAGTTTCATCCCAAAATGGTCTGGAGGCAGACCCCTGGGGATAGTATGCTCCCCAGAAAACAGTCTGGGGTAGATCCCTAGCACTGTTCCCTCCAATAGCCTGGGCATAGATCCCTGGGAATAATCACCCTCCACCCTGAGGGGTTGATCCCTGGGAATACTCCCCTCGATCCTGGAAGGCTGATCCCTTGGAATACCCCCCTCCACTCTGGAAGGCTGATCCCTGGGGATACCCCCTCCATCCTGGAAGGCTTTTCCATGGGGATACCCCTTTCCACCCTGGAAGGTTGATCCTTGGGGATACCCCCCATCTCCCAGGGCACTCACCAGTCAAGGTCGATGCCAGCAGCCGTGGCCAGGCTGTGCAGGGCCAGCGCACTCAGCATCAGCGCCACAGCCACCGCCACAAAGAACCGGAACACGCGGAAGTTGGGGGGACAGCGCTGCAGCCCCCACCCCAGCGCCGACCCTGGCACAGGGGACAGGCAGGTTAGGGACTGGGATGGACTGGGAAAGGGGCTCGAGTGAAGGGGAAGGTGCCCACAACGCCCTGAGCCAAGGTGGGGTGTTGGGACGTGTTCCCCCCCCCCTCACCTGCCAGGATGCCGGTGACCACCTGGTGGGGGAAGTGAGCCAGGACGAAGATCCGGGAGAGCCCCATGGCCACAAGGAAGAGGGTGTAGGCAAATAATGGGATCAGCCTCAGCACTCGGCTGAAAGGGAATTGGGGTCAGTGGTGGAGGGAGGCAGCCCCTGGCTCCGGCCAGGCAGGGCAGGATTGATCCCACCCAGCAGCAGGAATGGGTGAAGCAGAGGTGAAGGCGGCAAGAAGTCTCACAGCCTCTTCCCAAGCTGCCAGGGGAGGGATGTGTCCCCCTGGAGCTGCCCCGCTGGGAGAGGAAGGGATCCAGCCCACGAGGGGTCCCACATCCCACCCCTCTTTTCCCAAAGGTGCTCTGGAAACTTCCAAGCATTGCTTTCCCCATCCTAGGGCTCATCCTGCCCACCTCCCTCTTCCCAAAGATGCTCTGAAAGCTTCCAAACAATAGTTTCCCCATCCTAGGACTCATCTTTCCCACCCACCATGGGTGCTGTCCACCAAGGAGGGGTCCCACATCCCACCTCCCTCTTCCCACAGGTGCTCTGGAAGCTTCCAAGCTCTGGTTTCCCCATCCCAGACTCACCCTGCCCACTTAAGAATGGTCCCACATCTCGTCTCCCTCTTCCACAGGTGCTCTGGAAACTTCCAAGCAACAGTTTCCCTATCCTAGGACTCATCCTGCCCAACCCCCGTGGGTGCTGCCTGCCGAAGATGGGTCCCACATTCCATCCCCTCTTCCCACAGATGCTCTGGAAGCTTCCAGGCACTGCCCACCACAGACTCACCTCCGGGTGCTCCGGGCCACCTTGGCTGTCAGCGCGGTGACAAGTGGCCACAGGGCCGCCCCGGGGATCATGCAGTGGCCCGAGGGGCTCCCTGGGTGGGGGGAAGCACATGGAGGGTCGGGGGGAGCTTGTCCCAGCGGGATGAGAGCTGGGAATGTCGAGCCTAACCCCTGCCTGTGCTCGGGGATCCCTCCAGGCTGGGCCTGGAGGCTCAGGGATGGGGATGGAGCTAGTGCCCAAAAATCCAGGCATGTTTACAGGGAGCCCAGGTGGAGCAGTGCCATTCCCAGACTCTCCCGTGGGTTTCCTAGCCCTGGAGCCACCGGGCTCTGCCAGCACCGGCAGCGTCCTACCCACTCCCTGCTGCTCCCTTGTATTTCCTGGTCGAGGAATGGCTTTTCTCGCTTCCAGCTCGGCATTCCTCCCTAGGGATCACCAGGTTGTCCGGCTGAAAGGGAACGAGGCTTCACCTGTGACTCACCTGGGCCCGTTTCGCAGGTGACCGGGAACTGACGCAGCGGGAACTTCTCCAGCTCCTCGCGGGAGAACAACCCAGACTCATGGATCCACCAATACGGGCGTTCCCCAAACAGGAACCTGGACGGATGGAAAACAAGGAGCATTCCCGCCCATCCCAGGGGATCCGGGAGGGCAGAATACCTGCCATCGATTGCGGGGGATCCATGAGGGCAGGATCCCTGACATCCATCGCAGGGGATCCATGAGGGCACAATCCCTGCCACCCATCCCAGAGAATTGAGAAAGGCAGGATCCCTGCCACCCATCCCAAGGTATCTGGGGATTTGGGAAGACAGAATCACTGCCAATTATTCTTGGATTTCCAGGGATGAAGCGACAGTGAGATGGCAGGATTCCTGCACCAATCTTGAGGGATCCACGAGGGCAGGATCCCTGCTACCCATGCCATGGTATTGAGGATTTGGGAGGGCAGGATCCCTGCCAATCATCCTGGGATTTCCAGGGATGAAGCCACAGTGGGAGGGCAGGATCCCTGAGCCCATCCCAGAGGACTGGGAAAGGCAGGATCCCTGCTACCCATCCCAGAGGACTGGAAAAAGCAGGATCACGGCCACCCATCGCAGAGGATTGCGAAAGGCAGGATCCCTGCCACCCATCCCACAGTATCTGGGGATTTCAGAGGGCAGAATCCCTGCCAACCATTGTGGGATTTCCAGGGACAAAGCCCCTGAAGGAGAGCAGGATCCCTGCCAGTCCCGATGCCTCCCAGGGTTTTCCCTGCCAGGAATTCCTGGCAGATGCCTGGGGCAGCTCGGATGACCCTGCAGAATGCCACAGGGACTCTGTGCCCAAAACTCCCGTGAGTTTCCCTGAGCTGTGTCCCCGTGCGAGTGCCACCGCAGTCCCACCTCCTCACCATTTGAGCACCACGTTGAGCCACTCAGCCACGAGCCCAATCCAGAGCACCATGAGCCCCACCTGGGCATCCAGCCCATGGGCCAGTGGGAAGCAGAAGGTATAGATGGATTTGGGATCGAAGTGGGACGTCAAGTAGACCCAGAACTGCTCCAGCCAGGGTGGTCCAGCCTGCAGGGCCAGGGCTGCCCAGATCCCGGCCTCGTGCAGGGCATCCATAGCAACCGGCTGGTACATGGGGACAGAGGTCAGCCTTGGCACAGATCCCTCGGGAATTCCCCTGGGAAGGGGCTGGGAGGTGGCTGGATACTGAGGAATCTCTTGGGAAGGGGATGGGAGGTGGCTGGATCCCTCAGGATTCCTTTGGGAAGGGAGTGGGAAGTGAATGGATCCTGGGGGATGGGATGTCTTGGGAAGGCAGTGGGAGGTGGCTGGATCCAGAGGAATCCCTTGGGAAGGGGATAGGAGGTGGCTGGGTCCTGAGAATTTCCTTGGGAAGGAGCTGGGAGATGGTTGGATCCCAAGGGATGCCTTAGCAAGGATTCAGGGAGTCATTCACCACCTGAAGTTTGCCCACAAGGGATTCCCAAACTTCTGCTCGGGGGGTCCTGGCAGAGCAGACCGGGGGGTCTGGGATGTGGGCCAGGACAGGATCCCAGGGGATTCCTGTGGGAATTGCTGGAGCAGCCAGGCTGCTCCAAAGAGCCCTAATCTGCCTGGGGACTCCTCGGGGTCTTCCCTTGGAACATTCCCTAGGGTCATTCTGGAGCAGGCCTGGGGTCTTCCCTGAAGCCATCCTGGGGCCTCTTTGGGGCCTCCCTAAAGCAAGTCTGGCGCCTCCCTGGGCTCCCTTTGGGGGTCTCTGTGGAGCAGGACTAGGATTTTCCAGAGACTTCCCTGGAGCTGACCTGGGGTCTCTTTGGGGTCTCTCTGTGGTCTCCCTGGGGTCTCTTTGGGGTCTCCCTAAAGCAGGCCCTGGCTCTCCCTAGGTTCCCTTTGGGTTCTCCCTGGTGGAGAGGCCTGGACCCTCCCAGGGTTCTCCCTGTCTCAAACCCCGGGGTCTCCCCGAGGCCTCTCTGGGGTCTCCCCGGGCCTCCCTTGGCCCCTGAGGTCCGAGGCCTCCCCGGGGTCCCCCTCACCCCAGACCCGCGGCCTCCCCATTGCCCGCAGGACCCTCTGAGCCGCCCTGCCGCTCTCCTAGTCGCTCCCCGCTCACCCCGGTGCGGTCGGGTGGTACCTGCCGGGAGGTCTCCATGGAGGGGGGACCCCCCAAACCCTCCCTCCCGCTGCTCTCACCGCCCCTCTTCCGCCTACAACTCCCGGCGTCCCCCACAACACCACGCGCTGACAGCGGCGCGGGCGGGCCAAACAGAGCCGGGTGCGGGGGGAGGGGGCGGCACCCCGTGGGCGCTCGACCAATCACGAGGCGGGGCGGAGCAGATCGGCGGGGCGGAGCGCCAATCCCCACCCTCGTCGCCCAGGCGGCCCCGCCCCCCGCCGCGCCTGGGCCGAGGCGAGCGGAGCCGCGGGCGCTGCGGGCGGACAAGATGGCGGCGCCGGGCGAGTACTTCAGCGTGGGCAGCCAGGTGTCCTGCCGCACCTGCCAGGAGCAGCGCCTCCAGGGCGAGGTCGTCGCCTTCGACTACCCCAGCAAGATGCTGGCGCTCAGTATCCGCCCGCCTGTGTTTCGTCCCAGTGGTCCCCGGGCCCCCGCCGCGGCCCGCCCGGGCCTCTGCGGCCCGCCTGATATGATGGGGGGGCGGTGAGGGAGGGAGGGGAAAGAGGAGGGGAGGGATGAGGGTCTGAAGGGATCGAGGTGGGCGGCGCTGGGGAGGGGTTTGGGGGAGCGAGGAGACCCTCGAGGGGGGAGTGGGGGAGGGTTGTTCTCTCGGGTTTCTAAGGGGGGGAATGGGGAACGCTGTATTAGGGTGAAGGGGGTGCCCTATGGAGGGGTTTCGAGGGGGAGTGAGGAGCCGCTTATTGGGGCGAATGGGGGGTGTGAGGTGCCCTGTTTTGGGGTGAATGGGGGGAGTCCTATGGGGTTTTTTGAGGTGAGTGAGGAGCCTTGTATTAAGATGAATGGGGGGGTGTGAGGAGCCCTGTTTTGGAGTGAATGGGGAAGCGGGGTGTCCTATAGGTTTTTTTTTGGGAAGGAATGGGGTGATTTGTGTTGGGGCGAAGGGAGGGAAAGGGGGTGCCCTACAGAGAGTTCTTTTGGGGGAAATGGGGTGTCCTGTATTGGGGTGAATGGAGTGAGTGTGGTGTCCTATAGGGTTTTTTTTTTTTGGGGGGGGGGAATTGGGGAGCCCTGCATTGGGGTGAATCAGGGGTGGGGTGGCCTATAGAGTTGTTCTGGGGGGAATGGGGTGTTCTGTATTGGATTGAATGGGCTTGGCAGGTTTTGGGGAGGGTGAAGAGCCTCTGTGAGGTTATTGGGAGAGGCACCATACAGGGAGGGTTTTTTGGGGGGAGTGATGAACCCTGTACTGGGGTAAATGGGGCAATGTGAAGAGCCCTATATTGGGGTTAAGAGGGGTGTCATATAGAGGAGGTTTTGGGGGGATTGAGGAGCCCTGTTTTGGGGGGAGTGGGGTGTCCTTTGGAGTTTTTTTGGAAGGGAGTGGGGAGCCCTATATGGGGTGAAAGGGGGGAGAGAGGAGCCCTGCATTGGGGTGAATGGGGGAGTCAGGTGCCCTCTAGGAAGGTTTTTTGGGGGAAATGAGGTTGAGAGGGGGGCAGGGGGATGCCCTATAGAGAGGTTTTTGGGGGGGGGAGTGGGGTGTTTTTTGGAGAGTCCTTTAGTAGGGTGAATAGGGGAGAGTGGGGAACCCTTTAGTGGGGTTATTGAGGCGAAGTGGAGTGTCCTATTGAGGTTTTTTTGGGGAATGGGGCACCTGGTAGGGTAGTTTTGGAGGGAGTGAGGAGCCCTTTAGTGGAGTTACTTTGGGGGGGAAAGTGGTGGTGCCTTATAGTGAGGTTTTGGGAGACTCAGGAGCTCCAGAGTGGGGTTATTGAGAAGCCCCCCAGTGGGGTTTTGGGGGGGTGGGTGCCATGTAGGAGGGTTCTGAGGGATCCTTGTAGGGGATTTGGTGGGGATGTAGCTCCATAAGGGCGTGGAATCAGGGGTTTCCCACAGGACTGGAGGGGTTTTGGGGGGAGACGGGCACCCTGTGGGGTTCAGGGAGGAGGCAGGAGGCAGATTTTGGAGCCCTGGGGGGTTCCTGGAAGGGGTTGGGGACCTGTTTTGGGGTGCAGAGAGGGCACAGAGGTGTGGTTGGCAGGGCCTGGGGGGACCCAGGGAGAATGGGGGAGGCCTGGAGGGGTGGGATCCCATAGGAAGAGGGTCAAGACACCCCTGTGGGGTATTTAAGTGGAGGCAGAATGAGGTCTGAGGGTTGGGGGGGCTGAGGGGTGTAGGAGGAATTTGGGGACCCCAGTGGACTCTCCAGTGTGCTGGGAGAAGACCTTGGGAAGTGAAGGGGATGGGGGGGTTGGTGGTGCTGTGGCCCCCCCATACATGTATTTGGGTATGCTTTTCTTTGGAATCTGCAAGGATGGGAAAAGCCAAGGCTATTGGAAAACCATGGAGAGACCGTGGAGAGGGGAAAAAGGGGATTCCCAGCCCCAGGACTGGGGTTGGAGTTCTGAGAGCCCAAGGGTGGGTTCCAGAGGGAATGAGGGGCTGGTAGAGGGTTTTGTGGCAGAAGCTGTGGGAAATATGATGGAAAAAGCCTCCCTGGGTGCCTGGGATGTGGTTGGAGTTGGAGGAGCTCCCAGATCCGACAGAGTGCAACAGAAAAATCCAAGAGGACTTTCAACAGGTGTCTCAGTGCTGCTGGTCTGCTCCAGAGGTGGCTGAGTGCTCCCCTTCTGGCTTTTCCCTGAGCCTGGCTCTTCCTCATCCCAAAACGGGGATGCTCCAACTCATCCCCCTGAAGGGGAGAGACCTGAATTCCGTGAAGGAATTCCCTGGCATCCCTTGCTTTCTCCTCATCACTGAATGCATTTTTTAAGGAGGGCTCCACCTTGGGCTCACCTGGGGCTGGGAGAGAGGAACAGGGACTTCCACAAGGATCCCTTCCATGAGGAGATGGTGTTGGCATGGAAGAAACTCTCCATGCTGTGCTCCCTTCTCTGTCCATCCTCATGGAAACAGGTAGTGCAGGAATCCATGCAATCCATGAATTGTCAGCTCTAGAAGGGAGTGGGTTTTTTGGGGGTTGTTTGCAACAGCGATACCAACCTCATGTATGGGGGCAAGGAGGCCTTTGCTGTGAATTCTTTTCCATCTGGGTGAGGGAATACTCCTCTGGATGAGGGAATGCTCCTCTGGATGAGCCACTTCTTGCCAGAGGAAATATTCTGGTGTAAAAAGTGCAGATTTGGTGATGCTGGTTCAAACCAGTGACCAGGCTGTGCTGGGTAGGGCTGGAAAACTCAATCTGGAGTCAGGAAAACTGGGATCAGCATTAAATAGTGCCAGAAAGAGACGTGTGGCTTTCCTGGGATCACAGATGACCCCAAGCTTGGCTGGGCAGGGACATGGGAGTGGAGGAACTCACTGGGAACCCAGCCTTCTCCTGGTTTGCTCCTGGGCTCTGTCAAGCCCATAAATACCTCCCTCTGTATTTGTTTTCCTTAATTTTTTCACTTCCAGAATGCCCTTCTTCCAGTGGGAAGCCCAACCACGCAGACATCCTGCTCGTAAACTTACAGTATGTGTCAGAAGTGGAAATAATCAATGACCACACGGAAACGCCTCCCCCCTTAGCTTCCCTCAACGTCAGCAAGGTGAGGGGGGCACTGGGAAGGAAAATCCCTCCTCCCACTGGAATCTGGGGGAAACTGGGCACTGGAACTCACCTGCTTCCATCACAACTGCCTGTAGTTCCGTTTGGGGTCTGGGTTGTCGGTGGGTTTGGGGTCTGGGTTTTCGGTGGGCTTGGGGTCTGGGTTGTCGGTGGGCTTGGGGTCTGGGTTTTCGGTGGGCTTGGGGTCTGGGTTGTCGGTGGGCTTGGGGTCTGGGTTGTCGGTGGGCTTGGGGTCTGGGTTGTCGGTGGGCTTGGGGTCTGGGTTGTCGGTGGGCTTGGGGTCTGGGTTGTCGGTGGGCTTGGGGTCTGGGTTGTCGGTGGGCTTGGGGTCTGGGTTGTCGGTGGGCTTGGGGTCTGGGTTTCGGTGGGCTTGGGGTCTGGGTTTCGGTGGGCTTGGGGTCTGGGTTTCGGTGGGCTTGGGGTCTGGGTTTCGGTGGGCTTGGGGTCTGGGTTTCGGTGGGCTTGGGGTCTGGGTTTCGGTGGGCTTGGGGTCTGGGTTTCGTGGGCTTGGGGTCTGGGTTTCGTGGGCTTGGGGTCTGGGTTTCGGTGGGCTTGGGGTCTGGGTTTCGTGGGCTTGGGGTCTGGGTTTCGGTGGGCTTGGGGTCTGGGTTTCGGTGGGCTTGGGGTCTGGGTTTCGGTGGGCTTGGGGTCTGGGTTTCGGGATTTTGGTGGCTTTGGGGCCTGGGTTTTAGGGTGTTTGTGGCCTGGATTTTGGCATTTTGGGGTCTAGATGATGATATTTCAGGGTCTGGATTTTGGGCATTTTGGATCTGGATTTTGGGATGGTTTGGGGCTTGGATTTTGGAACTGGTTTTTGGTATTCTGTGTCTAAGGTGATGGGTGTTTTGGGGCCTGGATTTTGGCATTTGGGATCTAGATGATGGTATTCCGGGGCCTGGATTTTGCCTGTTTGGCTCTAAGTGATGGTTTTTGGGGCCTGGATGAAGCTGGGTGGTGGCACAGCAGACAGAAGGGACAAAGCACACATGGATTTTGAGGAATCCCTGGAATGGGATTGCTGCAGATTCCCAGTGGTGGTGTCAAAGAAAGGCAAGGTGACCCCAAGCCCTTGGTGCTGGGATGAGTGCAGGTGTGGGGTCTGGCTTTGGGGGGCTCAGCTGTCACCTCCTCATCCCACAGGGACACCTGTCCCGGTGGTTGGTGTCACACAGGTGGCACCAGCCGGGTGTCTGTCCCCTCCCGATGGATTTACACATCGGAGGAGGTCTCAGGTGACACAGCTGCCACCAAGATGTGACTGTTGGCTGTTACTGCATCCAGTGACATTGCTGGGAGCACAACCTCAGGAGTTTCTCCTCAGGAATTCCAACACTGGTCTTTTCCAGCATCCACATAATTGTGGGGAAGTAAGGGATGGTCGTGTTACAGCCACTGGAGTTACTGCCAATCCAGTGGCAGGGGGGTGGTTCTGGGAGGCCCTGACCTCACTTCTCCTTCCCCATGGACGCACAAGGATCTGGTGTTGCTGCATAACTGGAGTATGGATGGCTGATACTGGTTGTACTGGGAGAAGATTTCGGAATTTGGGATCTGGATTTTGGCGTTTGGGGTCTAGATGTTGGTGTTTTGTGTGTTGGAACACAGGAACTGTGGTGCTCCAGGTGCTCCTCTGGAAGGCCCTGGAGAGGAAGCAGAGCTCCAGAGAACTCTGCCTGGTTCTCAGTGGAGAGAGAGTGTTGGGAGCAAAGGCTTGGAAAACAGCAGAATCTGGAGACCCTGTTGGAGGGGGGCTGTAGTGGGAGGTGATCCCCCAAGCTGTGCTTGGCACCTGAGCGGGTTAAGGGGCCATCTTGGCATTGGGAGGCCTTTGCATGGGCCTTGGTGGCCTTGGCATGGCCCTCGGTGGCCCTCACCCTCTCCTTGTGCCTCCCTGCTGCGAATTCCCGTCATTCATCCGGAGGGAGCAGGGAAGTGACTCATCCATTCATTCCACCTCGAACAAGGTGTGTGTCCCACTCCCAGGAGGTGCTCCCTGCAGGGGGAATGCTGGGATTCCTTGGAATGCTTGAATCCAGGAGGCTGTAGAGCTCAGTGATTCTGATCCATTTCTTGTCAGGAAACATGGATGTGTAGGGAGAGTACATCCTATTGCAGGGGTATGAGGAGAACAGGGATGGGTCCTGATGGAAATGCTGGGATGCTACCTGGGCTGGCAGCTCTTCATCCTCACCTCTCCAGAGTTTCTAGTCTTCTCCTGGTGGCCTCTTACCAGGGCTGTTCCCAAATCTGGATGCGGCAGCTGCTGGAAGAGCAACCTGAGGCCTGGGAAAGAGAGAGGCTTTGTATAAAATGGATCTAAATCTCAGGCTGGGGAAGGGGGATCTGGTCTGGCTGTGGAAGGGGATCTACAGGCTGGGAAGAGGATCTCTTTGGGAAAGGGATCTGTATGGGAAAGGGATCTGCTCAGAGAAGCTGAGCTGGGCATGGCAGAGGTGATTCCCAGTGCTTGGGGCCCCAGTTCCACCCATCCCAGCCTAGTGGGGAGAAGCTTTGACACAGGTGATGTAACTGGGGGTGATCCCAGTCCTCCGTCCTCGGGGCAGCCCCCCGAGATGGATGAGGGGTTGTGGCACCTCCAGGGAAGGCTGGGGATGGCATGGGGTGCAGGAAAATTCCTACGGAATGTTGAGCCCAGTTTGGAAGCCTGACTGGTGATCTTGGAGTGAGCAATTCCCCCATGGAATGGGTTGAGTGGCTTTGGGGACAGCTTGTGCTGGGGGTGAGGAAGGTTTGGACCTAAAATGCCAGAATTGTTCTGGAAAAGGCCGAGGGGAAGGGAAAGTGGGATGTGAAAAGGTGACACCCACATTCCCCAAATGTCAGAGGGATGCTGGCAGGGCCTCAAGAAAGGCTGGAATTGTGTGGAGAAGGAATGGTGGGAGGGTGGAGATGTCACGTTTGTTGTTATCCTGATTTAATGGGGAATGGCATTGGTGTGTAAGGGTGGTCCCTGTGGCCCCTCTCCCTGTGTTCTCACAGCTTGCCAACAAAGCACGGACAGAGAAGGAGGAGAAGATGAGCCAGGCGTATGCAATTAGTGCTGGTGTCTCCCTGGAGGGGCAGCAGCTCTTCCAGACTATCCATAAGACGTAAGTCCCTTCCCTCGGGATCACCAGTCCCTTCCCTCGGGATCACCAGTCCCTTGCACCCTCTGTTTTGGGGTCAGTTGTACCCTTTTTTACCTGGCACATCCCGTCCCCTTGACTCCCACCTCTCTCTAATTGGATACCCCAGAGCAACCGAGGGGCTTTTTACCCCCCTCAGTGAGACACTGCAGGGCAGGTGGTGGCTTTCCTAGGTCAGGCAGCATTCCCTGATCCTGTTTTTCCCTCCCCTGCAGCATTAAAGACTGTAAATGGCAGGAGAAGAACATAGTTGTGATGGAAGAAGTCGTTATTGCCCCTCCGTACCAGGTGGAAAACTGTAAAGGCAAAGAGGGAAGTGCCCTGAGTCACGTACGGAAAATAGTGAGTACAGGGGAGACTGGGAATACTGGAAGGGTGTCACATCCCTGGGGACACCTATGGTCCATCCCTGGGTGGGCTCCAGCCCCTCCTCGACGTCACCTTCCTCCTCCAAATCCCATTCCCATCATTTTTTGGGTCACATCGGAAAATAGTGAGTACGGGCTGGGGGGAACTGGGGACACATCCCTGGGGACACCTGTGGCCCATCCCTGGGTGGGTTCCAGCCCCTCCTGGGCATCCCCTTCCCACCCCAGATCCCCTTCCCACCCTTTTTTAAGCTGTATTAAATAATGAATAGGGATTGGCAGGACTGGAAACACTGGGAATTCTGCGAGAGTGTCACATCCCTGGGGACACCTGTGGCCCATCCCTGGGTAGATTCCAGCCCCTTCCCACCCCATATTCCCTCACTAAAGCCCTCTCTTTCTTCCCCTCCATCTTGCCCTTCCCTGTGCAGGTGGAGAAACATTTCCGGGATGTGGAAAGCCAGAAGGTCCTGCAGCGTTCACAAGCACAGCAGACACAGAAGGACACATCCCTGTCATCCTGAGGCCACCTCGGGATGGGATCACCCCGTCCCCGTTGTCCCGTCCTTCCCAGGAGCCGGCACCGGGGGCACCTTCACCACGCTTCTATTTCCTTTTTTTTTTTTTTTTTTTTTGAGAGAAAATCTCAACTCAAAATTCCAAACTTTAGAACTTTAAAAACAACAACAAAACAAAACAACAAAAAACAAACAAACAAACAAAAAAAACAGAGAAAAAGAATAATTTAAAAGCTCCTCCTCACGCATTACTTGACTAACAGACTTTGGGTTTTATCTGCCATGTTTTCTTCCTCTCCAGCAGGGCGGGCTCTGTTAATTTTATTTTTTGGCCTTTTTTTTTTTTCCTTCTGTTCTCCCAATTTCTGCCTTTCCCTCCCTCCCAAAGAAACCCCCCAAAAAATAAAATTAACAAACTGACTGTGGTGGCCAACCCGGGACCCTCGTGACCAACATGGTCTCATTTTAATTTTGTTTGCACAGGGCAAGGCTTGAATTAGTCTTATTTTTCTTATCTTTAAATATATATATGAATATATATTAAAATGTTCTTTAAATATTTGTCTGCTTCAAGCAGGATTGTGGCAAAAAATCCCCCCTAATGCCCCTCCCAGGATCATCCAGAACCTGGATTTGGGGTTTTCTCCCCCCTCTTTTCTTTTATGTTTTTAGGTTTCTTGCCCTTTTTCATTATTAATTATTAATTTTTAATTTTTTTAGTTGTTTTTTTTTTTGCCACAATCCTCTTCCTCCCCTTTTTTGTTTTTTGGTTTGTTGTTTTTGTGGGATTTTTTTAAATACCAAAAAAATGGATCAGACTCAAAAAACAATTCAAGCCCTGCCTTTAGGAGAGTTAAAGATTAAAAAAAAATAAAAAAAAGAAAAAAAAAAAAGGAAAATTTTTTAGTCTTGTTTAGCAAAAAAAACAATAAAAACCCGAAATTTTTTTAACCATCACTGGAGTCTGATGGTGCTCAATGGAGGGGGTGGGGCTTCAGTGGACGGGGTAGGGCTTAGGGCAAGGGGCAGGGCTTGGAGTGAGGTTCAGTTTTAATAGCGGGGATGTGGTTTAGCCACATGGGGCATGACTTCAAGTGGAATAATTTATTGCGGGTGGGGCTTAGGAAAGGGGCGGGGTTTACTGACTGGCTACTTCACTTGGGCGTGGTTTAGGGTAAGGGGCTTGTCTTAGTAAGGGGCATGCCTTAGGAATAGAGACTGGTGCGTCAAGAAGGAGCGTGGCTGAGTACAGATGAGTGTGGGTTGTAGCGGGGGCGTGGCTTAGCACGAGGGCGTGGTTTAATGTCAAGGGGTAGCTTGGAATTGGAGACTGGCACGGCAAGGGGCGTGGCTTAGGGCAACTTGGCGTAGTTTCTTGAAAGGCATGGAGAAAAGACAACATAGAAAGAATCGCGTCTTGTTGATATCACCGGGGGAGTCTTTCTGCTGTACCCTCTGCAACTGGGCTTGTCTATCTCGCATTGGCCTTTTTAGCCATCAGCGCGCTTGTAGCAAGCGTGGGTAGAGCCCTTCTCAAACCTTCGTTCGCGAAGCCCAGCCGTGATGATTGAAAGGCGTGGTCTAAAGAAGGGGCGTGGCTTAGGTTGGGGGCACGGTTTCCCGTGGCGGGGTGGTGGGCGGGCGCTGATTGGTTGGCGGGCTCAGGGCGGCATTTCCGGCACCTTAGTTCCGGCGGGAGGGGCCCGTGATGGCGGCGGGCCGCGGGTGGCGGCGCCGGGCGCTGCGGCTGCTCACGGCGGGCGGCGGCGTCCTTCTCACACGCTTCCCCTTCTGGCACTGCTTCAGCGGCCTCCTTCTCTGCGCGGAGCGCGCCGACCTGCACCGGTGCGGGGCGGGAGGGGGGAGAAGTGGAGGGAGTAGGCCTGAGGGGGCTGCGGGGTCTGGGGGTGGTTGTGGGTTCTGGAGGTTGTTGTGGGCTCTGGGGGTGGTTGTAGGGTCTGAGGATAGTTGAGGAAGAGCTGGAGCTTTAGGGACCCGGGAGTGGTTCTGAGGTCTGTGGCTGATGGGGGACTGTAGTGATCTAGGGGTGGTTGCAGGGCTGGAGGTGGTTGGAGAGGTCCCGGTGATGTGAGGGCTGGGGGTGATTCTGGGGCTCGAGGGTCCGGGGGTGGTTGTGGGGTCTGGGGCTGATGGGGGACTGTGACAGGCTGGGGGTGGATGTGGGGTCTGGGGCCATGAGGGTCTGGAGGAGAGTCCCAGGGATCTGGGACTAAGGCTGAGGGGCCCGAAGGGGGCCTGGGGCTGATATGGGACTCTGTGGGGCCAGGGGAGGGTCCTGGCAGAGTTGAGGAGTGAGAGAGAGCTTGGGGTGTCTGGAGTGAGTTTGGGGGTGGGGAAGGGTTCTGGCAGAATTATGACCTGGGGGGAGGATTTGGAGGGTCTGGGGTGAGCCTGGGGGTGCCCAGCCTGCCCAGGAGCACTGGGCACACCCTGGAGCTGCAATGCCCGCAGGAAACCAGACATCCCAGTGCCCTACCTGTACGTGGACATGGGGGTGGCCGTGCTCTGTGCCAGCTTCATGTCCTTCGGGGTGAAGCGGCGCTGGTTCGCCCTGGGGGCCGCCCTGCAACTCGCCGTGGCCACCTATGCCGCCCATGTCGGGGGGCACGTGCACTACGGCGACTGGCTGAAGGTGAGAGCCCCTGCCTGGGCTGTGACAGACCCCCCCAGAGTCCCACCCTGGGGCTGGGGGTGACGGTGACCCTCCCCCTCCAGGTGCGGATGTACTCCCGGACCATCGCCATCATCGGCGGGTTCCTCATCCTGGCCAGCGGCGCTGGGGAGCTGTACCGGCAGAAACCGCGGAGCCGCTCCCTGCAGTCCACAGGCCAAGTGTTCCTGGGTATCTACCTCATCTGCCAGGTACAGGGGACATACCCCTGCCCTGCTGCTGCTTGGGGGATGGAGCCACAATTCCCTGGGGAGAAACCTCCTGGGGTGGGTGTTTCCAGTGCCACCACGTCCCATGGGGTGGGTGTTTCCAGTGCCACCACGTCCCAGCCCTACTTTGTCCATGGGAGAAGTTCGGGTGGATGGTACCAGTGCTGCCAGTGCCACTGGTGGAACCAGCCCCACATTGTCCCTGAGAGAGACCAGAGGGCACTGATACCAGTGCCACCACTGGCACCATTTTCCCCCATTGTACCTGTGGGAGGAGCCTTGAGTGAGTGTTCCCAGTGCCACCAGTGGCACTTTGACCCCTGTTGTCCCTGGGGTGGGAGCCTTGGGGGGAGTGTCATCAGAGCTACCAGTGCCACCACACTGCAGTTCTCCCATTGGCCTTGGGGAGAAACCTTGGATGAGTGCTACCAGTGCTATCACTGGCGTCAGTGCTACCACACTCGGTTCTCTGTTATCCCTGGGGTACATCCCTCACATGAGTGTTCCCAGTGCCACCATTGCCCCTAATTGTCCCTGGGGTGAAAAGCCTCTGTTGAGTGCTACCAGTGCCACCACTGGCACCAGTGCCACTACAGTCCATTTCTCCCATTGTCCCTGGGGGAGAAGTCTCCAATGAGTGCTACCAGTGCCACTGCACTCCAGTTTCCAGTGCCACCACTGGCACCAGTGCCACCCCCCAGTAACTCTGGGGCACACCCTCGTGTGAGTGTTCCCAGTGCCATCCCTTTCCCCACTTTGTTCCCTCCAGGCCTACTCGCTGCAGCACAGCACTGAGGATCGCCTGGCCTACCTGGACCACCTGTTGGGGGGGGAGCTGGCCCTGCAGCTACTCTTCCTGCTCTACGGGCTGCTGGCCCTGGCATTCCTGTCGGGATACTACGTGCGGGCGGCTGCCCAGGTGCTGGCAGTGCTGCTGCCCCTTGCCATCCTGCTCATCGATGGCAACCTGGGCTACTGGCATGCTGCCCGCCGCGTGGAGTTCTGGAACCAGATGAAGCTCATCGGCCAGAATGTTGGCATTTTTGGGGCCGTGGTGATCCTCGCCACCGATGGATGAGTGGGAACACCGTGGGGAAGGGGAGGGAAAGGGGCAGGGAAAAGGGTGGGAGTTGTTTTTTTTTTAAGGATTACCGCTATTTATTCGTTGACTTTTTTTTGCTTGTTTGTTTGTAAATACTGTATTTGATAATTTTGGCGGAGGTCGGGGCTCCTGAGGGGGTGTGGGGGGGTCCTACCTGGGGATGCCAGCCACTGTGTGGCCATAGCCCCTCTCCCCACTGAGGGGTGTCACTGCCCTGATACCTTTGGAGTTACAGCCCCCCCCCCAAAAAAAATATTTTTACTGATGAAACAAGAAGTCTTTCATGTTGTTGTCCCTGGGGGGGCTTGGCTGTTGTGTGATAGAGGGTGGAGGGCTGCAGCTTTGGGGGGTTTGAAGGGGGAACTGTTATGGGAGGGCTTGGAAGGGGAGCTGCTTTTGGAGGGGGATGCTTTGGGAGGGCTTGGGGGAGAGCTGATTTGGAGGGGGATGCTTTTGGGGAGAACTGCTTCAGGGAGAGCCACTTTTGGAGGTTTGGGGGGAGATGCTCTTGTGGGGCTTGCAGGGGGAGCTGATTCAGGGGAATCCACTTTTGGGAGGTTTGGGGGGAACTGTTTTGAGGGGAGCTGCTTTTGGGGGGCTTTGGGGGAAACTGAACTAAGGGGAGATGTTTTGGGGGGCCTTGGGGGGAACTGCAGTACGGAGAGATGCTTTTAGGGGGCTTGGAGTGGGGGGAGCTGCTTTGAGGGAGCTACTTCAGGGGCTTGGTGGAGGGGCTGCTTCAGGGAAGCTGTTTTTTTGGGTCTTCAGGGAAGGTGTTTTGGGGGACTTAGGGTGGAGCTACTTTTGGGGGGAGCTGCTGTAGGGAGAGATGTTTTGGGGGTTTGAAGGGGAAGCTGCTTTGAGGGGCACAGAGGGGAAAGAAGCTACTTTGAGGGGCTTGGGGGGGAGCCAGTGTGGGTGATACTGGGTGTTCCCCTCCCTTCAGTGGGGAAACTGAGGCAGGGGGGTGAGGGGGGTCCTGGACCGGGTGTCCTGCCCATGCCCACTCATGGGACTCAGCTGGTGGCTTATGGGTGTTCTGGCATGGGGTGGGAGGTCCCCGTTGGCAGCCCCCCAGGGTCCCCACGAGCTCTGTCCTCACTGCCCCTGTCCTGTCACCTGGCTGGGCAGGTGTGTGTCCCCTCCCTGGGCTGGGCAGGTGTCTGACCCCCCCCTCCCCATCCGGAAAAGCAAACAGGGCTGATAAGGGGCTTCCTCCAGGGGGGGTGCGGGTCCGGGGGGCCACTAATGCACCTCCGGTGGAACCGGGGCCATAAAGCGCGGGGAAGCGGCAGAGCCCTGTTTACTCAGGATGGGGGGGGCTCCTTCACCCTCCCGGCACCCCCCCAGGGGCTCCATCCACACACCTTCACCCTCAGACCCTCCTCAACCTCTTCAATGCCCAGTGGAGAGATGGGGGGGCCTCCCTGCCTTGTCCCCTTCAGGGTCCCATTTTTGCTGAGGGGGTCCCCCCACCTCTGTGTCCATCCCCCCACACTGCTGGCAGAGCCATCCTGTGACCTTTGGAAAATGGCTGTTTACTATCAGTCGGGATAAATGGAGCAGAAAGTCCTCGCGTCCTCTCCCCGACCTTCCCCCCCGCACCCCGATATCTGTCACGGCAGTGACTCGGGGACATCTGTGAAACAATGTGGTGACATGGCTGCTGTGATGGGGCCGTGGGGGTGTGTGTGTGTGTGTGTCCCGAACCCCAGGATGGGACAAACCCCCACTCGGGGCTCTCTGCTGGGGAGGGGGCAGATCCAGCCCCACTGCCTCAGTTTCCCCGCACATGTGTCAGGACGCTGCGGGTGGGTCCAGAGCCCTCTCAATCCAATCATCCCTGCATCGACTGCGGGAACGTCAAAGGTGCCGGGCTGGGGGGGCTCGGCTCCATCCCTCACCTTAGGCTGTCGTGAGCCCGGCACCACCTGGCTGGGGCAGCACGGCCCCCCCTCCTGTGTCGCCGCACACTGGCGTGTGTCACACTGCGGCCACGCCACAGGGGCGACTCCCTCCATGGGGCTGGGGACCCCTCCGGGGCTGGGATGTCCGCAGTGGCATTGCCACCAGCCGTGTCCTCGCCTCTGCTCGCCGGGGTGACGGCTGGGGCAGGAGTGGGGAGCATGTCCCCTCAGGCCGGGACTGGCACCCTGCGGGGTCCCGTGTGCCATGTCCCCTCTAGCCGGGCTGGTGGCGCCCCATGGGGTCCTTGCTTAACCATGTCCCCACCATGCGGGACAGTGGCACCCCGCAGGGTCCCCAGGAGCTTTGTCACCTCCAGTCAGAGCAGTGACACACCACCAAGCTGTGGTCCACACAAGCCATGTCCCCTCTATCTGGGCCAGTGTCATCTCGCAGTGTCCCCACGATCCATGTCCTTTCCATCCCACTGGCTGGAGATGCGTCTGCATCTGGCTGGGACCATCCCAGCTTTTTGGGGACCCCTTTCTGCCACCTCTCCCCATCCCAGCACCCACAGGGTGGGCTTTGGTGGCCCCTGCCTGGTGGGCACGTCCCTGATGGATCCTTCCGTGCCTCAGTTTTCCTGGGAGCCGATCATTGCTCCTTAATGGCAAATCCATACCGGATTAGTGTCCCTGGTGCGGGGGGCTGGAAAGGGCACCTCATCTGTCCTGGGGACGGTGACAACGATCAATGGCGGTGGCAGAGGCTGTGGTGACAGCGGCTGTGGTGACGAGGACTGCCGTGACAGGGACTTCGTGCCCCGTCTGGGGAAACTGAGACAGCCACGGCTTTGGGCTGGGACTGTCCTCTGCTCTGTTCCCCATGGGTGGCTTTAGCCAGGGCCGTGGGTCATGTCCCATGTGCTGCGTCATGGCTGTGCCGTGTTTGTGTCCCTCGGTGTGGCTGATGTCCCTGTGTCACTGTCACATCCTGAGGCTGTCTTGTGGACATATGTGTGTGCCATGGCTGTGTGTGATATTTGTGTCCCTGTGCCATGGCTGTGTCACTTCTGTGCCCACAGGCCATGGCTGTATGTCACACCTGTGTCCATGTGCCGTATTCATGTACCATGCCTGCCTGTCCTGCCTGTGTTCATGTGCCATGCTTGCATGTCACCTCTGTATTCATGTCCTGTGCCATGGTTTTGTAACATCTGTGTCCATGTCCCATGCCCATGTGCCATGGCTGCATGTCACAGGTGTGTCCCTATGCCATGGATGCCTGTCACTTCTGTGTCCTTGTGATATATTCATGAGCCCTGGCTACATGTCATATCCATGTCCATGTCCCATGCCCATTTGCCAAGGTTGTATGTCACATCTGTGCCATGGCTGCATGTGACATGTGTGTCCTTGTGCCATGGCTGCATGTCACTTCTGTGCCCGTGTGCCATGGCTGCATGTCACACCCATGTCCATGCACCATGGTTGTGTCTCACATCTGTGTCCATGTCCTGTGTCCTTGTGCCATGGCTGCTTGTCACTCCTGTGCGAGTGTGCCCCGGCTACATGTCACACCTGTACCTGTGTGCCCTGGTGACATGTCACATCTGTGTCCATGTCCTGTGCCGGTCTGGCATTTTCCCATCTGTGTTCTGTAGCTGCCCGTGTCCCATCCATGCCCCCCATGCTCTGTCCTCCCCAGCCCCTCAGTGTCCCAGGCTGGGGGGCTCTGCCAAGGGACAGTGACAAGGTGCTAGCACATGTCCCCTGGCCAGGAGTGGTGGCAGGGGGATCACTGGGGTCCTGAGTGCCCGTGGGTCTGTCATGCATGAGGGAGGAGCCAGGAGCCCCCCCCCCAGGCTATAAAAACCCCAGGCAGGTCTGGGAGCCGCTGTGTCCCTGGCGCTGTCATCCCACTACCAGACCCTGCCTGTCACCTCCGCCTCCACCATTGTGAGTGTGGGGATGGGACTGGGGTTCCATGGGGTCCCTGAGGAGAGGTCGGCACCCCGGGGAGGGAGAATCACTCCCCTCCCTTGGGGACATGTGGCATCCCTTGTGGGGAGGTGCCCCTTAGGATGGATGTGGGTCTCTGGGGTCCTTTGGGGTGGCACAACCCCTTTGAGACACTGTGGGCGTCTCTGGGAGAGAGGTGTCCCATGGGGCATGGTGGGGGGGGACCCTGGAGGGAAGCTGTCTCTTGAGTGGGACTGGGATCCCAGGTGGCAGAGGGACACATCCCCTTGGGGGACAGGGGGGCATCCTGTGGGTGTGACATTCCCACAAGGGTTGGGGTCCTTGGGGATGAGATACCTTGGGGGGATGGGGGTTTGGTGGGGGACAGAGCCGTGTTGGGGGTACCCAGTGGTGATGGGGGTCCCTGGGGGTGATGGGGGTCCCTGGGGTGCAATGTGGGGAGCTGACGGTGATGGGGGTCCCCGGGGGTGATAGGAGTAGCCAGGGGCGATGGGGGTGACCCACACATAGCCATAGGCGCCCCTCTCCCGCGTGTTCCCGCAGATGGTGCTGTCCCCGCGGCCGTGGCGCGCGCTGGTGGCCGTGTCGCTCTGTGCCCTGTTGTGCTTGGTCGCGCTGGCGGCCGCGTACCCCGCCAAGCCCGAGAGCCCCGGGGACGACGCGTCCCCCGAGGAGATGGCCCGGTACTTCTCGGCACTTCGCCACTACATCAACCTGGTCACGCGGCAGAGGTGAGCGTGAGTGACCAAAAACGTGCGTGGGAGAGCCCCGCGCTGCTCGTGCGAGCCCCTTTTCACGCGCGAATCCCCATTTTCACGCTCGTGCCGGTCCTTGTGCACGCCCGGGGCCTCCGGCGGTTCCTCCCTTGCATACTCGTGCACGCCCCCGTGGAGTCCCCGTTGCGTGTGTCCCGTGTCCCGCAGGTATGGCAAACGCGCCAGCCCAGACGTCGCGGTGACGGAGCTGCTCGTGGGGGCCGTCAGTGACAGGCCACGGTGAGTGTTCCCGTCCCTGTCCCCACCGCCCCGCGCACAGGGACGGGGGCTGCACCGTCCCCCGCACCCCAGGGTGGGGGTCCCGGGGTTGTTTGGAGTCCCAGGGGGATTTGGGGGTCTCGTTTCCCCTTTTCTCACACCAGGTCTTCCCCGCAGGTACGACGACGACTCCACGTGGTGACCGTCTTTCTTCCTCCCAGTTCTCCTATCCCCCAAATCCTCCACATTTCTCCAGATCTCCCCAGGGGACCGAGGGCAAGTGCGGGACTCCCCTCTGGAGGGTCGGGGATTTCCAGATCCCGACCCGGGGGCGTCCCACTGTCGGGGGCGGCCCCGACCCCGTCCCCTCCCCATCGCTGTCGGGGGCGTCCCGCGTAGTCCCTGCACGCCCCCGCAGCGGCAATAAAGACACGATCGTGGGCACCGCCGGGTCTGAGCTATGTGTGTGGGGGGGCGCGGGGGAAATATAGGGCTGCAAGAGGGATGGAGGAGTGCAGAGAAGGATAAAAGGGTGCAGAGGGGATGTGGAGGGAATGGAGAAGTGCAGGAAGGATGTAGGGTTGCAAGGGGGACGACGAGGTGGGGGGGTTGAAGGTGGGGTGGAGAGGGGATGGAGGGGTGTGCACAGGTGGGATGGAGGGTTGCAGGGGAGGATGGAGAGGAGATGGAGGAATAGAGGGGTACAGGAAGGACGTGGGAGGAATTGAGGGGTGCAGGGGGTATGGAGGGATTCAGGGAGGATGCAGGAGGGATGGAGGAGTGCAGGAAGGATGGAGGAGTGCAGGAGGGATGGAGGAGGTGAGGCTGGGTGGAAGGAATAAGGGACAGGACATCTTTGGGTGCAGGGACAGGGGGTGGAGGGTGGGGAGAGATGGGGGGTGAGGGTTGAAAGGGGGAAGTAAATGAAGGAATGGAAGGGGAAAGGGGGTGAGGAGTGGGGGGCTTTTGGGAGGGGGGTGGGGAGGGAGAGGTCGAAGTGGGGTATGCTGGGGCACACTGGGGTTAGAAACTGGCGTGCACTGGGTGTGGGGGTATCGGGGGGCAGTTCTGGGAGATACACTGTCGATGGGTGTTGGGGTGCACGGGAAATGGGGTTCCCTGAGGCTGGGTGTGGAGCTGCATGGGGTTGGGGATGTGCTTGGCATGATGGTTTTGGGCTCGTAGGCCACAGGGGGACACTAGTGGTGGGTGCTGGGGTGGAGGTATGGGGTGCACTAGGTGTGGGGTGCGCCAGCAGTGGGTGCAGGGGTGCACTGGTTGTAGGAGGAACTGGATGTGGGGTGCACTAGCAGTGATGTTGGTGTGTATGGGGGTACTGGAGTTTACTGGGTGTGGGGTGCAAGGGCAGTGGGTGCTGACACCCACCAGGGCGTCCCCCCGCACAGGGACTGCAGCCATTGGGGCTGTGCCAGGCCTGGGGGTCCCCCATCCCACTGACCCTCCCCCTGGCCATGGTGGGAGCAGGGGGACAGTCACGTCCTCAGGCATGGCCACAGTGGGGGATGGCTGTATCTCCCTCGCACCGATGTCTCTGTCCCTCTGTCCCTTTTTTCCTCTGTCCTTCTATCCACCCCTCACCTCAACATTGACCCCGTCACTCCCTCAGCCTTCCCACACCCCCGTCCATCTGTCTGTCCCTCCAATGTCTCCCTGTCCCACTTCCCATCCATCTGTCCACCCCTCTGACCACCTCCCAACCTTGCACTCCACCAGCCCCCTGGCTGTTCCCCTCTAATCCCTCTGTCCCCACAGCTGTCCCTCTTTTCATCCCTGACGTTGGACACCCATGTCCATATCCTGTCCCCCCACAGAAGCCCCCCCAGCCCAGGGTCAAACATTAACCAGTGCTGTGCAGGGGCCACCTGTCCCTGTCACCCCCCACGATGGCCCCAGCCTTCCCCCCCGGCCGAGTGGGCACCTGGACACAGGTGCTGCGTGGCAGGGTGACGTCGTGGGGGGGGCCCGTAGAGAGGGATATAAGGGCCAGCACAGCAGTGGCAGTTGTGGCAACAAGGAACCACGGTGTCAGTTGCATCCCCTCATCCCGCTGTGTCCCTTTGTCCCGCTGTGCCCCTACCCGTGGAAGCAGGTGAGTGGGGCCAGAGGGCTAAAGAAAGGTGGGGCTGTGGGTGTGAGCAGAGGGAGGGTGTGTGATCAGTGGGGTGTGCAAGGGGTTGGAGTGTGTGTGGGCCTGTGAAATGGGTGTGCACACGTTTGTACAAGGCTGGGAGTTTGGGGGTGAGTGTGCAGGGGTGGGACATGGAGTGGGCATGGGAGTGTGCAGGTGTGTGTACGTGGGAGTGTGTGCATGTGTGTGCACGTGTGTGTGTGCATGTGTGTGTGTGCATGTGAATGTGCGGGTGTGTGTACTCATGCACGTGTGTGTGTGCGTGTACATGTTTGCACACATGAGCGAGTACATGAAGCGTGCAGATGTGTGCACATGGGAGTGTGTGCACAGCTGCCCTGTCCCCAACTGTGTGTGATCCGTGTGCCATGCACACACGTGTGCTCACAGCTGTCCTGTCCCCAGCCATGTCTCCCCGCTGGCCTCCATTCTTGCTGGTGGCCTGTGTGCTGGTGCTGCTGCCGCTGAGGACCCCCGCAGCCCCGGCCCAGCCCACCTACCCTGGCGACGATGCACCCGTCGAGGACCTGCTGCGCTTCTACAATGACCTGCAGCAGTACCTGAACGTCGTGACACGCCCCCGGTGAGCAGGGCCTGCCCGACACATGCTCACGGTCGCGATATTCTCCCCATCGCATCACCCTTCTCGCTGCAACACTCTCTGTGTTGTGGCATGCTGCCCGTCGTGACACACTTCCCTCTGCGACACACTTGCCTTGCCATTGCAACACGATGTGCTACTCATTGCAATAGGCTCTCCACTGCGACATTGTCCCTGTCATGACATGCTCCCTATCCTAGCACACTCCCCATTGCCACACACGCCCCATCACAACATGCTCCCCATCGTGACACCCTCCCCGTCACAATACACTTCCTGTCAGACATGCTCCCTATTGCGACATGCTCCCCATGTGCCCCCACCCCACCGCAACCCCCTCCCCTCCCCCCGCTGCCCCTGTAATGTGCCCCTCCCATTCCAGGTATGGGAAGCGGGCAGGTGGGCACGTGCTGGGTGAGGAGCCCTTAGGTGCTGCAGGGTGCTGAGTCTCCAGGTAAGGGGGGCCAGAGGGGCAGCAGGCAGGAGGACCATCCCCCAGTGCCACCCGAGCCTCAGTTTCCCCAATGGGGGTCATCCTGGGGGTAGAAGGAGGAACCCTAGGGTGGGGGGCAGAGGGTTGGGGGGATTCAGGGGGTCCCTGCAGTGTGTAAGGTGGGGGACATGGGGCCAGGGGGATCTGGGGGGTCCCTGAAGGGTGTGAGGTGGGAGACATGGGGCCGGGGGGATCTGGGGGTCCCTATGGGATGCTGGTGTGGGGAACACAAGGCCAGGGGGACCTGAGGGGGCCCTGCAGGGTGGGGGACACAGGGCTGAGGGGCCCCACAGGGTCTCAGGGTGCTGACCTCCCTCTCATTGCAGAGACTCTGCCGGGGCCAAGTGGGTGAAGAGGAGCCTGGGGGGATGCGGCCCCCGCCCCCCACCATACCCTCGTCCCCCGCTAAAGCCGACCCCGCGGGGCAGGGACAGACCCCCAGCAATAAAGACCCCTGCAGCCACCGCCTGTCCTGCCTTTGCCTGCTCAGAGGGATACTTGAGGGGGTACTGGGAGGGGCTCGGGACTCCGGGGGCACTGTGAGCGCTGGGGACACTTGGCGTGATGGCACTGGGGACACTGAGGGTGCTGGGGACACTGCGGACATCGGGGTGCTGGCACTGGGATCGCTGAGGACACGGGGGGGACATTGTGGGTGCTGAGGACAAAGAGGATTTTGGTGGCACTGGGGGTGCTGGGGACATGGGACGCTGGACCTGAGGACATTGAGTGTGCTGGGGCTCAGGGCACTGGTGGCACTGGGCATGCTGGGAACATGGGACACTGGTGCTGGGGACACTGGGGGCACTGGGGCACTGAAGAGACTAGGGTGCAGACCGTGCTGGGGACACTGGGGGTTCTGGGGACACCAGGGGTGCTGGCACTAGTGACACTGGTGGCACTAGGGAGACTGGAGGTGCTGGCACTGCAGACACAGACTGGCTGTGCTGGGGACACTGGAGGGGCTGGCACTAGGGACACGCCTCCGCGGCCATCCCTGTGCCCGTCCCCGTCCCGTCGGTGCCAGTCACTCGTGTCCCGCCGTACCCGCAGCTCTGCCGGGATGCCGGCGGCCACCCCCGCCTCGGTCACGGGTGAGTGTGCCCCACCTGGCGCTTGCACACGGACACACGGGGGCAACAACCCCTCCCGTGCACGTGTGCGGGGGCAGCTGCGGGTGGGGAGGCCGTGTGGGACCACAGGGTGCGTGTGCGTGGGGCTGTGGGCACAGGGTAGGCACACGCATGTGCACGGGGCAAGCCCAGGATTGGCACACGAGTGTCCAAGAGCAGGGGGACTTGCTCCTGCAGGAGTCGGCACTGCGCGACGGGCTCTGCGAGGGTGGGCTCCTGCGTGTGCGTGTCCGCGTAGGTGCGTATGCGTGTGAGTGTACACAAGAGTGTGGTGCGGCCTCTTTAAATCCGCGCTCCCCACCCCCCCCTTAAAGGGGCCGAGCCCCCGCTGTCCCCCCCTCCCCACGCCGCGGGGGGCGCTGCGGGGGGTTGGGGGCCTCCCACGCATGAGCGGGTGTGCAAGCCACGAGTGTGTAAGGACGAGTGAGTGGGTACGGGGGGGTCCGCAGGCGCTGGGGGGAGCGCGGGGGACACGCGGGGGTTTGCACGCGAGCGTGAGCGCGCGTGGGGGCGGGCGTGGGCGTGCACGGGGGACGCCCGTGTCAGCGCGTGTTCGCGCACACGCGTGTGCACTGAACGAGCGCGCAGCGGGGACCCACACGGGCGTTTGAGCGCGCACGGGGGGCACTCGCACGCGCGGGTGCACACGCGGGAGGTACGCGTGTACGAGACGTGCCCGCGCGTGTGAGCGTACGCCGGCGCCCACGGCCCCGCGCGTGCATAAAGGCGGCCGGACCGTGCCCGGCGCACATGCGTGTGCAAAGGGGGGGGGATGTGGGGAGAGGAGCGGGTCCGGCGCGAGTGGGGGCCCCACGCGGGGCCTGGGGGCTGCGGGGGGAGGGTCGCGGCGGTACCCGGATCTGGGGCGGGGGAGCCCTGCCCCCCAGCCATGAGCCTCCCCGGCCGAGGGTCCCCGCCGCCAGCCCCAGCCCTCGTCCGCGACCCCCGGGACCACCAGGTATGGGGGTCGGGCTGGGGCGAGCGAGGGGTGATGCCACGCGGTGGGGTGATGCCAGTCGGGCGGAGTGGCGTGGGCATGGAGGTGTTGGGATGGGGTGGGGGATGAGTTGAGTGCAGGGAGATGGGGATGGCGGAGGGTCTCCGGGTGATGCTGTGGCCCCCCTAGAGGTGTGGGGGGCTGATGGATGGCCCTCCCCGCCCCCCGTTGCATCGCGATGGTCCCCCGCCATTGCAGCGCAATCGCGCAGCCGCTCCCATCCGCACTGCCCCGGATGCGGCAGCCCCCTCCATCGCCCCCCCCCTCATTCCATCGCCCCCTCATCTCATCGCACTCCCCCGCTGCATCATCCCCCCATCGCAACCCCTCATTCCATTGCCCCCCAATTGCATCACCGCCCAACTGCATCAAACTCCAACCCCCCTCCCCCACCAATTGCATTGCCCTCCGAGGGGCGTTTTATTTTGGGGGGGGCACATCCGTTTGTCCCTCCTGTTGGACGAGGAACGGGGATTTCCCTGCTCCCGCAGGACCCCGCACTGTGCCCACAGTGGGAAGGGGCCCTGGGGTGAGCGGGACAGGAATGGGGGGGTGGACGAACGAGCATCCCTGGCTGCACTTGACTTTTACCCACGTTACCACCCTCTCCCCTCCACTCCGTGTCCCCCCGTGTGTGTCCCCCATGTCCCCACCGTGTCCCGTGGATGTCCCCCCTCTGTCCCCGCACCGTGTGCTCCCCCAGCCATGCAGCAGGTCCTGGACAACCTGATGGGGCTCCCGGGATCCCCAGGGGTGGCCGACCTTGACCTCATCTTCCTGCGGGGCATCATGGAGAGCCCCATCGTCCGCTCCCTGGCCAAGGTACCGCGGCACGGGGGGGCACCGTGCCCCGCCCCGGGACCCTCGGGCTGTGTGGGGGACGATGCACATGTGTGTGCATGCGTGTGTCTGCATGTCCATCCAGGCAAGTGTGTGTGCATGCAGGGGTGTGAGCTTGCACATGTGTGTGTGCATGCAGGGAGGTATCTGTGCATGTTTGCACATGCATATGTACACGTGCACGTGTGTGTGCTCGTACATGCGTGTGGATGGGCACCTGCCTGTGTGTGCATGCATGAGTGTGCACGTGTGTATGTGCACTCACGCGTGTGCATGCAGGGAGGGATCTGTGTGTGTACACATCTGTATGTATGTAACCTAAGCTCCCGAGACCCTGGGGGTCCGTAACCCCTCCAGAACTTCCCAACCTCCCTGATTCCCTGGGGGTCCCTGATCCTCCGGGTGTTCCCTAACCCCCCTACCGGCCCTACCCCCCGTGGTGCCCCCCAGGCGCATGAGCGGCTGGAGGAGCGGAAGCTGGAGGCGGTTCGCGGGGACAACCTGGCGCTGGTGCAGGAGATCCTGCGGGACATCGGGCGGCTGGTGCGGCCCGACGGGCAGGGAGCAGCGGCTGAGCTGGCCCGGATCCTGCGGGAACCACACTTCCAGGTGCGCAGGACATGCGTGGGACACTCCTGTGCCGGGGGGCGTGGGACAAGTGTGTGCTGGGGGTGTGACACAGGTGGAATCCCCCTCCTATGCTGGATCCCTCTCCTGTCCTGCATGGCACGTGTGTGTGCTGAGGAGTGCATGACAAACGTGTGTGCTGGGGGGGTGTGACACAACACGCACCAGGTGTGTAGGACACAGGTGTGACACCCCCTCCCGTGCCAGGTGGGTGTGACACATATGCATGTCACACACACGTGGGAGACACGTGGACCCCTCCTGTGCGAGGAGTGTGGGACACTCTGAGTGCTGGGGGGTGTGACACAGGTGTGACCCCCCTCCTATGCCAGGGGTGTGTGTGACGTGTGTGCATGACGTGTGTGCTGGGTTGCATGGCACGTGTGCCAGGTGCGTAGGACACAGCTGTGACCCCTCTCCCATGTGTCCCAGTCACTGCTGGAGACCCATGACTCGGTGGCCGCCAAAAGCTACGACCCCCCCCCGAGCAGCCCTGTCCTGGAGCCCCCCCTGGGGTCCCAGCCTGTTCCCCCTGATGCTGTGCGCATGGTGGGCATCCGCAAGGCAGCGGGGGAGAACCTGGTGAGCCTGGCTGGGAAGTCCTGGGGGCACTGTGGGGTACTGGGACATTTTGGGGTTATGCTGAGGGTACTACAGCCAACTGGGGTACTGAGGGGTTCATTGGGAGCATTTTAGAGTGCTGGGGACATTGCTGGGGTGCTTGGGGACATTTTGGGGTTCTTGGAGGCATTGTGGGGTGATAGGGATATTGCTGGGGTGCCAGAGGCATTTCAGAGTGCTGAGGGTCACTTTGGGGAGCGGGGAACATTTTGGGATTCTTGGGGGCATTTCAGGGTGCTGAGGACATTGCTGGGGTGACTGGGAGCATTTTGGGGTGCTGGGGATATTATGGGGTGCCCTGGACATTATGGGGTGCTGGGGGTATTTCAGGGTGCTGGGCTCCTTACAGGGTGAACGGTGGGTGCTGGGTGGGTGTCACCGGGTGCTGTGGTGAGTCCCTGCTGGCGGCTAAGCAGGGCTGTGCCCTTCAGGGGGTGACTTTCCGGGTGGAGCGGGGAGAGCTGGTGATCGCCCGCATCCTGCACGGGGGGATGGTGGCGCAGCAGGGGCTGCTACACGTGGGGGATGTGATCCGCGAGGTGAATGGGCGTGAGGTGGGCAGCGACCCACGGGTGCTGCAGGACAGCCTGCGCCATGCCAGCGGCAGTGTCGTCCTCAAGATCCTGCCCAGCTACCAGGAGCCTCATCCGCCCCGACAGGTACTGCCCCTGCATCCCGCCTTGCATCCCACCCCACATCCCACCCCGTATCCTGCCTCACATCCTACCCTGCCAGGTACCGCGTCCCACCCTGCATCCTACCCCACATCCTGCCCTGTCAGATACCACACCAGCATCCCACCCCACATCCCACCCTGCATCCTGCCCTGCATCCAACCCTGCATCCAACCCCGCCAGGTACTGCCCCTCCATCCTGCTCTACATCCTGCTCCATATCCTGCCCTGCATCCCACCCTGGCAGTGTCACCCCTGCATCCCACCCTCAGCACCCTACCCACAGCTCCTCCTGCCCTGTGGCCCCCATCTCTGTCTCCCCATCCCCACTTGTTGTCCCTGTGCCACCCTGCCAATGTCCCTGTGCCCACGTGCCCCACATCCCTTGTCCCCTTGCCATGTTCCTCATCTCCCCATGTTCCCCCTGAGCTCCACACCCCCTTGTCCCCCCGTCCATGCCTTGTGCCAGTGTGCTCTGTGGCTGGTGGGACCCCTGTGTCCCCCACCGGCCTGACAGGGGTGGGCACCACGCTGTGGTTGTCCCTGCCCTGCCCCTCTCCTTGCCCTACCCCTGTCCTTGCCCTGTCCTTGCCCTGTCCTTGCCCTGTCCCTGTCATCCCCATCCCTGACCTGTGCCTGTCCTTCCCCTGTTCCCATTCCCGCCCTGTCTCCATCCTTGCCCTGTCCCTGTCCCGTCCCCATCCCCATCTTGTCCCCATCACTGTCCCTATCCCTGCCCTTACCCCATCCCTGTCCTGTTTCTGTCCCTGCTCTGTCCCTGTCCCTGTCCCTCCCCCTGTCCCCATCCCTGCCCTGTCCTTTCCCTCTCCCCATCCCTGTCTCCACACAGGGTGCCGGCTGGCAAAGGGTGCCCACCCCGTGCCCCCCCCTCCTCGCACTGTGCCAGGCACTCCCTGTCTCTGTGGGGAGACAAAACAACCCTGTCACCACACCACATCCCCTGGCACCACGTATCCCTGTCTGGGCCATCCCTGCAACATCCCTCCGCCACCAACACTGTGTCCTGCATCCCTGCACACGGATGTGTATCCTGGCAGGGGTGGCACTGGCAGCGCTGGGCACATGCGTGTGCCTGTGCGTGGCCGTGGGACTGTGCCTGGGAGTCGCCGTGGGGGTCCTGTGGGGCGCGGCGGCGGCAGCCGGGGCCCTCTGCATGTGTGCGGGGGCTGCACGAGCCTGGCTGCACCGGGCACGGTGGGGGCACCGTGGTGGGGGGGGCACCTAGAGAGGGGCACGCGGGTGTCCTTGCTGAGGAAACTGAGGCATGGGACAGCAGAGTGGGGTGCCTGGGGGTCCCCCCGTGCTGACCCCCGTGGTCCCAAGGTGTTTGTCAAGTGCCACTTCGACTACGACCCGGCCACCGACAGCCTCATCCCCTGCAAGGAGGCTGGGCTCAAGTTCATGGCTGGGGACCTGCTGCAGATCGTCAACCAGGATGACCCCAACTGGTGGCAGGTCAGGGGCACCCCCCTGGGGCAGTGGTATGGGGGGGTCATGGCACTTTGCTCCCCATTTGGGGGTCCCCCTGGCAGTGGGGTCTGTCGAGGGTGTGGAGGGAGTTGAGGATTGGGGGTTCTGTGGGAGGTCAAGGGGTCCCTTTGGGCTAGAGGGGTACCTGGGAGCATCCCTGGAAAGTTGGCTGGTTTGTGAAGCTTGAGGGGTCCCTGGAGCTGGGAAGGGTTCCTGGGAACTGGGAGATGTCCCTGGGAACAAAGGGGTTTCCTGGGAGCTTGGGGGTGTCCCTGGATCTGGGGAGGGTCCCAAGAAACTGGGGTTGTTCCTAGAACTGGGTGGGAGTAACTGTGGGGCTTCAGGGGGTTCCTGGTGCTGGGGAGGTCCCTGGATATTGGAGGAGTCCCTGGAGCTGGAGGGGTTCCTGGGGGTCTTGGGGGGTCCCTGGAGATGGGGATGGTCCTTGGAGTTGAGTGTATGTCCCTGTAGGGATTGAGAGGTATCTGAGAGCTGGGGGTCCTTGGAACCTGGGGGTGTCCCTGGAGCTGGGGGGGTTCCCTGTGCAGCTTGGGGAATACCTGGAGCTGGGGAGGGTTCCTGGGAGATGGTGAGTCCCTGCAGCTGAGGTGCTTCCCTGTGGGGCAGGGAGGGCCCTGTAGCTCAGGAGGGTCCCCACATGTGACTCTGTGCCTCCAGGCATGCCACGTGGAGGGGGGCAGTGCGGGACTGGTGCCCAGCCAGCTGCTGGAGGAGAAGCGCAAGGCCTTTGTCAAGCGGGATGGGGAGGTGGCCCCCACGTCGGGTATGGGGACCCCAGCCTGGCCTCGGGGCAGTGGGGGGGGAACATTGCTCTGAGGGTGGGGGACAAGGGGCACATCGTGGCAGGGGAGCACAGTGGGTCCCCTGAACCCTGTGGCAATGTCCCAATTGCCCCAGAATGATGACCTCATGGCACTGCCCCTGAGGCAGGTCCCCAGTTCCTGGGGTGATATCCCCAGTTCCCAGGGTGATGTCATCATGCACTGTCACTGCAGCAGGTCCCCAATTCCTGAGATGATGTCCCCAGTTTGCAGGATGATGTCCCCAATTCCCAGGGTCATGTCCCCATGGCACTGTCTCTCAGATGGGTCCCCACTTCCCAGGATGATGTCTCCGTGGCACATGGCACTGTTCCTGTGGCAAGTCCCCAGTTCATGGGATGATGTCTCCATTGCTCCAGGGTGACACCCCCATAGCACTGTCAACTGCAGGAGTTTCCCAATTCCCGGGGTCATGTCCCCAGTTCCCAGAGCGGTGTCCGTATGGCACTGCCCCTGTGTTGGGTCCCAGCTCCCCTTGCACTGTCCCCTTGCCATGGCACTCTCCATGTCCCTGTCCCTAGCTCAGCCAGCTCCTTGCCCTCGCAGGGGCCCTGTGTGGCAGCCTCAGTGGGAGGAGGAAGAAGAGGATGATGTACCTGACGACGAAGAATGCTGGTGAGTGTCCACTGGCATTCCCTCAGGAAAGGAGGGGGCAGCCCCGGGGCTGTGCTTGTGGTGGCACCTCCTGGGGACAGGGTGTCCCCCTGAATGGATTCCAGCCCTGCCCCTCGCCCAGAGTTCGACCGGCACGAGCTGCTGATCTATGAGGAGGTGGCGCGGATGCCGCCGTTCCGCCGGAAAACGCTGGTGCTGATTGGGGCGCAGGGCGTGGGGCGACGCAGCCTCAAGAACAAGCTCATCATGTCAGACCAGGCGCGTTACGGCACCACCATCCCCTGTGAGTGGCCCCTGGCCCTGCCGACAGTGTTCCCTGTCCCCCTGGCAGCACTGTCGCCGTGAGCATCGCTGAGCCCACTGACATCACCACCCCTCACCTGCTTCCCTGTCCCCTGCTGGCAACATCATTCATCACTCCCATGAGCATCACTGTCCTGTGTGAGCAACACCATCCTCGTGATCATCCCTGTCCCTTGGGAGCATCCCTGTCATCTGTGAGCATCCTTGTCACCTCTGACCATCCCTGCCTCCTGCCACCATCTGTCACCTGCAACCATCCTTGTCCCTCAGGACCATTCCTGTCCACTGCATCATCCCTGTCCCCTCCGACCATCCCTGTTGCTTTTGAGCATTCCTGTTCCCTACCAGTAGCGTCATTCCCATGAGCATCACAGTCCCCCATGAGCATCCCTGTCCCTTGTGATCATCCCTGTCCCCCTCCAGCATCCCTGTCTCTTGTGACCATCCCTGTCGTCCATGACCATCCCTGTCCCAACTCTGCCAGCATATCTGTCTTCTGGGGACATCCCTGTCCCTTGTGAGCACCCCTGTCCCCCTCCAGCATCCCTGTCCCCCATGACCATCCCTGTCCCTTGTGAACATCCCTGTTCTCTGCGACCATCGCCGTCCCCTGCCATCATTCCCACACCCTGTAAGCACCCCTGGGATGGGACTCCGGGTGTGTGGGTGTCACTCAGGTGGGTTCCCACCACTGGCAGACACGTCTCGGAAGCCAAAGGAGAGCGAGCGGGATGGGCAGGGGTATCGCTTCGTGTCCCGGGGGGAGATGGAGGCCGACATCAAGGCTGGGAGGTACCTAGAGCATGGCGAGTATGAGGGAAACCTGTACGGAACCAGGATCGACTCCA
The DNA here is from genome assembly GCF_022539395.1 of Myiozetetes cayanensis. Classification (NCBI taxonomy): domain Eukaryota; kingdom Metazoa; phylum Chordata; class Aves; order Passeriformes; family Tyrannidae; genus Myiozetetes; species Myiozetetes cayanensis. The sequence continues at coordinate 1,025,068 of NW_026087577.1, forward strand.
TCCGAGCTGTGGTGGAGGCTGGCAAGATGTGCATTCTGGATGTCAACCCCCAGGTAGGAGACACAGGGAGGGGGACAGTGACTGTTGTTACCCAACAAATTGTATTTCTTTAAAGAACAACCTGTGCAGCCATGGGCAAGAATTGTTGAGGGGAGATTTAATCAGTGGAATAGATAATGGATGATGGGCAAGCTCTGGGTGATGTCTGTATGTTGGAAGAAAAAATGGAAGGTTTAGGGCCTGACATGGCTCAGTGCTCTTAGAGCTGGGAGAGGAATTTAGTGTTGACATCAAATGCAGCATTTATATAAACCACAAAGATGCAGAAACGAGAGGTGAAGAAGAAACAAACACAGACAATTTCCCAGAGACTTTCCCTCTCCAGGAAAATATCATAAAAGATTGAAAATGTGGATTGATTAGCGTGAGAAATGAGAAATCAATAACCAATAGAAGATAGAATAATAATTAATGAAGAGAACTACTTAAGCCAATTAACACTAATTCCTTTGTTTGCTAAAATGTATAAATACTTAAAAGTTTTGATAACTGATGTACAGGTTTTGTGGAGCCATGCCCATACACCTCAATGCCAGATAAACTCTCTAACCTGATAAACTGGGTTAGAGGGTTTATTTCCCAGGATTTTGGTGACTTTGTCCCCTCCCACCCAGGCAGTGAAAGTGCTGAGAACAGCTGAGTTTGTGCCATATGTGGTGTTCATCGAAGCCCCCTGCCCTGAGACCCTGCGGGCCATGAACCGAGCAGCCTTGGAGAGCGGCGTGGCCACCAAACAGCTCACGGTGAGTGTCCTGGGGGACACCAAACAGCTCATGGTGAGTGTCCTGGGGGCCTGAGGGAAGGGGAAACTGAGGCAGGGCTATGGGGGAGCTGAAGACGAATAGTAGGTGTCCCCTTGCCACCTTGGGGGGCAGTGGGGAAACTGAGGCAGGTTTTGGGGGGCTGAAGGTGGGTGGTAGGTGTTCCTCTGACAGCCCTGGGAGGTGATGGGGAAACTGAGGCAGTTTTGGGGTGCAGAAGGCAGATACTTAACAGACAGTGGGCGTCTCCAGTGTCCCTGGGGGGCGATGGGGATACTGAGGCAGTTGTGGGGTTCAGGACGCGGATGCCCAGCGGACTGTGGAGGAGAGCAGCCGGATCCAGCGTGGGTACGGGCACTACTTCGACCTGAGCCTGATCAACGATGACCTGGAGCGAACCTTCCTGAGGCTCCGGGAGGCCATGGATCACCTGCGTGTCCAGCCCCAGTGGGTGCCTGTCACCTGGGTCTACTAGTGACCCTCCCTGCCCCCACGGGAGAGGGCCACAAAACCCTCCCCTCTTCCCCCCCAGCCCACCCAGGAGGGCTGTGGGGGTGGAGGGGGGTTGTGCCTCACCCACTGGTGTGATGAGCTTGTGCTCCGCACCGTGGGGTTGTGTGGTTGGGGGCTCTCTATAGAGCCCCCCCAACTCAAGCCTGACTCTTCTCTCCCCCCTGCCCAGCCCCAGATTTTGGGGAGGGGCAGAATCAGACAGTGAGGACCCATGGGGGGGCACAGCCCCCGCCACCATGCCCAGCACCCACACAGCTAATTCACTGCCAAAACCTCACCTCCTCCCCAAATTACCCCAGGGGGTTGTGCCACCCCCAACTGGGGGACATGGGGAGGACAGCGATCCCCCCACTCTTCATACTCCCCTGCTTCAGTTTCCCCATGGGGAAGCCCACCCTGTCCCAGTTTGGGATCCTCTGGGATTGGGGTCGGGGGGGCTGTGGGATTTTGGGGAGGGGGGGTTACACCCAGGTGGAGTCTTAGAAGCTGCTGTGGTTTCAGGTGTCCTGACCCACCCCTGCACCCCCACAGGCCACAACCCCCCTGTGGGGCCCCCTCTTTCCTTTACCAGGGTGGGGGTTCCCTCATTGTCCCTTGTGGCCTCCCTCCCCAGGTAGCAATAACCCCTTCCTCCCCCCTCCCCGCTTGGGTTCCACCCTTTAATTAACCTCGGCGGGGGGACTGTGGCTCGAGGCTTGCCGGGGGTGTCTGGGGCTGGGGGTGGTGACATGGGGTGACCCCAAGGGACAAGGACATGGGTAGTGCAGGGTGTACCCCCGTGTCCCTCCTGTCTCATGTCCTCCTGCCCTGCCCCCTCGCACCGTGCCCCCCATCCTTGTCCCCCTGTTACTCCTTTTTGGTACTTTGCTGTGGATTTTATTAAAGGCGAGAAAAATGGTGGTTTTGTTCCTCATGGTGAATTGGGGGGGGGGGGTAAAGGAAGACCCCCAGGGGACACTCGGTGTCACCTGCCCCTTTCCCACCTGTTGGTGATGGGTTTTAATCTGCGAATCCACATTGTGCACCAGTTTGGGGCTGAGGTGGGAGGTGTGTGTACACACGTGTGTGCACATAAGTGTGTTTGCACGTGTGTGTGTACATGTGTGCACACATTATATTTGGGTTTTGGTGGCTGTGGGTGCTGGGGGGGTTTGGTTGGGATGGGGAGGGTTTGATTGGGTGTGAGGTGTGTGCATGGGGTGTACATGTATGTTCACACATTTGTGCACGTGTGTGTTCATGTGTGTGTACATGTATGTGTACATGTGTGCACATGTTCTGTTTGGGGTTTGGTGGCTGTGGGTGTATGGTGTGTCCCGTTTGGGGGGAGGGTTGTTGAGGGGATGGGGGTGTGTGTGCATGGGGTGTACATGCCGTGTACATATGTGTGTGTCATGGTGCACACACAGGCCCTTCCTTAATTCTGCCAGGAGAGGTCAGCAGAACTGCAGGCACAGGGGAAGGGGAAAGGGTGGGTGGGGAGGGTTGTGTGTGGGCGAGTGTGTGTGTGTTTGCATAGATGTGTGCGTATGCATGGGTGTGTTTGCACAGGAGTGTGTGCATGGGTGTACATGTGTATGCACATACATGTGCATGTGTCCACATGCATGTTTGCACAGGGGGTGTGTACATGTGTGTTTGCACAGGGTCAGTGTGTGTATGGGTGCACTTGTGTGCACATACATGTGGGTGCGTGTGTGTTTGAATGGGAGTGTGTGTATGGGTGCACGTGCGTGCACCGACGTTTGTGTGCACATGTGTAATTTGAACAGACTTGTGTGCACGTGTCAGCCCGTGTCTGTACATATGTGTATTTACTTGGGTGTGTGTGCACAGGAGCAACTGTGTGTGTGTGCACATATGTGTTTGCACGGACATGCGTGTGTGTGTGTGTGTGTGTCAGCCCATGTGTGTGTCCTCATTGCTCTCACAGGTGTGGAGGGGGTGTGTGTTCCCTTACACAAGTGTGGATGTGCACATCGGTGCACAGCTGCCTGTATGCACACACGTGTGTGTGTGTGTGCAGTGTGCAACACACCAGTGCCCCACACGCCTGTGACCCACGCACATGTGTGTGCATCTCCCACGGGGAACCATTGGGTGCTATAAGGAGTTATAAGGTGTCATGGAGTGTCATGGGGTGACATAAGGAGCCATAGGGTACCACAGGGTGCCATGGGGTGTCAGGGCATGGGGTGACATAAGGAGCCATAGGGTGCCACAGGGTCCCATAGGGAGCCATGGGATACCATGGCCAAGGGAGCTGTGGCCATAGGGCACCATAGGGTCCCACAGGGAGCTGTGGCCATAGGGTGCCATTGGGTCCCACAGGAAGCCATAGAATGCCTTGACCTTATTGGTACCATAGGGTGCCATGGGGTGCCCCAGCCACGGGGTACCATAGGATGCCATGGCCGTGAGATGCCATAGGGTGCCATAGGGTCCCACAGGAAGCTGTGGCCATAGCGTGCCATAGGTTGCCGTGGCTATAAGATGCCCTTTTCATAGGGGGTGTGTGCGGGAGCTCGTGTGTCTTTAAGCAGGGGTGTCTGTAAGCCTGTCCATAATCCCCTTTGTCCATAAGCTGCTGTGTCTATAAGTGTCAGGGCCGAACGTGCGGGGCTGTAGCATGTCCCTGGTGTGTCTATACCTGTGCATCCCATCTGTGGTGACAGCCATGTGGCCTACGCTGCTGCTGCTGGTGGCCCTGGGTGTGCTGGCTCTGGGGCGGGTGGCCCACAAGCTGCTGGCCCCGTCCGGCAACCCCTTCGCTGGACCACCCCTGGAGCCCCCCCGGCCGCTGGTGACGGACCAACGTGCCCGGGACAGGGTCCTGAAGCGGGGTGAGTGCTGGGTGTCTGTCGTGTGTCCCTCTGTCTGTGTTCATCTGTCCCATGGAATGCTGTGTGTGCTGCCCATTACGTGCCCTCTTGTTGCCTGTTGCACGCGTGTGCACAGGGTGCCTAGGGATGGTTACTGGCAGGAGCTGAGTGTGTGCACAGGGCTCAGTGCCGGGTGGGGATAGTGGACAGAGGCTGAGCTCGTGTGTGGGCACAGGGTTCAGTGCCCAGCAGTGGCCATGGGCAGGGGCTCATCAAGCACTTGTGCCCAGGGTTCAACACCCGGCAGGTGCAAAAGAGGCTGCATGTGGTTCCTGTGGGCAGTGGTTGATCACGTCTGCAGGGCTCGGTGCCCTGTAAGTGCCAGAGTGGCTGGACACAGGCATCGCAGAGTCGCTACGGGGTCACTGTCAGGTGTACTGTACCTGCAGAGGGTTCAGGGTGTCTGATGGTGATCACAGGCAGGGGCTGATCACATGTGTGTGCCCGGGATTCAGCATCCAGCAAGTGCCAGAGCAGCTGAACATAGTGGCCACGGGCAGTGGTTAGTCACACACGTGTGCCCAGGGTTCAGTGCCCAGTGGTGGCCATGGGCAGTGGTTAATCACACACTGTGCGCCCAGCATTCAGTGCCCAGTGGTGGCTGTGGGCAGTGGTTAATCCCATGCCTGTGCCCAGGGTTCAGCCCCCAGCGGGTGCCGGAGCAGCTGGACGCCGTGGTCATCGGCAGTGGCGTGGGGGGGCTGGCAGTGGCTGCCACGCTGGCCAAGGTGGGCCAGCGAGTGCTGGTGCTAGAGCAGCATGACCAGGCCGGCGGGTGCTGCCACACCTTCCAGAAGCACGGCATCGAGTTTGATGTTGGTAAGGACCCCCAAGCCCCTGACACTCCCCAAGCCCCCTGGCATCACCTGGCACTGCTGCTGCCCCCACAGTGTCTGTGTGTCTGCCTGAGTGGGCAGGGGCATGTGAACACATGTGTGCAGTGCACGTGTGCACTGTCTGCATACAACACACGTGCTTTTGGTATGTAGTGTGTGTGCGCGCATTGTGTGTGCTGTGCATGTGTGCTGTGTCCATGTCATTTGCGTGTTCGTGCTGTGTCCATGCTGTGACCGTGCCATGTGTATGTCATGTGTGCTCTGTGTCCATGCCATGCGCTTGCTGTGCCTGTGCCGTGTGCATACCATGTTGTGCTTGTGTCTTACCCATACCATGTGCATGCCATGTCCATGTCATGTGCTTGGTATATCTCTGCCATGTGCGTTCCATAACGGTGCCGTGTCTGTGCCATGTCCATGCTGTGTCTGTGCTGTATCCATGCCATGTGCTTGTCATGTCTATGCCATGTGTGTTCCATAACCATGCCATGTCTGTTCTGTGTCCATGCCATATCTATGCCATGCCAGCAGCCCATCCCACCCCCCACCCTCAGTGTGACCCACAACAGGCAAAAGCCAAACCCTTCCCTCCCCTATTGCCCCCCAGCTGCTCCCACCACATGTCCATGTGACCCCCTCAGTGTCCCCCCACCGTGTCCCCTGCAGGCATCCACTACGTGGGGCAGCTGCATGAGGGCAGCCTCCTGCGCGTGGCACTGGACCAGCTGACGGATGGGCAGCTCTGCTGGCAGCGCCTGCCTGACCCCTATGACGAGGTGACCCTAGGACCCCGACGCTACCAGCTGCGCGCCGGCAAGGTGGCCTTTGTCACTGCACTGGAGGAGCAGTTCCCCACAGAGAAGACAGCCATCAGGGAGTTCATGAAGATCTCCAAGGTGGGGACATGCCACCCCCATGAGGAGGTGACCACAGGGTCAGGGAGGGGTGGTGGTGTCACTCTGACGGGGAGTGATCAGCCTGGGATATGGGGGTGGGTGTGGTGGTGGCACCAATGGATCTGGTGGGGACATGGATGATGGCGGGGAAGGGGCTATGGCAATGGTGGGTACTAGGGTAATGGGTGTGGAGGGGACAAAAGTGATAGGAATGGTGGGTACAAGAGTGGTGGGCACGGAGAGGACACAGGTGATGGTTGTGGTGGGGATGTGTGGTGGGTGCAGAGGGGACACAAGTAATGGGCATATTGGGGACACAGGAGCTGGCTGTGGTGGGGGGAAGTCCTGGGGATGGTGAGGAGATGGGTGTTAGGCGTGGTGGGGACAGGTGCTGAGCCACAGGTGGTGGTCCGGGGTTATGACAGTGACAGTCCTCATGACAAGGTGGTGGTCAGGCAAGGAAGTGTTGGTGGTGACAGTGGCCTAGCTTGGTGTCCCACATGTAGTCTTGGGCATGTGGCACCATTGGTGGTGCTGAATCTGGTCCTGCAGTGGCAGTGGTGACATGGGGTGGTGGCGGTGGTGGGGGTGATTTGGAATGGTGTCGGTGGTGACACAGGTTGTGGTCTGGCAACACATGGCACTCCTGACCATGCTGAAGCTGATCCCAGGATGGTGCTGGTGGCAGGGTGGGGTGGTGGCAGTGGTGACAGTGATATAGCACAATGTCCCCCAGGTGGCCTCACGTCACGTGGCACTATTGGCTGTGCTGAAACTGGCGCCACACTGGGTGGCTGCCCTCCTGCTCCGCTCCGGCCTCCTGTCCCTCCTGTCCCCTGTGTTCCGCCTGGCCACCACCAGCCACAGCCAGGCTGTGGCCCGGCTCACCTCCGACCCCGACCTGCGCGCCCTCCTCGGCTACCTCTTCTATGGTCAGGGGCTGTCGTGATAGGGAGGGGTCTGTCACGATAGGGAGGGCCCCGTGTGGAGAAGGACAGTAGTGTCATGGTAGGGGAGGCCACTACTGTGATAGGGAGGTGCTCTGTTGTGATGGGGAGGGCTGTGTCACGGGGGAAGGGCTGTGTCGTGATATGGGAGGGCCATGTTTTGCTAGGGGAGGGCTGTGTTGTGATAGAGGAAGGCTGTATTGTGATGGAGGATGTGTTGTGTTGGGGGAGGGCAGCATCACTATGGGGGGGGCTGTATCGTGATAGGGGAGGGATATATTATAATGAGGAGGACCTTATGATAGGGAAGGGCTGTCTCATGATGGGAAGAGGGGCCATGTCTTGATAGGGGAAGGCTGTATCATGATAGAGAGCTGTACTGTGATAAGGAGAACCTTGTCATGATAGGGAAGGGCATATCATGATATGGTAGTGCTGCCCCACACTGGGGCCGGGTCCAGCTGTGCCCATCTCCCCCTTGCTCCCTCCGCAGGCACGGCCCCGCGGGACTCCAGCTTTCTGGCCAACGTGCTGATGGTTCATCACTACCAACGGGGGGCCTGGTACCCGCGGGGGGGGGCCAGCGAGATCGCCTTCCACATCGTACCCGTCATCGAGAGCGCGGGGGGCGCCGTGCTGGTGCGCGCCCCCGTCACACGCGTCCTCGTCAGCCCCGCCGGCACCGCCCTGGGTGAGCGCCCGACTCCCAGCCCCGCCCCGGGGGGGATCACATGTGTGTGATGGTGACGGGGTGGCAGTGCCCCGCGCCCCCTGACTCCTCACACCCCGGCCTCCAGGGGTGGCGGTGCGGACAGGGTCAGGTGAGGAGGAGCTGGAAATCCGCGCGCCCCTCGTCATCTCCGACGCTGGGATCTTCAACACCTTCGGCAAACTGCTGCCCCCCCAGATCCGCAGCCACCCCGGTAACGTCGTCCTGTGTCCCCAGTGTCCCCATGTCCCTGGTGTCCTCAGTGTTCCCAGCATCCCCGTGTCCGCAGCATCCCCGTGTCTGCAGCATCTCCGTGTCTGCAGCATCCCCGTGTCCCCAGCATCACCAGTGTCCCCAGCATCGCTGTGTTCCCATGTCCTCAGCATCTCCATGTCTCTGCTGTCCTTAGTGTCCTCAGTATCCATGTGTTCTCAGTATGCCTAGTGTCCTCAGCATCTCCATGTCCCTGGTGTCCCCAGTGTCCTCAGCATCACTGGTATCACCAGGGTTGCTCAGCATCCCTGGTGTCTTTGGTGTCCCTGCCATCACCAGTGTCGTCAGCATCTCCAGCATCCTTAGCATCCCTGATGTCCTCAGCACCTTTGCATCCTCATGTCCCTAGTGTCCTCTGTGTCCGCAGCATCCCTGTGTCTGTATGTCCCCAGTGTCCCTGGCATCCCCAGAACCTCCATGTTCCTGGCAACCTCATGTCCCCCGTGCAAGTGGGGTTGGGGTGTCACCCCCATGTCCCCGCAGGTGTTCTCTCCCGCCTGGCCATGGTGCGGCCGAGCATGGGCTCCTTCCTGGTGTTCGTGGGGCTGCGGGGCAGTGCAGCCGAGCTGGGCCTGCCCCCCACCAACTTCTGGCTCTACCCCCACAACGACCTGGACACCATGTGAGGGGTCCTGGCACCCTGTGGTGGGCACAGGGGGCAGGGGGGGCATGGCGGGTGGATGGGTACAGGGTGGGTGCATGAGGGGTGCCTGGGGGTGCACAGTGGGGAGGGTGGGTGCAGGGCTGTGTACAGTGAGGGGGTGGGTGCATGGAGGAAGTGTGGGGTCTGCACTGTGGGTGGGTGCACAGGGGGTGCACAGGGAGTGCCCTGTGTATGGGTGGGTGGGTGGGTGGGTAGGTATGTGGTGGGTGGGTAGGAGCGCAGGGGGTTCATGGTGGGCACACTGTGGGTGGGTGTACAGTGGGTGCACAGTGGGTACATGGTGGGTGGGTGGGCGCACAGAGGGTGCACAGTGGGCACATCATACCCCTCTCTGCCCGCAGGATGACCCACTACGCTGCCCTGAACCGTGATGATGTCCCTGAAAACCTGGCCATGATGTTCATCACCTTCCCCGCTGCCAAGGACCCCACCTATGAGCAGCGGCACCCAGGTACATCACTGGGGACCCCTTGGATACTCCCCAGCTCTGCACCCCCAATCTGCTCAGCTTTGAGGGGTCAGAGGCTCCTCAATGCTGCCAGCACAGGGTGGGCACTGCCACTGTCACCATGGCTCAGGCTGGCACCACCCCTGGGATCCCATGGTGGCACAGGGGGTGTCACCAGCTGTCCCCACCCCCAGGCCGGTCGTGCATGACCATCCTGACCATGGCACGGTACGAGTGGTTCGAGGAGTGGGCCGGGAGCCTCCCCAGGCACCGTGGTCCCAACTACGAGCAGTACAAGATGTCCATTGCCCAGCAGCTGCTGGAGAGGGCCCTGCTCCGCTTCCCCCACCTGAGGGACAAGGTGACCCCACTGAAGGCCCTGCCATGCATTGGGGTGCTCAGAGAGGAGGGGGCAGGATGGGTACAGAGTGATCTCCAGTGTGAGGGAATGTAGGGATGGAGCGTCCTGGTATGTTGTGGAGTTGGGGTGCCCTGTGGGGTTGGGGTGCCCCTTTGAATTTGGAGTCTTCCACAGGGATGGGAAAACACAGTGGAAATGGGGTGCACAGTGGGGACTGGGTGCCCTGTGTGGGTGGGATGCCCTATGAGAATGGGGTGGTCTGTAGGATGGGTTGGGGTGTCCCACAGGGATGGGGTGCCCCATGGGTATGGGTGCAGAGTGGAGATGGGCTGCCCAAGTGGGATGAGATGCCCTGTGGGATGGATGTGGGATGAGATGCCCAGGTGGGATGGGTGCCCAGGCAAGATGGAGTGCCCTGTGGGAAGAGCATGTCCTGCAGGGATGTGCTTGGTGATGAGAGGATACCCTTTGGAACTGGGATACCAAAAGGGAATGTGCCCAATAGGACAGAGTGCCTGTGGGTTTGGGGTGCCCAGTGAGGACAGGGTGCCCTGCAATGCCATCCCCCCACCCCAGCACCTTTGCACAGGGTGGGCTCGGACCTGTTGTGATGGGATCTGTGGTGGGGTAGGATGGGTTTACCCATGCCCACAGTGCCCCCCAACATGCCTCAAACACCCTGTGCCCGGGCAGGTGGAGTTCGTGGAGGCAGCTTCACCGCTCACCAACCAGCACTACCTGGCGGCCCCGCATGGGGCAATGTACGGCGCTGAGCACAACCTGGAACGCTTCTGTCCTGCTGTGATGGCCACCCTGAGAGCTGACACCCCTGTGAGGAACCTCTACCTGACAGGTGAGGGAGGAGTGTCCCCATGTCCCCCTGTCCTGCTGTCCCCATGACCAGCTCCAGGCTGTGGATGGTGTCCCCAGGGGCTCCCTGCAGTGAGGGGTGTCTGGATTCACCATGGGTGGCTGTTTGCCCTGAGGGTGACCATGTCCCCCATGGTGGTGACCCTGTCCCCAAGAGGTGGCCATATTCTCCTTGAGGGTGGCCATATCCTCCATGATGGTGGCCATGTCCCCCCCCTGGAGTGTCCGTGTCCCACGGTGGCCTGTCCCCAGGGCAGGATGTGTTCTCCTGCGGGCTGGCGGGGGCCGTGCATGGGGGGCTGCTCTGCGCCTCGGCTGTCCTGGGACGCCTGCTTTACCTGGACCTGCTGCTCCTCAAGAGGAAGATCAAGCGGTGCCAGGACCGGCATACGGCGTGAAGGGGATACCGGCTGTGGGGACAATGGATGCGGGGATACCTGTCCTAGGGAATGGCCCTGGGTTGGCAGCTTGCTCCCAGCTCAGTAAACCCTTGATGTCCCACTGGCCTGTGCCTGTCTCTGGGAATGGGGTTGGGAATGGGATAGAATAGACATGGGGATGGAGATGGGATGGGGATGGAAAAGGATGGAGATGGGGATGGATTCGGGATGAGGACAGAAACGGGGTGGGATGGCATGGAAATGGGGATGGGATGGGGACTGGAATAGGGATGGAATGGAATGTAGAGGGGGCTGGGGGTAAAGATAGGGATGGAATGGGAATGGGATGGAGACAGGAATGGGGATGGGAACAGGATAGGATGGAGATGGGGATGGGATGAAGACAGGAGTGAGATGGGATAGAGATAGGGATGGGCACAGGAAGGGGATGGGATGGAGCTGGAAATGGGATACGGATGGGGAATAGGGATGGGAAGGGGATGGGACAGGGATGGAGAGGGGAATGGGATTAGGATGGAGACAGGGATGGACAAAGGGATGGGGACAAGGAGCCCTTCAGCTGGAGGTGAATGGAGGGTGCAGAATCCCCCTTAAACTTCCTCCCTTGTCTGTACCTCCTGAGCCTCCCCAGCCCCGCATACCAGCACAGCCGGGAATTCTTTTACATTTTAAATATAATAAATAGAGGAACCACAATGAGATGGTTTAGGGTGGGGAGGGACACAGACGTGGGGGGGGCATGGACCCAGGCATCCAGATGCCCCAAAGGGTCTATGTCTCCCCCCTCCCCCTGCCCAGTGAAGGGGAGCGTTGTCACCACGTTGTCCTTGAGGAAGGGGGGTCACCCCTAGGTCTGGGTGGCGAAGGGGAGCTGGGGTCTGGGGTCATGGCCACATTCGGGGCATGGCCCTGGTGGCAGCGGGTACAGGAAGGGCTTCGCTGTCACCTAAGGGTGAGGGGGCTCAGTGTGGGGAGATGTGGGGCACCCCCATGGCTTCCAGGGGCCCAAGGGAAGAAGGGTGTCCTCCTTGGGGGGCAAGGCAGGGTGTGTGGGAGCAAGGGGGATGCCCTGGTATGGGGAGGGGGTTGGGGATCCCACACATGTCCTGCTGAACCCCATAGGCCACCCACCACCCCATATGCCACACCCACCACCTCATATCCCATTACCTACCACCTCATGTCCTACCATTTATCACACCGTTGTCCAATCACCCACCACCCCATATCCCAGCACCCACCACCCCATATCCCCAGGACCCACCACCCCATATCCCCAGGACCCACCACCCCATATCCCAGCACCCACCACCCCATATCCCCAACACCCACCACCCCATAACCTCAGCACCCACCACCCCATATCCCCAGGACCCATCACCCCATATCCCAGCACCCACCACCCTACAGCCCACCTCAACTCCCACTCTGGGCTCAGCCCAGCACCCTGACCCACCTCGCTGTAGGGTGGGGGCTCCAGCCCCACTGGGATGGCCCCACTGGGTAGACTGGGGAGTGTGGGCATCGGTGCCAGTGGGGGGGCCACAGTGCCCTGGGGCTCTCCATCAGATGGGAGGGGCATGGGGCCCTGGGGCATCCTGTAGGCCAGGGGAGGCACAGGGTCCTGGCAGAACTTGTAACAGAGGTGGAAGGTGAGGAGGAGGAAGGCGATGGCTATGAGGGCGATGGCGATGATGAAGAGCATAGTCCTGGGGACACCAAGAGGTGTGTGCTGGGGGTTGGCACATCCCCACTCCTTGGCACTCTGGGCTGTCTGCCCACCCCAGCCCTGTCCCCACACCCACAGGACTCAGGGGGTCTCTCCATCTCCCCATCCCACAGCCCCCATCCCCATGGGCTCCTCCCAGGCATGGCACCCCCTGCGAGGTTCCCATGACTTCCGTGCCCCCCTGGCCCCCCACCAACGAACCAGGTGTCCCCCAGCCCTGCCGTGTCACTTCCGTGTCAGAGACGCCCTCTGGACCTGGGTGCACCCTACTCCCTGTGCCCAGAATCCCACACCCGGTGCCCTTTGCACCCTCCCTGTCCCACTGTGGACCTTGACCTGGGTGGAAGCTCGGGGTGCACCCCCGTGGTGGGGCAGGACCATGCCAAGGGGTGCTGGCACTCTGCTGAGAAGAGGAGCTCCCATACTGGGGAGGGGATGAGGGGATGCCCAGGGTGGCACAGAGGGTGCCCAGGGTGATAGGAGCTGCTCAGGGTGAGAGGGTGTGCTTGGGGTGGTAGATGGCGTAGGTGGCCGGGGTGACACAGGGGGTGTTCAGGGTGGCAGATGGGGTGCCAGGGTGACAGTGGATGCCCAGAATGGTGCTCAGGGTGATGGTACAGTGGGTACTCAGGGTGACACAGAGGTTGCTCGGAGTGACAAGGGGATGCTCAAGGTGACAAAACGGGTGCTTGAGGTGACACAGGGGACCCCCAGGTTGGCACAGGGGGGGCCTGCATGTCCTGGGGTTGTGCCCTGCTGCCTGGGCCAAGGTGAGGATGAGGAGGAGGCAGCGAGGCCAAAGGAACAGGATCCCCCCACAGGTGTGAAGAGCTGTCGAGCTGCCGGCTCAGCACCATAAGCTCCCAAATCCGATCAGCTCCCTGAGCCCTGTGCTGGGCTGAGCCGGGCGGTGACACAGGGGGTGCCCCACACTGTGCCCCCTGGCACTGTGGTGGCATCGGTGAGCAGGTGAGTGGCCCAAGGGCAGCTGGGGAGGTGGTGGAAGAGGGAATGTGAGTGGAGGGACAAGGGGACAGTTTGGGAGAGGGGGTTTGAAGAAATGGAGCGTTGGAGGGGGGGATGAGCTGTGGGGCGTCCTAAGCAGGATCATCTCCCTAAGGGGTTTAGGGCTGCCAGGGGCACGGAGGCTTTGCCACAGGGGTCACAGGCAGCTCCAGCCCCATAATTAGCTCAAGGGTTTAATGAAAGATTTGCCACCACGTGTCTTCCCATGCCCTGGTGGGGATCCCCCAAAATCAGCCCCTTGCTCAGGCAGAGCCCCCCAACCAGATGAGCCCCCCCATCCTGGCTACACTGAGATTGTCAGTCTCTGCTGCTGGACATGGGGCTCCTTCACCCCCTCGGGGCCGGGTATTGCCCCCTGAGCCCAGCCCGAGGTGCTGGATGGGTGAGTGGGTGCCACCCCAGGGGATGAGGGGGGTGGTGCCCAGGGCTTTTTTTGGGCTCCTAATTACACACCAGCCTCGGGAAGAGTGGAATTAAATCCCAGCTGGAGGCACAAACATCCACGTAGCCAGGTGGGTTCCGGAGGCCAAACCAGGCGGACTTGCGGGCACCGGTACGGGGGGTGCACACGCATGTACACACATGTACACACATGCACACACAAGCACATGCGTCCCCTGGCATACGGAGCCCTGTGAAAATCTCCCTGTGCCTGCAGGGCACCGAGGTGCCGACCCTGTGCCCGCTGCCAAGGCTGCCACGGTGCCACCGGCTCCGGTGCGGGGACAAGCGCCATCCCCAGTCGTGTCCCTAAGTGACCCCGTCTCGCCTGCTGCCCGTTTCCCAGTCCAGGGTGGCGCCACGGGAGGGGACACATGGGACAGCCGGGCACCGGTGCTACCCTGGCAGGGCCACGCCAGGGACACGCCGCTGTCGCTGCCAAACTCTTGTCGTGGCAGGAGACAGGGAGGACCCCGGGCCCTCCCGCGCTCCCCCCGCTCGCTTTGGGCTGCCTTGGCGGCGCTGGCAGACACGCGGTTGCGTAAGTGGCTGTGACGGTCGTCCCCCCGCCTCCCCCGCCCCCCAAAAACGTGAGAACCAGCTGCGGCCGTGGCGGGAGCCCCGTGGCAGGGCAGGGACGGGACCCCGCAGGCATTCCCGACGTTCCTCAGTTTTCCCTGGGAGGGCAGGGGGCCGGGATGCCCCGTGTGGGATGAATGTGCCCAGCCGTGTGTCCCTGTCCCCTCCCCGGGGCCGCTCAGGCCATCGGGGTGCACACACGCGCTGTGCTCGCTGCCCTGTGCACACACACGTGTGCAAGCATGTAACAAACATGTACAAACGTGCACGAGTGTGCACAAGTGTGCACGGTCACACATATGACCGAGGTCCCCGAGCGGACTCAGCCGCCGCTCCCTGGGCACTGGGACGCCGCAGAGGGGATACCTCTTGTCCCCCTGTCCCTATCCCCCCACCCCGTCCAGGCCACCGTTTCCCGAACCCCTCCCCTCCCCCGCCTGGCCCCGCGCCCCCCTTCCCCACCACGGCCCCTCTTCCCTCCCTCGGCCCAACCTTTTCCCTTCCAGCTCCCTGTTTGAAGCTATTTTTTCCACAGCTCCTGCCAAGAGCCGCTAATGAGAAACAAACGGGCTCCTCGGCCGCGGCTGCTCCCGGCCCACACACCTCCGGCTGCATGGATGGGGCAGCACCTCCCGGTGCACTCCTGGCACCGTCCTCCCGCGGGCATCGCCGACCCTCCTGGCAGCAGCCCTGGGCACCTGCTTCCTCCCCATCTGGCACCAGCCCGGGGCATCTCTGTCCTCCCTGTCCAGCACCATCTCTGGCCATCTCCATCCTGCTCACACCACCATCACTGAGTATCTCTATCGTGTCCATGTGCTACTATCCCAGACATCTCCATCCCCCCATCCAGCACCATTCCTGGAAATCTCCATTCTCCCTCCATCCAGTATTGTCCCAGGGCATCTCCGTGCTGTCCATGAACCACTGATCGTGGACATCTAATTTGCACCCATCTGTCACCATCCCTGGGCATAAACAACCTCCCCATCCAGCACCATCTCAGGGTATCGCCATCCTGCCCATGTGCCATCGTCCCTTGGCGTCTCCATGCTGCTCACGTACCACTAACCCTGGACAACTCCATTCGTCCCATTCTTCACTGTCCCTGGGCTTCGCCATCCTCTGCCTCCAGCACCACCCCCAGGCATCCCCATCCTGCCCATGTGCCACCATCCCTAGGCATCTCCATCCTCCCCATGAAGCACCACCCATGGGCATCTCTGTGCTGTCCATACACCACTGTCCCTGGGTATCTCTGTGAGGCCCAAGTGCCACCATCCCTGGGCATCTCCATCCTCTCCATCCAGCACCATCCCCAGGCATCCCCATCCTGCCCATGTGCCACCATCCTGGGGCTCTCCATCCCGCTGTAGGACAGAGCTGGGCCAAGGACAGGTCCCACTGTGTGTCCCCTCTTCCCCCGTGTCCCTCCTGTGGTGCCGCAGCTAGAGTCGGGTGCCAGAGCAGTGTGGGATTGATGCCGGAGGTGGGAGGGAATGAGGCGGGAGGGAGTCCTGAGCTGTCCCCCCTGCCGGGTCCCCCGCCGCCCCCCCCGGCTGCCCCAGGCTGAGCTGGGGTCGCAGCCAAGCCCATACTGTTCCATTTGGCCCCATTCCGGCCCCAGTTATCGGCAGCTCCTCGGCTGGTCACATTTTCCACTGAGCAGTGTTTGTGTTTGAGCGGTGACTGGGAGGAGGGGAGGGACCGCGGCAGAAGGGCAGGGACCCCCAGGTTCCCACCATGGTGAGGGGGACGGGCTGGGGGGAAGGGGGTTATGGAGGTGGGGATGGGATTGGGATTCCAGCCCAGGGAGGCAGCTCTGTCCAGGGATGGGAGCACTACAAGGGGATGGGATTGGCATGAGGATGGGAGCAGCAGCTGGACTGGGAGCATGGACTGGGGTGAGCACATGGCCTGGAGATGGAGCTACCCAAGGGGACATCACCTGGAGGGGGAGCATCCCCTGGCGGTGGAGGGGACAAGGCAGGGATGGGAGCACTTCTCAGGGCTGGGAGCAGCACCCGGGATGGGAGCAGGGCTCAGGGGGGCACATCACCTGGAGATGGAGCGGTACCCAAGGACATCACCTGGAATGGGGCTGTAGAAAGAGCACCTATGCACGGAAGTGGTACCTGGGGATGGGAGCAATGCCCAGGGATGGGAGCAGTACCCAGGGATGGAGGACCGCAGGGATACAGTGCAAGCATTGCCTGAGCCTAACCCCCTGCTCCCCTTCATCACACCCTTGAGCCCCACAGTGGGTCACCTCCCTCCTCATCCTCAGGCCGTGGGAGCCCCCGGGGGAGCAAATGCCCCCATTTGGGGTTCATCCCAGGGCCAGGGCTGTGGGGCCCAGTGGGTTCCTCGAGCACGTTGGCTGGGCCGTGAGCACCAGAGGGACGTCACGAGGCCAGATCCTCGCCCTGCTTCCTCGAAGGAGCCGCCACTGCTGCTGCTGCCAGGGT
The DNA here is from genome assembly GCF_022539395.1 of Myiozetetes cayanensis. Classification (NCBI taxonomy): domain Eukaryota; kingdom Metazoa; phylum Chordata; class Aves; order Passeriformes; family Tyrannidae; genus Myiozetetes; species Myiozetetes cayanensis. The sequence goes on from NW_026087577.1 coordinate 1,041,932, forward strand.
GATGCTGGCGGCTCAGTGATGATCTACTTTCTCTCCTCCAGGCCTCTCCTGCTCCAGCATCCCTCCGGCATTCCTCCGGCATCCCTTCGGCCGGGCTTGGCCCCAGTGCAGAGCCAGCGTCGATGGCTTCCTGCGGAGGTGGAGGAATTTGGCACCTGGCCCTGGGCTGGAGCCGAACACCGCCAGCAGTGTGTCCACCCGGCACCCACGGCGGGAGAGCATCCCACCAGGAACAGGAAAGAGGGTCAGGTGCCACCACGGAAGTGGATGGCATGAGGGGAGGCCCATGTGGGCCTGTCTGTGGGCGCACACGCATGACACAGGCATGTGAGTCTGGCTGGGGCTGATTCATGTGCCTGTGTTACATGTGTGTGTGAGTAGGGGTTGCACGTGCTGGGGTTGCACATGCAGGGCCTTCACCCAAGTCTATGTGGAGGGATGGAGAAGGGATGGAGGGGGTAGAGGGATGGAGGGATAAATAAATAAATACAGGAGTGTAAAATAGTGGGATGAATGGCTGGCAGGATGGATGGATGGTGGGATGGATGGATTCATGGATTGAAGGGTGGATGGAGGGATGGAGAGATGTAGGGATGAATGTACGTATGGAGGGCAGGATAGATGAGTGGAGGGAGAGAGGGATGGATGACAGGACAGATGGAACAGAGGACAGACAGTGGAGGACAGACAGGCAGCTGGCATAGGGACGGTTGTGCCATGGCCAAGGGGACATTTCATGCCATGGCAGCAACAGCCCTTAAAAGCAAGATACCACCCTTGGGTTCACCACAAACCCCTTTTATTTACCCAACCACCTTCCCTGCTGTGGAGCAGCACTGACCCCCCTGCCCAGCACTGGGATGAGCCCATGGATGCTACAGGAATCAGTGATGTGCCACAGCTCTCTGTAATGACATCCAGCATGTCCCCACGGTGGGGCCCCACCTGCCCAGGCCTGCCAGTGCCCATGGGACATGTTGGCTGCCCGCTGTGCCCACAGGCAGGGGTGGGGGACACACCTTAATCTCACCCTGACCTACATAGAGGGGCCCAGCAGCACCTGCGGAGCCAGGCCTGGCTGCCCCAGCCTGTCCTGCCCTGCGGCGCCGGCCTGTGCTGACACTGGGGACGGGAACCAACACATGGAGCAGGGTGGTGTCGGCCTGTGGTACAACCAGGGGAGTGCAGCCCCCCCATGGTGCCCCTGGCAGGGCTTTAGTCCTTCCCCTGCCATGGTTCCAGCATTGCCTATGATGTGTCTCCAAGGACTGGTCATGGCACACCCCAGCCCTACCCGTGGCACAGTGTCCCTGTCCCTTCCCATGTCATAGCGTGGCACAGTGCGGCACACCCCAGCCCTTGCCATGGCACTGTCCCCATGCCTTCCCATGACACAGTGTCCCCAGTCCTGCCCATGGCACAGTGTGGCACATCCCAGCCCTGCCCATGGCACAGTGTCTCCAGCCCTGCCCATGGCACCATGTGGCACCTCCCAGTCCTGCCCACGCCCCTGCCAGCTCCTCGGGGCAATGCCCAGGTGGGTGGTCACTGTTCTGTAGCCCCCCACCCCAAGGGGTAAGTAGGGTGGGGACCGGCCCAGCACAAGGCGGGGGCCCTCCCCAGCCCCCCCAGCTCCTGGCACAGTCCCCGGGCCTCCCCTCGCCTGCCGACGTGGAGGCTGTGCCGGAGACGTGTCAGCGGTGGGGTGGGAGCCAAGGGCATCGCCTGCGCCTGCCCCAGATTTCGGGGGGGTGCAGGGAGGGGTGAGGGCCGTCAGCAGCTGTTCCGTCATGGGAGGAGGCACCGACCAGCAGGGCCAGAGGAATGTGCCGGGCACCGCAGCCACTCGGTCGATTCACCGTCCCTGTCCCCATGTGGGGACACGTCTCCTCTCTGTTAGGGCTCGTGGGGCCGTGGGCTGGGGGGTCCGGGTGGGCTGGGGTGGGGGAACACCCATTGAACCCCACTACTGCCTCTCCTGGGGGTCTCTGTGGGCACCGAGGGGGGTCCCAGGGCTGGGCACAGCCCGTGACACGGGAACACCACGGGCCACCCCTGTGGCCCCCACCTTACCTCGGTTTCCCCCGCCAGGCGGCTGCACACTTGTACAGGGACAGCGAGGGGATGAGCCCAGCGGAGGGTGGGTTTCGGGTTTTTTTGGGGGGTGGGGGAGAAGCTTTTAAAATTTTTTTGGCTTTGTCCCAGTTTTATCCCTTTGAAATCCTTTTGTTGGATTGCCCCGCCCTCTCCTACACAGGCCGCTCCCACACTGACAGACCACGCCCCTCACCCCCCCTTTATCCCCTCCCCCTCCATTTCCACCCCCCCGCTCTATTTCCACGACGGCCGGATCCTGCTGCCAAAGGGACGTGGCGGGGATGGGTGCGGGGATGCCGTGGGGATGGACGGGACAAGGGAGGGATGGAGGGGATCCCATGAGGAATGAGGAGTCAGTGGAGATGGGAGGACACCGTGGTGATGGGGGGGGGGACCCCTTCAGGACTGGGGGGACACTTCGGGGATAGGGGGGGCATGGAAGGCGTGGGGGGACACCCTGGGGATGGGAGGACGCTGTGGGGATGGGAGGGTCCCGTCAGGAATGGGGACTACACGGGGATGGGGGATAACGGTGGCGATGGGGGGAACTCCGTCAGGATGGGAGACTCCATAGGGATGAGGGACACGGTACGGAAGGGGGGGACACTCCAGTGGGGAGCAGGAAGCCGTGAGGGAAGGGTTAACCCCCATCGCGTCCCATCCCCTGGCAGGGAACTGGGATGAAGTGGGGCGAGCGGGGAGGGAAGACCGGGAGGAAGGTGCTGACGTGGGGCCGGAGAGGAGGAGGAGGAGGAGAAGGAGGAATAACTGAGGCTGGGCTGGAGCATCACTGCTGCTGGGCCGAGTCCCCTCGTCGGGGGCGGCGGAGCCAGGGGGATTGGGCGGGGGGGTGGGGAGCAGGAAGGGCCTGCTCCCGCTGCCAGGCCCCAACTCTTCTTCTGGGGTGCACAGATCCTGACCCCACAGCTGGGCTCCAGAGCCTCCCATCCCCCAGAAATCCCCAGCCCTGGGGACCCTACACCCTGGAGACCCCTCCTTTCCAGGACCCAGCTACCCCAACACCTCCCTGGAGCAAGGGGTGCCCATGGCCAGGGCTGGGGGACCCTCTGGGTTGTGGGACTTCAGAGCACTGGTGTCCTCACACCTCTCTGGAGACATTCACTGCCTGACCCCTATCTGTCCACCCATCTCTCTGTCCTGCTAACCACCCCTGCCACTGCCCACCTGTAGGTCTGGAGGACCCTGACCCCCAAATCTAAAGTAAATCATTTCTACTGAGCTAGACCATCCAACCACACCCCCAGCAGCTCAACCAGCAAAGTCAACCCTAACCACCTACCCAAATACCCCAAACCAAACACCCCAACAACCCAAATACTGCAGCCCAAGCACCCCAACTCACAAACCCCAATCATCAACCCAAATACCCCAACCCAAACCACCACCAACTCAAATACCCCAACTCGTGAACCCCAACAACCAACTGCAACCCACCAACCCAAATACCCCAATCCAAAACTCCAAATACTCCAATCCAACTGACCTCCCCCAACAAAAACAGCCCCAAGAACCCAAATACCCCAACCTGACCCATCAACCCCAACCCCCGACTCAAATACCCAAAAGCCCTCAGGAACCCACTCCAACTCCAACTACTAACCCACCAACCCACCAAGCCAAATACTCCAACCACCCACCCCAAACATCAACCCCAACCCAACAGGCCCAAACAGTGCCCGATTTCCCACTGGAAATGAGACCCCCCCAGCCCGGTAGTGGTGGGCAGGTTGGTGCCAGGCATGCCCTTTGGGAACCTACCACCCCTCCTACTGGCAGGCGACACCCCACAACTCTGCCCCCCAAAGCCAATAAACCTTCACCCCCATCCCTCCTGGAGGGCTCTTGGCCTTTTCACCCACCCCCTCCCCCTTTTGGGGTGCAGCACCCCCAGGGCACCCCTAGGATACCCTCTGCACCATGGGGATGGCACCTGCGGGGGGTGGAGGGTACGAGGTGGGTGCTGGCAGCCCCACACCCTGGCCACGTGGCACTGGAGCCACCATCCCCGCCAGGCCCTGGGCTCTGGTCCAGCTACGGCCGATGAGGTCACTGTGAGAGATCCCAGCCAGGCTCCGGAGCCAGCCGGCAGCGCAGGAGCTCTCGTGTTCCCATTCCTGTCCCCCTCCCACCTCCAGCCCTGTTCCCAGCCCCAACCTATGCCCATCCTACCCCTAACCCCATTCCTTTCCCCATATCATCCTCATCCTTGTCCCCGTCCCTGTCCCATCCCCCCCCAGTCCCCATCCTTGTCCCCCATCCCCCTCCTTGTCCCCATTCCTGCCTCCACCCCCTGCCCCAAGAAATAAATCCAGCAGATCCTGGGGATACTTTTCCTGGGGGTTCAGAGATGAACAACCCCCTCCCTCAGAGGGGTCTGGGAATGTGGGGTGCTCAGGTTACCCACACATCTCTCCCAGTCCCACATTCTGACTGGGATAGGGCTGGGGAACATCTCCATATCCCCCTGGAGTGCCTTGGGGAGGTTTAGGGGAGCAGCAAATTCTTCAATGAAACTGAAGAGGAGAAAAAATGAAAAAAGAAGAAAAAAAAAAGGAATAAAAAGAAAAAAAAAAAGGAGCAGAGAAGCAAGATGGGAACGGAAAATGTTCAGCGTGGAGCTCGGCCCTCAGAGTTTCCATCCCGGCTCTGTGAGCCCAGACAGTGGGGGCCCAGGCTGGGCTGCTGCTCTCTGCCTGAGAATCCCCCGCAAAGACCACCGACCCAAAAAGCCTCCTGTCTATCCCCAGCCCTGTTCAGGACTCAAGTCCTGGGATGAGGGTGAAGATGAGGGAATGAGCCCCCCCCAGGAGAGACCCAGAAGTGAGATGTGGGAGTGCAGATGGGTGAGGGATGACACCACCAGGTCTGAATATGGGAGGATTTGGAGGTGTAGATGCAGGGGGATGAGCCCCCCAGGAGGGACCCAACCCTGGATATGGGGGTTCAGGGATTCAGATGGGGGGATCAGCTCCCAGCCCTGAAAGTGGGGGTACAGCCAGGGTGGGATAAGCCCCCAGGGAGGGTCCCAGCCCTAAATGGAGGGATGCAGAGTGGGGGAGATGACCCCCCAGGAAGAACCCAGACCTGAAAATGGGGGGAATGTGGGGGTTCACATGGTGGAAAGAACCCCTTTGGAAAGTCCCAGCCCTGGATGTGGGCTCATCCAAACCCCCAGTCATGCTGGACTCATCCCAGGCAGAGGGATGAGCAGGATCCCGCTGAGCAGGATCAGGTTCCTTCCTCAACCCGGGAGTCCCCGTGCCACCCCAGTGGGGACATGACTATCCTGTTACAGTCCCCCCCCGCCCCGGCCACCGGTGCCCCCGCCGAGGTGCAGCGTGGCGTTGGCATCTCGTAGGCCAATTTAGCAATTTTCCCTGGAAATAGCTGGGGAGTCGCGGCCCGTGATTACGGGGTTCTGCCCTGACGCCACAATTGAGGGCGCCGAGGGCCGGACGGGCCACCAGGAATAGCCGGGGCGGTGCCGGGCTGCGGCCGCGGGCGTGGGGCGGGGGGTGGGGAACACACTGAGGCACCGAGTCGCCCACCACATCCCCATGGAGCGGGGGAAAAGTTGGGCATCGAGGTGCTTCGGGTCCGAAAAGGGTAGGATGTCCGGGAATACCCCCTCAAGGGGTTCTTGGTGCTGGCATGGCCGGCTTGGGGACACCGAGGACACCCCTGGGAGAGAGGGGGGTGTCCTGATGTGGGAACATCAGTGGGGGGAATCCCCCTTCCAGGGGGACAAGTATCTGCGTGTCATCGCCTTGCGGGACACCATCCTCATGCTCACTGCGACCACTACCAAGGGGGAGGACCCCCCAGTGGGTCTTTTGGGCTGGGTGTGGAGTGGGGAGGGGGCGATGGTAGCGGGGGCGGGGAATATACGAATCGGGAGCGGCTCCCGGGGCTGTCGAGCGGGGAACAGGGAAGCTGGGCGGGGGGGAAAGAAAAAAGGGAAAAAAGGGAGTTAATCCGATCCATGTGTCTGGGCTGTCGAGGAGAGTTAACTCGCTCCAGATGCCGGCGCCTGCTCCAGCTCCTCGGCAAACAAATCCCAGCGCCCTCCCCTCCCCACCCCCGCCCCGCACCCTGCTTTTCAGTAGGTCCTACCCAAAAGGGATGGGGGTGGCTGCCCCTTCCACCCTTCCCACCCCCCCACCCTCATGAGCAAGCCCTGTCCTGGAGGTGGTCGCACAATTTCTGGGGCATCCACCAGCTTTTTGGGGCACCCATAACCTTTTGGGGGTACCCACCAAATTTTTGGGTGTCCACCAAATTTTTGAGGCGTCCACCAGATTTTTGGGGCATCCACCGGCTTTTTGGAGCATCTGCTGTATTTTTGGAGCATCTACCACCTTTTGGCACCACTGGCGAATTTTTGGGGTGACCCCTAATTTTTGGGGGTGATCCCCATCTTTTTTGGTGTGCCCACCTCCGTTCCTACACTGCCAGCTACACACCCAGTTTGCACCAGTAAAACCAGTCTGAGGATTGCAGGAAAGGCTCTCGGATTCCCCCAAAAGCTGAGAGGGGACTGCATGTGACACCCACCCCATCCCAAACACCCCCAAAGAGCAGGAGGTTCCCAGGTGGGTGCCACCCCCCTCAGCATTCCACAGGAGCCCAGGCCTGTGCTTGACATCTCCCATCCCGCTTCCTAGGATCCTGATGACTTTTCCAGCCTTTTTTTTTTTTTTTAAATTCTTCTTCTTCTTCTTTATTTTTATTTATTTATTTATTTAAAGTGGGAATTCTTCCCTTTTCCCAGCCCCCAACCCTTTCTCCAAGCCCTCCTGCATTCCTGGGGGTGGGTGGCTGGGGGGTTGATGAGGTGGCATCACCCCATCCTTTTCCTCCCTTGCTTTTTTATTTCCCCTCCCTTTCCATATATATATAAATATAAATATATGTATATATACATATAAATAAATAGTTTAAAAAAAATTAAAAAACCCTCCAATGACATTCTTTTCTTTTCTGTCATGCTGCAAATATTAAAGACACATCTTCAGGCTGGAGCCTGGCCAGGGCTTTTCGAGTCGCCGAGGCACGATTGGAGGAGGCTTTGCCTGCAACGTGTCTCGGATTCATGGATACAGGGCTGGAACGGGGGCCAGCTGCTGCCGGCCCTGTGGACACGCATGTGCGTGGGCATGTGTGTGATCCCCTTCCTCCTCGAGTGGCTTCGATTTTGTTGCATTTTATTGAATTTAATTGCAGGGAAAATAAAAAGTCCCTGGGAGAAGTTGGTTGTGCGAGGAGGGGTCGACGTGTCATCGCCTCCCCCTCCCCCCCCCCCCCCCAGTTATTTCATTGTTAAATTGTTTTGATTTGTGTTTTTCCTGAAGAAAAATAAGGAAATGTCTTAGTGGGAGCTCCTGCTCCAACGTGGTTTTGCTCTGCAATGAGCTCAGTGCTCCTAATGTTTCCAGTGCTCCCAGTATTCTGCTGAGCCTGAAAGCCCCCGGCATAGTGGTGGGGCACACAAGCAGAGTATTCCCAGTGTTCCCAGTGCTCCCAGGTATTCTGCCGAGACTGCAAACCTTCAGCACAGTGGTAGGGGGAATAAGTGGAGGGAGCCCAGTACTCCCAGTGCTCCCAGTAATCCTATGAACCTGCAAGCCCTTGACATAGTGGGGAGTCAGACAAGCAGAGTAACACCAGGACTCCCAGTATTCCCAGTATTGCTAGTGTTCGCAGTAATCCTCTGAGCCTGCAAGCACTCAGCATTGTGGTGGGGCAGACAAGTGGAGTGACCCCAGAATTCCCAGTTTTCCCAGTGCTCCCAGTAATCTGCTGAGCCTGCAAGCCCTCAGCATAGTGGCAGCTGAGATAAGCAGAGTGGGCCCAGTACTGCTGGTATTCCAAGTATTCCCCGTATTCCCAGTAAACCGCTGAGCCTGCAAGCCCTCGGCATAGTGACAGTGAGGACAAGCAGAGTGCTCCCAGTTCTCCCCATATTCCCAGTGTTCCCACTATTTTGCTGAGCCTGCAAGCCCTTGGCACAGTGGTTGTGGGGACAAGCGGAGTGAGCCCAGTGTCCCAGTATTCCCAGTGTCCTGCTGAGCCTGCAAACCCTCAGCACAGTGGTGAGGGGCACAAGCAGAGGTGCAAGAGCAGAATTCAGCTCTCCCAGTGCTCCCAGAATTCCCTATATTCTGCTGAGTCTGCAAAAATCCTCAGCATATTGACAGGGGGACCAGAGTGAACCCAGTGCTCCCAGTATTACCATTACCTCGCTGAGCCTGCAGACCCTCAGTATAGTACTGGAAGGGCAAGCAGAGGTGTGAGGGCTGAATTCAGCTCTCCCAGTGCTCCCAGAATTCCCAGTATTCCAATTAGCCTGCAAGCTCTCAGCATAGTGGTGGGAGGGACAACAAGAGTGAGCCCAGAGCTCCCAGTGCTCCCAGTACTCCCAGTATTCCCAGTATCCTGATGAGCCTGCAAGCCTAGTGATGTGGGGACACAAGCTAGCTAAGCTCCATTCTCCCAGTGCTCCCAGTATTCCCAGTAACCACAGATCCTGCGAACCCTCAACACAGTGACAGGGGGGTAAAAGGACTGATCCCAGTGCTCCCAAAATTTCCAGTATCCACTGATCCTGCAAGCCCTCAGCATAGTGACAGAGGGAACAAACAGACTGATCCCAGTACTTCCAGTATTCCAAGTATTCTGTGATCCCACAAACCCTCAGCATAGCACGGTGGGTACAAGCACAAGGGCTGAACCCATCCCTTCCCTTCTTCCCAGCCCCATTTCCCACCCCATTCCCTAAAAATACCCCCTGAAAAGCAGGAGTTTCCCCCTGCCCAATGTGCCACATTGCCAGTGCAGGGTTCCTTCCCCCCCTCAATTCCCGAACTCCCGGCCCGGGTAAATACGTAGATTTTTTTGGCGTGTAATTACACCCTCCCCAAATTGCACGGTAAGTTGTGGATTATTGTCCAGGAGCTTTTGCTTTTTCCAACCAACGTGGCTCCTTCAAATGTGGAAACGGCGGTGGAGGCATGCCAGGGGGGGAGAGAGGGGAGAGGGATGGGCCAGGAGCAAGAGGATCGAGGGAAAGGAAGGAAAAAGATGAAAAGAAAGGGCTAAAACAAAAAAATCAAGCCGGTGTTTTTCAGAGTGTTTGTGGCTCTTGGAGGGGTTTTGGGGTGTCCATGGGTTGGGGGGATACCTATCCAAGGGATGCTCTGGGGGCTGGGGGTTGGTGGTCTTGGCCTTGCACTGTGCTGGGGGTTTGGGTGGATGGTGGGTGGGTGGGTTTCAGGGAGCCCCAAGTGTGGGGTTTGGTGGTGGGGGGTGGGTTTTCAAAGCCTAGCCCCCCCCTTCCTTGGTACAGCACCAAGCATCGCGTGGCACCGGGGTCCCCAAAGTGCCACGTGCCACATTTCCTTGTCCCCACCCTGCCCTGCCACATCTATCCCCTCCAAAACATCTCATAGTGTGCCAAACTCCCCCTAAAAAATCACAACCCCCCAAAAAACCCACCCCAAACCCCCTGAAACTCCCATCCCACCATTCCCTTCCCATCCACCCCCCGACCGCCACTGCAGCTCTGCTTGGGGATGACACGCGTGTGCACGTCTGTGTGCGTGTACATGGACAGACAGGCGGGGAAGGGGGTGCAAGAGGTGCCCCCCGACTCGCTGGGTGTCTCTGATTGGCTGAGGGGCCGTCCAAAATTCCCCGGTTGCGATGGGTCCCACCTCTTGCTGCTGCTGCACCGTATATAAGGGGAGGCGAAGAAGTGGGCAAAGGGCAGTAGGAAGTTTCTGCTGGGGTCTGGATTTGGAGCTCCAGGGTTGGATCGGCCCCGTATGACCCCAACCTAAGAACAAAAGAGACCCCAAAGAGTCTACATGTCTAATATTTAGACATGTTCAGCTTTGTGGATTCTCGGTTACTGCTGTTGATAGCAGCAACTGTACTACTCACCCGCGGGCAAGGAGAAGAAGACAGTGAGTAGCTGGCGCTGGGTGACGGCCCTCACCCCGGTGGGATGTGGGGTGTGCGGTGGGATGGGGTCTGGTGGCATTGGTGCCCCTTGGTCCAGCTGCCTTGCGGTGGTGAAGGAGGAAATCAGGGTTGGAGTGCAGAGGGAAAATTAGGGGGAAAGTAGGGAAATAAGGGGAAAAAAAATGGTTTTGAGGGGATTTGGGGTTGGGGAAAAAGGGGTTTAGGGGGGCTGTGGCAGTGTGGAGAGTCGGGGCGTCCTGCCAAGAGCGGGGAGGGAAGGAAGGGTGGAGAGGAGCCGGCGGGGAAGGAGGGAGCCGGGACGGAGGGGAGGAGAAGGAGGAGGAGGAGACCGGGAAAGGAAAGGAAAGGAAAGGGGGGAAAGAGCGCGGGAGAGAGGAGAGGGGAGGGGGGGCCAGCCCCGGGATCTGCAAAAGCCATCAGGAAAGAATTAGAAAAGTCTCGGATGATTCATAAGCAAAATGTTTCGGCAGCCGGGGGAGTTGCCAGGGATGGGGAACGAGGGCACGGCTGGGGTCAACCCCCACTGCCATATCCCCCCTTGTGCCCCACTGCCACCTGCAGGAGAGGGACATGGGGGGACGCTGGGGCAGCAGCAGCAGGCCTGGGGGCCCATTGCTTTTTGCCCGGTTTTGTCGTTTTGGGAGGGGATTTTTTGGGTGCCTTTTTTTTTTTTTTTTTTTTTTTTTTACACCTTATTTTTTATGTTTTATTTTAAATTCTGTATTTTGCATTGACAACATCCATCCTGCACTTCCCAATCTCCATTTCCCATTCCCCGTTTCCCAATCCTGCATTTCCCATTCCACATTTTTACTTTTTTTTTCATTCCCGTTTCCCCAGTTTTTTTCCGTTGGAATTTTGCATTTTCCGTTCCCCCCACCTTTCCCCTCCCCCCGCCCCTTTATTTCCCTTTGCCTTTTTTTTCCCGTTTTCCTTTTTTTCCCCCTTTGCCTTTTTTTTCTTCCCCTTCCCGAGTGGGCTTGCACGAGCTGACTCAGCCCCTCGCCCCCTCCCCAGGACACTTCCCCACCATAGGGCCATCCCCGGGCGCTGGCGCGCCGCCCTGGCCTCCCCCACTCCCCACGCCAGCCCCCCCCCCGCTTTCACTCTCTGTCCTTCCATTCCCCAATCCCATCTGGCCTGATCCAGCCCTATCCCGCAGCCGCCTGGATCTAATTTCAACCCAGACGTTGGGACCAACCCACTCCGTCCCATCCCAGTCCCATCCCCGTCTCATCCCGCCCCATCCCACCCCATCCTTGTCACCGTCCCCCCGCGGACGGCGGGGACCCCCCTGCCTTTGCGGGGAGGGCATGTTTGCCTTGGCCCTATCTGCCCACGGGACGTAGCGAGTGGCTGGAGGGTGGTTTGTGGTGGTGGTGTTTTTTTTGTTGTTGTTGTTGGTTTTGGTTTTTTTTTTTTTTTGGGTGTGTGGGGTTTTTGGGTGGTTTTTTTTTTTTTTTTTTTTTTTTTTTTTTTGTTTAAATTCCAGCGTATGTGGGAAGAGTTTATTGTGGAGCTTTTTCCTGTGTCACCGCGATGGGCTGATGAGAACCAGATGAAGGGAAAAACACTGCAGGAGCAAAGAGGGGGATGAAGGGAGGGGTGGGGGTGAAAGCTAGACGAGATCCATTCCCCCCTGTCCTGACACTTCCTCCTGCCCTGCCCCTGTGTCCCAGTCCAAACTGGGAGCTGTGTCCAGGATGGGCTAACGTACAACGACAAGGATGTGTGGAAACCAGAACCCTGCCAGATCTGCGTCTGTGACAGCGGCAACATCCTCTGCGATGAGGTGATCTGCGAGGACACCTCTGACTGCCCCAATGCTGAGATCCCCTTTGGAGAATGCTGCCCCATCTGTCCCGACACCGACGGTATAGTGGCGTGTCTCCCAGCGCTCTCCCACCACCGGGTTATCCATCCCGGGGGGTCCCTAGGGGACCAGTGGGACTCGGTGTCCCCCCCACCCCCTGGTGTCTGCACTGTGGGATTGGTGGGTGATGTTGGGCTACTCTGAACAACCTTTTTCCTCCCACAGCCTCCCCTGTCTACCCAGAAAGCACTGGAGTAGAGGTAAGGGCTCCCCCAAAATTAACCCTCCCAAAACCTCCCAAGAGCTCCCCTCCCCCCATATTTTTGGAGACCCCCTTTTCTGACCATCTATTTCATCTCTCCACCCCAGGGTCCTAAAGGAGACACCGGCCCCAAAGGAGACAGGGTGGGTATCATCCACCTCCCCCAGGGTGGGTGTAACCCCGGAACCCCCATCCCACTGGGGCTCACCCTCCTCTTCTCTCCCCTCCAGGGACTCCCTGGCCCCCCTGGCAGAGATGGCATCCCTGGACAACCTGGTCTCCCAGGACCTCCAGGCCCTCCAGGCCCCCCAGGCCTCGGCGGAGTGAGTATGGGGGGGTCCTCGGCTGTGCAGCACCCCCTGGGGGTCCCATGCCCCGCTCACCCCTGCTCTCTCCCTCCTCCTGCAGAACTTCGCTCCCCAAATGTCCTACGGCTACGACGAGAAAGCTGGGGGGATGGCTGTGCCCGGACCCATGGTGAGCACAGGAGGGACACAGGGGGACATGGGGGGGCACAGGGGAGCACGAGGGGCACAGGGGGCAGCAGGGGTGGAGGGTCAAGCTGGGTGAGGTGCCAGAAGTGGTGTGTTGGTGATGCCACTGAGTGGTAGAGGACAGGAAGGATGGGGAGGGACATTAGGCCCAGAGGGGATGGGGACAGGGATGGCGATGGGGACAGGGTCAGAGTGGTGATGGGGTGGCAGTGGGAACAGGGATGGGGTGGCAATGGGGACAGGGATGGGGAGAGAGTCAAGGTGGTGATGGGGTGGCAGTGGGGACAGGGATGGAGTGGCAATGTGGGGGGACATGGTGATGGGGTGGCAAAGGGGGCAGCGATGGGGTGGCAATGAGGAACTGGGAATGTGGGGGTGATGGGGACAGGGAGGGGAACAGGGTCAGGGTGGTGACGGAGTGGCAACTGAGACAGGGATGGGGTGGCAGTGGGGACAGGGAATGGGGTTGATGGGGACAAGAAGAAGGTGTTTTTGGGGCAGTGATGGGTGGAGATGGGGGGGGGCAGTGAGGCTCACTGGGTGCAGCAGTGGGGTGGTGATGGGGACAGGGAAGGGATGGCCATAGGGACAGGGTGACAAGGTACCCCCTCATCACTTTTCTTTCCCCCAGGGCCCAGCCGGTCCCCGTGGTCTCCCCGGCCCTCCCGGTGCTCCTGTGAGTGTCTCCTCTTCCTCTCCCCTTGATTTTGGGGACAAGCAACCCCTAAGACCCCTTTGGGTGGTAGGAGGTGGGTGGGATAGGCTGGGGGTATCCCATCCTTCCTGACAACTACAGAAGCACGTGGGCACACACATCCTTGTGCCACCATAGGGGGGGGACACTTCCACTGCCACAGGGGGCTTCAGTTACAAACTTCTCACTTTGTAACCTATTTTTTCCTTTTTTTATTTCCCTCCTTTTTCCCCCCTAGGGTCCTCAAGGTTTCCAAGGTCCCCCTGGTGAACCTGGAGAGCCTGGTGCTTCTGTGAGTCCTGCCACCTCCTACTCTAGCTGATGTCCCGTGGGCATGGGGACAATGCTACTGGTTCCCAGCTCTGGCTGTGGCCATGCTGTTCCTGATCTGGGATCCATGGGAACAAGGCTGGCAGAGCCTGGCACTGCCCGGGGGGGTGGCAGGGTGACGGGGGCAGCTGTCACTCACATCATCCTCACTGCTGCCCTACTTCTCTCCTAGGGTCCCATGGGTCCCCGTGGTCCTGCCGGCCCCCCTGGCAAGAACGGAGATGACGTAAGTGGCCTGTCCATGAGGTCTGTCCCCAGGTTTGGGGCCTGGTAGCCCTGACAGCCCCTCCAGGTGAGCAGGAGCTGCCTGGCTTGGGCACATGCCACCAACCTGGTGTCCTTCTCCTTAGGGTGAAGCTGGAAAACCTGGCCGCCCCGGAGAGCGCGGTCCCCCTGGCCCACAGGTGAGGTGGCCCCCGTGGGACACAGGAGGGGACACCCCTGCTGTGCTCTGCTGGTGACACCAGCTGTCTGTCCCCTTGGGGACAGGGGTAATGGGGTGCAAGGACAGCACCCCCAACATCACCATGACCACCTCCCCTTTCCTTCTAGGGTGCCCGTGGTCTCCCAGGCACTGCTGGCCTGCCAGGCATGAAGGGACACAGAGTGAGTCCCCCCTTCCATGCTTGTGAGATTTAGGGGCTGTAGGACCCCAGCATCACCAAAAATCCCTTCCTGACCCCCCACCCCTTCTCTCTCCTGCCCCCAGGGTTTCAGTGGTCTGGATGGCGCCAAGGGTGAACCTGGACCTGCTGGCCCCAAGGTGAGGAGTGGTGTCAGAGTCACTCCTGTCCTGGGAATGTCCTTGCTGTTCCCTCCTCCCTCCAGAGCAGGTCCCTCATGTTGTCCTTCCTCCCTCCTAGGGTGAGCCCGGTAGCCCTGGAGAGAATGGTGCTCCCGGGCAGATGGTGAGTGATGGACCCCTGAGGGGTGTGTGGGGGGGTTCTGGGTAAGAGAGGATGGGGATGGGGGGCAAGACCTGATGGGGAATCAGCTCATCCTCAGGGATGCTTCCCCAGGGACTCACCAGTGTGGGAGGGGGATTAACTCCTTGGAAGTGTCACTGTGGACAGGAGCAGGGGGAGATAGGAGGCACAGGGATAGGACAGGGCTCAGAAAGAGGGAAGTGCCCACTCAGGTGACCCAAACATGTCCTAAATGTGTCCTGTCCCCTCCCCAGGGTCCTCGTGGTCTTCCTGGCGAGAGAGGCCGTCCTGGTCCATCCGGCCCTGCTGTGAGTATCCAGTCTGGGTCGGGCTGAGACCCCCTGCTGGGGCTTTGGGAGGGCTGGGGGTCACCTCTCCCACCTGTGGGCCTCACTCATGGATGTTTCCTGTCCTGTAGGGCGCTCGTGGCAATGATGGTGCTCCCGGTGCTGCTGGTCCCCCCGTAAGTAACCCCTAAACCCGTAAGTAATCCTCCTCCGGCACTTGGAATTGCCTCCAGCTTCTCCAGAGTGAGATCTCATCCCAGCTCCACCACAAATGGGAAATCCTGGATGGCAACCAGAGCTCTGTTGCCTGGAAGTCCCACCAGTGCCAGGTGTGGGAGGTGGGATCCCTCATCTGACATGCGCCCTCTCTCCCATTTAGGGTCCAACTGGTCCTGCTGGTCCCCCCGGCTTCCCTGGTGCTGCTGGTGCTAAGGTAGAACCTGCCTGACCGTCTCCTGGGCTGGGAGAAACTGGTGGGAACTGGGAGAGTGGGATGGGGAGGAGGACTGAGCATGGCATGGGTTTCCAAGCCCAAAATGCCATGAGCTGACCACTGTTTGGGATAGATGGGGATGTTCCCAAACAAGTCCCGTGGGCATCTCTCCTGGCTTTGCCTCCATGGGGAAGGAGCTGCAGATGGAGGGGAAATCAGCCATGTTGGGGATCAGGGAAACCCTCATGCTCATGACTCTTCTTTCCTCCTCTTCCTCCCCAGGGTGAAACCGGTCCCCAGGGAGCTCGTGGCAGTGAAGGTCCCCAAGGTGCCCGTGGTGAACCGGGTCCCCCTGGCCCTGCTGGTGCTGCTGGTCCTGCTGTAAGTGGCATCTAATGGCTCCTTGTCCCTTGGCCTCACGTCCTGCCAGCTCCACCATAACCATCCTCTTCCTCTTTCTCTCTGCAGGGCAATCCTGGTGCTGATGGTCAACCTGGTGCCAAGGGCGCAACCGTGAGTGTCCCTCGCTTCCTCTTCCAGCTCCAGGATGAAGGGCTGTGCTGCTTCCTCACACCCTCCTCTGCCTCTTCTAGGGTGCTCCTGGTATTGCTGGTGCTCCTGGCTTCCCTGGTGCCCGTGGTCCCTCTGGACCCCAGGGTCCCAGTGGTGCCCCTGGTCCCAAGGGTAACACTGTGAGTATCCCTGAACACCTCAATCTTCTTCTTCCTGGGGTTGGATCCCTTCCTCTGCTCCAGCAAGCTGATGTTCTACCTGGAGGTGCCTCCTCTGGTATCTCCTTGTCCCTCCAGCCCTGCCAGGGCAGGGTGGTGCTGGGAGTTGATAGATGCTGAGCACCATCCTACTTCTGAGGGCTGATCAGGATGTGGCTCGGGGCTCCCTCTACTCCTCCATCTGGTGCTAAACATCTTTTCCTTCTTCTCTCCACACACTTCCAGGGTGAGCCCGGTGCTCCAGGCAACAAGGGTGACACTGGTGCCAAAGGCGAACCCGTAAGTAATCCCCTCAATGTCACCTCGGGGTCTCGGCCCCTCCTGGCCCCAGCACGTCCTGTGGGTGCTCATCCCTTCGCCTCCTCCCCCAGGGTCCCGCTGGTGTCCAAGGTCCCCCCGGCCCTGCTGGTGAGGAAGGCAAGAGAGGAGCTCGTGGTGAGCCCGGCCCTGCTGGGCTTCCCGGCCCTGCTGGCGAACGCGTGAGTAGGAGAATCCCTGTCCCCTCCCTGCCATACCCCTGTCCCCATCCCCGTCTCCGTGCTGTCCAGCAGCTGAACCTTGTGCGTGCTCGAGGACACCGTGGTGACAATCCCCAGCCACTCCTCAGGCTGCTCCCACCGGTGACCATGTCCCACACCGGCATACCCCTCCCCTGCACCCCCAAACCCCCCCCGGCCACCCCATGTCCCCACACTGACCCCTCTGGTGTCCCTCGCAGGGTGCTCCAGGCAGCCGCGGTTTCCCTGGCGCTGATGGCATCGCTGGTCCCAAGGTGGGTGCCCGTGTCTGCCTGGGTGAGAAAGTCGTGTCAGCGGGGCTGTGGTGACACTGGGCAGTGTCACCTGTCCCCATGCAGTGGGCAGACCGGCTCTGTGCCACTGACACCTCCGGTGACACTGCTCCTGTCCTGTCCCCGGATACCGTCCCGCAGTCGGGGTGACCCCTCCCTCCTTTCCCAGGGTCCCCCCGGCGAGCGTGGCTCCCCCGGCCCCGTCGGCCCCAAAGGATCTCCTGGTGAAGCTGGACGCCCCGGGGAACCAGGCCTCCCCGGTGCCAAGGTGAGCGTGGAGGGTGGCGGGCACGGTGACACGGTGGCAGCGGCAGCAACGAGCCACACTGGTAGATGCCGGCAGTCACACGCCCCGTGCCGACGGAGAAGCTGCTTTCCAGGACGCTCACGTTCTCTGGAGCGTCTCCTGGGATACTTGAGCTCCTGACCCACTTCCCATTCCCTTGCAGGGTCTGACTGGAAGCCCCGGGAGCCCAGGTCCCGATGGCAAGACTGGCCCCCCTGTAAGTTACCCCACTGATGTCCCCTCCTCCTCCCTTGGCTCGCCACGGGCTCAGCTAACGGGGTGCTGGCTTCCCCTATAACAGGGTCCCGCTGGTCAAGACGGTCGCCCCGGCCCCCCCGGCCCCCCCGGAGCCAGAGGTCAAGCTGGTGTGATGGGATTCCCTGGTCCCAAAGGTGCTGCGGTGAGTGTGACCCACCTGCCCCGCGGGGGCTGCGGGGGTGATGCTGCACCCTGGTCCATGAGGGATCCCACCCACCGGCCACTGCCACCACCCGGGACGGTGGCTGTATATGGGCAGGTGGCTCAGGAGACCTGCTCCCCCACTCCCCGGTGTCGTCACGGGTCTCATCCTGCTCTCTTTTTAGGGTGAGCCTGGCAAACCTGGCGAGAGAGGTGCTCCCGGTCCCCCTGGTGCCGTGGTGAGTATTTGCTGGAGCACAAAAGGTCTGGTGGGGGCTTGGCAGGGCTGTGTGAGGTGACAGGGGACATCACCCCAGCATGGGGTGGCAGGGAGGGTCACCCCAGTGTGGAGCGGCAGGGATAGGGAGTGAGATGGCTGAGCAGTGTCAGGGAAAGCCACAAGGACAAGGACGGCAGCGGGATGAGGTGTTTGGGACTCCATTCCGGTGGCTCCCAGCAGCTTTGGAGCAGGGACAGCAGGGAGGTGACGTGGCCATGGGCAGCTCGCCCTGCGGTGTCTCCCGTCCTTTGAAGGACACCGTGAGGCCACACTCTGTTTTGGGGAGGCAGGGGTTACATACAGAACTTTGTAGGGGCTGCAGGTCTGACCATGCTCTGAGCACCCTCCTCTCCCTCTTCCACAGGGTGCTGCTGGCAAAGACGGTGAAACTGGTGCCCAAGGTCCTCCCGGCCCCACTGTGAGTATCCCCTAGTCCATGGCCACCCAAGACCGTGCTCAACCACCGGAGAAGGGGCTCAGAAGTTGAGCGTGTCCCCCCCCTCAATGCTTGTCCTGCCTCCCCTAGGGTCCTGCTGGAGAAAGAGGTGAACAAGGTCCCGCCGGTGCTCCTGGCTTCCAGGTGAGGGGTGTCCCCTTCCATGGTGAGGGGGATAAACCACCTGGGGAGGGGGATGACATTACCCTTTCCCTTGTCCCCTCTGGTCTCCCACCTCCCTGGTGGCTCATGGCTCTTCTTCTTCCTCCCCAGGGTCTGCCAGGCCCTGCTGGTCCCCCCGGAGAGGCTGGCAAGCCTGGTGAGCAGGTGAGTGTGGGTGACTTGGGACCTTCCCTGTCCCCTCCCCATCTTCCCTCTCCCAGCCGTGGAGGGGGGCTGTTGATGGGGGATCCCCCAGTGTCCCCCTCAGGCCATGTGCTCCACACAGTGGAGGATCCCAGCCCTGTCCCAGGGATTGAGAGACCCCTGGGGGTACCCTGTGGACCCCTCTGGCCCATCCCCAGAGCCCCCTCTGACTCCACACCCTTTCCCTCCCACACAGGGTGTCCCCGGAGATGCTGGTGCCCCTGGTCCCGCTGGTGCCAGGGTAAGTTGAACCCCACGGGCTCCCCATCAGTTCTTGGCACCCCAAAGTACCTGACACTGCCCTGACCACCTCGACCCTTCTCCTTCCTCCCCCCTCCAGGGTGAGAGAGGTTTCCCTGGTGAACGTGGTGTCCAAGGCCCCCCCGGTCCCCAAGGTCCTCGTGGTGCTAATGGTGCTCCTGGTAATGATGGTGCTAAGGTAGGTGCCAGTGTGGGAATGTCGGGGTGGTGGGTGACTGCCCCCAGCTTTTGGGGTGCAGTTGTAAAGGGGAATGGATTTGGCTTCACTTCCTTTGGCTGGGGCTAGAGCTGGGGAAGGTTTTGCTGTGCCGGGGCCTCGCTAATCCCTGTTTTCTGTTGCTCTTTCCCAGGGTGATGCTGGTGCTCCCGGAGCCCCCGGGAATCAAGGACCCCCTGGTCTGCAGGGTATGCCCGGAGAACGTGGTGCTGCCGGCCTGCCAGGTGCCAAGGGTGACAGAGTACGTGTCCCCAAACCCCTGATGTCCCCATTGCTCCTCCTTGTGCCCCCGTCATTGTCTCCTTGAGGCTGGATGTATCCCCAAAACCCCAGTGTTCCCGTTGCTCATCCCTGAGCCCCCTTCTTCGTTCCCTTGGGGCTGGATGTGCCCCCAAAACCTTGATGTCCCCTTTGTTCCTCTGCTCCCCGGTACCCACCTGCCCCCTCACCATCCCCTTGGGACTGGATGTGCCCCCCAAAACCCTGATATCCCCATTGATCACCTGCTCTCCACCACCCCTGTGCCCCCTGTTTGTCCCCTCAGGGCTTGATATGTCCCCAAAACCCCAATGTCCCCATTTCTCCTCTGCTCCCCACTATCCCCATGCTCCCCTCATCAACCCCTTGGGGCTGGATGTGTCTCCCAAAACCTTGATGTCCCCCTTGGTCACCTGCTCCCCACCACCTCTGTGCACCCTCATTGGAACTGGATGTGCCCCCAAACCAAGGTCAAGGGGCAGCACTGCCCTGGAGCGGGGATGCTCAGCATCAGTTCTGTCCTCATCTGAGCATGGCCCTTGGGGACAATCCCTCACTGAGAGTCCAGCTCTGGTGAGGTGGAGGATGGTCCCAGCCTCTCCCAGGGAGGACAAAGAACCAGAGATGGCTCAGCGCACCCAGGGGAAAGGGGAGAAGGGGCAACCCCCTGGAAGGGACCTCCCCAATAACCCACCATCCTCTTCCTCCCCAGGGTGACCCAGGTCCCAAAGGTGCTGACGGTGCTCCTGGCAAAGACGGTCTCCGAGGTCTGACCGGTCCCATCGGCCCCCCTGGCCCTGCTGGTGCTCCTGGTGACAAGGTAGGGACATCCCCCGGGGACAGATGTGTCCAGGCACTCATTGCCACCTCCTCGCCGCAGCCCTGACCTCATTTTTTTCTGGTTTTCCACCCCTTTTCCAGGGAGAAGCTGGTCCCCCCGGTCCTGCTGGTCCCACTGGTGCCCGTGGTGCTCCCGTAAGTGTCCCCCCACCCTGAGTGATGGCCTTGCTCTTTGGTTGCCCCTTGGTGGCCCTGGTGACCTTCCCCTGCTCGTCTGACTCTGTTCCCTCCCATCTCTCCCAGGGTGACCGCGGCGAGCCTGGCCCTCCCGGTCCTGCTGGATTTGCTGGCCCCCCTGTAAGTGAAACAGCCTCGCTCCCCCCTGCCTGGGGGTCTGATCCTGCCCCTGTCGGGGTGATGATGAGCCCCCCGAATCCACCCCTTTCCCTCTCCCACAGGGTGCTGACGGCCAGCCTGGTGCTAAAGGTGAAACGGGGGATGCTGGAGCCAAGGGTGATGCTGGTCCCCCCGGCCCTGCTGGCCCCACTGGTGCTCCTGGACCTGCTGTAAGTTCCCCCACCCCAACCCACCCCACACCCCCTTGGGGTCTAGTCCCATGGCACAACTCACCCCTCACCCCCTCCTCTTCCTCCTCTTCCTTCCCTCACAGGGTGCTGTTGGTGCTCCTGGTCCCAAAGGTGCTCGTGGAAGCGCTGGACCCCCTGTAAGTACCAGTCTTGTGGGGATGGGGGGGTTTGGGAACCCCTCCTTGGGTGTGAACACCCCCGAGGGGGTTTAACTCCCCAGTGTGTCTGGCTCTGCTGCCCCAGCACAGTGGGGCACCTCCAGTCCTGCAACTCCAAAACTGCCTGGGCCATGGCATCGATCTGGGGTGGCTTCATCCCAGGAGGGGGTAGAGCAGAGGGGAAAAGGGGGGCGTTGCTTTCATAGCCACAAAATCAGTCCCGGGGTTCTCTGCCGGGGCTCCCAGCCAGGGGACCATCCCCTGGCCCTGTGACACCTGGATCTGATGCCGCTGACTCCAGCTTTCCTCCCTTCCAGGGTGCTACTGGTTTCCCTGGTGCTGCTGGACGAGTTGGACCCCCTGGCCCCTCTGTGAGTACCCCCAGGGGGGTGAGAGGTGTGGGGACGGGGAGGATGCCAGTGATGGGGGACACGGCAGGTGCTGGGCACCAATCCAGGATGCTCCACATGGCCTCCCTGTCCCAGTTGGCACCAGGACACCCCTGGCTGCCCTTCAGCTGGCAGCCGGGGGGATCTCGACCAGCTGCCTTATAGCATTGCCTCCCCTTCCGCCCAGGGGAACATTGGCCTCCCCGGCCCCCCTGGCCCCAGCGGGAAGGAAGGTGGCAAAGGACCCCGTGGTGAGACTGGCCCCGCTGGCCGCCCCGGTGAACCGGGACCCGCTGGACCCCCTGGACCCCCCGGCGAGAAGGGCTCTCCTGGTGCTGATGGCCCCATTGTAAGTCAAGCCCCTGGTCAGATCCCCTGTGCTGGTCACTCTCCTAGCTGTCCCCTCCGCAGGGAGGGAGGCCCCCATCGCTGCCATCACCCTGAGGCACTGTTTGTCCCCGCAGGGCGCTCCTGGCACTCCCGGACCCCAAGGTATTGCTGGCCAGCGCGGTGTCGTTGGTCTCCCCGGACAGAGAGGAGAGAGAGGATTCCCTGGGCTGCCTGGCCCTTCTGTGAGTACCAAGGGGGTCCCCAGGAACAGACAACGCTGTGATCCCCCTAGGGTCCAGCTCACCCTGTGACCAGGGGAAGGGGATGTTAGCGGTGTCTGACACACCCTGTTCTCTCCCCTGCACAGGGTGAACCTGGCAAACAAGGTCCTTCTGGTTCCCCTGGTGAGCGTGGCCCTCCCGGCCCCATGGGGCCCCCTGGCCTGGCTGGACCCCCCGGAGAAGCTGGACGTGAGGTGGGTGACTGTGGGCAATCATCGGTGTTGGGGGCACTGACCCCCACCAGTGCGTCAGTGTTGGGCTCGTTGTGCTGAAGACTTGCCAGCTCATACCACTGGTGGATGTTGGTGCATGGAGAGGCCCGTGTTGAGCTGAGTAGAGACCCCTCTTCACCCCCCACCATCCCTAACGAGGGTCTTTCCTCCTCCACAGGGTGCTCCTGGTGCTGAAGGTGCCCCTGGCCGTGATGGTGCTGCTGGTCCCAAGGTGAGCGGGCTGTGAGGGGGGCACAGGAAGGGGTGATGGGGTTGTGCTGACCCACACTGACCTCTCCTCTTCCTCCTCCTCTTCCTCCTCCTCACAGGGTGACCGTGGTGAGACCGGCCCTGCTGGCCCCCCTGGTGCTCCTGGTGCCCCTGGTGCCCCCGGCCCCGTTGGTCCTGCTGGCAAGAACGGAGATCGTGGTGAGACTGTAAGTGCTGCTCTACTCAGAGCCTCCCTTGTACTCCTCCCTGGCCCAGGGGCACCCCAAGATGGACCCTATTCTGGGGGTCTGGACTCAGGCTGAGCTCTTGGTGCTGAAAGGGGCTTCCCTAGTATGCCAGGGGTCCCACCACCCTTCTCAGAGTGATGCCAGGGGTCCCACCACCCTTCTCAGAGTGATGCCAGGGATCTCGCCACCCTGCAAAGGGTGAAGCCAGAGGTCCCACTACCCCTCTCAGGGTGTTGCTGCCCTAAGCCAGCAGCAGCAGAAGGTAGAAGATGCTCTAACCTGTCCCCTTCTCTCCTGTGCCAGGGTCCCCAAGGTCCTGCTGGTCCCCCTGGTCCTGCTGGTGCTCGTGGTCCTGCTGTAAGTAGATGTTCTCCTCCATCCTTCTTGCTGTCTCTGCATCCCCACAGGTATGGGGGCAATGGTTGGTCCGGATCTCACTCAACATGTCTTCTTCCTCCTCCTCCTTCTCCAGGGTCCACAAGGTCCCCGTGGTGACAAAGGTGAAACTGGTGAACAGGGTGACAGAGGCATGAAGGGTCACAGAGGTTTCTCCGGTCTCCAGGGCCCACCTGGTCCTCCCGTAAGTCCTGTGGGGTGATGGTGGCACCAAGTGCTGCCCTATGTCCTGGAGACAGCACGAGATGCTGATGGCACCTCTTCCTCTTCCTCCTTGCTTGGCACAGGGCTCTCCTGGTGAACAAGGTCCTTCTGGTGCTTCTGGTCCTGCCGGTCCACGAGTAAGTTCCTGGATGAGACGTGATATCCAGCATCCTGGGGGGAACGGGGAGTCCCCACTGACATTGGGTTCCTTACAGGGATGAGGGTCGGGGCTGGAGGGGGAGACTCTGCCCAGGCAGGATGGCCACGCTCACCCTTTCTCCTGTCCCACAGGGTCCTCCTGGCTCCGCTGGTGCTGCTGGCAAAGATGGTCTCAATGGGCTGCCTGGCCCCATCGGCCCCCCCGGCCCCCGCGGTCGCACTGGCGACGTCGGCCCTGTTGTACGTACCAGCCCTTCTGCCACCCGCCCAGCACCGCCCGCCTTCATCATCTACCTGCTCACCATCCTCCTCCTCCTCTCCTCCTGTAGGGTCCCCCTGGCCCACCCGGCCCTCCTGGTCCTCCTGGACCCCCCAGTGGTGGATTCGACTTCAGCTTCCTGCCCCAGCCACCCCAGGAGAAGGCCCACGACGGCGGGCGCTACTACAGGGCTGACGATGCCAACGTGATGCGCGACCGTGACCTGGAGGTGGACACCACCCTCAAGAGCCTGAGCCAACAGATCGAGAACATCCGCAGCCCCGAAGGCACCCGCAAGAACCCTGCCCGGACCTGCCGCGACCTGAAGATGTGCCACGGCGACTGGAAGAGCGGTCAGTGTCCCCCTGTCCCTCTGGGCCCTCACCTCCATCCCTCTGTCCCCTCTACCTTCTCCTCATCCCCAGCCTTCTTCCATCACCCTGGTTGATTCCCATCTTCATTCCTCCCTCCTCTCCCATGGCTGCTATCACCTCTATCCACCATCCCTCCACCTCCTGTTTTCTCCTCACCTCCTTCCTCTTCTCATGGGTGTTGCCCAACTCCCCGCTCCACTCACCAGCTCCCTCCTACCTGCTCTTTATCTCCCTCCTCCACATTTCACAGCTGCTCCTCACCTCCCTCCTTCATCCCTTCGTTCTCAGTCTCTCATATCCTTCATCTTTCCATCTCCCATTCTCACCTATCCCTCTATCCTCTGTTCCTCTCACTTGTTTCTCACCTCCGTCCTCCATGGTTGCTCCTCACTTCCATTCTCCATCTTCTGTGGCCGTTCCTCACCTCCATCCTTCATCCCTCTGGCTGCTTCTCAGCTCCATCCCTTCTGGCTGCTCCACACCTTCATCCCTCCTGGCTGCTCCTCACCTGATCCCTCCTGGCTGCTCCACACCTCCATCCGCCACCCTGACCCTCCTCCCTTCATCCCACAGGCGAATACTGGATTGACCCCAACCAAGGCTGCAACCTGGATGCCATCAAGGTCTACTGCAACATGGAGACGGGTGAGACGTGTGTCTACCCGACCCAGGCCACCATCGCCCAGAAGAACTGGTACCTCAGCAAAAACCCCAAGGAGAAGAAGCACATCTGGTTCGGCGAGACGATGAGCGACGGCTTCCAGGTGAGCAGGGGGGCCAGGAGGTGAGGGGCCAACCAGGCTGGGCGACCTCCACGGTGACCGATTTCTCTTCTCCCACAGTTTGAGTACGGCGGTGAGGGCTCCAACCCCGCTGATGTTGCCATCCAGCTGACCTTCCTGCGCCTCATGTCCACTGAAGCCGCCCAAAACATCACCTACCACTGCAAGAACAGTGTTGCCTACATGGACCAGGACACCGGCAACCTGAAGAAGGCTCTTCTACTCCAAGGCGCCAACGAGATCGAGATCAGGGCTGAAGGCAACAGCCGCTTCACCTACGGTGTCACTGAGGATGGCTGCACGGTGGGTGCTGAGGGATGGGGGGTCCTGGCAGGGTGGTGGAACGTCTTTTGGGGATGGGGATGACTGTGGTGTCCCCACAGAGTCACACTGGTGCATGGGGCAAGACAGTCATCGAGTACAAGACGACGAAGACCTCTCGCCTTCCCATCATTGATTTGGCTCCTATGGACGTCGGCGCCCCAGACCAGGAATTCGGCATCGACATCGGCCCCGTCTGCTTCTTGTAAACCGGACGCCCCCTCCCCCCGAAAGCGTGACAGGAGAGAGTAATAATAATGATAATAATAATAAAAAAAGAAAAAAAAAAACAGCCAAAAAAAAAGGAGAAAATTTCACATGGACTTGAATTTGTGTCGGTTTTCTATCCAGCGTCTCTAAAAGAAAGAAAAGAGAAAAACCTAAAAAGCCCTCCCCAAAGAGAAAAAAAGCATTAAACCTTAAAAAAAAAAAAAAAGACAATAGAAAAAAAAAAAGAAATAAAAATAAATGACTTTTTCAAACAAAATCACCAGGAAGTGGGTTCGCTTGCTTGCCACCCCACCCCTCATTCCTCAGTCCTGGAGATGGAGCAGCTCAACTCACTGAAAACTCCCTGAGAACCCCCTGGGACTGGCCGCTCTTAACCCCCCCTTTCCCCACCAGCCCCTTTGCTTTTTGCAT
This sequence comes from Myiozetetes cayanensis, assembly GCF_022539395.1. Lineage (NCBI taxonomy): Eukaryota > Metazoa > Chordata > Aves > Passeriformes > Tyrannidae > Myiozetetes > Myiozetetes cayanensis. Next base: position 1,067,628 of record NW_026087577.1, read on the forward strand.
CTCATAATTTTTTTGCTGTCAGGAAGATGTTTAACTCTTGGTTATAATTTACTTTTTCTCCTTGTTTTCCCTCTCTCTCCTCCCCACCCTCCTCTTTAGTGTTTTGATTCAGGTAATGGTCCTTTCTTTAGTTTTTTTGATTCGGGTCACAATCCTTTTGAGTTCTTGCCATTTCTTATTATGAATCTTCAGGTTTTATTATGAATTCCTTTTTTTTTTTAATTTTATTTTTTCATTCAGGCAGCAAAACCAATTCATTCCCAAGCACACGAGGGGAGCCCCTGGCGCCAAGCAGACCTGACCCTCCACTGCATCCCCCCTTTCCGGATGGCTACCTCACCACTTTCGGGGTTTTTTACTGTCTTTTTTAGTTTTAATTTTGGGGTTCTTTTGTTTTGTTTTGTTCTTGATTTTTAGCTTCGTTTGGAGTTTTTCAGCCGTGCCGGGACTTTCCTGCCAGGTTCAGAGCAAAGGTGCTAATTTTTCCCTATTATTCCCCCCCTCCACTTTTCTCTTTTGTTGCTCTGTTGATCTTTTATTTTGATTTTCTTTTGGAGGTTTCCTTCCCTCAGGATTTTTATCCTGATTTTGGTTTTGGTTTTGTTTTGTTTTGTTTTGTTTTTTAATTGTCATTATTTTTAGATATTCTCTTTAATTTTGGTCCTGGAACACCCAAACCCGGGACCTCCTGGTGCTACGACCTCCAAAGATGCATCTCAGCTCAATCTAATTTCATTTACCTCTATTTTATGCTTTATTTCCCCCTTTCTTTGTTACTCAGTTCCACTTGGGAATTTCCTAAAGGTGCTATTTTCCCCCTCCCCCCTTCCATCATCCCACAAGTAAATCCCCAAGCAAATGCAAAGCAGAGCCAAAAAGTTAAAAGGGAAGAAAGGAATAAAATAATTTTCCAGGTTTAGCAGGTGGATCTTCAGCTCCACTGTCAAAACTTCCAGCAGCTTTTCCTCCATTCATCCATCCATCCACCCATCCATCCATCCATCCATCCATCCATCCATCCATCCATCCATCCACCCATCCATCCATCCATCCATCCATTCCTCCCTCCCTCTCTCCCTCCCTCCCTCCCTCTCCATCTCTGCATCCTCCCTGGGCATGGAGGGGCACGAACCCACTCCCTCTTGCCGGACCGATCTCCCGGTGGATACTCTGGGTTTTTCCCAGAGTTTGTACCTAGTTTGTATAATGTATAATAATAATAATAATAATAATAATAATAATAATAATAATTTTTAAGTGGTTTTTGGGGTTTTCTTTTTTTTTTTTAAGAAAAATAATTTTTTTTTTTTGACTGCTGAAATAAAGCATGTGAAATGATCCAACAAACCTCGGGGTGCTCTTCCACGCCGCCTCTCGCTCTCGGGGGGCCTTGGGAGGGGGTCCTGGGTGGGTGGTGGGGTGGCCTTGGGAGCTCCTTCTCGCCCGATCCCACTCTCATCCCGATTGATCCTGCTCTGCTCCCACCGAGCTTCTGCGCTCCGCTCCTGCCCATTCTCCTTTCCCGCCCTCCAGCCCTCCTCCTTCAGTCCCCCTGGGATGAGGGGGGAGAGGAAGGAAGGGGGACCCACCCGCCCAGTAGGAGGGTTGGGCTGGATTTAGTGGAGCAGAGCTGCTGGGTACCCACAGTGGAGGGAACTTGGGGGAGGAGGGTGTCTGTGTCCCCTCCCGAAACAGGGGAAGAAATGCGGAGAGAGGGGATCAAAGGGAGGAAGGGTTAGGGGGCAGCTGGGGCCGGGGGGGGGGGCCTCTGGGGCCTCTCAGCTCAGGGTGAGCCCCCAGAAGGAACTGGGGAGTGGGGTGGGCACAGGGAGACACCCCAAAATTGGAGCAGGGGGGTGGGATCACCTTGGGGTGCAAGAGGGGTGGAGGTGGGGGTGCTCTGGTGTGGGGGTGACCTCCCAGAAGGAACTGGGGAGTGGGGTGGGCACAGAAAGACAACCCAGAATTGGAGCAGTGGGGTGGGCTCACGAAAGGGGTGCAAGAAGGGTTGGTGAGTGAGCGTGGGGGTGCTCTGTTATAGGGGTACCCCAGTGTGGGGGTGCCTCAGTGTGTGGGTACCCCAGAGCATGCGGTGTGGGGAGGTCCCAGTGTGTTTGTGCCCCACCACAAGTCTCCCACCCCTCCTCTGGGTGCCCCACACATCCCAGCCCCATCCACACACCCCATACCTGCTCATTCACAACAAGGGACCACCAGCAACCCTATGCGTGCCCGGGAGGGAGGAGGGGTGCCCACTGCCATGGGGAGGGGAGCACAAGCATGACCCCCACAGCCTGGGGGGGGCTGCTCTGGCAGCGGGACGAACTCTCAATGCCGCCGTTCTCCGGCCCATCAATGGGTCCCCTTGTTCCTCCTGGGCCCCCGTGTTTTCCCTAACCCCCACTCTGGCGCCTACCCCGTGTGAGGGAGGGGGGACTGTGGTGAAAGAGGCTCTTTCTTTGGAGGGACTGGGCTGCGGGGACCCCCTGGGGAGGCCGGGGAGGGGTTATGGGGGTGCTAAGCAGGACACTGAGTGGGATATCCAGATCTATGCAGTGCAGACAGAGGATTTGGGAGCTCTGGGAGAGATCCTGCTGGACACGCACACCCAGGTGAGTTGGGGGGGCACTGGGGTGCCATCATGGGTCCCAGGGACTGTGTCCCCCCCGTTGTCCCTATTCCCATCCCCTTCCTGCTGCCCTTTCCCTCCACAAGGTTGGCGGATGCACAGAGTCATCCCAACTCTTACGGGGGTTGCAAGCCTTTGATGGGAGATCATGGCTGGAACAGGGTGAGTGCCCCAAAACCCACTCTGTAAATAAAGCAGAGAAGCCTCATTTCATCACTAAATGTTCAATTTATGCTCCAAAACTCACCCTAAAGAGGAAACACCCCAAAATCCTCCAGGCAACAACCCAGCAGCAGGCAGAGCCCAGTCAGAAGGGTGACCACCCATCTGGTTGAGATCTGCCTGTTGCCACGCTTCTGTACCCCCAGAAACATCAGGGCACCCCTTTCCCATCCCTGGCATTGTCCCCTTCCCCATGGCATCCCCCTGGGTGCCCCTCACTGGGGGAGGAGGGGGACACGGGCCCCATCCCGGGGGCTGGGAATGGGGTTGATGCGCTGGCCCGTGCGGACGTTGAACATGGGCAGGGTGGAAAGGGGCCGGGGCACATCCCGGATCACATCCCGGCTCCCGGCCATGTGCCGCAGCTCCTCCGTGTCCCCGTGGATGGTGGTGTGGTGGACCAGCTGGATGCTGAGGGGGAAGGAGAAGGTGGTGAAGCACCCCATGTTTTCACCCATATCCCCCTGGGGAGGGGATTGGCGCCCCATTATTAGGGTTTTCCTCTCCCACCCTTGGGGTCTGCTCACTCACCATTTTGGCTCACTCCACAGAATTGGGGTCTACGCCCCATGATTTAGGTCTTTCCCCTCATTATTGGGGTTTGCATCCCATCACTGGGATTGGCTCCCCACAATTTGGGTCTGCCTAGCCTTCATTGGTGTCTTAATGTCATTACTGGGGTCTGCACCCCATAGTTGGATTCCAGCCACAGGGGCCTGCTCACCTAACATTGAGGTCTGCCCCTGAAATCAGAGTCTGAACCCCATCATTTGGGTGTGCCCATCCATTATTGGGATCTGCATTCCATCATTGGGGTCTGAATGACACTTTTGAGGTCTACACCCCATCACTGGGTTCTACCCACTCACCACTGGGGTCTGTCTCCCAAAACTGGGGTCTGCACTCCATAATTAGGGTCTGGCCTGCCTCACGAGGAATTGACCCTCATCATTTGGGTTTGCTCTCCTGTTATTGGGGTCTGTACCCCATCATTGAGGTCTGCATCTCATCACTGGGATCTGGTCACCCATCACTGAGATCTGTTCACCTATAATGGGGGTCTGCCCACCCATCACCTATAATTGGGGTCTGGACCCATCATCAGGGTCTGCCCTCATCCTTGGGGTCTGCCCCCCATCCCCAGGGTCGTCCTGGCTGCTGTTGGTTCCATCCAAGGCTACTGGAAAAGTAAAGCAACTCTTGTGCTCCAACCCGTACCTCAGAGGAGTTATTGGAGGGTGTCGAGGGATGAGGAGGGGAGGAGGGGGGCTGGTGGGGGGGGCCTTTTGGGATGGGGGAACCTTTAAACTCCACCACCAAACCAAAACTCCCCAAACAACCGATCGCTCCCATGTGCCCCCTGTCCTTTCATTTTCCCATCCCCATGACAAAGCCCTACAAAGCAGCCCCCCCAGGGCAGCCCCCCAGCATCCCCACAGCTTGATCTGGGGTGTCAGGACTTACTCAGTGGTCTGCAAGTCCCGTTTTTGCCTACAAAACAGGGGGAAAAGGGAAAAAAACTATAATTATGGTGAGAAAGGCTCTCACCACCCCCAGCTTGTCCCAGACCCACAATGGCTGGGGAAGGGGTACCCAACCTGGGGTAGGGGAGAGACCCCAACTGGGTTTGGGTAGGGGAGACCCCCACCCTGAGCCTGCCTCCCTGACTCACACTCCCTCCCTGCGGCAGCACATGAGGTGGCCCAGGAGCAGACAGAGCAGCGCAGCCACCACCAGTGGCACCAGCAGCGTCACGAGGAACCCCGGCAGCAAGTCATGAGGGGGAACCTCGGTGGGGGGCTGGAAATCCCCATCCTCCTCCAGCACCCCGGACCCCCAAACCAACCCTGGCGTCGTGGGGCTGGGCCAAACCTGCAGCTGTAATGGGGTTGATGGTGGTTAGGAGGGGTGGGGGGTCCCTATGGGGGGTGTTGTGAGAGCTGGGGGGACATGTGGGTCTCACCAGGCTGAGGTTGCACCAGCGGATGGAGAAGTGGGGGGCGAAGGTGTCATAGCAGGAGGCGAGGGGTTGCTGGCCCAGGCTGCAGCGGAATCGGCTCTGGGGGGACACTGCCGACTCCAGGCATGGGGAGAAGGGGCTGTGGGAGCCCACCTTCACGTACACCCTGTGGTGGAGGTGGGCCCCCAAAACCCACCCGTAGTGAGAAGGGGCCATGGGAACCTGCCTTCGTGTACATGCTGCAGGGTGGGGGACAATGGCTGCAGGTGACCCCGACCAAAACCTACCCACAGTGAGAAGGGGCCATGGGAGCCCACCTTTACATACACACTGAGGTGGAGGTGGCCCTCAAAACCCACCCATGGTGAGATGGGGTCATGGGAACCTACCTACCTTCATGTACACACTGCAGGAGGGAGGCCCCCAAAACCCCTCCCACAGGGAGAAGGGGCCATGGGAGCCCACCTTTATGTGCACCCTGGGGAGAGGGGGACATTGGTTGGAGGTGGCCCCCCAAAATCCACCCATGGTGAGAAGGGGCCATGGGAAACTACCCTCATGTACACCCTAAGGCATCTTCAGGTGAGCCCCCCAAAAAACATCAAGAAGACCCCATGGGAACCCACCATCACGTGCACCCTGTGAGGCTGGGGACACTGGCCCTCTAAAACCCACCCAAGGTGAGAAGGGGTCTTGGGTCATGTACATTTTGCAGTGGGAGTGGTCCCCCAAAGTCCACCCATGGCCAGAAGGCCCCATGGGAACCCACCATTGCATACAGAACAGGGGGTACCGGCTGGCGGTGACCCCCAAAACCCACCCAGGGTCTGCCCCAGTCCCCCCAGCCTCCCCAGCCCTGCCCATACCCCTCCTTGCGCCCCTCGATGGGCAGTGGGACACGGCCACCGCGGTCCAAGGCGGAGGTGATGTTGATGACCTGGAGGTCTCTGCGCTCCCAGACTCCGGACGAGCACTGCAGGAACATCTCCCGTGCGGCCTCCGGCAGCAGCTCTTCCACGTTCCTGTTCCCCACCAGGAACTCGCCCTGGTAGGGGGGCTCCCCACCTGTGGAGGGACACACAACACCTATGGGGACACCCCTTGCCCGTCCTGGGAGGTATCCTGGTGTAATCTGCAGGTGTTCAGCCCTCACCTGGGGCGGGGATGACGGTGATGACGAGGCGCTGGGACACCGTGGCATAAGTCCGGCGGTTGTAGGCCAGTACCTGCAAGGACAGGGGACACCCCTGAAGATGCCACCCCTTCCTGTGCTACCCCAGAAGCAGGGGGAGTGAGGGTGGGCACCTACCTCGATGGTGTGGGTGCCCACCTCACTGGCCGTGGGGCAACCATACAGGTAGCCAGGCTGACGGGGGTCCCGCTGGAGGTACCGCAGCCACCGCGGCAGGTCCGGGTGGTCCCACAGGTGAGTTTGGAAGGTGATGAGGGCTGCTGGGACGCATGGGTGGGTGGGAATGGACACAGACATGTGGACGACACAGGTTGTGATGTGGGTGGACCCCTCCGTCTGAGAAGTCCTTCCCTGTCCAACTGGTCTCCACAAGAAAACAGGGATGATCCCTGGGGGTTCTGATCCCCCAAATGGAGGGGAAACCCAGAGGAGGGGACACTCAGTGCTGCTTCAGGGGGGTTGACACTGCTCGGGGGGTCTCAAAAGGGGTGGGAAGTGGAGAGGAAGGGATGGAGGGTGGGATGGAGGGTGGAAGGAATGGAGGGATGGAGGATGGGATGGGATGGGATGGGATGGGATGGGATGGGATGGGATGGGATGGGATGGGATGGGATGGGATGGGATGGGATGGGATAGAAGGATGGATGGAAGGAGGGTAGGAGGGAGGGATGTATTGCAGGGAGGAAGGGAGAGAAGGATGGATGGATGGATGGATGGATGGATGGATGGATGGATGGATGGATGGACAGCCCAGCTGGGGTGGGGACTGGCAGGCAGCATTGTCCAGTGCCCCCATTACGAGTCCCATCCCCCCAGTCCTCCCATGTTGGCCCTCACCATCATCATCCTCGCTCCCAGTGGGAAAGGCCTCCTGGAACAGCTCCCTTTCCAGCTCATGGACGAAGATGGTTCCCGTCTCGGAGGAGATGCGTTGATCAGGGAGGACGCGGTGGTCGAGAAGGGTGGCCTGGGACACCCCCAGGGCCACGGCTGAGAGACCACACACAGGGTTGGAGCCAGGGTTGGGGATACCCGGCTCTTCCCTTCCTCAGGTTCCCTTTCGCAGAGACCCTGGGACAAGCCACAGACCCCCTGGGACAGAAATGTGTCCCTGCAGTGCCAAGTGTCCCAAGGCAGTGGAGTGGGGATATATTTAGGAGAGGATGGGATAGGGATGGGGATGGGGACAGAGATAGGATAGGGTCAGACCAGGATGGGGATGGGGACAGAGATAGGACAGGGTCAGACCAGGATGGGGATGGTGACAGGATGGTGGCAGAGACAGAATGGCACCAGGCATGGGGCAGGGATGGGACCAGGGATGAGATAGGTACAAAGTGGTGATGGGGTCAAACGAGATGGGGACAAGGACAGGATGGGGATGGGGACAAGATGGGGACAGGGAAGGTATGGAGCCAGCACTTTCTCTTTCCCTGGCCCCATCACGCCAAGGTCCCACTCACTGTCCCCCGCCCTGTCCCAAACCCAGCTGGCACCCGTGACAGGACGGTTTTATTTAGCTCTGTCACGTCCCAGCCCTGTCCCCATGTCCTCTCCCATTTGCACCCCTCATGCCCACCCCGCTCTGGGTGCCCCCTCCATACTCCCTACTCGGGGTCCCCCAGGCCCAGCCGTGTCCCCCCGGGGGGGTGACGGGGCTTTTACTCGCCTGCCAGCACCCAGAGCAGGAGCAGCTTGGGGATCTCCATCTTTGCCAGCACTGGGAATGGGGCCAGGGTTGATTGACAGAGGCAGCAGGGGCTGCCCAGGCCAGGGGGGCCCTCCTGGGGGGGTCCCACAGGGGACACCCTGCCACAGCCACCTCTTGCCACTGAGGCACAGAGCACTGGGGCTGTCGAGGGGCTCCTGTGTCCCCTGGAGGGGTCCCATGGGATGTCCTCTGGGTGGGCTTGTTCCAGTGCCCCACTAAGGGTACCAGGGTGGCAATGGGGGCACGGGATGGGAGACACTAGGGGATAGCCCCCACCAGCATGGCCACCACCACTGCCCTGCACACACGTGTGGTACCAAGATGGGAATGCACGTGTGCACACTCATGGGTGCGTGGGGACAGTGACATGGACGGAGGGCACTGGCATAGCAGGGGATGGCACTGATGGGGACTGGACTCTGTGGTGGGGCTTGGGGGGTGGGTGGCAGTGGTGGAAGGGAAAGGGGGTGGTCGTGAGGGGGATGTTGTATCACGTCATGCCTCGTCACACCATGTCATGCCTCGTCACACCACATCACACACAAAGGGCCGGGAGATGCCTTGGGGGACACACACACAGCTGCAGGGTCCTGCTGCTCCAGACTGGAGGGGCAAGGGTGCCCCCTACCCTTCCCTCCACCCCCTCCAGGGACTCCTCACGCAGCAAGGACCCCCAACACAGCCATAGGTTGTCATGTCTGACCTTCACCCCCACCTGCCAGTGAGAAGACAAGAACCCCCCAAACAGCCCCCCCAAAATACCCCCTGGTCTCTGCAGGAATGAGGGGAGCAGCACCATAGTTCCCTACTCCGGGCCCCCCGCCTCAGGAAGTTCCCTTCCTGCCACCCCTGAGTGGAGGTGTCAGAGGGGATGTGCAGCACCCCCAGGATGGATTTAGGAGGACAGAAAGTAGACTGAGGGACACCACGGGACACCTGGAGGTGGGGGCCTTTGGGCATGGGAATGTGGAGGTCACAGGGAGGGGGATGAGGGGGACGTGGATAAAGTTGAGGGGACACAGTTAGAGGAGCAGGGGGATACAGGGACAGACCCAGGAAAGGCATGGGGACAGGATGGGGGGATGTAGTTACAAATTTGGGGGGACACGGGGATCAGATGGAGGGACGTAGGTACAAACTTGGGGTTGGATGTGGGTATAAACAGCGGGGGGGAGTGTATGAGGACAGGGTGGGGGTATATGGGAACAAACTCAGAGGGACATGGGGGCAAACTCGGGGAATATAGGGGCAGGATGGGGGACAGGACGGGAGGGAATGTAGAGGAAGATCCACGGGGTGTGAATATAGAACTAGGGGGTACAGGGACAGGACCGAGGTCACACGGGGACCAGCCTGGGGGCCACGGGGACAAAACTGGCGGGGGGGGGGGGAGGCACAGGAGCACAGTCAGACAGACACGGTTGGGAGCAGAGATGGGGAGTTGAGAGACACACGGGGACAGAGCTGGGGGGACAGAGCTGGACTGAGGGGACACATGAGGACAGCGCTGGGGGGGTGGTAACAGTGGCCAAGCCGGCGCGGGGGGACCCACACTGCACAGCGCGGATGCTCGGGGGACACGCCACAGGGAGGGGACCCTCCAGCGGGTGCGGGAGGGGACCGTAAGGGAGCGGGGGCTTTGGGGTGGGGGTGGAGGGGGTCCCCATGGTCGCGCTGAGGCGGTGGCGGCGCTGAGGCCGAAGCGCGGCGCTGAGGAAGAGGAAGAGCGAGCGAGCGCTGCTAAGACCCAGAGGGCTCTGCGGGCAGCAGGGCGGGCAGAGCGCGCAGGCAGCGGCGGCTCCATCGCCAGCCACAGAGAAAGGGGAAGAGGAGGAGGAGAAGGGAGGAAGGAAGAAGGGCCGTGGCGGAGCAGGGCGGGAGGGGGTCCCGCCGAGGATGGACATGGCCTGACGGGGCCTGGCAGCCGGCCGGTGCAGGTGTGCCGGCGGCGGCCCCCCCCGGCAGCATCCTCGCCCTCCCCGATGCCGCTGTAGCCGGCGAGGGGCCGCGGCGTGAGCGGGGGGCTCGGCGGGGGCGGCGGCGGCGAGCGATGCTGCGGGGAGAAGCGGCGGAGCCATGCTGAGGACGGAGACAGGCGGAGGGCGGCCGCCGGGGGTCTCCCTCCTCCGGCGGGGCGGCGGGCGGCGGGGGGCTGCGGAGCGCGTCCCCGCACCGGAACGCCTACGAGGCCACCATCCAGGCCCTGGCGCCCACAAAGGAGGCCGACGGCGGCGAGGACGGCAAGAAGAGTCGGGGCAAGAAGTATGGCTCCAACGTCCACCGGATCAAGAACATGTTCCTGCAGATGGGGACGGCGCCCGGCCCCGAGGGCACCTGCGACCTGGCCAAGGCCAAGGAGAAGCCGGTGCGCCTCTCCTTGCCCCGTGCCGGCAGCCTCAGTGAGACCATGGACCAGGGCAACCTCCTCAAGCTGGGCACCAGTGTCTCGGAGCGGGTCAGCCGCTTCGACTCCAAGCCTGACAAGCCCTTCTCCAAGCTGCAGGAGACACGCAAGATCTTCGAGAGGAGCCCGCAGGAGAAGGCCACCACCACCAAGCTGCTGCTCCGCAAGGAGCGCGCCGGCTTTCAGGACCGCAAGCTGGACGTGGTTGTGAGGTTCAACGGCAGCACTGAGTCCCTGGACAAGCTGGATGCTGACGCCGTGTCGCCCACGGTCAGCCAGCTCAGCGCCGTCTTCGAGAAGGCCGATCTCCGGAACAACCTGCACAAGACGCAGGGCAGGGCGGGAGCACCGCTCAACGCCAAGGTGGTGGGCAAGCGGCCGCGGGTCTTCGTGCCGGGTGCCGAGGCTGGGCGCCAGGGCGATGGGCACCCTGCCCCAACCCATGCCCGTCCGCCCGAGGAGGAGAAGGTGCCAAGCAAGAGTGTGAGGCCAGCAGAGAAGGAACCGGTCACCCCACGGGTGCAGGAGGTCTGCAAGATCAAGCCGGTGGAGGTGGAGGAGAGCGGAGAGGATGAGGAGGAGGAGGTGGTGGCAGTGGGTGAAGCAGTGCCACCTGCTCCCCAAATGGCCAAGGGGGACGAGGGTCCGGCGGCTACCACCCCACGGCTGGATGGGAGTACCGGGGTGGCCGCAGGCGAGGAGGGTGTCAAGGGCGAGCGGGTGGAGGAGGGTGATGGCTACGAGGAGGCCAAGAAGGAGGACTTCTCCGAGGCGGACCTGGTGGACATAAGTGCCTACAGCGGTCTCGGGGATGACTCGGGGGGCAGCGGGCTGGAGGAGGAGGAGGAGGCCGAAGGGCTGTACGAGCCCGAGTCGGGCTGTGTGGAGATCCCTGGGCTGTCCGAGGAAGAGGAGCCCATCCCCAACCGCAAGATCCAGTTCAGCACAGCCCCCATCCAGGTGAGACTGACTGGGAGTGGGGGTTGGCCAGGGAGGAAGGGAACCTGGGGTGAAGGGTACTGCAGGGTGAGGGGTAACCAGGGTGACAGGTACCCAGGGTGAAAGGTAACCAGGGTGAGAGGTACCCCAAGGTGAGCGGCACCTTAGGATGAGGAAAACCTTAAGGTGAGGGGTGCTCAGGGTGAGGGGTACCCTGGCTGTACCCAATGGGGCCCCAGGTGGGTGAGCAACCTGAGATGAGGGTTACCCTAAAGGGAAGGGTGTCCCAGGGTTAGGGGTAGCCCAAACTGGTGTATGCGACTCCCACAAAATCACCCCTTTGGAGGAGACAGAGAAATGGGTTGAAGGTCTGTGCCCTCCATGGGCCATGGCAATCCTCCTGGCCATGCCCTTGCACTGCAGGAAGCTGGACCTGGGCCTGGCAAACGAGCTAGTTAATGAAGGGCCATGCCCAGGCATGGTGGGCACCCTCTGCCAATGAGGGGTCCCCTGGGGCTGGTGTGATGGGCTTAGGTACCCATTGTGGTGGACTGTGCACAACAACCAGTGACAACCCTCCTGGGACGGGCCAAGATGCACACCATATTTTGTGAGGGGATGCCTAAAATATCCGTGTACAAGGTGCTGGGTACTGGGGTTGTGCCACCCTTGGTCCTGGGCGTCCCTTGGTGCCAGGACTCCTACCAAACCAGGGGTCCCAGAGGACAAGGTGGCACTGGGGGGAGGGATGTACTCCCCCTCGTGTGCCCAGCCTGGTGCCCAGAACTGTTTCGGGAAGTGGAGGAAGGGGAAGTGCTGTGGCAGCATGGCTGGGTGGGCGGCATCGCCTGAGCACCCCTCGCTCTCTGCTGGGGATCCTGGCAGGATTTGGAGTCCCTCCCCAGGATGGTCCCCCAGTGAAGGGAGGGGGTAAAGGGGCTGTGCAGCTATTTTGGGGTGTTCTCTCCTGCACGGATCCCCCCGACCGCGGGAGTAGCGGTTGCTTTGTGCTGGAGCCGGGTTATTTTTAGAGCCCCGGCCTATATTCTGGCTCTGAGTCAGAGCGGGTGGGTGGCCCCACCTGGGACAGGGGGACAGGGGGACAGAGAGCACCGTGGCCTGTGCAGGTGGCAGTGGTGGCTGTGTGCTGGAGTGGCTGCACGTTGCAGTCCTGTGGGAACCAGCCAGGCTGGCCCTGGGAATGGTGACCTGGCCGTGGATGCGTTTTTGGGGTGCTCTGTTCACCACAGCACAGCCTTTAACCTCTTGCTTTTACCCACCTCAGGGTCGGGGGGGGTGGGGGTCCTATGTGTGGGGGTGGGTGGAGAAGGGGATCCAGGCCCCTGCCCAGGAATGGGGATGATGCTGAGCCCCCCAAACCCACTGTAGGGGTTGGAGATATTGGGGACCCCCACCCAGCCCAGCACTGGGGGCACACACCACCAACCCCTTCCCTTGGCTTCATCTGCTTCTCCCTTGGAATCTACTCCAGGTCCCCCACACATCCCAAATCCCCCAGGGCCTGTAGTGGGGTGGGGGGCACACCAGAGTGAGGGGGGATATGTGCCCACAGCCCCCTAGGGAGCTCGTGTGGATGGGGGCATGTTGGCACGTCCCCTGTCCTGCTCCTTGCTGTCACCCGTGGGTGCCACCCGTGTGGGTCCTGCCCTTCTGTGGGTGTTACTGGGCTTTGTCCCCTGACACTCATCCCTAATACCCTTTGTGTCCAGGCTTTATCACCACGGTGTTATCCCTAATCCACTCGCTCCAGCAGCATCGAGGGGCTGGGGCCCCTCCAGGGACATCTGCCAGGCCCAGCCCCCTCCAGCCCCTCCCCAGGAGCCCCCAGGGGATGTGGCACCCACTCCCTCCGGCTCCATGCTGGGGACAATGTCCTGGAGGCACATCCGACCTCAGCCAGGGGGGGTTTAGGGGTGTCTCACAATGAGGTCAGCATCCCCAGGGATTTGTCATGGGAGGGTGAAGAGGTGCCCCACAACAAGAGTCAACATGCCCAGGGATTTTAGGTGCCTCGTCCTTCTATTTTCCTTCATTTCATCCATCCATTCTTCCACCTATCCATCTTTCTTTCCTTCCTTTTTCCAGTCATCCATTCATCCCTCCATCTATCCCTCCCTCCTTCCCTCCATCCGTCCACCTCTTCATCCTCCATCCATCCACCTCTTCATCCATCCATCCATCCTTCCATGGGGTGCAGGCATCACCTCCTCTCCTGGAGCCTCCTCCAAACCCTTTGTCCTTCCTCATCTCCCCCTCGCTCCACGACACAATGTGGGGAGGGGGATTCTCCAGTGTCTCACAGGGTCATTCCCCCATGCTGCCCGTGCCCGGGCCTCTCCCTCCCCAGGATTCCCATTGCTGTGGTGTCCCTGGTGTTTTCCCACCTGGCTGAGCAGCTCTCTGTTCCCACCAGGTGTTCAGCACTTACTCCAACGAGGACTATGACCGCCGCAATGAGGATGTTGACCCCATGGCCGCCTCGGCTGAGTATGAGCTGGAGAAGAGGGTGGAGAGACTCGACCTCTTCCCTGTGGAGCTGGAGAAAGGTGGGTCCTTACCCTATTCCACACCCCAGGACCGCTGTGGCACCTTGGAGGTGACTCTGTGGTGTTGGGTGGCCATGGTCACCCTTCCAGGACACGTCTGTCTGTCCCCACAGACTCCGAAGGGTTGGGGATCAGCATCATCGGGATGGGAGCGGGGGCCGACATGGGCCTGGAGAAGCTGGGAATCTTCGTCAAGACGGTGACGGAAGGAGGGGCGGCCCACCGGGATGGCAGGTACGGGCTGGGGGGACTACCCACCTGTATAGCTGCTCCTGGCATGGGGGTGGGAGCAGGGACATGGTCCAGGTGTTCCTTGGGAGCAGGGAGATGGTCCAGGTGTTCCCTGATGTGGGAACAGGCCAATGGTCCATGTGTTCCCAGGATGGGAGCAGGGACGTGGTCCAGGTGTTCCCATGGTGGGAGCAAGTAGATGATCCAGGTGTTCCCAGGGTGGGAACAGATGATAATCCAGATGTTCCTGGGGTAGGGGAGGTGGGTGAGGGATGGTCCTGTTGTGATGGTCCCCTTGTCCCCAGGATCCAGGTGAACGATCTGATCGTGGAGGTGGATGGCACCAGCCTGGTGGGGGTGACCCAGAGCTTCGCCGCCTCCGTCCTCAGGAACACCAAGGGCCGCGTCCGGTAGGACTCGGGGCTGGGGGACTTGGGGGGCTGGGAGACCCCCAGAATCTGTGCTGAGAGCCCTGTGGTCCCTGCCCCATTGCCTGTCCCCAAACTGGGCTGTTCCCTGAAATACCACTCCTCCCTCATAAATATCACTCCCTCCTCATGCCCACTGCCTGCCCTGTGCCACCCGAGTCACCCCCAAAACGCTCCCAACTCCTTCCCAGCTCCCATAACTCCCCCTAAACCCAGGAGAACTGCAGGGATGGCCTCAGACGTGTCCCCCTGCCCTGTCCCCCTGCGGCCAGGCCCCTCTGTCCCTGCTGACCCCCCCATGCCCTGCTGCTCCCCAGGTTCCTAATCGGGCGGGAGAAGCCAGGGGAGCAGAGTGAGGTGGCGCAGCTGATCCAGCAGACGCTGGAGCAGGAGCGGTGGCAGCGGGAGATGATCGAGCAGCGCTACACCCAGTACACTGAGGACGACGAGGAGGTGAGGGGACAATGCCCACCCACCCAGGGTCCTCCCCCCGTACTGGGCTGGTGGTGCCATTTCGCTGGGTGGGGGTGCCAATGGTGCCCTGTACCCTCCCCAGACAGGTGAATATGCCACGGATGAGGAGGAGGAGATGAGCCCCATGTTCCCCGGCGGGGAGATGGCCATCGAGGTGTTTGAGCTGGCTGAGAACGAGGATACGCTGTCCCCTGTGGAGATGGACCCTGAGAAGCTGGTGCACAAGTTCAAAGAGGTGAGGAGGAGCTGGGGGGAAGCCGGGGGAGAGGGAGATGCCCACACGTGTGTGCCCACCCCGTGCCCACACTGGCTCCTCCCGCAGCTCCAGATCAAACACGCCGTCACCGAGGCCGAGATCCAGCAGCTCAAGAGGAAGGTGAGTGGAGGTCTAGGGGTCCCGGCTGCCCGGGGAGGGGGGAACACACTAACATCTCCCCTAGCACGCCTGGATCTCCATCTCCACCATCCTCTCCGAGTTCCTCACATCCCCACCCCTGCCCTGCACGTGCCATGCCATGTTCTGCCTGTCACCTGGCTGTGCCACGCCATGCCTGTTCTCTGTTTGTGCCCTGCTGAGCCATGCCATGCCTGTTCCCTGGTTGTGCCCTGCTGTGCCATGTCATAGCTGTTCCCTGGTTGTGCCCTTCTGTGCCATACCATGCCTTTTCCCTGTTTATGCCATACTGTACCATGCCATGCCATATCCTGTTCCCTGACTCTGCCATACCATGCTGTGCCATATCTCGCTCCCTGACTGTTCCATGCCGTGTCATATCCTGCTCCCTGACTGTGCCATGATGTGCCACCCCAGCTGCAGTGCCTGGAGCAGGAGAAGGCACGCTGGCGGGCCGAGAAGGCCCAGCTGGAGCAGAGCGTGGAGGAGAACAAGGAGCGGATGGAGAAGCTGGAAGGATACTGGATGGAGGCCCAGAACCTGTGCCAGGCTGTGGACGAGCACCTCAAGGAGACCCAGGCCCAGTACCAGACCCTGGAGCGCAAGTACAGCAAGGCCAAGAGGCTCATCAAGGAGTACCAGCAGAAGTGAGGGCAGCGCCCACCCCCTGCCCGTCCTCCCCCAGGCACCCCATGTACACCTGGGCATGGACCTGTCCCCTGGGAACTGATCCCTCCCCAGGCACTCCTGGTGCCTGGGAACATTGGGCTGGGTCATCTCCTGGGCATGGATCCATCCCCCAGGAACCAGATCTTCCCCTGGCACCCCTGATCCCTGGGCACAGACTGTGCCATTGCACTGGACCATCCCTCATACGTGGATCCATTCCCCAGAAATGAGATCCTTCTTGGGCACCCGTGGTCCCTGGGAACATTGGGCTGAGCCATCCCCTGGGCATGGACCTGTCCCCCAGGAACCAGATCTTCCCCTGGCACCCCCTGTTCATGGGCACAGACCGTGCAATTGGGCTGGGCCATCCTCTGGGCATGGATCCATCCTGAAGGAACCAGATCCTTCCCAGGCACCCCCTGTCCCTGGGCACAGCCACATAACCTGGACACAGATCATGCCCTTGGCGTGGATCCTCTTGTGGGGCTCTGACCCCTTCATGGGCACCCTTTGTCCCTGGGCAGGGACCTTCCACTGGGCAGGAACTCATTCCTGGGGAACCAACTCCATCCTGCTCATGGACCATGCCCTAGGAAGGAGCCTTCCTCTTGACAGAGACCCATCCCTGGGGCATCTAATCCTTCCTGGGCACCCTTTGTTCCTTTGGCACAGACCACTCCCTGTGCAGGGACCTTCCCTGTGATGTGGATCCATCAAGGCCGGGTTGGACAGGGCTTGGAGCAGTCTGGGATAGTGGAAGTTGTCCCTGCCCATAGCAGGGATTGGGATGAGATGAGCTTCCAACCCTTCCAACCCCAACTATTCCATCATTTGATGGTTCCATGATCCGTGGGGCATCAGGTCCTTTCCAACTCAAACTATTCCATGATTTGATGATTCCATGATCCCTGGGGCTCCTGTGCATCCCTCATTCCCTGCCCTGAGCTGGATGTCCCAGGATCCCCCTGCCCTGGTCCCCCTCCCTGGGGAGTCCCCAGTGCCGGGGGGGCAGCTGTGCACCCATGCGTCGATTCCCACAGGGAGATCGAGTTCCTGAAGAAGGAGACGGCGCAGCGGCGGGTGCTGGAGGAGTCAGAGCTGGCACACAAGGAGGAGATGGAGAAGCTGCAGGAGAAGGTGGGCACCGGGCGCCGGGACCAGGGGTGTCCCTGAGCCCCCTGGCCCTGCCCAGCCACAGCCACGCTGCTCCTGGGGCTCCGTCACCGATGGATCGTGGGGAATCTGCCGGGCCTACTGGATCCCCGTGGTTGTGGAGCTGTGTGGGGCACTGGCTCCCTCTGGACTGAAATACGGCCACTGGATCCCACCCCGGGTCACAGTGGATCTGCCTGGGGCTCCCACCGGGATCGTGCTCCTGCCACCGGATCACAGCGTATCTGCTCAGGTGCTGGGCAACGCCTCGGCCTACTCCTGGCACCGGATCCCACGCTGGATTGCAGGAGATCTGCCTGCGGATCCTGCTCCAGGGTCTGACAGCCCACAAAGAGATCTGGGGCGCTGGATCCCAGGCTGCTTGTGCAGGATCCCGCAGGGTTTCCCCAGAGATCATCCCACGTGATCCTGTTGGGAGCTGGATCCCATGCTGGTCATGCTGGATCCCCCAACAGACGCCACTGGATTCCATGCCAGACACACTGGATCCCCCCCAGCGGTGGGGTCAGAGCCATGCAGGGCCACAGCAGATCCCCTATGGGGTCACCAGATCCTACATGGGCTCACCAGATCCCAGAGGATTCCAGGGGTCTGCCATGGGTCACAGTGGAGGGGGCCGGCCCCTGCCCAGCTGGGGGGCACCAGGGCACAGCAGGGACATCTGTGGCACCCAGCTCCGTCACCCCGAAAATATCCCCCAACATCCCACAGAGACTCACCCACTGCCTGCCTGCAGCCCCTTCCCCATCCTCCCCCCTTCCCATCCCTGCACCCCTCCCCATCCCTGTGCCCCCAGTCTGCCCCCGTATTCCTGCCCCCCTTCACCTGTCTGTTCCCCTGTCCCTGTGTTCCCAATCCGCCCTCCATCTCTGTGCCCCCATCCCTGTCCCATCCATCCCTCCAGTCTCCTGCCTCTCCATGCCATCCCCCTGCCCTCTACCTCCTCCTTCCCACTGCTCTGTGCCTCCCCCTGCCCCAGCACCCCCATGTCCTGCTCCCCTTGTCCTTCCCCACCAGTCCCATCCATCCCCCCCATCCTGTCCCCCCATCTCCATGTCCCCATCCCTCTATCCTCATCCTGTCCCCCATCCCACATTCACAGCCATGTCCCCCCACCCCTGTGTGTCCCCCAGCCCCCAGTGTGTGCCCCCCTCCCCGGCCCCCCGCTGAGACCTGTCCCCTTTGCTGTTTTTCAGATCTCTGAACTGGAGGCCAAGCTGCAGACTTTGAAAAATTCCAACCCGACTTAAACCACCCTCAAACCACAGCGATTTCGGGGGCTCCCCTTTCTTCTCTCCAAACCACCCCCCAGCCCTGCCATCTGCCCCTTCCCAACCTCTTCCCCACCGGGAAGGAGATAAGACCCCCGCCAAGGCCTCCTGGTGCCCCCCACTCCCCCATGGGGGCACAGACAGTGTGTCTGGGGGGGGTGCGTCTCCCAGAGGGGGTGTTTCGGGGGGGGACAGCCTGCGTTCGTGTCTGTGTCCAGTGTGAGTCTCGTGGTGACGTGATGGACCGATGGGGAGCACATCTCCCCAAGGCCTCCCCCTCCTCGATGTGACCCCCACCCCCGGACACAGAGCTGGCACCCTGGTTGGACGCTGTGGGGCGGGGACAGGACAATGCCCTCCCCAAATGTGAGCCATATTGGGGGTACTCTGAAATCCCCCAATCCCCAGCTCCTTCTCTTGGGACTCACCTGGAGCACGGGCTGGGGGCCGGTTGCCTTGGCCCCTCCTGCCCACCCCCAACGGACTCGCCCCCAGCCCCACAACGATGTGCCCCCCTCGGGGTCGGTGCCCGGGACCATCGCCATGCAGGGGGGAACCCAAGTGCCCCCCTCTCACCCTGCTTCAGTGCCACCATCGCCGGGCAGGAGGGACATCCTCCCTAGCCTTTGCCAACCCCTGCAGCGGGATGGGGGGGCACCAGCCCCACTGCCCCCCTGGGAATGGGGAGGCTGCCCAGCACCCCACTGTGGGGGTCCCCAGTGCCCCCGAGCACCCGCCACTACCCTCCCAGAGCCCGGGGTTTTCGCCTTCCCTGGGCGGGGGGGGAATACGCGGGGGTCCCCCTCCAGGGTGGAGGCAATGCCGTCATCCCCCCCCCAACTGTAAATACTCCCCCCTCCCCCAAAACCACAGTATTTCTCTGGGGCTGGGACACGCCCCACCGCTGGCCACCCCCAGCTGGGTCGTGGGTCCCACCCCCTCGGCCCAGGGGGGAACCCCTTTATTTTTCATTTCTATTTTCCCCGCCCCCCGCCCCGAAGTACTGAGTCTCCGACAGTAACTGGATGTGGGGGCAACTGGGAGCCAGAGCTGGTTATACGGGGAGTGGGAGGCGTGGGGGGGCACGCGGGCGGGGAGGGGGATGGGGGTCCGACTGGATTGGAGCCACTTGGGGGAGGAATATTTAAGGGAGGGTCGGGGAGCGCGAGCCCCGGGGGGGGCGGGATTATTTAATCTCACACGTGTACCTGTGGGTGTATATACTATATATAATGTACCTATGTATGTACTGGTCCTCCTTTTGTAACGCAGCGTCCGCGGCCCCCCCACCCCATAAACGCGGCCCAGGCCTCCCCCCGCCTCCTTCTGCCCGCGGATGGGTCCGGGGAGGGACGGTTGGTGGGGCTCGGGGGGCGATGGGTGAGACTGAGAAGGATGGAGGGAATAGGGAAGACTGGGAGTGATTGGGGTCATGGGGAGGAGCGGGAAGGGTGGGGGACCGAGGAGGCTGGGAGTGCACTGGAAGGAGTGGGAAGAATTGGAGGGGAGTGGGCAGGATGAGGGGGTACTGGGAGGAGTGGGAGGGATTGGGGCGAACTGAGGGGATGGGCAGGATAGGGGCACTGAGAGAAATGCGAGGGACTGGGAGGAACTAGGGGAAGTGGGAAGAACTGGAAGGGAGTGGGCAGCATGGGGAGGCGCTGGGAGGAGCGGGAAAGACTGGAGGGCACTGGGAGGAATGGAAAGAACTGGGGCGGGCGGCACTGGGAGGAGTGAGTAGCATGTGGGGGACATTGCCATAGGTGGGGGGCACTTCGGGGCACTGTGAAGGATGGGAGACACTGGGCACGATGGGGTTCACCGGTGAGTCGGTGCCCGGTGTCCCCGTGCCCGGCCGGTCGCTGTCCGTTCAGCACCGCCGTGTGTGCACGTCGGTCCGTCCGTGCCCGGTGTCCAGTGTCCCCCCTGTACCCCCCCGTCGCTGTCCCTTCAGCACTCCCGTGTGTGCGTCTGTCCTCCCCATGCCCGGTACCCCTCCTCAGAGCCCCCGCGTCCCTGTCCGTTCAGCACCCCCGCATGCCCCCCCTCACCTCGTGCCCAGTGCCCTCCCAGTGCCACCCGTCGCTATCCGTTCAGCATCCCCGTGTATCCCCCACACACCCCCTCCCTGTGCCCCCTCATCTCTGTCCGTTTAGCACCGGCCCCGCTCCGGGCGGGGCTGACCCTGCCCCCCCCGCCCCCGCCGTTTCCGGGTTCCTGTGCCCCCCCCGCGGCCCCCGGCCCGGCGGGGCGGCTCGGCGCGGCTCGGCAGCGCCCTCCGCTCCCATCGGCCTCGCCACGGCCCCGACCCAGCCCGGCGAGAGGCGACCGGGGGCGACCAGGATGCCCCAGGAGCGCCGGTGAGTCGGGGGAAACGGATAGGGCGTCACCCCGGGACAGCGGCCCCGGGATGGCCCCATCCCCTGGTACAGCCTCATCTCCGGTACAGCATCCCCAGGACAGCCCCACCTCCGGGACAGCCCCACCCCCGGGACAGCATCCCTTGTACAGCCCCGGTTCAGCATTCCCGGTAGAGCCCCTCCCCCGGGACAGCCCCATCCCCCCGGTTCAGTATTCTCGGTACAGCCTCATCCCCCGGGCAGCATCCCCGGTACAACCACGGTAGATCCCTTTACCCCCAGGACAGCCCCGGGACAGCCCCAGCCCTGGTACAGCATCCCCGGTACAGCCCCCGGTACGGCCCCATCCCCCGGTACACATCCAGTACAGCCCCGCCCCGGTACAGCCCCCACCCCAGATACACCAGCCCCGGTACAGCCCCGGTACAGCCCCGTCCTTCGGTATAGCCCCTGTACAGCCCCATCCCCGGTACAGCCCCACCCCAGGTACAGAACCATCCCCTGGGACAGCCCCGGTACAGCCCCATCCCGGTACAGCATCCCCGGTACGGCCCCATCCCGGTACAGCTCCTAACACAGCTACATCACCCCCGGTCCTGTCCCCTCCTCATACTGCCCCGCCCCAGCCCCCACCACCCGCTGGCCCCGTTCCTTGGGGGGAGGGAGGGGCTGGAGAGGGAGCCGGGAGCGGATCCTCCCTCCCACTTACCCCTCCTTCCCCCCCCCGCCCCCGTCCCGATGCTGCCAAGGCATTAGGAGTCCCTGCCCCCACGGCGAGACCCCTAGAACCCCGGGGGGGGTTAACTTCCTCCCGCATGCTCTGCAAAGGGGGTCCCCAGTCCTCTCCGCCCCCCTGTAACATGGGACATGGGGATCACTGGGAGGGCAGAGGGGGTCACTGGAATCACTGGGAGAGGGTCTGGTCCCTCCCCTGCTCCCCCTCACTCCCCTGAGCACAGGGGGGTGTCCTGACTGTCCCCTCTGTCCCCAGCTCTGTCCCACCATGTCAGTCTCCAAACTGCAGGACATGGATGAGGTTTTTGGTGAGTCCCAGTGGGCACATGGGTTGCAGATCCCCAAATGTGGTGCAGAGCCCCCTGTGGAGTGCAGAACTATCTGTGGGTCCCTACCTCTCAGTGTCCTCCTGTCTTAGGGGGGGACAAACTGGGCTTGGGGACAACATGTGCTTGGGGACAAAGGGATGTGTATGGGCAGGGGGACATGGGGACGCATACAGGGGACAGGGGCATGCAGAGAGTGAGAGGAACATGGGAACACACAGGTGTGGGCACAGGGGTGTGCACAGGGTGACAAGAATGTGGGGGCATGGGGAGAGGCACAGGGACGTGCACAGGCTGGCAGGGACATGAGGACATGGGGACATGTACAGGGCACACAGAAATGGGGGTACAGGCCCAGGGGTGTGCACAGGGTGACAGGGACATGAGGATGTGGCCCAGAGCCACCCCTCTAGCTAGGTTGGGGTACAGGGGTCACAGCAGGGCAGGGACACCAGGGGGATCCTGGTTGGACCATGGACAAAGCGTGGCCCCCGTGGGTGACAGGGACATTCTGTACCTGGGGTCACCCCACTGCTTCTCTCCCCATGCCGGGGCATCTCTTTGAATACTTCTCTCTGTCCCTCTGTTCCCTGTCCTGCCCCACTGGGGTGCCCCATCCATGTCCCCAATGCTCCCCTCTCCCTGTGGCCCCTCCCATCTCCCTGGGACCCCCCTCCTGCCCTTTGACTCTCCTGCCCTGTCACCAATGTCCCTCTGTCCCCTCTTCACCGGGCTGGCCTTCTCCCAACCTTCTGTCTGCCTTCCTCCAATTCTCCCCGTCCTCTTCTACCTGCCCCTTCTTGGCCATCCATCCCTCCATCTCCCATCAATCCATTCCTCCCTCCTTTCCCCCGCATCTGCTTGGCCCCACCCATCCACCTGTCCACCATTTCCTTTTCCTTATCCATCCATCCATCCATCCCTCCATACATCCACATCTTCCCTCTCAACCTGTCCATTCATCCTTACAAACATCCCTCCTTTGTATCTCCTTGTCCCTACCTCTCCATCTGTCCATCCATCTCCTCTTCGCTGTCCCAATCCTACCTATCTTCCTTATCCCTACCTGTCCCTCCACCCTTCCCTTGCCCCATCCATCCATATATCCATCCATTCTCCTCCTCCCTACTTGTCCCTTTATCCCTATCTTCCTTCTCCCTTTTCCTTCCTCCCTCCCTCCCTGTCCCTCTATCCCTCCCCATCTTCATTCTCCCTCCCCATCAATCCATCCACCCACTCATCCATCCCTTCTCCCTACTTGTCCGTTCCTCCATCCCTCCATCTATCCCCATCTTCCTTCTCTGTCCTCATCCATCCCATCCCACCCCACCGCACCCCATGTCCATCTGTCCGTCTGTCTCTCTCTCTCTGCCCCGGTCTCTCTTTCACCCCCAGATTTTACCGCTGTGGTTCCAGAGACGCCGCGCCTGGACAGCAGCCTGCACAAAGCCCGGGCCCGCCTGCTGGCCAAGGGCCGCCGCCACCGGCCCTCCCGCTCCCGCCTGCGCGACAGCGCCAGCTCCACCGAGGGCGATGAGGGGCCCGACACTGCAGTGAGACCAGGGGCAGGGGGCACCGCGGACACCAGGGATTAGAGGGGGGAATCCATGGCGGGGGGCCTGCAGGGGCGGGGGGCACCATGGACACTAGAGGGGGGGATGCTGTGGTTGGGGGTGTTGCTGGCATGGGGGGCACCATCAACCCCAGGACTACAGGGGTGGGATGCCATGACTGGGGGTGTTTCTGGAGTGGGGGTACTGTGGACCCCAGGGAGTACAGGGGGAGGAATGCTGTGGTTGGTGGTAGAACAGGCATGGGGGACCCCAGGAACCATGGACCCCAGGGATGGTGTTGGAGGATGTCACGGCTGGGGGTTCTGAAGGGGTGGGTGGCTCTGAGGAGGGAATGCCATGGCTGGGGGGCCCCACAGACCCCAGGGACTGGAGGGGAATGGCTGAGCTGCAGGGTTGGGGGCCACCACGAAGCCCAGGGACTACAGGGGGAATACCATGGCTGGGGGGCACTGTGGACCCCAGGGATTAGAGGGGGAGATGCCATGGCTGGGGGGACTGCAGGGGTGGGGGTCTAGGGGACAAACCCGGGGCAGTGCAGGGGTTTGACCCCCCCCTCCCCTTGCCTTGTGCCCCCCAAAGGGCACTGAGGGTGATGGTAGCCCCCCGACGCTCTCGTCCTTCTCCCGTGCTGGCGACTTCTCCTCCGAGGTGGGGGTGGGGAGGGTGGCACTGGGGGACCCCCCGGCTCCCACGGCCCCCCTCAGCCGCTACCGGCCCCTCACCAACACCTCATCCCAGGAGGGGCTGTCGGGCCCCCCCGTTCCCAAATCCTGTCCCAGCTCTGACAGCTCCCCCGGCTTCGCCCGCCGTGATGCCCGGCCCTGGCAGCACAGCGAAGGTGAGACCTCCACCTCGACACCCCTCCCTCCCAGCATAGAGGGACCCCTGGGACCATCCCCCGGCACTGTGGGGGGTGGTGGGGGACACCCCGGTCCTTCTGCAGATGACAGCCGGGACATGAGCCCCCCTGAGCCTGCCAGTCCCACTGTGGGGCTGGACAAGAAAACACGAAGGAAGTTCTTGGACTTAGGGTGAGACCCGGTCCTGGGGGGAGCAAGGGGATACACAAGGGAGGCGTGGAGTGGGACATGGGGGATGGAGGGGTCCAGGAAAGGATGCAGAAGGAGATGGA
This sequence comes from Myiozetetes cayanensis, assembly GCF_022539395.1. NCBI lineage: Eukaryota > Metazoa > Chordata > Aves > Passeriformes > Tyrannidae > Myiozetetes > Myiozetetes cayanensis. The sequence continues at coordinate 1,092,019 of NW_026087577.1, forward strand.
GGAAGGAATGGAGGAAGGGATAGAGAGGGATGGAGAGGGCCAGAAGGATGCAGAGGGGATGAAGGGGCACAGAGAGGTGTTGGGACGGATGCAGGAAGAGATGGAGGGTGGGTACACGGAGGGCTGGGGGGATGGACGGATGCAGGGGGGATGGATGCAGGGATGAAGAGGTGTAACAGAAAGAAAGATGGGAGACATAGATGGAGAGATGCCTGAAGGGAGGAAAAGATGGAGGGATACATGGAGGACGGATGCACAAGTGGAGGGAGGAGGAGGATCCTCTGGAGGGAATAAAGGGGTCTCTAGGATGGATGTGTGGATGGATGGATGGAAGAATGGATGGATGCATACATACATGGATGGATGGAGGGATGGATGGGTGGAGTCCTGGAGTCCATGGGGGGAGCACAACCCTCAGGATTCCCCCCTCTCCCTCAGGGTGACCCTGCGCCGGGCGTCCTCTGGTAAGAGCCGGAAGGAGAAGAGCAGCAACCGCCTGTCCATGGGCAGCAGGTGAGGCATACCCTCAGCCAGGGCAGGGGGGGCTGCCTGGGTACAGCCCCCATGCCCTGACACGGCTCTGTGCCCAGGGAGGCAGCAGAGGGTCCTGGCCGCCCCTCGGGCTCCTCCTTCATGCCCTTTTCGTGGTTCTCGGACAGTGCCAGGGGCTCGGTCTCCCCTGGCTCCGCATCCCCCGCCAGTTCCCCCCGGCACGAGGGGCTCAGCCCCGCCAAATCCGCCTCCCAGGTCAGTGCGCAGCCAGGAGAGGGGGGGTCCTGGCACTGTGGGGATAAGGGAGGGGATGGGGGCTCTATAGGGACATCCATGCTCTTGATGAATTCAGTGGCTGCAGGAGAGGAGGTGACATCAGCTGTAGGAACAGGGGACAAAGCCCCATAGGGTCAGGGTGGCTCTGGGGGGTGTCAAAGCCCTAAAGAGTCAAGACAAGTACTGGGGAGAGGGGGGGAGGCAGGTCCAAAGCCCCATTGCATCAAGGTGGCTTTGTGGGGCTGTCAAAGCTCTGTAGAGTCAAGGCAGACACTGGGGGGAGTGGGGGTCCAAAGCCCCATAGGGTCAAGATGGCTGGGGTGAGGGGGTGTCAAAGCCCTATAAAGTCATGACAGGTATTGGGAGGGTGTCCAAAGCCCTATAGGGTCAAAATGGCTTGGGAGAGGGGACTGTCAAAACCCTAGAGTCAAGACAGGTATTGAGGTGGGGGTCCAAAGCCCTATAAGGTCAAGGTGGCTTTGAGGGGCTGTCAAAGCCCTATAGAGTCAAGATGGCTTGGGGGAGGGGGGAGTCAAAGCCCTATAGAGTCATGATGTGTACTGGGGGGTCCAAAGTCCTATAAGGTCAAGATGGCTTTGGGGGGCTGTCAAAGCCCTGCAGAGTCAAGACAGGCAGTGGGCAGGGGGTCCAAAGCCCAGTAGGGTCAAGACAGGTATTGAGGGGGGTCCAAAGCCCCATAGGGTCAAGATGGCTTGGGGAGGGGGTTGTCCAAAGCCCCATAGGGTCGGGTAACTACTACAGGGAGAGAGCTCAAAGCCCCACAATGGCTTTAGGAGGGATGAAAGCCCAGGAGTGTCTGGAAGCCCTATGGGTGTGGGAGGGTGCTATAGGGAGGTTCTGGGGGGGAGGGGGGCAGCTCTGCCCTCACCCCCCCCCCCGCTGCCCCAGGACTCAACGCTGAGCGAGGACTCCCCCCCGCCCAGCGCAAGCCCCCGCCTGCCCGGGCCCCCCGCACCAAGTGCTCGTACCCCTACCACACCCTGTCCCAGTCCTCGGACGAGGTGAGATGTGGCGAGGGGGGCGAGGTTGGGGTGTGTGTCCCCGCCTCCACCTCCTGTTTCCACGGGGACCCCCCACTAATGCCCTGTGCCAGTTCCTGGAGGAGCCCCCCGGCGTGGCCGTGGGCTGGACGTGCCAGCAGGTGGGGCAGTGGCTGGAGAGCCTGAGCCTGGAGCAGTACGTGCAGGAGTTCTTAGCCCATGGCGTGGACGGGCCCCAGCTCCTGCACCTCAACGGGGCCAAGCTCAAGGTACGGGGGAGGGGGCTCTGCTGAGGGGGCATGGGAGGGTTTTGGGTGCCCCAATGGGCTCTGGGGTGGGGCCAAAGGTTTTGGGTACCCCAACAGAGCAGGAGGTCTCAGAGATTTTAAGTACCCCAACAGGATGGTCCATATTGCAGCTCGGGGAGGGTTCTGGGTACCCCAACAGAGGGTGGGAGGGGACCTCCCATGGAGCAGGAGGTCTCAGATGGTTCTAGGTACCCCATGGGGCCATAAGATGCTCCATGGGGCAAGAAGGTCTGGGATGATTCTGGGTAGCCCAACAGGGTGTTCCATGGAGCAGGTCTGTGAGGGTTCAAGGTACCCCAAAGGGCTCATCAAGGGGTACCTAAACCCCCTTGTGTGAACTGGTGGCTCCACAGGGCAGGAAGTTCCAGGTGTCCCAAGGGATGACTCAAGGAGGTGGACAGGAGGTTCTGGGGACCCCAAGGTGCTGCTGCAGGGGGCGGGTGATCCTGAGGACAGGCAGTGCAGGGGGGTCCAGGTACCCCAAAGGGCTTGGGGGGCAGTGTGGCCCCCCTGCCAGCCCCCTGCTGTGCCCGCAGGCGCTGGGGGTGGGCAGCCCCCAGGACAGGGCGGTGCTGAAAAGGAAGCTGAAGGAGCTGAGCCTGGCAGCCGAGAGGGAGCGCAAGGCCCAGGAGAAGGCAGAGAAGCAGCGAGAGAAGCAGAAGAAGAAAGACCTGCAGGAGCAGCGGCGGAGTTGAGGGGGGAACCTGGGAGTGCCCCTACACCCCCTCCCCACCCACAGCGTGGGACACACCGGCACGGCCGAGGGACGGTGCCAGGCTGAGACAGGCATGGAACACCACGTGCCATCCCCTCCTCCAGCCCCCTCCCCGCCTGCACCCCTGCACCCCACAGGCACAGCCTGGACCCCCTCTCCCCCCTAGGGGCCCCTTTTCCAGATGCAAGTGGCACATTGGACACCCCCATCCTGCCCCATCACCCCCCACCCCATCAGCAGCACCCCAAGGCGGGCAGGGAGGTCACAGCCAGCACTGGCTGGGGACAGTGTGTGGCCTGAGCCCCCCCACACAGGGACACCCCCAAATTGGGCATGGGGGGCAACTGCTGACCTCCCCACACCCTCCCAAATATGGCGTCCCAGAGGCCATCCCAGGAAATAAAAGGGTATCAAGGGCCAGTGCAAACCAGTGTGACCAGTGTGAGGCTGACTGGGGTGAGGCCAGGGGGGCAAGATGGGGTGGGGGGAGTTCAGTGTCAGGCTGGGGGCAGGGCACAGAGCATGGCTGGTCCCCAAGTGCCACCGTGTGACTGTGCCCAGCCCCCTCCCAAGCCTGGGAGTGGGTAAACTGAGGCGTGGGGCTGTCAGTGACCCATTTAGGGGGTGCCAAGGGGGGTGCGTTTCCAGGACCCCAAAACACCACACCAGGAGCTCAACCAACATACAATTTACTGACAGTGGGGAGGGATGGTCTGGGGAGGTGGAGGGGGAGAAAGAGGGGAATTTAGGGGGGCAGGGGGAGGTTTCTGAGCAGGTCACAGCATGTGTGGGGTGGGGAACTCCCCTGGTGGGGGGTGCAAGAGGTGCAGGGGTGGGGGGCACACGCAGGTGAGAACAGCTCAGTAGTGCAATAACAGGGATGGGAGATGGGAAATGAGAGCATGTGGGGGACTCAGGCCTGTCAGGGCTGGAAGGGCAGGGAAGTGCTACTGGTCATACTGGGAAAGGAGACCAGTTCCCTGCTGGGCCAGGGTGCACCCCCTGGGGTGGGTGTGAAGGTTGGAGGGGGTAGGAGAGGGGACAACAGGGGCTTTACGCCCTCCACGCTGCTCCACCATTCCTCTCAGCTAAGTACCTAAGTGCCACCAAGGTGGGGGGCGCTGGGACCCCCTCACACCCCACTGAGACCCCCCCCCACCGCACTGGGACCCACTTCCAGTGGAGCCCAAAGAGCCACAGAACCAGGATGCTCCAACAACCCCCTGGGGTGCTAGGGGTCCTGTGAGCTGGGGCGAGGGGTTCTCTGTGGCCTGGGGGGGGGGCTGTGAGCCCCGGGGGGGGCTTAGGGCACGCGATAGGTGGAGGTGTTCTTGGGCTCGGTGCTGGGCACGCACCAGTCCCCGGCCTCCTGGCTGGCCTGGTAGTGCCGCCACGCCGACTTGTTGTACACGGGCAGCCGCTCCACCGAGTCTGTGGACAGGGCCTGGGGGGCACACAGGGGGCTGGGCAGGGTCCTGTGCCCCCCTCCCCAGAGCCCTGAACCCTTTGTTTGGAGGGAGAAAGACCCACCTTCAGGTAGATGACGGCGTCGGTGCCGAAGCCCTCCATGGAAAAGAGCTGCAGGTCCCCCTGGAAGTACTTGGCGTAGAGGCGGGAGATGGGCAGCCCGTAGCCAAACCCGGCCTGAGAGGGGTGAGGAATGGAGTGGGAGGGTCTCTAGTGCTGAGGTGGCACCCCTGGGGCACCCCAAGCTTCCCCACGTCACCACAGGCAGCACCATGTGCAGCCCAAAGTGTCCGTGCCCCTGCCAGCGGTCACTGTGCCACGTTCAAATGTCCCCAGGCAATCCAAAGTGTCCCCACGTCACCCCAAAATGTCCCCATGCCACCCCTAGGCACCACAAATGTACCTATGCCATCCCAAAGTGTCCCCATACCACCCCCAAACCATCCCCAAAACTCCCCCAAGCCACTCTACCCACCGTGAAATACCCCCATCCACCCCAGGCACCCCCACAAACCTCCCCCACTCACAGACCCATGCCTCACTCCCCTCTCCCCAGGACCCCATGGGACCCCGACAGCCCATGCCACGGGGGTCACCTACCAGGGGGGTTCCCCCAGTGCCCATCTGGGGGGTGGGGGCTGTGGAGTACATGTAGCTGAAGAGACGCTCAATCTTCCTCAGGGGGACTCCCATACCCCGGTCACTCATCTGTGAGACACCACAGCGGGGGTGACAACCCTGCTCCTGGCCCCCCCCCACCCCCCCTTGGGATGGAGCTGGTGGTCCCTCACCCTGATGGAAAGGTCCTCTTGGCCCAGGGCCACCATGACTTTGATGGCAGGTAGGCGGGGGCTGCTCTCATGGCTCTCCACAGTGGCTCTCATGGCATTCTGGGGGCACAGAGGCATCACCAGTTCAGGGGGAAAAAAAAACCCTCCTCAGACCATCCCCGAGCAGGGCTGGGGTTACCTTGAAGAGCTCGAAGAGCATGTGGTAGAGGTGGGAGGGCACGTAGACGATGCTCACGGGCTGCTGGGAGTTGGTGGCTGCAGGGAGGAGGAGCAGCTGTTGGCATCATTGTGCTCCCCCAACCCTCAAGGAGTCACCCCAGAATCCCCCCACCACAAAGACCCCCAACCCTAATTGAGCCCCTCCAAAATCCTCCATCTACCACAGGGACCCCCAACCCTAAATGATCACCCCTAGGACCCCTCTGCCTCCAGGGACCCCCCAGACTGGCCTCACCGTTCACCTCCTCGATCTCCAGGTCGGGTGAGGCCATGTAGTACTTGTCACACAGGAGCTTAGCCATGTTGTAAGCGTCTGGGAGGGAGGAGCAGAGTGGTCAGCACCCTCCAAAATGGAGCAGGGGGAGCATTTAAGGTCCCCCCGTTTGCCCCCCACCCCCAAATATTTTCCAGTCCTACAGATTCAGCAAGTTTTGGGGGTCTCCTGGCATGACCCCAAAGCACGAGGGATGCTTTTGCTGAGGACAACCCAAACTTGTGATGCAAATGGCTTCCAAACAGAGTAAGGGGAGGATTAGGGGAACATTCGGTGACCCCCTCATGCCCCAAATTCACACCCCCATGGGGGTGGGAGGCCCCCAGAGCCCACCAACCTCTCACCACGTTGGCCACGTTGCAGTGGGGGTCGATGCTCCCGATGTGTTTGGGGTGCGCAGGGTTGGTGCTGCCGTCGAAGAGCAGAGCTGGGGGGGGACAATGAGCTGTGGGGACCCCACCCTGACCCCAGAGACACCCGGGGACACCCCCAGGGGACTCAGGGCAGGGACTCTGGGGCTGGGGAGGTGACACTCTGGAACAGGGGGGATGTTGGGACGCACAGTGATGATGGGGACCCTTGCGGAGACCCTCAGGACAGGGAGACCCTCAGGACAGACCCCTGGGGCTGAGATGATGCTCTGGGGGGATGCCCAAGGCTGTCAGGGATGCCCAGGGGTGCAGGGGGACCCCTGGAGCTCCCTGCTCACTGTGCTGGTTGATGAGCATGCGGATGGAGATGCGGCTCAGGTAGAAGCGGTCGAGGAAGTACTGGATGTTCTGGTTGGAGACGGGATCATCTCCGTAGGCCTCCTTGTACTCGATGACCCCCTGGGCCATGGTGGGCACCACGTCATTGTGCCGGTTGCGAATGGTGACCAGGGCGTCCGTGAACCTGGGGAGGGCACAGAGGTGGCCCTGGGGACAGCCGGTCTGGGCAGGGCCCCCGATCCAGGCTGGGATTCCTCTGGTGGCACCCAGGAAAAACCAGAACGCAGTCTGGTGGCACTGGGATGGGGTGGGGGAGGTTTGCAGGGATATAGCCCTGGGTGACACCAGTTCACACCGGTGGGAGTCTGGGAGGAGGTGACACCCCAGGACTGGGGACAAGGACGTGCTGTCACCCCCCCAACTTACTGTCCAAGTGTGGCCTGGTCCTCGGGGTCCCTGTCCAGGAACGCCATGATGTCCAGCAGGCTCTGGACATACCTGGGGAGGGACACGGTTATCCCACAGCTGGCACCCCCCAAAGAGAGAGGACACTCCAGGGACCCCCCACCAGGGGGCTCAGGGTCCCCTAGGGCACTGCCCCATGCAGGGTAAGGGGTTAGCTCTCCTCAACCAGGACCTCCCACCCCAAAAACCGCTGCACCGTGAGACTACCCTGCACTTGGGTGGTTCCTGGTGAGCCCTGGTGGTTCCTTAGTGTGCCCTGTCCCACCCCCCTGCTGGCATGGTGGACCTGGGGGACACTTGGGGACAAGGACCCCTGATGGGGTGTGGGGCATGAGGGTGGCTGTGATCTGGGGTGGCTGCGGGAGGGGTGGCATGGCTGGATTCTACTAGCATGGCCGGACCCCCCTGGCATGGCCTGACCCATCCTTCCCCAGCACAGCCAGGTCCCGCTGGCAGGGGACCAGGACAGTGGACAAACAATCTGTCACGTGGTGGCACTGGGAGAAGGGTCACACTGCCACTGCTGGCACAGGGACAGGACACTTAAAGGGACACCCAGACCACCACCCCCCTCCAGGGGTACAGACCCACCACCTTCAGTGTTGGTTCAGGCCCTTCAGGGGGCAGGAAGCTGAGAGGTGGCACTGGTGACCTCCTGATGGTTGAGGACACCCTGCTGGCACAGGGGTGTCCTCAAAGGGCCAGCAGCCCATGTCACCCAAGGGCATGGCATGGCACCAGCTGGGGGCTGTCCTGCCTGTCACCAACCCCTGTGTCCCCCCATGTGTGCCAGCTCCCTCAGGACCTGCTGGGGAGGACAGTCGGTGACACTGGTGGGACACACAGTGGGATATGTGGTGGCAGCAGGACCCTCGTGGGTGACAGCAGTGGCAGGAGTCGTGGTGGCAATGGGAGCTGTGCAGGTGACACTGGGGGGACACAGGGGAACACCCAAGGGAAGTGACCCACAGTAGTGCCACGACAGGCAAGTGACAACAGTGGGACCCTTGGTAGTGGGACCCCCAACAGCAGGACCCGTGGTGGAAGCAGGACCCCCACAGGTGATGTTGGTGGGACCCCCACCATGAGTTAAAACAGGGGGAACCCCAGCAGTTGGACTTCTGGTGGCAGCAGGACCCCCACAGGTGATGTTGGTGGGACCCTCTGAAGCAGGACCTGTGTGAGTGGCAGGGGTGGGACCCCCATGAGCCACCCCACAGGTGGGACCGCTGGTAGCAGGACCCACACAGGTGACAGTGGTGTGGTGGCTGTCCTTGGCTGGAGGGGAAACTGGGGGACAGTGGGGGGGACTGGAAGGCCGCAGCAGGTCCCTGTCCTTGGCTGCAGGGAGACCCTGGAGGGGCTGGGAGGACTGGGGACACTGGGAAGACTGAGGGATGCTTGGGAGGACTGGGGCAGTGGAGGCAGAAGCAGGTTCTTGGCTCAAGGGGGATCCTGGAGGGACCAGAAAGGCTGGGTGGGGGCAGTGCTCAGTCCACCACTGAGGGCAGGCTGGGTGCCCAGTGCCACCCAGTACAGCCCAGTAAAGCCCAAACTGAGTGCAACCTGGAGGTGAGAAGGACCTGGGCCACCACCAGAGCCCAGAACAGTGGTGGCACCTCCACATCCAACATGACCACAGCACCGGATGGTCCTGGAGGCCACAGATCCCATGGCAGTGTCGCCATCCCCCCAGGTGTCCCCCAGCCCCCCAGTGGTCTCACCAGCTCTGCACCAGCTGCACGGAGGGCGTGCGCAGGACGCGGTCGGGCAACAGGTTGATCTCCTTCATGATGTTGGAGAGGCGCACAGGCAGCTCCTGGCGCAGGAAGGCGAAGGATGTCTTCTCACAGGCATTGCTGGAGCCTGGGGGTCATGGGGGGCCTTGGGGTGAGCCCCCCCAGGACCCTCCAGACCCGGGGCTGGCGTCGCTCCAACCCTCTGCCAGGTTGCACTGGGGGAACTGGGAGGACTGGTGGGGGCAGGAGGAGATCCCTGTCCTTGGCTGGAGGGGGTGTGAGGGCTGGGGGAAACTGGGGGAACACTGTGGAGTACTGGGAGACACTGGGGCAGTGGAGGCAGGAGCAGCTCCCTGTCCTTGGCTGCAGTGAGACCCTGGAAGATTGAGAGAGCTGGAGGGCACTGGGAGGACTGGGGGACACTGCAGGGACTGGGAGGACTGGGGCAGTGGAGGCAGGAGCAGGTCCTTGGCTGGAAGGGGATCCTGGAGGGACCAGGAAGGCTGAGGGGGGGAACAGTGCTCAGCCCACCACTGAGGGTAGGCTGGGTGCCCAGTGCCCCCCAGTGCAGCCTGGTAAAGGCCAAACTGGAGGCTGGAAGGCTCCCAGGTGCAATTTGGAGGCAAGAAGGACCTGGGACACCACCAGAGCCCAAACAAGACTCTGGTGGCACTGGGAGGTTGGAGAGAGTGACATGGGGGGCACAGCCAGGAGTGGGGAGGTCCCTAACCAGGAGCTGGTGTCCAGCAAGGCGGGGGGGTCACAGCTGCCCTCAAGCCCCTGGAGAGAGGACAAGGGACAGTGGGATGGAGAGTCCTGGTGGGACAGGACAGGACAGGACTGGGAGGGCCAGAGAGGGGCTGGGATGGCACCGAGGGGATGTGGGTAAACACTAACCCGACCCCCCCAGATAGTTATTTACCAGCTGGGGGAGGGGGGGGAGGAGTGTTGTATTTCGGAAGGGGGGGTGGTGGGAAGGATTTCCAGGGAGGGTGAGAAGGATTTCCAGGGGAAACTGGAATAGGATTTACTCTGGGGTGGGAAGAATTTCCAAGGGGGGTTGGAATAGGATTTCCAGGAGTTGGGAATGATTTCCAGGGGTGTTGGAATAGGATTTATAGGGGTTGGGAAGGATTTCCGGGGGGTTGGAATAGGATTTCCAGGGGGGCGTGCACAGAGCTCCCTCCCCCCCGGCACCGCCCCCCAGACCGGGCATCCCCGGGGTTGGCAGGAGGGGTGTCCCCATCCCGTAGGCTGCTGGCGGGGGGGAGGGGGTGTCCCAGGATCGGGTGGGGGTCTCGGGGGGGTGGAAGGGGTTGTTTATTTACCGAAGTCCAGGAACTGCTTCATAGAGAGCGGCGACGGCGAGAACTTGCTGAAGTGCTCGATGTAGGTGGGGACGCCGGCCAGCGCCGCGCGCTTCCCCAGGCAGCGCAGCAGCCGCATGGCCGCGGCCCCGGGCGTGCCCCGGTGTCGCCCCCGGTGTCGCCCCCGGCGTCCCCAGAGCACCCCGCGACCCCCGAACCGGCCCCGCCGCCCCGGGCCCGGCCCCGCCCCCGCCGCGCCGCGCGCAAACAACACACCCCGCTGTCAATCACCTCCCCGCCGCCAATCAGCGCCCGCTCTGCCGCAGGACCCGCCCCTCTCCATGCTAATACCGCCTCGCCGCTGGTCCCGCCCCGCTGTCAACCAGCGCCCCGAGGCCAATCAGCACCCGCTCTGAGGGAAGGCCCGCCCTCCTTTATGCAAATTTTGCCTCAGGGATGGTCCCGCCCCACTGTCAATCACCGCCCCGCCGCCAATCATCGCTCGCCTTGCTGTGGGTCCCGCCTCCATAGCTGGGGTCGCCACGCCTCTCTGCGCTCGCCGCGCCCCCGGGGCCTGGGACGCCCCCAGAAGCCTCTCTGGGGGATTGGGTGGGTCGGAGCCCACCCCAGATCCCTGTCCGGTGGTTGAGGGGGTTTGAGCCCAACCCAGACCCGGTATTACCCCTGCGGTGTTATTCCCCCCCCTACCTATTACCCCCCGAAATAGCCCCCTTCCCCCGCCTCCGACCACCCCCCCATCACTTGTCAGCCAAGACACGGAGGGGACACGAAGTTACAAATCCCGGAGGGAGGCTTTATTTGGCCTCGGTGGGGAGTTGGGGCTGGGGGGGTGCAGGACCCCCTCCTCCCCATCCACCCCCAAGTACCGACGGGACGCTGGGACTCAACACGAAAACACGGCCGAGAGACACGGAATAACTCAACACCCCGCGGGGGTGAGGGCAGGGGATGGGGGGCGGACACACGGCCTGATGCTCTGCCCCCCTCCTAAGCCAAAGCTGCGTCCGAACACGGGGTGAACACACAGGGGAGGAGGAAGAGGAGGAGGAGGAGGGAGAGAGGGGAGGAAGGAACGAGTTCCCAAAGCCCCCAGCCCGGGGGTGAAAGCAGTGGGATCCCACATCCAGTGAGGAGGGGAGGGGGGCGAGCGTGCCCTGGCGTGTGAGGACATGTCCCCACGTGTCAGGACGTGTCCCAGTGTCTGGAACACACGAGAGGAGTGTGAAGGCACTCGGTGAGCCCAGCAGCACGTGGGGGAACACGACAGGAGGAAGGGGGGCACATTTGGGGGGTCTCCCCCCTCAGCGTGCAAGGCACGAGCGTGCAAGAGGAAGGTGCAGAAGCCAATGCCGGATGCGGCCGCGTCCGAAGGTGGGGGGGATCGGGGAAGGGGCAGGCTGGGGGGGAAATGCACTTGTGCAAAGTCAGAGCCCCCTGGGGGTCCGGGGGAAAGGGGGAGTCAGGGGATCAGTAGTACTTCTCCGGCTCCTGCCACTTGGTCACCCAGTGCTTCTTGCGGCGGTGGGGCAGGAGTCCCCCGGGCTGGTAGCGCTGCTCCTGCCGGATCCTCACCGCGTGGTACTTGGGCATGATCCGGTAGTAGCGGGTCCGCTGGAAGAAGTCACACTGGGGAGTGGGGGGGAACAGAGGGGCCGGGAGTCAGTGTGGGGCTGGTTAGGGCTGGAGAGAAGGAGAAAGACCCCCCAACAAGGCAGCGAAGAGCAGAGGCAAAGGGAGCAGCAGTTCCTGGAGCCGCTCGGAGAGACCCCGCGCCCTACAGCGACCCTATAGGACAGAGGAGGAAGAGAGGAGGAGGAGGAGGATGCCGCTGGCATTACCAAGCGGGCGGCGCGGGGGCCCCGGGGGGGCAGTGGGGGTGCCCCCCCGTTAGTAGTCGTCCGTCAGCCGCTCGGTTTCCGACGGCTGGATCCTCATCTCCGCCTTCTGCCCCTTAGCCTCGTACATGGCCCGGGTGTTGGCCCGCCGGAAGAACCCGCACTGTGAGGAAGGGGACAGGGGTCAGGGGGGGCTGGAGAGGGGCTGGGGGGCTCCTGGTCGCCCTCCGGAGGGTGAGATGCTCCCCAGAGTGCCTGCGAAGTGGGTGGTCCTACAGACCCACTCACACCCTCCTGGGCAGAAAGTGGGGGCTTCAAGGAGCTGAGGGATCTCCTGTGAGCTGGGGGGGTCCCCAGGAGAACGCAGGGGTCCCCAGGAGACTGCAGGGGTCCTCCAGTCCCTGCAGCACAGGGGATGGTGGGAGCCAACGGGGAAGGAGGTGCCATCATCCAGCCCTGCTTTGGGTGGGTGTTTTTGTGGATCTCAAAAGGTTTTGCACCCCGAGGGAAGTTGGGAATCTCTGTGCTCCTCTTCCTCATTGCTCTGCAGCTGGCCACCTTCCGGATGGGGGGGAAAAATCTTCCTCCTGGGGGGCACCTTCCACCCATGGGAGCACCTTCCAGCTGGGGAGAGAACCTTCCACCCACCACTCCCTATCATCCCTCACCAGGCAGGGAGGATGGCAGCCACCAGTGACATGAGCCTGTGAGGTCTCAGCACACCCCCTCCTTCCTGGGAAGGGAATCCAGGTCCCCCCTCACCTTCCAAAGGAGCAGGATGATAATCCCCAGCAGCAGCAGGCCGGCCGCCACCGACACCAGCACCAGCCACAGCGCAATCTCAGCTGGCTGCTCCTCCTGCAGCTCTGAGTCCACGTCCACAGAGAACTGGAAGGGTTGGGAAGAGCCTTGTTGGGGCACAGAGCTCCCAGTGTGTCCCAGTGGGTTCCAACGTGTCCCAGTGTGTCCCAGAAAGGGCCCTGGCGCCGCTCACCCGTACAGTGTGGTTCCTCATGGTGATGGTGGGGACATGGGAGCGCAGGAACAGCGTTGCAGTGCCCGTCACCTTCACCCGGTCAAAGTCCCGGAACTCCTGGGACATGGGGGACACAGAGGGGGGACACGGGGGACACAGAGGGGGAACACATGGATGAGGGATGGGGGGACACAGATGACAGAGGACATGGATGATCAGGTGGGGGACATGGATGATTAGGGGACATGTGGATGATGGGGGACACAGGGATGATGGAGGGGAGGGACATTGATGGTGGGAACATACATGGATGATGGAAAGGGACACACATGGATGACGGATGGTAGACACAAGGATGACAGAGGGGAGGTCACACCATGTGGGGAGGACACAGATGATGGAGGAGGACACACACACAGATGGGTGTCATCTTCTGAGCCAAGACCCGGCAAACTCAGTGCCCTATTTAAGCCCATCCCTACAGGCCCAGCCCAGCCCTGCCTTCCCCCTGCAGCCCCCCCCAGACACTGACCTCGATGAAGGTGCTGTTCCAGACTCGGGCCCGCAGGATGAAGGTGTTGGGGTGCTGGGTGCGGGGCAGGGGGCACTCGAACCACACACAGCGCGCGGTGCCCTTGGAGCAGCTCTGGGGGACACGGGGCAGGTCAGGGGGCCACCGAGTCCCCAGAGCACCGCATTGGTGCCAAGAAACAGCAGGAACAGAGGTCCTGCTGGACCCCCCCTCACCCTCTACTCACCAGCACCGTCTCTGACTTGGCTTTCTTGGCAGTGGCCAAGGTGATGGGGGGCTCTGCCGGCTCAGGGGGCTCCAGCTCCCGTCTCCGCCGGGATAGAGCCTGGTCCTCCAGGAGCTGGAGGGGAGGGGGACACGAGCCCCATCAGAGCCCAGGCAGCTCTGTGGGACTGGAAGGAGCCAGGGAGGGGGGGAGGGACACAGGGCCAAGCAGTGGGTGACTCACAGTGAGGTTGAGGGGGTTGATGACCCCCCCAGGGGGCTGGCAGCTCTTGTTACCATTGACCACGATCTCAGTGGGGTAGAGGAGCCATTTGCCATTGGGGATCTCATAGGGCCACTCAAACCCCAGCAGGATGGTGCCCAAGGAGCCCAGGGATTCGCCCTTGGTGGTCACCTGCGGAGCAGAGCGGGAGGTGGAGACCAGCGTTCCCAAATCCGCCCCCCCTCCAGCACCGGCCACCACCAGCTCACCTGGAAGTCGAAGGTGAGGGGGCTGCCCACATCCTGCTCCTGCTTCATGGCTGACTCGCCCACCACCACCCCACTGAAGTAGGACTGGACATGGGAGGAGGCTCTGGGAATGGGAAGGGGGACAGGAATGGCGCTGGGCGCAGAGGGGGCAGCCCCCTGCCCCATTCCTGCGACACAGAAGGGCTGTGCCCGCTCCCGACACAGCCGAACTCAGGTGGGGGGGACACAGAGGGGTGGGAGGGATCTCAGGGGATGGAGGGGATACAGAGGGGTGGGGGCAACACCAAGGGGTGTGGGGGGACACTCCAGCTGCACTCACGTGCTCAGTGAGGACTGGATGCTGTAGTCCACCAGCAGCTTGGCCAGCACGGGCTGCAGGTCCTCCTGGGTGCTCTGCCTGCCAAGGCACCAGGATCAGCATCTCCCACATCCCAATAGCCACCACCCTCCCAGGGGAAGGTGGGATTCACTATCCTGCCCACCATGCCCCGACTCTTCCCAGGGCATTCACACTCACGTGGACAGATCCAGCCACACCAAGACCTCCCGCGTGTCCAGCATGATCCCAATGGCCTCGAAGGTGATGATCAGCTCTGCCTGCACCCAGAGGGGACGTGGAGCAGCTCAGCCAGACCTCCACCTGCCTGCTGACCCTCCAAAACAGGCTGGGGAGTGGATAGGAGGGGAGCACTCACCCTCTGGTTCCTCTTAAAAGGATTTCCCAGCTCGCACAGTACGGTATCCCCAAACGTGCAGGCTCCGCTCTGCGGGGAGAGGAGGAGGGTGAGGAACATCCTGGCAAAGCCCACCTTGCTCCTAGTGCCTCCCTGAGCTGGGGAGGGGTCTGAGGGGTCCCCCCCCACATACTGGGCGGACGGAGGAGGGCAGCAGGCTGGGGGGCACGGTGACGTTCAGCAGGGCCTCGTGAGCATCCTCGCCGTTGGAGGGGGTGGTAGGCACATTGGTGATGTTGATGCTCAGGTAGAGCTTCCTCACATCCCGGCTGTACTGCAGCACCTGGGTCCCGTTCAACCTGCGCATGGAGGGGAGGCTCAGCGCATCCGAACGGGATGGGGACCCCTCCTAGGGTGGGTGGGGACACGGGGGGCCCCGCTGTCACCTGGGCAGGGGCTGGTTCTGGTCGGTGACAAAGCTGCTCTGGAGCTGGAGGTTGCTGTAGCACTCGTTGTCAGAGCCACATTCCTTCTGGAACTCGATCTGGAGGGACAGGGAAGTCCCTGTGAGCCCCTGTGGCACCCCAGGACACCCCAGAATACCCCTTCCCACTGGCACACCTTGGTCTCATTCTCATGGGACTGGTCCTGGTTGAGGACAGGGAAGGAATCGAGAGAGTGGGGGCCCAGCTGGAATGTTCTGGGCTTCTCCTGCAGCGAGTAGTTCATGGAGAGCACGATGGGGTGCAGCTTGTCCCGGATATTGTCCTGAGGGGTGGTGGGAGTCACAAAAATGCCCCTCACAGATCCCTCCCTGGCCCCCCACTGCAGCTCCAACCACGGCCAGGCAGCCCCCAGACACTTTTGGGGTACCCACTCCTACTCATAGCCTGCTGTGAGAGCCAACAAACTCATCACAGGAGGGAGGGAGGGAATGAAGGAGAGAGGGAAGGATGTAGAGAGGCAATGGAGGGAGGGAGAGGGAGGAGGGAGAGAGAAGGGAGGGGAGGAGAGAGGGAGAGAGGGTGAAGAGATGGGTGGAGAGAGAAGGAATGGAAGGACGGAGGAATGCAGAGAAGGAATGGAAGGGGGAGAGAGAGGAGAGGAAGAAAGGGGAGGGGAAGAGAAGGGAGGGATGGAGTGGAGAGAAGGTGGGATTCTGCGCTTTCCCGAGCCTGCCATTCCCACCATCCCTGTCCCCACCCCCCAGAAGCCCGTCCCGCAGCTCCAGCCTCAGACACGGGCGTGCACGTGCAGTTCCACACGCTCACCAGCAGCAGGAGCTCCCGGGCCTGGCAGCGATCGTCGGGCATGGTGAAGCTGCCGGTGTAGGTGGCAGACGGGGACCCCGCAAACCTCACCCTGGGAGGGTGCCGGTCCTTGTCCGCCTCCAGCGTGTACTCCAGGGCTGTGAGGAGTGCAGGGCCAGGGTGTGACACACGTGCGTGCACCCCACAGGTGTGCACGTCCTCCCCTAGATGTCATCCCCCTGCAGGAGTACCGGAGGGGCGACCCACTGCCACCCCCGCACCCCCCGCACTCACTGATCCTCTCCTGGTACTTGGGGTCCCCTGCGCTCTGGTTGTAGGAGAAGCAGAGGGTCACCGTGATGCTGGGGAGGCAAAGGGGCCATGAGTGGGGCCAGGTGTGCCACCAGCAGCACAGATGGCACTGGGTGACCCGGGGGGGGGCCTCACCAGGACTTCTCTGTGCACTGCGCAGGGTCCACCTTGCTGGGGGTCACTGTGAAGGCCTTGTCCAGGATGTTGATCACAGGGCGAGCTCTGGGCAGAGGTGGATTTTGGCTGAGCCCTGTTCTGTGCCCACCCTTGGGGGTGGCAGGGAGTGCAGGATGCCTGTCCCTGTCCCCCTGCCCCTGTACCTGAGCAGGATGATCCGCTCATTCAAGCTGCCCACCAGGAGATCCGGGTAGGAATTGTCATCCACGTCCAGCCCCCCACTCAGTGAGTACCCAAAGGTCTTTATTTTGGTGGGGCCCACGTCTGATCCGCTGATCACCTGGATTGGTGGGGGCAAGGGGGTGTCACCCGTTGCTCACCAGCCTCATGGATCCAGGGACTGACCCACTGCATCCCACCCTGGAGCATGGGATGCTTGGGGGGTATCTGGAACCCTGACAACCCAGTGAGGGGATTAGGAGCCTTGACACCCCCTCAGTCCCCTCAGTGAGGGGATCTGGAGCCCTGACACCCCAATGAAGGGATCCCCATGAAGCCATTACCTGTCGGGGTTTGTCCTGCAGCCCCTCAGCACTGCTGTGGTAGATGTAGACCTTCCCATACCCCTCAAAAGGAGCCCCCACAGCGATATCTGGGGGGAGAAGAGCAGGGTCAGCCTCCCGGGAATAGGGTCACCCACACCTCCTCAAGCCCCTCCCCCCCCACCTTAAATGCACCCTCATCTCCATCTCTTCACCCCAAACCTCTCCAGGGACCCCCTACAGCCCCTCCAGTGGGGGAGCTGAAGAGCCCCTGCCATGGCTCCCCTCAGAGAGCAGTGCCCAGCCCCTCACCCTGGAATCCATCCTGGTTGACATCCCCAATGCTGGCCAGGGCGAAGCCGAACCCGGAGTAGCTGGGGCCGGTGAGGACCAGGCTGGGGTGCAGCTGGAAGCCCCCCACCTCATTCATGTACACGTACACTGCGCCCCCCACCTCCTGCTTCCTCTCGAAGTAGTAGGGGGCCCCCACCACCAGGTCCTGCCACCTGTGGGGACAAGGGGGTGGTCGGGGCTGGGGGCTGTGACACAACCCCGCCCCAACACATCTGGAGTGGTGGAGACCCCCCTCGAGCCGTAAAAACAGGACTTCCCTAAAACACCTCCCCACCCCCAGAGCTATGCCCACCATGAGAGGACCCACAGAGACTCCAGGTGAGCTGCAGGATGCCCCGGGTGAAACCCCCACCCCTGCGAGCTGCAGGATGCCCGAGGGGAGCCCCCCACCCGCAGAGCTAAGGGGTCGCAGCTCAGCTGAGCCGCAGGACGCCCCAGGTGAGCCCTCCACGCCCCGCGGGCTGGGTGGTCCCGCCCCCCTCGCGCCCTGGCCGCCCTCACCCGTCGTTGTTGAGGTCTGCCAGGGCGATGGCGCTGCCGAAGTAGGAGCCGACCTGGGGGCCGGGGAGCAGGAGGCTCCTGTGCAGGCTCTGCTGGGGGCTGCGGCTCAGCAGGTACACGGCGCCCGTGTGCTGGTACCGGGGGGCGCCTGTCACCATGGTCACCGCGTCCTGCTGCAGCACCGCGCTGCCCACCTCGGCCGTGTATCCTGTGCCAGCCCCACGGTCAGGGGGGCAGCATGGATCCCCCGACAACCCCACACCCTGTGTCCCCCCACCCCAAACACCCACACACCCCATGTCCCCCACCCGGAGCCCCTGCAGCTCCCCAAACACCCTGGTGTCACCACCTGGGTCTCCAAGCCTCCCAAACCCCTCCCCCTGTTTAACGTCCACCCCAAAGGTTGTCCCTAAATCTGCACCTCCCCAAACCTCCTCCTACCCAACTCCCCCCTCCATGACCCCCCCTTAAGCTCCCTAAACACCCTGATGTTACCACGTGCCATCACTGTGTCCCACTCACACCATCCCGGGGCATCTCCAAGTCTCCCCCAACATCCCCAGACCCCATATCCCTCCACCCTGATCCTCCTGAATGCCCCAGTGTCTTTAACATCCACCTCCGAGGTTACCCCTAAACCCACACCCCCCAAACCTCCTCCTCACCCCAAATCCCCTCCATGACCCTCTCCAGCCACTTGAATATCCTGGTGTCACCCCAATATCACCACTGCAACCCACTCCCACTACCCCTGGGACCCTCACCCCTTTAATATCCACCCTCAAGATTCCCCCTAAACCTACACCCCCCCAAACCTTCTCCTATCCCAAATCTACTCTCCATGACACCCCTCAAGCCTCCTAAACACCCTGATGTCACCACAGTGCCAGCACTGCCCCCCACTCACACCATTCCCAGGGGGTCTCCAAGCCTCTCTAAACTCCTCCCACCCCTTTAACATCCACCTCCAACATTCCCCCTAAACTCACAGCCCCCAGAACTCCTCCTCATCCCGATCCCACCCCCCACGGAGGCCCCCCCTGCCCTGCTGCTCCACCTATATAGGTGTTGCCGTTCTTCTGGTTGGGGAAGGAGAAGTCATGCAGGTCCCACATCTCCCGCTGCAACATGTAGTCAGTGCCTGGGACAGTGAGGGGGGTCAACCCCACAGCAGCAGGGGGGTAGCCCCTCTCCCCTTCCTTGGCACCTCTCCCCTGGCACGTGAGCACACGTGTGGCCACACGCGTGTGTGTGCAAATACATCCATGTGCACAGGGTGTCCATGGGGGTGTGGGTACTCTGGGGAAGGGGGTCCCATAGAGGCATAGGTACCATGAGGGAGGGGGTGCTCATGGGGGTCCTCATGGGGATATGGGCACCCAGGGAGAGGAGAAGGGTCTCACGGTGGTGCCCAGAGGAATAGGGGCACCCCCTCAGAGAAGGGGGGACTCATGGGGGTACAGGCACAGTGGGGAAGGGGGTCCCACAGTGGTGCCTAGAGGAATAGGGGCATCCCAGGAAAGGGGTCCCCATGGAGTTACAGGCACCCTGGGGAAAGGGGTGCACATGGGGGTACAGGCACCACAAGGAATGGGATGCCCGTGGGGGGTACAGGCACCGTGGGGAAGGAAGTGCCCACGGTGGTGCCCAGAGAAATATGGGCATCCCAGGGATGGAGGTGCCCGTGGGGATACAGGGACCATGGGGAAGGAGGTGCACATGGGTTTGGGCACCCGGGAAGAGGGCACCGCCCCTGCCCTCCCCAGCCGCCCTCACCCTGCCAGTTGTAGGCGCCGGGTGCGCCAAAGTAGATGATGTTGGTGGTGAAGCCAGCGCTGGTGCCCATCTGGCACATGCCGGTCTCATCGCTGTCAGTGTTGGCGTTGCACATCTCGTGGTGGTACGTCTGCCACTCGTCGCTCAGGTCCAGCCGCAGGTCATTGCCCCGCACGTAGCACCGGCCCACCATGCGCCGCTGGTCCTCGCTGCCTGACCACAGCACCTTGGTGTAGCGGTGGGCACAAGCCTGTGGGCACAGCAGGTGCCACTCAGCACCCCAAAAGGGAGAGGGAACCCCTCATCCTGAGCCCCATGTCAGGATGGAGAGAGGGAAGTGCCCTGGCTGGGAGGCGTGTAGGGTTTGGGGATCTATAGGGTGTAGTCCTCTATAGGTGCTCCATAGATGACCTACAGGGTATGAGGATCCATAGGGTGTGAGAGTCTCTAAGTGTTCTATAGAGAGTTTGGAGGGTGTAGGGGTCTATAGGTGCTCCATAGGGTGTGAGGCTCTATAGATGATCTATAGGGTATGAAGGTTTATAGGATGTGAGGATCTCTAAGTGTTCTATACAGTGTGAGAGTCTATAGGATACAAGGGTCTATACGAGGCTCTGAGGGGTGTGAGGGTCTATAAAATGTGATGCTCTGTAGGGTAGGAGGGTCTCCACGGGAGGAGGGTCTATAGGATGTGAGGGTCTATAGAGCTGGATGTTGTCTTGCCACCCAGGATGCTCCCGAGAGCTTCATTTCACCCCTACCAGCACCCACCACCTGTCACCCCACAGTGCCCACTCCAGGGGACACAGAGGCGACAGGGGACTCCCATAGCACCTCTGCCTGGTGCCACCATGCCGGGGACACGTGCCAGCCCCATGAGGAAGTGCTGGCAGCTCCCTAGTATCCCTGTGTAGCTGTGCCCAGCGGCAGCTGGGTGGTGGCACACACGTGTGCACGGGGACTCACCAGTACCCTCCCTGCCCGCTGCCGCTGGCTGGCCACCGTCACCCCCAGCCACATGTCATCGATGATGGCCTTGTCTGGTTCATCTGGGGGGAAAGGGAAGGCACGGCGTGAGAATGGGGCCCCCCGTTCCCAGAGGGGGGTTGGGGTGCCCTGGAGTGCTGTCATACCCTTGAGCTCAATGTCGAGGCGCTGGCAGTCGCGGGTGGAGGCGGTGAGGGGACAGGCGTAGACGGCACCCGTCCGGGTCCCATTCACGGGCTCCGCGTCTCGGGGGGCCCCCACCAGCAGCCTGGGGAGGTAGAGAGAGGGAGATGAGTGGGTTGGGGGGAGCAGGTCCATCTGCCCCAAGAAAGTCCAGCTCATTTTAGGGGGTGCAAAACCAGGCATCCCCTGGGGAGGGGGGTTGGGGTGAGGAGGTGCTCAGAGGTTACCTCGAGCATATGACACCTTGACCCCCAAATTATGGGGGGCAGCAGCCCCCCAGCTTGATCTCCAGAGCTGGGACACAAGGAGCTGAAAGGTCTGAGAGGACAGGGGGCACAGAGTGATGGATTCACTCCTTGCTCACTCCTTCCCAGACTTGATTCCAGCCCAGGCTCATGGCTGAGCCCAAATTACAGGGGGCAGCAGACCCCCAGCCCCATCTCCAGAACTGGGACACAAGGACACTGCGTCCCACTCAGAAGACGGGGGGACAGACTGATGGATTCACCCCTCACCCCCTCCTTCCCAAGTCAGATCCCAGCCCAGGCTCACGGCTGAGCCCCCGATCCTGGTGTACAGTGGGGTGCAAGAAGAAGGGGTCAAGCTGACCTCACAAACCTCAGGGAAAACAAAACTGGGGTGAGGGGTTTGCTCAGCACCCCATCGCCAGCCCCAGGGCCCCCATGTCTGTGTAAACACCCACAGCCCTTCCCAGCCAACCTTTGAGCCGGGAGCGGGGCCACAGCTTCCCCCCCGGCACAGCCCCCGGCACAGCTGTGGTGTGTCCGGTGGACAGGCCGATCCCTGCGTGCCAGGGAACGCCGGGACAACCCCCCGGGATGGGGACGGAGAGCTGGGATGAGATCCCCTCATCCCATGAGGCATCCGGGCAGCATCGGGGCATCGCAAGGAAAGCAGCGCTGTTCTGGGGGTGACTCAGACCCCTGGAATGGCAGGGACAGCCCGGCTGAGTCATGGCAGTGCCACACAGGGCGGGGGGCATTGACATTCCAGACTGGATGCAGCACTCACTCCACAGTGCCCTACGGTGATGCTGAAAGGACCCCACACATACCTGAACCCCCCACCCCCAGGGAGATGCCAGGGACCCCCGGCAGCAGCAGGCACAGGACCTGGGGCTGGGGGCTGGCAGGAGGACTCAGTGTGCGCAGGGGGTTCTGCAAAGGCCAGCCTTTCCGCCGGGAATTCCTTTGGGATCGCAAGGACAATGGCGTGGAGGAGGCCGCACTGGCAGAGGAAGTGCGTCCCTCCTGGTAGGCGGGACACGTGGGGGGGACACGGCACCCAGGTAGTGGCTGCAGCCCCCAGACCTGATCACGGGGGCAACGAGCTGGTCAGTCCTCAGCAGGACCACCAGCGAGGCCAGGGACAAATCCTGCTGATCCCATCCCACTGACACTGGGAAGGGTAGTGATAGGATGGCGACCTTGTCAGAAGGCACTGGGGTAACGAGCTGCTCAGTCCTCAGCAGTGCCACTAGTGAGGACAGGGATAAATCCCACTGTCCCCATCCCGCCAGCCCCCTTCCTGGTGGCAGGGAGATGGGGACCTTGTCACAAGGCACTGGAGTAACAAGCTGTCCAGTCCTCAGCAGGGCCACCAGCGAGGACAGAGACAAATCCTGCTGTCGCCCTCTCACTGACATGGCCACTGGTGAGGGCACACCGGGCTAATGAGCTGGTCAGTCTCCAGTGCAGCCACCAGCGAGGACAGGGACAAATCCCACTGGCCTCATCCCGTCGCCAGCGGGCAGGGAGTGCCGGGAAGGCTGAGCAATGCGGGGCCGGGAGCGCGGGCACGTCCGGGCGGGCTGACTCCAAGCCCAGGCGCAGGAGGAATGTGGGGCCTCAGGCAGCCCCTGCCCCGGCACGTCGGGGCCCCCCCGCACCCGCCTGGCCCGTGACGGGGCCCGCTGGCGGCACCGCTCTGGTTGAGTCAGCCCCATGCTGCAGGCTGGGGGGGGAGACACAGCGTTGCTCACCCCACATAGGGGTGTCTGCCCCCTCCCAGGAATGCCAGGATGGGGATGCCAGCTGCTCCTGGGAAAGCGGGAGCCACTGGCTGTGAAGGGAAGGGAATAACGGGGGATGATGCCTCCTGACTTTTTGCAGCTTGGCACAAAGGGATCTTCCCCCCTCTCCCCCCTACCACACAGGAGGGGGGCACAAGGGGCACCATTGTCCCCTTACCTGGAGGGGAAGTGACTCAGTGCAGCTGCTGTGACTCAGGGCTGGAGGGAGAACCCGGGGTGGGGGAAAACCTGCTCCCACACCCCAGCGGGACCCGCAGCCCTTGGGTACTGCCCCATGGGGGCCATGGGCAGGGAGTGCCCCCAGGCTCCTCCAGTGGTCCTGGCTCAGCCAGACGCCCACCATTCCTAACCACTGTGGATCCCCACAGCCCACAGGTCCTGGGCGGGGGGGAGCCCACCCAAGCCAAGCAGCTCCGGCATCCTGCTGCTTCCAGCCAAGACTTCCCGGCACGGCAGCCCACCCGCAGGCTCTGCTCCTGGGAAAAGGGGGAGTGTGGGATGCTGGGGGCTTCGGAGTCCCATCAGAGACACGGGGGGCATCCACGGGCATCCCCCACCACAAGGTGCCACGTGCCCCCCCAGCTACCTGGAGAGCCAGAGGTTGGGATACTGGACCTCCCACCCTGGGAGGCTGGGACCAGTTTGTGGCACTGGTCCCGCTGGGGTGAGGGGACAAGGAGCTGAGATTATGCTGGAGATGGTCAAACAGCAGCGCGAGGGGGAGGCCGGGAAGGGAGGGAAGCAGGAATGTGAGGCCGTGCTCTGTCCTAATCCGCCCCGGTAAACTGGGGGGTTGGACAGCAGTGGGAGGGGGGAGGCTCCCTGCCAGCACTGGCTGAGATGGAAGGGGGAGCTGTGGGAGGGTCTGGGCACCAGGACCCCAAAATGAGGCCACTCCTGGGGTGGCAGAGGATCCCACCCAGACACCACAGCATGGACTGTAATGGTAGGGGGGACCTGTACTCCTCCCAACAGCAGCACAGCCTCCCAGCCCCAGAGCCCCCTCCCCAGGGAGCAGCTGGGCAGTGTGGGGAGCACATCATCCATCTGCCAGGAGGGGAGGAGCAGGCAGGATGGGGAGGGGGGGTTCCACACCGCACCCCATTCCGCTCCCCCCTACCCTGGGCAGAAGCAGGAAGGGCACAGTGGACCCTCCCCAAACTTCCCCACCCCATACTGGGGCTGGGGAATGCTCAAGGTTTGAGAGTTCAGCTCCAAGAGGGATCCCAAACAACCCCTCTAAGCCCCTAAAAGCAGCATCCGACAGGGATCTCCAGCATATCCCACCCACCCCAAGGCTCCGGGGGGAGGACTGTCCCTCAGTGCCACTCTACTTAAAACAGGGAGGCCCTGAGCATGCAAATCCACTGATGCCCCCTCCTGAAAGGAGGCGGGAGAGGGGGCAACAGCTCCTGGAAGCCACGAGGGATGGCTGGACAGAGAGACGGAGGGACGGATGGATGATCCTCGGGATGCTGGCCCCGCATCCGCCCCCCCACCCCGCCTGCCAAGCAGCCGCAGCCCCAGAGGACCCCGGTGGACTCGGGCCAAGGCAGGGGGAGCTCAGCCAGCTCCAGCAATCCACAAAATCCCAGCCGAGGGGGAGGGAAAACCGGGAATCCAGCCAGGAGAGCGATCTCCTCCTCACCATCCAGCTGGGAGCAGGAAGACCCCCGAGCACCAGGCACATACAGAGGGAAACTGAGGCATGCACGGGGTGGGGCAGATGTGGGTGCTGCCTCCCCCTGGCTGCAGATTCGGGGGCGTCTTTGGTTTTCATGGAACGGATGCTCCGTGCCTCAGTTTCCACTACGTTTTTCAGGGAAGGGTTGGATTCGCCGGGTGCCACCAGCACAAGCCAAACCAGCTCCCCCAGCGGGAGCCCAGGGGAGCGGCCGGAGCCCACGGGAGCGGCCGGACACGGGCAGCAGAAGGAGTTTCCTAATCTCGGCAAGGCTGATAAACACCCTCGCTTCCAGCTCGCATTCACCTGGCCAGGGGAGGGGCGAGCAAACAAATCTTTGCATGGTACACGAAAAACACGCTGGGGGTGGAATGAGAAAGGAGGGGTAGGGGAGGACCGTGCCGTGCCAGCCTGGCCCCTCGCCAGCGCCCGCCCGGGAAGCGGCTCTCCACACCCCACCGGAAGGCTGGGAATGCCAGCGGCGCTCCAAAGCATCCCTCTTGTCCCCGCTGTCATCCCACTAGGAACCTCGCAGCGAGGGGCACGGGGTGAACCCCCCGAAAAGAAGCACGGACACCCCCCCTCCCCGCGGGCCATATCAGGGATGACGGTGGCAGGAAACGTCCCTTTCCTGTCCCCACCCTGCACCTGTGGGCAGAGGGCAGGGGAGCCTTCATCCGGCACCGGGGTGACGGGGGAGTGGGGGCATCCCCATGGGGCTGCAGGTCGGAAAGGGGAAGGATAGGGGCGCTCAGGGGGGCACCCCTGCACTGGTCCCACCCCACCACACCCACCCAAAACGGCTCTGACATCCCAGTTTTGGGGCAACACCCCCGTGGATCGAGAGAACCCCACGCCATTCCAGCCCCCCTACCACGGGGACGGGCAGCAAAGGGCTCCCAGGGGGACGGGGGTGCAAATTCCCGGCGGGATCCCGGCCCTGAAGCCTTTCCCCCACAGATGGCAGAGCCTCCACCCCACCCGCATCACGCCGGGACTCGTATGGGCCACGTGGCACAGGTGGGGAGATCGCAGGTCCCTGCCAAGGGGGGCCAAAGCCCCCCAAAATTCCGCCCCGAGCCACTCGGGGAGACACGAGCTAATCTGTCCCGGTGCCAGCCAGGACCGAGCTGGGGCTCAGTGCCCCCTGGGCAGCTGCTCCCATGGCACCGGAGCAGGGAGAACGCGGCCCTGGGTGGGAGCCAGCGTGTCCCCCGTGGGGGAGGAGGGGTCCTGAACCCCACCAGCTGCTCCGCAGGGAACAGCTTCACTCCCTCCCGGACAGGAGCAACAACAACCCATCCCACGGCGGGGCCGGCGGGCCAAAATGCATCTCTGGAATGCAGAGCAGCACATGCCTCCCGTCCAAGCAGCTGCTGCCAGTCCCTTCCCCACGGAAAGTAAAAAAAAAAAAGGAGCCCTCCGGATCTCCCAAGAACCCCTCTGGAGCTGGGAGTTCCACGAGAGGGTGATCCAGCAAAAAATCTGTGCCCTTGAGCGGGAAAATCCCAGCCCAACCCCTGCGGAGGAGCGTTATCCCCCGCAGGGACACGAGGCTGGAATCGCCGGCCAGAAGGATGGGGGATAGGGATGTCGGAGGTGGGGAAGGGGGAGACTGGCAGGGCGGGGGACAGTGGGGGGACACGGCGGCTGACAGCGGTGGGATCTCACGGGGAATGCTCCGGCTGAAAAGGGCTTTTGTTGGGGCTTTGCCTGGCAGCAGGAACCACAGTCCAACAGGTTCCCCGGGAATGGGAATGGGGCCTCCTCGCCAGGAGCGGCTGGAGCCGAGGGGGGGACACGAGGGGCTTCGCAACCGCCCCCGGGAGGGTCGGTGCAGGCCGAGACCGCTACCAACAGCTGGGTGCAAAGAAGGGAGGGATAAGCCCCCGAGGAGCCACTGTAGAGCACGGACCCCTCCTCACCTGGGCTCTGGGTCATGAGGGACACCACCCCCACCCCAGCACCTGGGCCCCCCGGGGCGCCCCCCTCCCACCTCCTCCTTCTCCAGGTGCATCCCCGCCCCCACGGCGGTGGGATCGGGACCTTTGCCCTCACACACGGACCTCCCACTACCACGAGGGATCCCTCACTTTCTCTATTCCATCGGAACCTCCGCCACCCCACGTGGGACCTTCATCCCATCGGGGGACCCCTCAACCCCCCCACGGGGGACACGCCCAGCTCTTCCCCACCCCACGGTCGACCCAGACCCTCACGGGGACCACTCACAACTCCTCTCCACCCACGGGGGACCCTTCCCCTACGGGGGACTCCCCCACAAACCTCACAAGTAAACCTCTCTCCGCTCTTCCCCAGCTCACGGGGGTCCAACCACCCTGGACATCCCATCCCACGGGGGACCCCTCTATCCTTAAACCCTCCCCCACTTCACGGGGACGCCCCCACCCCACCGGTAAAACCTCTTCTCGCCTTCCCCCACCGCGATCCCATGGGGCATCGCACCCACTCCATATTCCCCCCCCGGAGGACCCCTCCCCGCTCTCCCCCATCCCACGGGGGACCCTCCCCCTATGGGGGGGTCCTGCACAGGTAAACCTCTCCTCTCTCCCGCACCACACGGGAACCCCAAGCACGCTCAAAAAGCCCCCCTCCCCGCATCACCGGGTTCCCCTCCCCGCGCTCACAAGCTGCGCTCCCTCTGCTCCGTCTGCCGGTGCAGCGCCACCGAGAAGCCGAACAAGGCGCCGGCGGGGCCCCCCTCCTTGAGGACGGGGAAGGTGCGGTCCAGGTTGAAGGCGGCGGCGGCTCCGAGCAGCACCGGGCCGAGCCCGAGCAGCAGCGCCGGGAAGGGCGGCAGGAGCGGCGGCAGCAGCAGCAGCGGGCGGTGGCGGCGCCGCGCCATGTCCCGCACCGGCCGCCGTAGCCGCGGCTGCCGCCCCACCGGGCCCGGTACGCTCCGGGGGCGGGGCCGGGGGCGGGGGCGGGGCTTGGCATTGCCCCTTTAAAGGGACCGCACCCCTCCACCCCCCACCCCTTCACACCCCCTTCGCCTATCACCAACCCTGCGTACCTGCCTGCGCAGGTGAGGGGAGGGAGGGGGCACGCGGACACACCCATGTGTCCTCCTCCCTCTCCAGGTGTGTCCCCCCCCCCATACTCAAGCGAGGGGACGTGGCCCCCCCTCCGCAATTCGCAGTCCCCACGCCCACGCGAGGACACCTCACCCCGCCCCAAA
This sequence comes from Myiozetetes cayanensis, assembly GCF_022539395.1. Taxonomy (NCBI): domain Eukaryota; kingdom Metazoa; phylum Chordata; class Aves; order Passeriformes; family Tyrannidae; genus Myiozetetes; species Myiozetetes cayanensis. The sequence continues at coordinate 1,119,475 of NW_026087577.1, forward strand.
TATGCAGTCCCCACGCCCATGTTTGGCACCGCGTGGGGTACCATGCCGAGTTCCTCCCGCCCCCCGCAGGTCGCCCCCAAGGCCCACGCGGGGTCACTGAGTCCCCCCACATCCCGACCCCAGTCCGCAGTTTCCCCCCCAAACCCACGTGAGAGCATCACCTCGCGTCCCTCCATTCCGCTGACCCCCCTCACGCCCACGTGGGAGGAGCCGAGTGGTGTGTCCCCCCCGTTTCCCCGCATCCCCCTCTCTCCCACTCCAAATTAGGACCCTCCATAGGATAGAATCCCCAGGATGGGACTCCCAGTTTAGGACAACCCATGGGATGGTCCCTCGAGGAGGGAACCCCCACCATGGGATGGGACCCCCATGGAATGGGACAGCCCCTGCCCCGTTACAGGCGGGACCCCGAGAGCGGCTGTGCCGTGGAACGGTCCCGTCCCCACCGTGACCGCGACGGGGACACCGCGGTGGCCCTTGGGACGCGACCGCAGCCGCAGCATCACCACTTCCCTGCCGAGGGGTGGAGGCAGTGACAGCCATCGTCCCCGTCCCCGACCCCGGCTGAGGTCACCGGGAGCCACCGCGCCGCTCCCACCCGTGCCAGGAAACCCGTGGGTGGGGTGGTCTGGGCTGGGGGGGCTGCAGGATGTCCTGTGTCCCCCGCCCCGATGTCCCGAGCCACTGTGCCGTGTCACTGGAAAGAGTGACAGCACAAGGTGACAGTGCCACGGGCAGCGCTGCCGGCGGCGGCACAGGGACTTGGCCCTTGTCCCATGTCCCCCGTCCCTCGTTCCCTGTCTCTTGTCCCCCAGACTCCTTTACTCCTCTCCCCATCTCCTGTCCCTTGTCCCCAGTCCCCTGTCCCTCATTTCCCGTCCCTATCTCCTGTCCTTTGTCCCGTGTCCCTTGTCCCCCATACCCCCTCCCAATCTCCTGTCCTTTGTCCCTTGTCTCCCTATCCCTTTTCCCTCGTCCCTGCCCTCCGTCCCTGGTGCCCCAAAAATGCCATCACCGCACAGGGGTGTCATTACCCCAACAAGCCACTAGATGACGCCGTTCCCCCAGGGATGCTCAAGGACATTTGGGATCGGGAGGTCAATCGGCCGCGCCCCCATCGACACACCCTTCCCCCGCGGCTGTGGCAGAGCTGGGGGTACACGCGGGGTCCCCTGTGGGCTCTGCCGGGCTCGGGGGGCGTTTCCAAGCGAGACCCCCCCTAAGGGGGTTGGGGGGCACAGGGGGACCCTTCAACCTTCAGGGGACTATGGGGGAGAACCCCTCCAGCCTTAGGAGGGCACATGAAGGGACCCCTCCAACCTTTTGGGGGCCATGAGGGAGGAAAACCCTCCAGCCTTGTAGGGGAGACAGGGGGATTCCTTCAGCCTTGTAGGGGAAATGGGGGGATCTCTTCAGCCTTGTAGGGGGAACAGGGGGATCACTTCCACCTTGTGGAGTGGAAGGGGGTGGCGTCCCTCCAACCCTATGGGGGGTATGGGGAGGCCCTCAAGCTTGTGGAGGGCACAGGGAACAGTAGGGGGGTGCTGACCTGACCCCGTAGTCAGCCCTGCCCCAGCACCCACCCACAGAGACCCCCGGGTGCCCCAATGTGGTGACTTCTGCCGCCCTCACAGTGTCCCAGTTCACTCAGACTGCACCCCCCAAGTCCCCCCCATCCCCTTCCCCCATCCATGAACTCCTGGATTTGGGGCTCCACAAGCGTCAGCCTGGCCAAACAGCCTCCAGCAGCCCCAGTGCCTCCCAGTCACAGACTGGTTCAGGACTGCACGGACCTGCTCCCTGCTTGTGCCCCACTCCCCAGCCTCCCTCCCCGGCCTCCAGCTTCCCAACCAGCTTTTCCTGCCGGTATATCCCGCTCCCGGGAGGAACTGGCCCCAGTGACAGTCCGGCTGGAGGGGGACAGCCAGACCAGGGAGCCAGGGATGTCCGTGCTGCTCGTCGGGACCCTGGGAACACTCCCCAAGGACGCCCCACATAGCTTCCAGGCCTAGGCTTGGCCCAGACACTTCTGTCCCCTTGGAATGAATTCCTCAAATCCTCAGTTACAATTCCCATGTGGGAAGCGAGTCTGTGCCATTCTCCATGCTTTGGGGTCATGCTTTGCCTCCTGCAGAGGCTCCTGCTTCCCTCCAGCATTCATCTCCAGTTCTATTTATTTCTATTATTTCTACTTCAATATTTCTATTTCTATATTTTTGTTTCTATTTCTATTATTTTTACTTCTCTTTTTCCTATTCTTACTCCTATTTCTATTCCTACTTCTAATCCTATTCCTGCTTTGAGTCTTATTCCTACTTCTAATTCTATTTCTCCTCACATTCCTATTCCTCTTCCAATTTATCCCTATTCCTATCCATATTTATTCCTTTTCCTAATCCTATTTATTCCTGTTCCTATTTCTATTTCTCCCTATTCCTATTCTTATTCCTGTTCCTATTTATTCTTACTCCTATTCCTATTTATTTCTCTTCCTAATCCTGTTTCTATTCACTCGTTTTCCTACTTATTCCTGTTCCTACTGCCACTCCTATTCCTATTCCTATTCCTATTCCTATTCCTATTCCTATTCCTATTCCTATTCCTATTCCTATTCCTATTCCTATCCCTATCCCTATTCCTAATTCTATTTCTATTCACTCATTTTTCTGCTTATTCCTATTCCTACTGCCACTCCTATCCCTACCTCTATCCCTATTCTTTGTTCCTAGCCCTATTCCCATTCCCATCCCACTCTTTCTATTCGCAGTCTCTCCACATTCCCGAAGATTGTCCCGTTTTCCTCGCGGGCCCGGCGTGGCGGTGGCTCCGGGACTCGAAGCCTGGGCCCGGCGGGGACGCAGTTCCCGCTGTGTCCGTCAGGTGGTGCCGTTGCACCGCAGTGCGGGGTCGGAGGGGCCCGGGGAGCTCCGGGGGGGACAATCCCGGGGCCGGGGGGACACACAGGGGGTCAGGAGGGTGAGACCCCCGCCAGGCTTAAGGACCCGCAGCCTCCTTCCAACCCCCCCATCTCAGGGTAAAGACTTGCCTGCAGAAGCAGAGACTCCCCTCTCCCAGACAAAAGCCCCTCTCCCAAAGCCCCCTCCCCCGCGTGGCTGGGGGCAGCCCCGGGAGTGGCCGGGGGTGACCAGGGTTGGCTCGGGACCCTGAGTTAGGCGATGCTGCTAGGGGGTCTCTGAGGGCAGTGGCGGGGGCAGGGCCCAGACTAGGGGTGGGAGAGAGACATGGAGCCCTGAGGAGCGGAGGGGGGTGTCCCCCCAGAACCAGGGACTGTTACTACCCCGAGGTACCCACAGGGCAGGTGCAGCATGGCAAGTTTTGGGGTAGGTGAGGGTCCTTCCTCTGCTCCATGAGGATAGGGGGGCTATGCCTTGGGGATGGTGTTGGAGTGGGAGTCACTGCTGGGAGAAGGTGGGAGCTGGGGAGAAGGGAGGACACCACAAACACACCCCTGGAGCCCCCCAGCCCCAAGCATGGATCCATCCTACTCCCAATCCCCAACCTTCCCTGCCACCCAACAAGCATCCCCCCCTCAAATCCTCCAAATCCCCCCCACAACCCCAAAAGTCCCCTTGCAAACCAAACCCTCCCCTGACCACCACAGTGCCCCCTGCATCCCCAGGGTCCCCCCTTCCTGCACACAGGACCCTGCGCCCTGTATTTACTCCTTCACCCACTCTTTGTTGTTTCTTGAGAGAGGGAAAGAAGGGAGGAAAAAAAAAAAAAAAGAAGTGAGCGAGAAAAAAAAAATAAAAAAGAACCCACACAGGAGGAGGCAGGAGCCTATTTTGCCTCCCAGGCAATATTTCTGGAGCCAATCGGAATGCGCACCCACCCTGCCCTGCTCCCTAATTAAAGGCTTTAAGCAGGCGGCCGGGGCCGGAGGTTTGGGCACAGTCTCTTCGGTTGCTTCTCGCAAAGAGCTGCAGCGCAGGATCCAGCTCCGGATACGCCAGGCCTGACGCGGCAGCGGAGCTGCCAGGTTGGGGGTCCCCAGCCAGGCAGGCAGCTCCCCCCTCCCAAGTGCCAGCGATGAGCGGCTCTTTCGATAAGAAGCTTTCCAGCATCCTCACGGACCTGTCGGGCTCGCTGAGCTGCCATGCCGCCTCCAAGGACTCTCCCACCTTACCAGAGTCCTCCGTCACCGATTTGGGCTACTACACCAGCCAGCACGACTACTACCCGGGCCAGTCCTACAGCCAGCCCGTGAGCCACTACCCCTACCACCAATTCAACCTCAACGGCATCGGTGCCACCGGCACCTACTCGCCCAAATCCGACTATTCCTACAACCCTTCCTACCGCCAGTACAGCCACTTCAGGGACCAGCAGCTCCCGGCACAAGAAGCAGGTAGGATGCTGTGGGCAAAGGGGGTCGTGCCCTTGGGATTCCAGAGGGAGTTTTGTGGAGTCGTGCGTGTCTAAGTTGTCCCCAAGTTGGGGTCGGGGTGTTGTTGTTGCTGGCAGATGTTGGGGCAAAGCTCAGCCCCCTCTGGCATTCCCGGAGCTGCTGAGGGGATGCAGTGGGATAGATCTGTGCTGGAAGCAGCGTCTGGGGCTGTTCCAGGGGATATTCCAGGGGATGGGGTAGTGCCAGCACCCGGAGCGGGATGACACTGAGTTGGGATAGGGGATGTCTACGCTGGGACCCCTCCACCCACCCACCTCACCCCTGTGCTCTCTGCCCAGTCTCGGTGAAGGAGGAGCCGGAGCCAGAGGTGCGGATGGTCAATGGGAAACCCAAGAAGATCCGCAAGCCCCGCACCATCTACTCCAGTTACCAACTGGCTGCCCTGCAACGCCGATTCCAGAAGGCCCAGTACCTGGCGCTGCCTGAGCGGGCTGAACTGGCTGCCCAGCTGGGGCTCACCCAGACCCAGGTAAGGACTGAGATCCCGCCCCCCCCGCCCCAACACCCCAATTCCCGACCAGGAGGGATTGGCAGAGGGGGAGCCAGAGCTGCCCTGCTCCTTGCAATCGCAAACTGGAAGCGAGTTGGGAGGGAGTTCTGTTCCCAGGCAGCTCAGAGAGGGTCTGGGGGTCTTCAGCAATGGATAGTCCCCAGCTGTTCTTGAGTGCAAAGAAGATTTCCCCACGCAGAGCAGATGTGCTGTGCCAAGGGAAAATTGGAGAGGAGGGAAGGAGCAGGGAGAGGAGACAAACCCCAGCCATGCCCCACTCCCCAGTTTTGGGGTTTATCCTCCTCTCTTTGGAGCTGGCACCATCCCAGACCTCACTCTGCTCAGGCATCCCAAGGGTTGGGGGCTGAATCCTGCTCTGGTGCCTGGGAATGTCCTGGGTCAGCAGTGAACCCAGTTTCCCGGGAATGCGAGGCACCAAGTCCTGGGCAGGATGGGACACTCGGGATGGGGTGCTTGGGATGGGGTGCTCAGGACGCCTCATCCTGACACCGAGTCCTGGTCCCAAGTCCAGCAGGAGCACCGGGACATGGGGCCGAACCCTGTTCCTCCCGTCTGGACTTCCCGAGGCTCCCCGACTACCCGTCCCGCTTGGCTCAGGCAGAGAGAAAGGATTTGGGGACCGGCTCCACACCCCACTGGGACCCTGCGCTGGGGTGGCAGTTCAGGCTGGACTGGAAGAGCAGGGACGTGCGGGACGGGCTTCTCCTCCCCACGAACCACCCAGAGTCGGGGCTAACCCCTTGTTTTTGGGGTTCTGCCCTGCGAGGGGACAAACTGTCCCGGCGGATGTGCTGGTGGGAGGGGAGTGGGTTGTCACCACTGTCCCTGCAGCGTGTGACTCCCCCGCAGCCCGGCCCGGGTGCCCTCCCTGCCTGCGGGCCGGCGCCGGCGCCCTTGTGCCGCCCTTGGCGCGGCGCTCCCAGCACTCGGCCTTCCTCCACCTCCTTCTCCTCCTCCTCCTCCTGCCTTGGGCGATGAAGCAATCGGGGACACTCGGCAAAGGGCTGACGGAGCGCGTCACCCGCTCCCAGAGGGACATCCTGTTTGGGTGACAACCACCACCGCCCCCACCCCGTCCCCGCGGGGGCCGAGCGCGTCCAGCGCCGCCTCACCCAGCCCCGGCACGCTCCCGACGCCCGGCGCGATGCACCCAGTGACGGGCTCCCCGCGACGCCCGTGTCCCCAGGGGGGCTTCCTGTGACACCCGTGTACCCAGGGGGGTCCCCACGACACCCATCCCATGGGTGCTTCCCGCAGAGCATCAAGTGTCCGTGCTCTCTGCGACACCCACATCCCGGGTGATTTCCCATGATGCACCCACCGTGTGTCCCGGGTCCCCACAACACCCGCGTCCCCAGGGGCTTACTGCCACTCACCGTGTGGGGTCCCCATGGTGCCCATGTCCTGGGCGCCTTTCAGTGGCACGTAATGTGTCCAAGCTTCCCATGGCACCCTTATTCCTGTGGTGCATCGTGTCCCTGGGTCCCCAAGACACCCACGTCCCTTATTCCTTCTCCTGCCTCTGGGATCCCTGTGACAGTCACATCCCTCCTCCTTTCCCGTGTCTCTGAGATCCCCAAAACACCCAAATTCCAGGTGCTTTCCTATGTCTCTGGGGTCCCTGTGATGCCCACGTCACTTACCCCTTCCCTCATGCCCGAGCTCCCCACGCCACCCCGCCTCCTCTCCCGCTCTCCCCATCCATCCCACACCCGCAGTTCCACACCAGGACTCTGACGCCTGTCCCTCCCTCCCTCAGGTGAAGATTTGGTTCCAGAACCGCCGTTCCAAGTTCAAGAAGCTGTACAAGAACGGCGAGGTGCCTCTGGAGCACAGCCCCAACAACAGCGACTCCATGGCCTGCAACTCGCCCCCCTCGCCGGCCGTCTGGGACAGTAACTCGCACGGCAGCGCGACGGGCCGGACCCCGCTCCCGCAGCCACTTCCCTACAGCTCCTCGCCCGGATTTCTGGAGGAGCACAACCCGTGGTACCACCCACAACCCCTCAGCGGACCCCACGGACCCCACCAGGCACAACCGGCCACCACGATGCATCACACCTCCCCCGGGCCCCCAAACACTGGCGCGGTCTACTAACAGGGAGAACAAGTGCTGAGAGACAGTGGCAGAACTCCTTTGCCTCCTTTTTTTTCCCCCCTACTTTTTGCTTTTTCCTCTTTTTTTTTTTTTTTTTTTTTTTAAGAAAAAAAAAAAGGAAAGGAGAGGACACCCGTGTACACGTACCCCTAGACACACACCTCCCCTCTCCCTGCTCATCTCAGGAACCAGAGGACTGCAAAGGGTTCAAATTCTCTGCTACCAGCACGGGAAAAAGGTGGAGAATTCTTCTACTTTTTTTTTTTTTTTTTTTTTCCATCACCCTCCCCTCTAATAAAACTGGCCCCCTCAAGGGCCTCAGCCCGCTGCTGGAGCTTTGCCTTTTGGGGTCACCTCACTGAGTGACCCCCGAACAGGAGTGGCCACCCAAGAGGGGCACCCGGAGCACCCACATTCCATCGGGATGGAGGACACGGTGTCCCAGGTGGTAGCCGATGCCGGAGGAGCGGGATGTGCTTCGCCCTGGCTCCAAAATCCAAGGAGTGGGAGTGATTTGGGGGGGTGACGGACACCCCACGGGAGCAAACCCAGGACCCTCAGCCCGGCAGATCCATGGGAATCCCCCGGGACGATTCTCAGACAATAAGGTGGTTATTTAAAATTAAATAAAAAGTGGGTGGGGGATTATTTTAATATTTAAACAGTTCAGGAATGGTTTAAGTTATTTTTGAAAGAGGAAAGTCGTGTCAATCTCCGTTTTCTGGCAGTGCCTCTGGGTGTGGGTTAAGGAATGACAAAAAAATGCCTATTTTTTAACTAAATCGACAACATATTTTAAGGGAGGAAAAAAACACAAACTCTTTCCTATTTTTTAAGAGAATAATGCTATTTTTTTAAGCAGAAAGTGCCATTTTAAGGAGTGTTCATACGTGTTGTACAGTCCCGGGGACCTTATTTATGTTGCCTTATATAAATAGGGGTGTTTGGGGGAAAAAAAGTGAGTGTACATAAGGTTTGTTTGTATAAAGTTGTTCCAAACCAAACTGGTTTTGATCTGTTTTTTTGTCCTTTTTTTTTTTTTTTTTTTTAAGGAAAAGGGGGTCCCCCTGAATGTCCTTTGCTACTTTCTGAGGGAACCAAAGCCAAGCTAGAAATGTTAATTAATAAAAGTGTTTTGAACTTGAATTCCCAAACACCATTTTTTTTCCCCCATTTTTTTGGGGAGCAGGGGGGTTTTTTCCCACCTTGGGAAATTCGTATTTAAACCCTATTTTTTTGTGCCCTGTTTTTGGGGGGCAACTGGGAGTGTGGTCGGGGCATGAGATGGCATCGGCTGATGGGTAGAGATGGCACTGGCTCTCCCCAAATCCCACTTTGCCCTGCTGAGAGGGAATTTGGAGGGAAAGGATTTTATTCCTGGGTTTCAGAGTATTCCCTGAGCTGCCACAGAGACCTGGAGCTTCCCTCCCACTCTTCTCACTGGGACCAGTAGGCTCCCAGCCATGCAGACTGGGAGGGTGGCTGGGCTGCCACCGTGTCCCTTTTGGAGACACCCCGTGAGACACGTGGGGGACAGAACCCCCTAAAAATCCCAATCCCATGGGACCAATGCTCTGCCCTGTGGAGATGGTGCCTTCCCCAGTCATGTTATGGGGTTGGGGGGCTCAAGTGACCCCAAGACCCCCCCAGATATGGGTGTCCAGGGCTGTGGTGGCCCTGTCCTGCTGTTCCCGCTGTCACCCCTGTCGTGTCACGGGCAAGGGTGATGCCCCAGCAACCCCCAGTGCTGGGAACAGGTGACCTGGACCCTACCCACCCCCACAGCTGTGGGGACCCCTCAGTCCCCACCAGTCCTCTGTGGAGTCATCCAGAGAATCCCCAGTGCGGCATGGGATGTATCCAGCTTTCAGCATTCCCTTCCCATTCCCAAGTCCACACAAGCCCAACCTCCCTCCTTGCTCCCTTGGGGGGGGTTTCCCTAATCCCCCTCATGAGTTGCATCCACTTCTCTACTCCCATCCCATGCTCCAGGATGGAAGAGGAGGAATCCAAGTGTCACAGTTTGGAGTAAGAAACTCCATGGCACAAGTTTTCATTTTTTTTTCCAATATATTCTCTCTTTTTTAATGTTTTTAATTTTTTTTAAATTTAGAGGTGAAGGGAAAAAAAATAAAAAGGCAGATGATCACATATCCATGGATTATATAAATTCCAGGTGCCTTGTTGCCCATGGACAGACTCTAATCCTGCTCCCTTCCAGCACTGCCTGGGAACTGGGGTCCCCTGGCAGCCCTCACACCACAGGGATGGGCACTGGGAAGGCACTGAGCTCCTGTAGTCCCCAGATTCCCCCTGTCCAACTCCTCTGTCCCATCCTCAGAGCCTTTCCCAGAGGGTCCCTGGGACTGGGGGTGCCCAGGGAGTGCAGGACTCTTTGGCACCTGCCTGAGCAAGGTCCCCCTGGGCTGCCTGTCCCCTTTCCCTCTTCTCTCATCCCCATCTCCAACACTCCAAGGGGGTCTCCACCAGAATCACCTCCAGCTCTTCCAGCTCAGAGGTGGCCAAGACCCCCAGAGCTCTCCGGAAGGGGCTGTGGGATCCAGACATCCCTCCCTGGGGCCAAGCTTGGCATCCTGGCACATTCCCAAGACCAGGATGGGGTCTGGGAGCCAGAGGCAGGATTCCCAGAGGGATGGGGATATCACTCCATCACCTCATTCCTCCCAGCATCCCACTCCTCCCCTGGCACAGGGATAGAATGACCACCCCTTGTTATTCCAGATATCCCGGTTATCCCCGGATGGGATGGAGTGCAGCACTGGGATGGTGATGCTGTGACACTGGGGACACCCACCCCCTCCAAGGGGATTTTTCCAGTGGCCATGGGCAGGGTGGGAGCTCAGCTGTGCTTTGCAGCCCTGGTGGGCCAGAGATGGGGGGTGACAGTGCCCATGTGCCCCCGGCATCGCCCACAAGCCCCAGCACAGCCCTCCCAGAGCGGCACGTGGGTCCTGCCCGGTTACAACACATCCCTTCCAGCCTCTTGCATCACCCAGTGCCAGCACAGGGAGCGGGGGCAGCCACCCGCCCACGACCCAGCCTGGCATCCACCGTGGCTCTGTGCCCATCCCAGCTCTTGGCTAACCCAGAGTGACGCTGGAGTCACAGCATCGCCGCCAGCCAGGGCTCCACTGCTGCTGTTGGCCCCTGGAAAACAGGACAGGAGTGCTCCTGGAGGGCCTCGGGGTGTCTCTTCTCCCTGGGTGTCCCCATCCATGTCCCATCACCCTCCCTGGGCTGGGGATGGGGAGGTGACATCAAGCGCCCCCACGGCCCAGACCTGATTTCCAGGCTGTGTGGGTGGAGGAAGGAACAGGCCCAGGGACATCCTGGTCCCCACCAGAGCGAGATGTCTTGGCCTCTCCTGTGTCCCCGCCAGGGACACTTTTGGCTGGTGGAGAAGGGTGACAACCATGGTCAGCAATACCAGGCTGGCTGTGCTGCCCTTCTCCTGGGTGTAGAGGGAAACTGGGTCCCCATCCAGCTGGGAAAAGGCAGAACAGGCCCCAAAACCCTTCCTGAGGGCACAGACACCCATTCATGTCCCCATCCCAGCAGGACCTGGGATGGCAGCAGGGACCTGATTCCCAACTGTGCCCAAGGGATTTCCCTACATCCAGGGGTGTCCTAACCAGGCTTCCCCCCTTTCCAGGGCAGTGGGGGGTGGACTGTGGCTTTCCCATGGGTGTGAGTGGCTGCTGGGATCCCCCTGGGGGTCCGAGGGCCAGCTGGGCCTTGGAGCTGAGGCTGTTGCCTCCTTCCCTCCCTCCTTCCCTCCTTCCCTCCCACTGCAAGACAGGACCTGTGAGCGGCTCTGGCTGCAGGTCCTTGGCAGCACATCCGTCGGGAACGCCAAGCAGGCGCCACGGCCTCTGCCTCCTGCTTCCCCCATCCCGAGGGATCCTTCCCTCCTGGCACAGCTGGCTCTGCAGGTCACCCCAAATCTGCAGGGCTGGGATGTGCCCAGCACGCGGCTCCTCCAGGGCAGCATCCCAAGCCTCCCTATCCAGATAGGACCACCAGCCCCTTTCCATGGCTGTAATTCCCAAAGGAAAGCCCCCCTTCAAGCCCCAAGCCCCTGTTCAGGGTAAATCCCACCCAAGGAGTTGGGTTATCCCAGTTTCTGGATGGGAAATTCTCCTATTTTCTGGTGTTGCTGCAAACCAGATCCATCTCCTTCCCTAAAGTCTCAGTGGGGTGGGTGGGCTCCACCACTCTGGGAAAATCCCACTGGGAGCATCATCCACCATGCACTTGGTCTTGGATCACAGTCAGAGCTAGCCACAGTGTCCCCAGGGTGCTGGGGACATCACCCACATGGCATCACTGGACACAACTGGGGACAACCATCCTGTGGGATCACTGCCAGCACTCAAAACCTCTTGGCTGAGGGATACACCCTGGCAGGGTGGCAGAGAATCATGTCTAGCCCTGTATATGCCAGCAGGGACTTGGGGGTCCCCAGTGCCACCAGCCCCAGACATGCCATTCCCAGTTATCAATCCCGACTCCTCAGGTGGGAGTCAAATGTTGGGAATGACTCCGGCCCTGTGTGATGCTGAAGGCACAAAACAAACAGAGTTCCTAAAATGTGGTCCCCATGGTGGGAAAGGATCCTTGGAGCAGGGAAATTGCCGAGTGGGAATATCTGGAGGGAGGGTCACTGTATGTTTGTGTTCAGTGGGGAATCAGCAGGGGGAGCCCCAGTGGGGGTCCAACCCCACCATGGGTGACAAACATTGAGCAGGATGGGGAAAAGTGGGAAATAATGGCATGGGACAAGTCGAAAATCACAAGAATGTACTTTCCAGCCGGGTTCTGGCCTCTGGAAGCACAAAGGTAGGAGAGGAGAGGTTACCCACTGCCAAACCTGCAGCGGGAAATTACCCCCTGCTCCCAAAAACTGTCACTCCCAGGGCCAGGCGTCCACGGGACTGCGGGGGACACAGTGCAGGAACCCCTGGCCTGTGTCCTCCCACCCTCCTGCTCCCACCCCTATTAAAGGAGACATCTCCAACAGCTCCAAATTGCCAAAATTACCCAGAGTAGGCGGCAAGAAGCCCCTCACAGGCTCCCGGCCCCACAATTATGGTAATTGCAGCTCCATTCAGGGGAGTGCAAACAGCAGTAGGTCCTGCAAAGACTGGGGGGGGGGGGACGGACACACACACACAGCCCCAGCCCTCTGGTCCAGCACTCCCAGCTCCTCTCGGCTGTTTTTCCAGGAGTTTTGGAAGTGGAGACCCCCTGAGGAGTAGGATGGAAGTGTCTCCCCCAGACAAGGAATGCTCTGAAAGCAGTGGTGGGTGAAGAGGAGCAGAACCAACCAGAGTTCAGTCTGCTTATGAAGGAGGGCACTTACAATAACGAACAGTGTTTATAAATAAAGCCAGGCTGGGGGGGTCCAGGGACTCCCCAGCCCCTTTTGGGGTCCCCCTGCCCCCTGTCCATGAATGGGGGGACCCAGGGTTGCAGCTGGAGGCCTAGTCCTGTCCCATGGGGATGGGCGCTCCAAGGTGCTGTGTCACTTCGGACCAGAGAGCAGGTGGTCTACAGGCTCCTCCTGTCACCTTCCTCCTCCTCTTCCTCCTTCTCCACTCGCTGGGATCTCCCAGGCCTTCGCTGGGCTTCCCAGTCCTTCAGGGAGTGGCAGCAGAGCATTCCCCTCACTGTCCCTTCCTGGATCCAGCAGGTGCTGGAGCGGTGGCACCGTCACATCATGGGGGTCCGGGGGATGGCATCCTGTGGGTGTGGCTGGTACCATGCTCCAAAGCTGTTGATGTAGCTGCTGGGGGCCAGGGGGGGCCCTTTTCCTGGTACGGGGATATCCCAGAGCGGGGGGATATTGGGGGAACAGGGGGAGAGGGAGGGGGTGGTGTGGAGATGCTCCCCGTCGGGCACGCTTGAGCCCTGCTTCATGATCTTCTTGTACTTGGAGCGCTTGTTCTGGAACCAGATCTTCACCTGGGGGAGGAGAGAGAGAGGTATGAGACAGGAGGATGTGGACAACAACCCCTCTAAGCCCCCAGCACCAACGACAGTCCCTCTGCGGGGTCCCCGTGTGTACCATCTCTATGAGATAAGTTGGACTTGGAGCTCAGCTCTATGAGCCACTCAGGGCAGCCGATGAAGAATGTGGGAAGAGGCACAGGGAGCCCAGACAGAACGAGAACGAGGCAGAAATCCCCATGTCCTCCCCTCTGTGTCTCAGGTTGTGGCACCCACCAGCCCAGCCGGGCTCCGGGTACTGGGGCTGGGCTGGGCTACACCCGCTGTGCTGGGGTGGTGGCCCCGCTCATTCCTCCCCGCGGTCCCCCCCGCGCTGCCGGCAGGTTCCCACTTGTCTCCTCTTCCCCGGCTTTATGAGCTCGCTTCGCCCCTGGCTCCGGGCTGCACCGCTGCCGCCTGCCTGTCTCTCCCCATTGCCTTCAAAAACCCACTTGCCCCGTCCCACGGCCCGGGGCCGCCCAGCGCCGGGCACGGCCGGGCCGGCAGCCAGGCTCCGGGGCTGGGAAAGTCCCGGTGCCGCTGGGAGGTGCGAGTAGGGGCGCCCCAAACCCGAGCCCTGCGGGCCCACCGGCGCCAGCTCCCCCGCCACGGCACGGCCCAGCTTGGCACGGCTCCAGATGCGCCCCGGCGGCGGGACGTGGCCTGGATCTGGAGTCACTCCGGAGCACGTGGCACATCCCGATGGCCATGACCACCCCCAGTGTCCCTGGGTGTCCTGTCACCCCTCACCCGTGCTGTACCTGGGTCTGGGTGAGCCCCAGCTGTGCAGCCAGCTCGGCGCGCTCCGGCAGTGCCAGGTACTGGGTCTGCTGGAAGCGCTGGTTGAGCGCCTGGAGCTGGAGGCTGGAGTAGATGGTCCGTGGCTTCCGCAGCTTCTTCCCCTTCCCACTGATGCGCAGCTCCCCATTGGGCACAGCCAGGATCTTCTCATGCTCTTGGGCTGGGACAGGAGACAGAGTTAAGCCAACACATTGGTTAAAAAAACACCCCTAATCCCCCAAACCATCCCCCCAAAAACCATCACTGTTTGGAGCATGAGTAAGGGGGAACCTACTTTGGCTTTGCTGCTTGTTCAAGTCTCAGGGAAAGACAAAGGGACAGAGGAGGAGGAAGGGAGGAATAGTATTATTCATCCACTATCACTATTCAAGTCCAAAAGCACGTGGGACACAGGCCCCTCTGCCCTGCAGTCAGCCTGGGAGGGAAAGGCAAGGTCCCCCGGAGGGATGGAGGGGGCTACAGGAGGGACTCCCCTGCCCTGGGGGTTCTCGCTGTGGGCACACTGGTGGTCCCTGGCTCAGCAGCACACGGAGGGTGTGGGTGAGCTCCGGGCATGGTGTCGAGCATGTCTGTGCACCCAGGTACCACAGCCACGGCTCCCCAACAGCTGATGGGGGGCCAATAGGGCCCGAGGGGGCTCAGCCAGGCTCGGGACCCCTCCATGGGGCAGCCCAGAGGCTGCTCCTCTACAGGGTGGCTCAGCTTGCAGGTTTCTGCATCAGCTTTTTGGGAAAACAGTGGGGAAAAATGATGAAACGGAGCAGTCACCTGAGATGAGAGTGTAGTTGTGATGGGGAGAGGGGAGGATCTGCCCGGCCTGGGGGAGGCACAGGCTGCAGGGTGTGGGCAAGTGGGGGCTCAGGGTGCAGGTTATGCGCAGTTGGGGGTCTCTGGTTGGAGGATATGGGTAGTGGGGGGCTAATGATCCCCATGCTCGGGACTCCTTGAAGCCATGGGTCTCTGGCGTGTCAGGGCCCTCTTAGGAGAGAGAGGACATCACCCCCGGGCCCCGCGGACCCCCCCCGCAGACCCCCGCGCCGTGCGCAGCCCCGCACCGCTGCTGTCCCGATGGGGCAGCGCAGCCCCGGAGCGCTTCCGACGGCTTCGTCCTGGCGTAGCCCCGTCGCTCCCCGCCAGGTGGGTGCCCGGGATGGGGGGTTCGCAGCGCCGAGCCTCCCGCGCCCCCCTTACCTGTGTCCTGTATCCTGGCGCCGGGGGTCGGGGGGTGCGGGGCGCCGGGGGGCGGGTAGGGTAGGTAGGGACCCCCGTGGGGCGGCGGGGGGGCTCCCCCGGGGTACGGATAATGCCCAGGTCGGCCGTAGGAAGCGAAAGGCGGCGGGTCGTGCTGGGGGTGCCCGGCGGGGGGGAGACCGTGCAGCGGGTAGTGCTGGGGGGGACCGAGCTCCAGGAAGGCGGCTTTGGAGGGGTCGGACCCCAGCAGGCTCTCGGTCACGGAACTCATGGTCATGGTGCGGGCTGGGCCGGGGCGGGCAGCCCCCGCAGCCCCCGCAGCCCCCGCAGCGCCGAGTCGAGCCCCCGTCGACCCCCGACGGGCTCCGCGCTGCCGCGGCCCCGCTCCCGGGGATGCCCTGAAAGCCCCGCCCCGCCCCTCCCCCGTGTGACGTCACGCCCCGGGGCACCCCCTTCACCCCGTGCCCACCCCCCCGGCAGTGCAGCCCCTCGTGTGTGTGTGACTCCCTTCGAGGTTCCCCACCACCACCTGTGCCAATACAACCTCTCCCCGGGGCTGGGGGGGCACCCTGACCCCCCACCATGTCCTGGCGGAGCCTCCGCGGGGGTGGGGGGCTGACCCACGTGCAGTGTGGTCTGTGTTTGGGGGGTAACCCCTTCTCAAGGACCCCCCAAACCTCAGGGGCGAAGGGGAGAACGGTGATCCCCTATATACACACTACCCTGGGGGGTTCGTCCCCCCGAGGGGTCGTGGGGCAGCCCTGGTGGCACATCCCACTCAGGGGGCAGCTGAGGCCGCTTAGATCATCCATGAGGGACAGACGGATACGGGAAGGTCGGATACACCGGCGCACCTCCCATCCCTGCGCTCAGGGAGGCTTGCGGGAGGGCACGCAGAGTGCCAGACGGGGGTGGGACCCCCCGAGCCATCCCCCGACAGACGGGAGGCCCCTTCCCGGCGTCGGCAGGACCCGGTCCCCGCGGGGCTCCGCTCCCGTGGCGGGTGACAACCTGCCCGGCCACTCCCTCCCTGACCCCGGCGGGTGCGTGGAGCCCGGGGGGACCTCCCAGCCTCCACCCTGCCTGCCAACCAGGGCACAACGGGGGGCAACCCCCCACCGTCTGGGGCCGGGGGCTGCTGTCACCACCTTTGGGGACAGCCAGCGGGTGCTGGGGGTGGAATTCGCACGGGCTGGGGTCTGTGAGCTGCACCGCGAGGTCTGGGGACGCTGCGGTGGCACCTCGGGGAAGGCAGCGGGGTGCCGGTACCGAGCCGGGCCGTGACCACAAGGGTTGTCTCTGCTGCCACCCCTGACGCGGGGTTTGCCCGGGAGGAGCAGCCCCGAGGGAGCAGTGACAGGAGGCCGGGGGTGCTGGCAGGGAGGGTCCCCCGTCCCCACCCTCCCATTAGACCATCTTCAAAACATGTTTCCATCTGGCCATCGGGCCTGAGTCACCCCGAACTGGGGCCAGCAGCTCTGATATAAATAGCTAAGCTCCTGAGTAACCCCGGGACATGCGGGGACCGTGTCCTGCCCCAGGCTCTCAGTGCAACCCTTCCCCTCGCCTGTTGCAGCTGGTGGCTTCTCTCCCCATGCCCACCTCCCCAAACCTCCCCTCGTGGCACCATTTCCAGCACAGTCAGACACCCCTTAGTGCTGTAGTCCCCATGTCCCTCCATCCCAGCACGGAGCTGTGTCTCTGGGATGATCCTCATGGATGACACAGACCCAAAATTCAAGAGGAGTCTTAAATTAGGGCACAGGGAGAAACCATGCTGCCACCTCTGTGGGGCCCACCAAACTCCAGGGACCAATGTGGAAAATCCCCCAACCCCACCCAGGCAAGTGTGGGGGCGAAGCAGCAAATGGAGAAGCACAAGGAGAAATCCAGATGTTTCCAGCCCTGCCCAGGCCAGCTGAGGCATCTCCAGGGAGCCCGGCCTGGCCGGCACCGAGGGCTAGTACCAAAGAAAACCTCCAGCGATCTGCTTTTATCCCGCTCCTCACTTTCCCTGTCCGGGTGACTCAGCTCCCACCAGCTCTGGGGACGGGTGCCGGCTTGCTGGGATGAGCTCCCGGCAGCTCCGCTCCCACCGGGGCTCCTCACCCTGGAGCTGAGGGTGGGAGGGGGATGCTGGGACTGGGGACTGTGTCCCCCTCCACCACAGAGGCTGCCCGGGGGGGCAGGGAGGCTCCCAGGGCTGGATCCAGTGGGACCCAGCCCCCCTTCCAAGATCCCTGTGCTCTCTGCTGCGAAGTGGATGTGATAAATACCCATAATTAAATATAAGTGCCCCAAAATGTCTTTCCCAAAGCAGAGGGGCCCTGTGCTGGCTACTGGTGGAAGGATGGTGTCCCCATGGGGGTTTTGGGACCCTCTGGCAGAGGCGGGGGGACCCTTGGAGTCAAATCCCCTCCTGGGGCAAGCAGTCACAGCTCTGTTTCATTTGGGATGACAAGGAGGGACCCCCACCCACCCCATCCCACCATGACTGGGGGCTGCAGGGAGACAGGGTCCCCCCACTTGGAGGTCTCCAAGTGGGACACATGGCATGGGATGGCCCAGGGCGAGCATCGAGGCAGTGGTGACACCATCCTCCTCCTCCTCCTTCCTGGTGCCAATCTCCCCCCCATCCTGTGCTAAGGGGACACCCCATCTCCAAGCCCACCTTGGGTGGGCACGGGGACAGCACCACCTGCTCCGCATTCCCTTGGGAATGTGGGACCAGCCTTCAGGATGTACAAAACTCTGGGGACTGGTTTTGGGGCGAGGGAGGTCCCAGCCTGGGGCAGGAGCCGGTGCCCCCCAGGGATACGGGCACAGGGCACAACCGGGTCAGGTCCCAGACCCCCTGGCTGTGTCGACTGGGGCCAGCAGAGACAGGACGGGCTGTTTTAGCAGAGTCTGGGGTTTGAGGGGGGACCTGCTGCCAAAGCAAATACATCTAGTCAACTCACATTAAATTAAAAAAATAAATCAAGGCCATGCTCAGAGCCAATTCAAAGTCTCGGGCTCGGGGCTGGAAGGTGCTGGCACATGCCAAACCCCATGCGGTGGCAGGGAATACGCTGGGACATGCGGGATCCACGGCGCTGCTGCCCGTCACCTGCCCACGGACCGTTCCGCCGGTGGGCGCCAGGATGTGGATTCCCTGGATTGACCTGAGCAAAGCCCAGGCGATGGAGACTTCGGATTTTCTCCCTTTCCGTCTACCGAGGCTGATGAAAGCAGGAAGGATTAAAGGGGTGCAGGGAAGGGTGTGTGGGGCGGGGAGGTGGTGTGAGGGGGGAGGACAGGAAAGCATGTGCCAGGTAACAAACCTACAAGATGCACCGAGATAAAGGGAGATCCCAACAGCTGTAATTAGGCACTGCAGATAGAGCGGCGCGGGGAAAGCCTGAAGCCAAGTACAGGAATTCTGGGTTAATGGCAGCCCAAGGAGAAGTTAATAACAAGCCGAACAAAGTGGGAGCAGACAGCCTGGCGTCTGCCCTCCCACACGCCACCGCTGCCACACTAACGAACAACCGCGCTATCTCCAGCCCGGGAACAATCCCGGGGGAGCGCGGGGAGACGGGGTGCCGGCACGAGCTGGGCTCCACTGTGGTGCCCTGGGCACCACCCCCAGCTTCTTTGGCACGTTGGCAGCGGTAAAATCCATCCCGGGGGAAACAGGAGGATGAGGGGAGCATCCTCTGGGAAGGGGCCAGAGATCCAACAGAGGATAATAGAGATCATAATGGGACACCTCATGTCCCAGGGGCTGGTCCTGCCCCAGAGGGACACAGGATTTGTGCCCTGGATGGTATCAGACACCCCCAAAAGCACCCAGGACCTGTTCCCCTCATGGAATGAGGGACTCATGACCTGAAGGCACAGGGGTGGCCCAGAGGACACACCAAGACAGGAGGTGACAGTGACACAGCAGTGTCTGCGACTTGGCTTCCACAGGGTAGTTTCAGAGGGACACAGGGGAAGAGAAAGTCAGGTTCATGTTTTTCCCCCCTTTTACCTTTGCAGAACTCCAACAGTTCCAGGAGGGATTTGAAAGGGGTTTGCTGTAAAAGGATGCTCCGAAAATGGCTCACCCCAGAGGTCGGAGTCTCAGTGACCAGCCTGGATGGGCTTGGGAGGGCACCAAGCCCGATTGCCACACAGGGCTTGGAGGGGGATTTTCCTGATTTCCAGCACCCAAAGACTCTGTAGTGGGCCTGGTGCCATCAAAGTCACCATTCAGGGGAGTGTAAATCAGCATTTTCCCAACACCACGGCCATGGTCAGAGGCACTGTGACATCCCAGATCTGTACCCTGCTCCATCCACGCTCTGAGTTGAGATAAAACCATAGGGATGTGAACAAAATCCTTAAAACAAACCATGATTCCCCCCATCCCCCACCTCGTCCCCCCTCAATAAAGCAAATATTTTGGGTTTAGAACTCAAAAATATTTTCAAGGATGTAGATCTGGGTTTGATTTTCACAGGGACTGTCAGCGGGAAATCAAAGGAATCAAAGGACCCTGATGGAAATCAGCAGTGAATATTGTCCCCTGGATTTCCACCCCTTCAGCCCTTGGTCCCTGTTGAGAGGGATGAATGAGGGAGAGGGGAGAATTCCCCAATTCCTGTTTGGAAAGGAGCAAAACCGGCGCCAGCTTTGCTACCCCATAAACGCAGAGGTGACCATTTACTCCAGTATCCCAAGCTATTCCCGAGGGCCAGCCCCGAGAGGGTCTATTCCCATCCCAGCTATTCTTTGGTGAGTTTATTAAGTGCCTGGGATTAATTGTGGGAGCAATTTTCTGCTGTCTGAATTCCCCCTGTCACTGTTTCCTCCCCTCGTGCCCTGGTGTGTGAAGCCAGTTTGGGGGATAATTATGCCCCATCTGGAAACCTTTGGGGAAGGTGTGAACCTGCAAGGCAGAAATATGACATATTTAATCAATTATTCCATTCATTAGTCCCAGCCTCAGCACCTTGCCCTGCTACTTTGACAAGAGAACCAGTTAAAGAGGCTTTTTAACCTTCATTTGCTTCCCATCTCCCTTAATGCCGAGAGCTGGAGAGGCTGGAAAGGAGCTGAACCCTCTGCTATCCCTTCAATGGTCACTCAAGCCGTGCCCCAATCAGTAAAAGCAACTTGTCTGCTAATGCCAACCCCAAAAAAGTCCTTTGGGATGCTCCAAAAAGTATAAAAAGTGGTTATATTTAAGTTTTGTTCGGTTCTCGTGGAATTCCATCGCTTGGGCTTTGGTTGGAATGTCACTTCTCTTCTCCCACTTGATGCTCTTCCCCCCCTGCCCCTTCCCTGCCTCTGCTGCCTTTGCTGGAATGATGGAAAATCACTTCTTTATGGATGGAAGAGATAAAAAAGATAACTTGAATTTTTTGGCTTTTAACTGAACATTAAACAATCATAGAATCAAGGAATGGTTTGGGTCAGAAGGGACCTTAAGGATCATCTCTTCCATCCACACGGACACCTTAACGCTATCCCAGGTCGATCCAAGCCCTGTCGAATCCAGCCTTGCACATTTTCAGGGATGGGAAATGGGAAATATTAGTCCATGTTTGTTTTTTTTTTAAGATAACTTGAATTTATTGAGCATTAAATTAACAAAACTATTGCCTTGGATTGAGTTCTTTTTTCCAGTGACAGTTTGGAGGTAGATTTTCCCCTCAGGGGGAGCCTCACAAGCCCAATTAAGACCTGGCCCAGGTTTTCTACACATTTCCAGGGGACTATTCCTTGCATAAATGGCCTTTTCCTTTCCCTCTTCATTTGGGAAGCTGCTATTTCCCTTTAGTGAGACCCATTAAGGGTTTAACAACACGATGGGAAGGGTGAGATGCTGCCTTTAAACCAAGGAAACCCTGAGCCTGGCAGGGAATTCGACCCAATAAATCCCATTAATTTGCTCCTGCACAATCATCTTGCAGGCAACGGAGAAACTTCATAAACTTTGGGAATAGGACTCAGATGGGAAGCACCTTTTTTACCACCTTTTTAGATGACAAACCAGGATGGGGAGAGGAGGTTAACACAGTGGTTTTGGCACTGCCTCCTCTTGCTTCCACAAAGGGCTTTCCTGTCCCTCATCCTCCTACATCCCAGGAGGGGATCCATCCATCCCAGATACTCAGTGCCCCCATAAAGCACATTCCATCACCCACTCGATCCAGGGGGTGGGAAGAGGGGGAAATTCTGCTGCTGGGATGCTCTGAGAATACATGGGAGACAAAACCCAAGAAGTGAACTGGAGTGACCGGGAGGAGGACACCCAAACTCCTGGGAAGAAGAACTGAGCTCCTGGGAAGAAGAGCCACCTGGATCCCCATTTCAGAGCACCTGGGACTCCCCTGCAGCCACTGCCATCCTCTCTTCAGCACTGGAAAAGCTGCCTTTGCACATGGACCCGTGCATGGAGGGGTAAATCATGGATGAGCCTGTACCCATGCTGAGTGCCCATCTTGTGCCATGGACATATCAGGGCATGAGGGTGGGAGGAGGAATTTGCTGGGAGTTTAAAGCTGAGAGGAAGGGCTGGAGCTTCAGCAGCTGCACTTTTCACCCTCATTCTCGAGCACCCCATGGTGCTGATGACAGAAAAATGCTTTGGTGCCCAGTTTTTGGGGACTGAGTGATGGGAAACCTGCAGCAAAGAGGCTTCCTGAGCCCAGTTCCCCCTGCAACTTCTCCCTCTACTGAAAATAGATGAGAGATTTAATTCTGCCCCCCCGACCCTGGGTTTAAAATCATCAGAAATTGCTTTTAGCAAAGCACAGACTGAGCTTTAGGTGCAGTTTGTGGCTCATGGGTGACCCAAGAGTGACACTGGGGTCCCACTGTGAAAGCCCAGAAGAAAAAGGAGAGGGAAAAAACCCACCCCTGTGACATTTTACTGGTGGAACAGAAACTTTTCAATGAATACTTGGAGAGAAAAACAAATATTCTGTTGACATTTCTCATCCTTGGCTAAATCCCAAACCTCCCCCAAACCCCCGAATACACGCACGGAGTCCCTCGATGCTTTAACGAAGAGCAGCATCCCCAAACATCCTTTTATTTTTGGTGGTTAAGACTCTAAGGGAAAAAAAAACACTATCATTTCAGGAATTTTTTCAGAGGGAAATGCGGCAATAAATTGGAAAAACTTGGACACCTCTGAAGTCCAACCCATCCCAGTGACTCGCCCCTGTGGGTTTGCTGATGGAAGGTGCCAAGGAGGGGATTGAGGATGCCCAGCTCATTCCTGCATCTGGGAATGACATTGGGGGAGTAGGGAGAAGATCCCTGGGTTGCATCCACCCCATTCTCTGTGTTCCATCTCTGATGAAAACCACTCTCTCTGCTCCTTTCTCCCAAAGATTTCCACAGGGGGCAGAATCAGGTCAAGCCTCGGAGAAAATGTGCCCTGAAAGTCCCCAGTTTGCCCACAGAGGGGGTGACAGCTCCCCAAATCCAGCCCTGGGTACCCACAGAGCTTCCCAGGATCTCCTCCTGCCCCTCACAATTCCAAGGCTCCAGGAGACCCGGAGAGGCTCAGCGCTGCTGTCCCCAGCCAGGACCTGTGGGTTTGGAGAGATTCTAATCAGTGCCCCCACATTCTCATTAATTAACAGAGAGAAAATTAGTGGTGAAGGAAATTGTTCCTCTTCTATTGCTGTTTCTGGTTTGCTTGTTTTTTTGGCTTGGTTTTTTATTTGTTCTCGGCGTGTACCATTGTAGGAGGAATTATTGGAGCCTCTGGGGCCAAATTCTCAGGCTTAAAAAAAGATTCCCTGTTAATTTTTGCCTCAGTAAAGGAGTCAGGGTCTTGCCTGGCAGCAGGGGGAGGGCAGAAACCAACGCTCCACTTCCCTGATCCCTCAGTGCCAGGGGATGGTCAGACTCTCCCCTGTGGAAAGTGGGTTCAGTCGCTGACAAATCCTGGGGAAAAAAGCTTGGAAATGCCACCTGGGCAGCAGAGAGTGGGATGGGATGAGGGTGGCCACTGGCAGAGGTGGCAGTGTGGCATGTGGAGCTCGGATCCCCTTAGGGCAGAGGTGCCTGGTGGCCACCTCCATCCCACGGCTGGTTGCCTGGTGGCACAGTCCTGTCCCCTTCATCCTGTCCCCTTGCTCTGCCTGCTCGTGACCCCCTCACCCCAAATCCCAGAGCCAAGGAGCCCTTCCCTGAGGAGCTGGAGGCAAAGCAGGGACACCCCTGGCGAGCCGGGGGAGCTGTGGCAGAGCCAGTTGGGGCAGTCACCTCCCGTGTCCCCACGCCACCGTCCTCCTCCCCAGGGCACCGCGGGGGGGTCATTAGTGGTGTGACAGTCCCCGCAGCACGCGCCGGGTATTTACATCCCGGGAAAGCTGAGCTGGGGAGGGAGAGAGGGAGAGAGAAGGAGGGAGGGAAAAAGGGTGACGGTAAGTGTATAATTAAAGTCCCATTAAGAGGCGCCCAGGAGTCTCCCGGGGAGCAGGACAGGCGAGATCGTTGCCTCCCCGATGGCTTTTGGGTGCAAAAGTTCCCCCAGGCACGACCAGGAGGGCTTGGGGCAGGTACCCTGGGGTATGTGGCATCAGCAAGGGCTCTGTGGCACTGGGACATCCCTCCCAAGTCCAGGCTGTGGTGTGGGAGGACCATCCCTGTCACATCCCATCCCATCCTGTCCCATCCTATCTCATCCCATTGCCCTGGGAGTTGCTGGGAGCAGGTGTCCATCCCAGTGCTGGCTCTTCTGGCAGCCCCGTGTCCCCAGACAGCTCACACGGGTGACATTGTCACCTCCCTGACTCCAAACCCCTCAGAATGGGATGGAGCAGCGGGTCAGCAGCTCGGATGAGCGAGTCCAGTCCATGTCCTGGGGTTGGCCTGGAGCTGGTGGAGGACACAGGTATTTTAACAGGCAAAAAGAGGGAGTTGTTGTCCCCTCCCCTGACAGCTGGAGCTGTCACAGACTCGGGGTTTCACCATCTCCTCTGCCCTGGCTACTCCATCTCTCAGCCCTCTGCATGGATCACATCCTCACCCTCACTAGGAGGTCCCTGTCACCCTCTGAGAGCCCTGAGGCCACATCCCGCTGTGCTCCCTGGCACTCCATGCACTCCACCCCCCTTTCCACCCTGCCACCTTCACCCAGGGCTGTCCCCATTCAAAAGCCAACAACAAAAGCAGGTTGGGGTCAGGTTTGCTGGTAAATCCCACTGTTTCCTCACCTCCCCCCAAATTCCAGGCTCACATTGCCCTCCCTCGCAGGTGCCTTTCCCATTCAACACCTCCCGGCCCTCCTGCCCCCTGCTCTTTACAGCTCCCACATTAGTTATGGTTCACTGGGCACTGAATGGGGCTGGAATTCCTTAATCCACCTGCGACCTGTGCAGGAGCTTTCCCAGCCCCAGTCCCGTAACCCAATCCCGGGAACAGTGTTAACCGCTTGAATCCCACCTCCTCCTGGTCCAGGGAAGGGAAGGCACTGTAGGCACTGCTCCCTTTGAACATCTCCCCCAGAGAGATTTGCTAGCTGAGCTTTTGTCTTGCCTCTGGTTTGGAAAATTCCACCTGGTTTCCGTGGGGCTTTCCAGTGGGTCCCATTTCACCCAGAACGTCAAGTCCAGCTGCCACCTCCCCCTGCCCAGTAAAAATGACTGAGGGAGGGTTTGGAAGTATTTTGTTTGGGGCCTTTACCAGGAAAGTGTTGATTCATTGGAAATGGTGATTTTTTTTGCCAGGGCTGTGTCGGCTCACTTAGAGCTGTGCAGAACTTCTCCTCGAAGTATTGCAGAGGTGTAGGTGTCTGGGTGGGAGAGGGATTCCCAGATGGATTTGCCCCAGCTTTGACACCTGGAAAGCCTCTCAGAGCCACAGTCAGCCCCAGCTCTTGATGCCAAAAGATTTGCCTTGAAAGATGTATTTTCTTTAAAAATACCTCAGTGTCTTCTGTGAAGAAGATTCCAGCCTTTCCAAGCTCTCCTGTTTCTTCCCTCCTGCTTTCATCCTCATGGAAGCTCAGATTAGGTAGGAATACCTGGCTTTTGGCAAGGCAGAAGTTTTGGATACTGTCATTAGTGAACTGGAGTGCTCCAAAGAAACCTTTGAGGTGGGAAGGGAGTCCTTCTCCAGCCCAGCCCATGGGAGGTGAATTGTGAAATTGTTTGAAATTGTGGCAACAAACCCAGCAAATTCACCGATTCAGTCCAGCCATCCTTCCAGAAAATCTTCCTGTTGGGAAAGAGGGATGATGTTCCTGATTTTGGAAAGTTTGAGGTGGGGGATCATTGTGATGGGTTGGGGGTGGTTTTGGTTTCAAGGTGATTTTATGTCACTGGGGCTCAGAGCTCAGGAAGAGCAGGGGTGGGAGGAGGGTGTTCAGGCAAAATCCAGCAGGGATAGGACAGGTTTTCTTCTTCCCTTACTTTTGGGATTGTTTTTGGTATAAGGTGAGTCTGGAAAGCACTGGTCCCTCCACGGCAGAGGGATGAGTGGGAAAGCTGAGGGGGGATCCAATGGCATGGGATGAAGGGGTGAAAACATATGAAGATAACAGAATCACAGAATGTGCTGAGTTGGAAGGGATCCATCAGGACCATCGAGTCCAACTCCTGGCCCTGCATAGATGTCTGGAAACCACAGCATTATCCATTTTCCTGCCAGACAGCAGGAAAGAAGGGATTATCTCAGATTGTAGCTCAAACCAACTCCTGCTTACCAGCTCCCATGTCCCTTCTGCCTCTGCTTTGCAGTGTCTTCTTCTGGGAAAGGAGCAGAGTTGTTGGGCCCAGGGGGGCATGGAACTCTTTTGAGGGGCAGAGAACCCCCAGTGGGTGCCAGGGTATCACCCCAGTGGGTGTCACTCACCCAGGGATGGATGAATATGGATGTCTGGGCGTGGCTCCACCTGGATCCACATGTGCTTGACATGTGTGTGCACACCACTGCGCTCTCCACACGTGTGTGACACGGGCCTTGGTGTCTCTGGGCTCGCTGTCACCTCCACGTCCCCCCACAGCCTGTCCCGGATCAGGACATGGATCCCTCTCTGTCCTCCCCCTGCCCTGTTCCTCGTGTGTGGCTGAGCTCAGTCCCAGCTGCAGCCACGGGAGGACAAGGCCAGTGCCCACTTTCCATTTGCTTCAACTTTCCGGCCCTGCATCCCCCTCACCATCCCCATGAGTAATTGGGAGCGGCCGCTCCCGGCTGCGCCAGAGGGAGACGGGGCCACCCAGGGCCACCCCTTGGCAGGCAAAGAGGAGGAGGAGGAGGAGGAGGAGGAGGAGGAAGGAGGTTCTGCACTTTCCTGTTCCTCTGGGCTCCCTGGGGTTGTTTGGGGTCCCAGAGTGGCACCCTGGGAACTGGCCAGCTCTGTGTTAGTCACACAGGGAGGTTGGAAAGACCTGAGGCCCCGACGGGTGTGGAGACAGCAGGACTTTGTAGGGAGCAGCCCTGCTCCCTCCAGGAATGGAGCCATGAGAAGACATCTGGGCTTGAGACCTCCTGGGCTCTGCTCCTTCCCCTGGCCCAAACCTCCCCTGTGCTGTGGTGGGGACATCTCTCCTGGGATCGGTGTCCCACCCTCAGAGCTCCTCTCAGAGGCTCCAGTCAGGAGATTTGGAGCTGGGAGGAGGCAGGAGATTTTCCAAACTTGCAGTTTTCAGAGCTCAAAGGGCAGCAGGTGGAGACTGAGGGACAAAAGCCCTGGAAAAAAGGAGGAAAAATAATACTGAACACCTGGATGCACCACATGGAGCCAGGAGGGGCTGAGGAGTGAAGGCAGAGCTGTCTTCAGGGCTCCTGCCTCTCTCACCACTCATGATCCATCCTCTCCAGACTCTGCAGGGAATGACACAGCGCTGCCTCTTGCTCCCTGTCCTCAGGTGTTTATTCCATGACCTGTTGCAGCACTTTGAGCTCCGACTCAGGACTCCCATCACCCTTTCCTGGGATGAGCAGCACATCCCAGTCCTGCTCAGGGCTGTCCTTCCACACCACGCCACAGTTTCACTTCCTCCTGCACCATGGCCCTGATGGGATGGATGGTTAATCAGATGGATAATCCCACATCCACCTGCCTTGGAGAAGTGTGGCACATGCTTCTCCACCCTCTTCCATGTTTTGGGGGAAGCAGGGAAGGATGATTCCATGGGGAAACTAAGGCACATAGCTCAGTGACTTCTCTCTTGCAGGGCAGTGGGATGGATATTGTGACCAAAGCACTGCCAGGCTTCTGGCAGCCTTTCCCCTGCCTTTCCAAGGGAACAAGCCCAGCATAAGATGTATTTCACACCTGTCCTGCTCCCCCGCTCCAGTCTAAAGCCCTTCTTGTAACAGGGCTAGAGATTCCATGACTCTGTGAGAGTTGCAGGTCTCTGCTGGACACCAAGGGCTGGACACTCTGCATGGATCAAAGTGCTCCCCAGAGTCACACTCAGCTGTGTTTGCAGGTGACAGTTTGGGGATTACCCGAGAAATTCTGCAGCTAAAGAGTCTCCGGGGGTGGCAACACGTGGGTCTGTGAGCACGGATGTGCATCTGTGTCCCCTGGCGCTGTCACCTCTCTGCCCGGGGATGTGACACCTCGGAACTGCTGCCAGCAGCCCGAAGGTGAAACCACTGACCTGGAATTGAAGCGATTTTAAGACAATTTGCTTCCTTTTTGCAAGTTGACGGGTGGCAGGTAAGAGATGACCCGGCGGCCCGAGGCCGGGGTCCCCGCTGTGTCCCCCCCAGAAGCCGGGGCTCCCACCGCCCCGGGAGCGCCCCCGACCCTGCTCCATCCCCCGGGAATGCGCCCAGGCTGCAGGTAACGTTGCCATCTAGTGGCTTCCCCACCCCAGCCGAGGGAAGGAAGCCACTTTTGGGACTATTCGGGAAGAGGGTGGAGTGGTGGAGCGGCAGAGGTGAGCTGGGACACGGTGACACCCCGGTGGTACCCACGCCCAGGGGGGCACAGGGAACAGCACGGGCTTGGATCAGCTGAGGATGGGATGGGGAAGCTTCAGCGTCTCTGCTCAGAGAGCAGATCCCATCCTTGGATGGTCCAGCAGCTTGGGCTGCGAAATCATGGAATGGTTTGGGTTGGAAGGGACCTTAAAGCCCATCCAGTGCCACCCCCTGCCACGGGCAGGGACACCTTCAACTGTCCCAGGTTGCTCCAAGCCTTGGACACTCCCAGCGATGGGGCAGCCACAGCTTCTCTGGGAAATCCATTCCAGCCTCTCATCACCCTCACAAGGAAGAATTTCTTCCCAATATTCAATCAGTGTCTGTACAGCCCAACCCAGAGCTCAGAGGGACCAGTGGCAGCTCATCCACAATGTGACAAGGCCTGGAAGCAGCTGAGACCCCCGAATTCTCCAGGCAGGGGAGCAGGGAGCCCTGAGCTTGAAAAGGATTCTGCCTCCAGCCCGAGGGCAGAAGGTGGAGGCTTGGCTTAAACCTGGCAACACCTGAGCTCCTGGAGCTGTCAGGGCTTGGTCAGGAGTGACATCCAGCCGGCTGTGGATGGTACCTGATGGGCAGGATTCCTGCCAAAGCATCTTTCTTGACAGAGCTTAACATCAAAGGCAGATGGGGCTGAATATGTGGGAGCTCCACTCCACGTGGGCTGTGCCTGAATCCAGCTCAGAGTGGCCTCTCTCCCTGTTTGTGGAGTGGCAGAGTGGCAGGAGCAGAGGGGCAGGGTCCTGGAATGTTGTGGGGACTCTCTCCTGCTCCCCATCCCCTCTCCCACTGCTCATCTCCCCTCACCTCTCTGTGCCACCTCCCTCCCAAATCATCAGAGGGGAGAACAGGCCTTGCTCGATGCACAGAAAGGAAAATCCCCACTCCAAAGCCCCCATTTGGGAGGAACAGGATTATCCCCAGCCAGCCACGTCCCTCTGGCTCTACAGACAACATTGTGTGGGACTGTTTTCCAGAG
Organism: Myiozetetes cayanensis; assembly: GCF_022539395.1. NCBI lineage: Eukaryota > Metazoa > Chordata > Aves > Passeriformes > Tyrannidae > Myiozetetes > Myiozetetes cayanensis. The sequence continues at coordinate 1,148,420 of NW_026087577.1, forward strand.
AACAGGAATGTCTCCTGTTCGTTCTGCATTTGCTGGGCTGTGCTCTCACATGAGACAACCTCACCCGTCCTGCCATGGGATGGACAAAAAAACCCTGCAGGATCTGTGCAAATGTGGGGGTTTTCCAATCCCAGAGGGAACTGTGCTGTGCCAGGTAGGCACCAAGACCAGTTTCCCCCTCGAGAAGAAGTTTGATGCTTCTTTGTCCTGTCCAGGAGAGTAAATCCAACATTAGCACAAAAAAATCTCATGAAGGAGGAGAACTATTCCATGATGACTTGGGATCCCTCCAGTTCCTAACCCTAAAGGAAGTGGTTTGGGGATTACTTAGCCTGGAGTGAGCTCCTGCCTGTCCCTTCCTCCCTTGTGCTGCCATTCACACACTCCGTGTGAGGATTTTATCTGTGCTCAACCCCTTTATCTTTTTACAACTTCCCATTTTAAATTCCTCCCTGTTCTCACTATCCCAACACCTCTCCAAAAGCTTTAGTGTTCCTGCTAAGCCACTTGCAGCACTAGTGCCCTGTGGTGGTGAGTTCTGCACCACTTCCACGGTATTCTGGGCTCATGGAGGTGCTGAGACTGACCCTCCCTCTCACTTTCTGGGAGCCAGCATGGTGGCTGTGCCAGCAGAAGCCTTTCCAGATGCCCCTCTGTCTCCTCTCTGCATCTCTCACACCACAGCCTGTGCATTCCTCACCACGTAGTCACCTTGTTTGCCTGGTGCCTGATCCATCTTGGTTTCTCTCCTGCTCTGGAAAACACACCCACAGGAAGGCCACCACCTCCTCCTGCCCCATCAACCCCCTCTTCCCCATGGCACATGCTGGGAGAGGCACCACTCCATGCCTGGTTTGACTGTGGAAGAGGAATGCAAAGGCAGGGTGTTCACCCCTGCCAGCTCAGGATCTTTATCTCCTCTAGGGAAAGAGGAAGTGCAGAAATTGGGAGCTGGGAATCAGCTCGGGAACGAGATCATCCAGTGCAGCCTTCCAGTGTCACCTGCCAGAATCCTCGCTGCCTGTATCCTGCCTCTCCTGGAGGTACCAGGATCCTCCTGGGGACACTCCTGGCAGCTCAGACTATGCTGGTCCAAAGCCACATCCCTGTAAGAGATTATGGAGTCATGGAATTATAAAACCATGGAATGGCTTGGGTTGGAAGGGACCTCAAAGCCCATCCAGTCCCGCTCCCTGCCATGGGCAGGGACACCTTCCACTAGCCCAGGTTGCTCCAAGCCCTGTCAAACCTAGGCCTTGAGCACTTGGCCCTGAGGCTCTCCCAGCATGGCTCAGCTTCTTTCCCTTTGCTTGTGCAGCTCCTCCAGCCAACCTCAGCAGTGCCTGGTAACCCAAAGAACCCCAAAATAGAGCTGTCCCACTCCTGAAGACCAAGAGCCACGTGGGTTTTGCTGGGAGATAAGCAGGAGAACAGCCGTGTGAGACAAACAAGGGTGACACGGTCACGCTGTTCACGCAGGCTCCGAGTGATTAATCCTGGAGCCTGCCAGGGAAGCGAGCAGGGAAGCACACACAGCCTTTGATGTGCAGCTTGGGGATTGCTGAAACCCAAGCACACTTAGAGCAGAGTAGCTCTGGGGAGAGGGAGGGAAGGGGAGGGAGGAGGGGGAGTGGGCAGATAGTCAACCTGTCTACCTGCTGTGTTCTACAGCTCACCCTGATGGACTCAGAGCGATGCCTGAGGTGTAAAATAGTAATAACAATAATAATAATAAAAAAGGATGCTACAGAAATTTAATTTCATTTAATTAAAAAAAAAAAAAGAAAGAAAGAAAAGAAAAAGACCAACGAGAAGAAAGGATTGTCCCAGGAAACTTCCCTTTGCCCCAGGGAGGTGGCAAAGCATCCCAGGGAGTTGGGGTGTGCTCCAAGGAAGGCTGGGAGCCCCTGAGTGGTCTTGGTCATGTTCCTTCCCTCTGTTCCAGTGCTTTTGGCTGGATGTGGACCCACAGGAGCCTGGCTGGAGAACCACCCTCCCCACAGGGAGGGATCAGGTGGGATTTCATCCTCATGGACCTCAGGAGGGACGAAACCCTTGTGCTGCCTCTGTCAGAGCAGAGGGACAGGGCTGGGCAGCAGGAATGCAGGAGGTCACCTTGCTCATCTTGCACCCCGCAGCAGGGACAGCTCAGCCTGTGTCATCCCTGGCTGGTGCTTTTCCAAACCCTCTCAAACTGCCAGAGCTGGAGACTTGACCCTCTCGCCACACAATGGACCTGAATTCCCAGATGGAGTCAAACACAGGGCTCTGACTTCTCTAAGCAAGGAAAGAAGGTGGGATGTGGAAATCCTTTCCGGAACAACACGGATCTGGCCATCTTTGCTCCCTCCTTGCTTGCCATGTTGGAGGGGCAACACAGAGACTCCAGCTCAGATCCCACTGCCCAGCCCGGGACATTCCTTCTGCAGCACCGAGAACAGAGGATGGATGACCTGGCCTGGGGACTTCCTTTGGCTTAACCTCATGGCAGGAATTGCAGCAGCTCTGTGATTAAGGCTGAGCAAAGATAAATCAGGGAAAGTAAACTATACCTGTGTTTTGTAGGGAGGCGATGTCAAATCCCAGCCCAGCTCCGTGGGTTTGATCCTACTGTGTGTCCCAGCACTTCTTAACTGGATGTCTAAACTCCTTTAGTGTGATGCTCTTTAATCTGAATATATATATATTATATGTGTTAGATTTCGAGGATTCAAATCCCAAACAAAACACAACAAAAATGGTCATTGGCTCCTCCTGAGCTCCAAACTAAATCCATAGGTGCAGTGTGCACTGGATGGGATAAAAAGGGTGTGGTTGGATGTCTCTGTGGACACACTTCACCTATCGTGGTGGCAGCAAGGCTTGATGGGTTCTTACTGTGCCTTTTCCCAGCCCAAAGCTGCTTTCCCATGCTCCCGTCCCTACCCGGGACAATGTCCCAGAAGGATCCTCCAAGGGCTCTGGAGCCCAAGGGTGATGTGAGCTGAAGGGTTTCCTGCTGGCTGTTTTTGCTGTGGTTTGATTTAATTTGGGTACAAACGTCTGTCACAACAAGAGCAAACCCGGGAAGGTTCAGACAAAATTCAATATGTGTTGGAAAAAAAATCCCCACATGGTTCTCTGACAAAAACAGTTTGATGAAACCATTTTCAAATGTTTTCTTCTTGCCCAAAGTGAGATGTTTCCACGTGATCTCCTCCCCACACACGATTTTCCAATCAGTTCTTCCCAGGGCTCTTTGCTTCACGTAGCCCAACACCCTCTAGTCAAAAAGATTGGGAAAACCTCCCTGGAAACACAGGTCTGCGTGACAGCATGATGGGGGACACTGTGTTTTCCATCCTCACACTCCCCTCTGACCCTCTGTGGGCTCTGAATTGCACAAGGCTGCTCCATCCCAGTCTCCTGGAGCATCCCAGGATTGCTCTTGTCCCCCTGGAGTGCTGCAGGACCGTGACACATTTTTCTGTGAGACGAAATCCACTCTTCTTTTTCGGTGGGAGACACTGTTATGGCCCAGGGTGGTTTGAGAAAACAAACTCCCTCACCCCTCACCATCGCCCAGAGCCCATACCCGGTTCCAAAACAGGGCCTTTGTGGTTCTACAAAGGCTCGACCTCCTCTTAATTTCAAACGTTCTTCCAGTTTTCTTCCAGGACCAACAGGAAATGTGCTGAAACACCGTGAGAAAGCTTGTTCTTGTGGTTATGTCTGGCCCTAACCAGAAACAGAAGCGCCAGGAGGTGGGATGAGAGTGCTTGAAACCTCTCCAACTTCCCGTTTCAAACACTGAAGGTCTGCAAAGCTTCAGATGAACTTTTGGATGCTCCGGTGGAGCTTTTGATGTCTGCCCTTCCCTGCTCTGAGAGCAAGGTGAAGGCAGAGGCTGGAGCACTGACCCCAAGGATTGGGGAGGACCCTATGTGTGACAACAGGAGCAGCTGGGGCCACGTTGGCTCAGCAGCCTCTGCCTGCTCCGACGGCCCCCGCTCCATTCCCTGTCCGCTGGCCCAAGAGGGAATCTGCTGGAAGAGCTCCTGGGGTTGCTACATCAAGTCTCAACCTGAGTGTTTTCACAGCTATGCCCTGTCTGAGGGAATCACATCACGCTCCAGCAGGGATGAGAGGCACAACGCCACCCAGCTCATCCTGGAGTCTGGGATATCTCCTGTCCTCAGTCCCAGTTCGGCAAGAGATTCAGCCAAGGGTTCGTCTCTAGATCAGATGAGGACAAGGAGGGAAACCCAAAGAGGGAAGAGAACCCCACACAGTCTGCATTGATGTGGAGGCATCTCTTTAACACCTTCAGTTCCCTTGTCTAACCCTCTCCACTTGCATCCTGGGACCTCCCTGCAGTCCACAACTTCTGGGGAGAGGCAGAGGAGGGGCAGGCCCTGAGCTCTGCTCTGTGGGGACCAGGGACAGCCCCCAGGGAATGGCTGGAGCTGTGTCAGGGCAGGCTCAGGGTGGATCTCAGCAAAAGGTTCTTCCCCCAGAGGGTGGCTGGCACTGAACAGGCTCCCCAGGGCAGTGGGTACGGCCCCAAGGCTGCCAGAGCTGCAGGAGGGTTTGGATGATCCTCTGGGGCACAGGGGGTGACTGTTGGGGCTGGGCCTGTGCAGGGCTGAGGGTTGGACTGGATGATCCTTGTGGGTCCCTTCCAACTCAGCACATTCTGGGATTCTGTGATGCTGCAAGAGCTGCGCGTCAAAGGGAGACCAAAGGCCTCCTGGGTGGCTCCGAGAAGCCCAGGCCATACAGGAATTTCAGCATCCCACTCTTATGTAAGCACCAGGGCCAGATTTATCATGCCAGGTGATTCGAAGCTCCATCAGCTCCCTCTATGGGCTGTGGGAGAGGTGGCCTCCACCACAGAGGCTGTTCCAGAGCCCGGGCACAGTGACTCATGTCTGGGGACGGGTGCTCTCCCCAGCCACTCAGGGTGACCATCCTCCTTCCTTTGGCACCTACAGCACTCCGTGGAGGGTGAGCCCTGGCCCCAAATCCTGCTGGGCTCCAGAGAGGTCAGCACCTGTGTGGATTTAACCCCAAAAACCTCAGGTAATGACGCCGTCCCTAAAGCAAAAGGACTATCAACGCCCTTGGAATTTCTTGTCCAAAACAACGCGTCACTGCCGGAGCGGGAGAAGGACCAGCTCCAGGTGACTCGTCACCTGCCCAACACCCCTGGGCAAAGGTGGAGCGGCTCCCAGTGGTCCATCCCTTGGCTTCCTGTTTGCTCTGCCCACAGCACACTCCTGGAATGGCCGGCAGTGCCTTTTCCTGCACACCGAGGTGTCCTGTTTGATTAGGAACAGGTTACCTGGATACGACGCTCCATCAAAGGGAATCCTGAGTTGATGGCATCCCGGAGATGCCTGGATAATTGCAGGTTCCTGCTGTTTGGAGCCAGTCCAACCCCCAGCCTTGGCTCTGCTGGAAATTGTTGTGCTGGAGAGGAGCAAGGCATGCAAAACACACGGGGGAGCAGAGAGCTTCATGGAATCCTGGAATGGTTTGGGGTGTAAGGCATCTTAGAGACCATCCCTTTCCAACTCCCTGCCATGGGCAGGGACACCTTCCACTAGCCCAGGTTGCTCCAACCCTCATCCAGGCTGGCCTTGGACACTTCCACTGGAGAGATGCCATCATAAAAATATTGTAACCAGGTGGTCCCAAGAACCACTTTTACCCTGAAATCCCAACTATTCTTTGCCAAGGGAACAGGGAAAAGGAAAAGGCAGTGCTGCCCAGCTGCTGGGACCAGATCCCAATCTCTCCATGGTTTTCCATGGACCTGCTGCACAGCTCTGGTTAAATCATCTCCCTCTCTGTTAGAGCTGCTTCTGGTCCCCCTAGTGTTGTATCACACCTTGCTCAGTGTCACCACAGCACACTGGGGGTTTCAGCCCATTGGCTCTAATTCAACTGGGAGAACCCTCCTCCTCCTCCTCCTCCTCCTGAATGTTACTGGATATTTACCATAAAAGAAAGTGAAATTAAATCAGATTCACAATTTGGAACAGCTCATGCTGCCTCGTCTAATTTTACTCTTTCCCAGGCCAAACCTCCCCGGCCGAAGTACTTATTTAATTACTGTATTTTCTATAATCATCTGCCATAAATGCAAGGAAGACACCAGGCTCCAGGTAGTGCAGTCACCAGGGAATTATGATGTGCCTGGAATAAAGAATCACTTCAGACTGGGATGGTTGGCACCCTTGAGACATTGGTTATTATCTCATTTTCACCTCTCGGTAATAACCTCAACCTTTTCTACGAATGCAGAGAAAGCCCAAATGCCTCAGGTGTGAGACACCTACAGCTTGATTTGGCTCTTATTTACACTGGGATAAATCACAGGATCCTGGAATGGTTTGTGTTGGAAGGAACCTTAAAGGCCATCTCCACATGTCCCATGTCCACATGGGACACCTTCCACCAGACAAGGTTGCTCCAAGCCCCGTGAGGAACATGTGGATAAATAGCACAGGGTCAGGAGCAGCTTTAGCAGCTGGTTCTGCTGGGAATGGCACCTGAGCCAAGGGAATGGGATGTTCTCTCCAGCAGGGACAGGTTTACCAGCTGACAGAGGGATTGAGCCCTACTTAGGGAGAAGCTGCTGGAAGTGGCCCTCTCCAGCACCTGGGGATCAGCGCGATCCCAGAGCGTCACACCCTCTGTGTAACTCATCAGGAGGGCGGAGGTAGGAACACAAAGAGTTGAGCAAGAACCAGCTGGTTCCTTTTGGGAAGAGTTTCAGCATTTTGAAACTTCTAACTCTTTCAGAAGGGAAAGAAAACAACAACAAAAAAATAAAAAACCAACCCAACAGCCGATGTCGACGTTTTTCAAAAATCCAAAGCTGAATAAACAGCAAAGAACAAATTCCCTCCCACCCCCGAGCACAAACCCAGATGCCCGAGGGCTGGCAGAGGATTTTATTTCAGCAAAGTCTGGCCAAACAGGCCTGTTTCCTTCTATACCATAATATTTTCTTTTCTGGAATGATTTCTTCCCAAAGGTCAAATGGTTTTCAAAAATATTTTCTTTTTAGCTCTTTTTTTTTTTTTTTAAATTGTTTTGCACTGGGAGGTTTTAAAAGGCAGATCTACAGTTGGCTGAATCCTGCTGGTTTTCCACAGGTTGTTGGGAGACTCTTGAGATAAGGATTTTCCACCTGGAGATAAGTTGTCCAGGTATAAAGCTTAGGTCAGAATAAAACCTGAGCATTCGAGATTGGAACAGATAGAAACTGCCTCCAGCAGAAAGGGAGGAACACCCCTGTGCATTATCCAGCCCTGGGACAACCAGGAATTGCCATGTGGTGCAGGTAAAATAATCCCAGGATCAACATTTCCAGTAGGAATAGAGGGGTATTCCCTCAATATGGCTTTGAGGGATCTCACCTGGAGTAGAATGTGGTTTTTTTTAATCACTCCTTGATCAAGAAACCAGGGGTGGAGGAGGATTCCAAGGATGCTGAAGGGAACGGAGAGCCCTTCTGACAAGGAAAAGGCTGGAAGACCTCGGCTTTCACAGGGAGATGAAAGGAAATTGCCCTGTTCTGCCTCCAGAGAGGCACAGCCCAAGCACCCAGGGGGTGGGAAAGCAACACAAAGGCGAGGGACAACGTGGCTACGAGGCCAGATTTGTATAAATTGGACATTAATAAATTTAGGTGAGGACGTAGCAGGTTCCTTATCAGCCCCTTCGGCTTTAATGTATGTGAGAAAGGCAAAGGGTGGTGTTCGCTTGGCCCAGCCTCAGATGTTCAGAGCAGGGATGTCTGCACCGGGAGAGGAGCACCCGGGGCTCTGTCTGCACTCCAGAGGGGGAAATGGGCTCCGCTAATCCAGCCGGTGCCTCCACACAGACGGCCCAGAAACCCCAGAAAGCTTCATCTGCAAAGGCAGGCGGGGAGAGATGCGGGGAACAGGGAGGGGAATCCAGCCTTGGTGTCACCCAGGACTCCAGGCAATGCTCTGTACACACAAGGGATGAGTGGGAAGCAGCACAAACTCCAAGTGCATGCCCCTGAGGTGTCCCCCTGGTCTGGGACAAGTGTCACTGAGAAATACAAAGCCCAGGTCAGAACACAGCCCGGCGGCACCGAGCAGAAGCAGTTTTTTTAATGGAAAAAAAGGGCAAAGTTGGAGTTGTAAGGGCTAGAAAGCTCAAGGCCTGTGGGCTGGTTTGAGCTCAGGGTCTCATGCTCCAGCCTGGAGAACTGGAAAAATTGCACAGTTCAGAGACGAGGGAAAATTTCTTCCAGCCCCTTCCATGAGGAGTGGGAACAGGCCCTAAAACTTCGTGGAGGCTGGCAGGACATCCCCCCACACTGCCTGGTGCCAGGATGATGGGTGACCCCTCACCTGCCCTGTGCCAAGCCCACGGTGACCAGCTGTCCCCACGGAGGTGCCCATTGCACACGAGCGGGTGTCACCGCCCGCTCCATCCTGTGCAGAACGAGTTTAGGGGCCTGATGCAATTCCCAGCGGGAGAGCAGTCCCTGGTGGCAGCATTCCTGGGCACAGAGTCACGGGGTGCTCATGGGAGGCCCCTGGGAGAGGGCACCAGGCGTGGGTGAGCGCGTGTGTGCACGGAGCAAAGCCGGAGCACCGGCGTGGGGGCCACAAACACCTGTCCCTGAACCCACAACACCCTCCTTGGAGAAAGGGATGGGGAGGAAGGCTCAGCTGGCCTGGGGAAAAGACATCTGTTCCAGCTCTGCCCCAGAATTCTTGGGAGAACACATCTGGGAGAGGGACAAGGACACAGACTCGGCTTCATCAAAGTCCTTCCTGAGTCAAGTAGAGGAAAAGAGAAAATCATGTTTCATAAAGAAGCCTAAAGGATTTTGGAAGAGCAGGGGAGATTCCTTTGGGCCTGATTCCAGAGCATCACCACGTGTAAGAACCTGAACTGGATCCCTAATTCACCCAGCTCAGGAATAACTCCCACAGAAGTTACCAAAGTCGTAACCCCATATGGTTCCAAAGAACCAAAGCCAATCAGCTGGTTTTGTTAATTAAGAACAACTTCATCTCATTAATCAGTTGTTAATAACGGTGCCCTTGGTCCACTGAAAAGGGATCACAAACCTCCTGCAGAAAGAAGGTGTTAAGAACCTGAGCAACCCAAAACGTGGTGGGTTGAGGAGTCCCCAGTACCCTGGGAAGCCATTCCATGAATTTCACATCCATGCACTTCCCACCATTTCATTCATTTTAGGGTCATTTTTGGGAGTCACCCCCCAAAAAAATTATTTCAAGGGGGGCTCCCACAAAAAACTGTTTCAGGGGGGCTCCTACTGAGGTTTTTAAGAAGCAGCTGCAATTCCTCAGGTGGCTTTGGAAAAAACATGCGCTGGGAGTTGCCAGGACCCAAACGCTTCGGAAAAACCTGGTCCCACCTTGAAAAACCAGCTCCCATCTCCTGAAAATCTGGTCCCCACAAAGCAGAAGTGGCTTCTCCCCTCGCGAGGAGCTCCGTGGTGGAGCCAACTGTCTGGCCCCCCGCGCCTCCCTGCCGGGGTGAAGCCTTCAAAGTTGATCTAAAAAAGCAATTTCGAGGCTTGACAGATAAGGAGTGTGAAAACGCCACGGGGAATGATTGGCATACGCTCCTCTGGAGACACCAGGCGAGGTGAGCTTTAATTACAGGCCGGCCCGGTGGCACTACCTGTCAGATGAGTCACTTCCAGCACATCCCGCGAGGTTTCTCCTCTTCCCTCTCCCCCTTGCGCCTCTCTCCGCTGGGCTTTCATCAGAGCTTGGCTCCTGGCTTCCCTGCCAGCCTGGAGGCGTTGAGTCACCTGTCATCAGGCAGGAACCTGGCAAAAAAAGCACCTCGTGGTCCACCTGACACCCGTGTCATGCAGCTCCTCCACTGGAAAAGCCTCTGCTGGGGACAGCCGAGGAAACTGAGACTCGTGGAGAGGGGGGGATAAATAAGGCAATAATAGGGTCATGGAATGGTTTGGAAGAGACCTTGAAAGGCATCCAACCCCCTGGAACGAGCAGGGACATCTCCAACCAGGCCAGCAAGGAACAGGCAATTAGACTAAACAATTAGAGGGGTTTCTTGCCTGGAAGAATTCAGTAGAACACACCTGGGATTGATGGGAAAGTTCCAAGGAGCCTCCTCAGGTTGCCACAGTCCATGGAACCCTCTTCCTCCTGTTCCTGCGTAACAAGTGGAACCCTGCAAACCACAGAGGGTTTGATATCTGTGCAAGACTCAGAGGAACTGATTTTATTGCTCCCTTCGCTGCTTCAGGGATGGTTTTTGGTTCAAATCCTTCTTATTCCAGGTCCTGGCCGTCAGCCCAAACTGGCATTTTGGGAAGGAAGGGAAGGTGCCGTCAATGACACAGAAGGAAGAAAATAATTGATTTGTGGAGGCAAATATTGGCCTGGGTGGGAAGAGTCACACAAACCAGTGAGGAAATGGAAATTAGAAGGAAATGCAACTGGAGAAGCCAGACTTGCCACTCATGTAGCACTTTGAAAGATCAGATAAATTAAGTATTTTGAGTTTATTCAATAAAGGCCACTTTCCTGGAACCAAATAATTTCACTTTCTGCACTTCTGTTTTACAAAAAGAAACCCAAAGCAAGCAAAAAAACAAACAAACAAACAAGAATATTTTAGATCTTTGCTTTTCTTTTATCAGGAATATTCCTTGGACAACAAATCTATCTCCCACTGAGGTCTTCTCCAAGACTGTCTCTGTTATCCTGGGTACACAGCCCCCACCAAGAGAATTTTTCCCCTTCAGGAAAGGACTTTATCCATTTTTTTCCAAGAGTAGCTCTAAGTGGGTCTGATCCAGCATGGTGATAAGCTGGGAATAGGCTGTATCCCAGTCCAACCAGTGTCCCAGACCAAGACAGGAGGTTTTCTACTATTGGTGTTTTACTGTTCTAGCTCAGAGAGGCTTTTTTCTTTCTCTAGGTCCTGCTGGAGCTGGTGGGATGTTTGCCATGGACTTCAACAGCCCTCCTTTGGCCTGTTATTCCTCTTTTGTTTTTCCCCTTTTCTTCTGAGGGGTCAGGAGTCAATGGGAAACAGATTCCCTTGGCACAGAGAGAGCAGGAAAAATGGGAAGCACATGTTTCCTGCTCCCACAAAGGTACCTGGTGCTGATCCTCTCCAAGGGTTCCTCCCACTGAAGGAATGGCAAATTCCTTCCAGGCTGACTCTCCTTGCTGTCCTCAATCCCCCTTTCCATCCCTGCTTCCCATCCTGTCCCAGGGCTGGAGTTCAAAGGGAGCTCAGCTCCAGTTTAAGCCCTCGAGGTGACCAGGTCTTATGGGATCTCAGTTTTCATGTGGATCCCAAGCAATTTGGGAAAAGCTGGGTGCTCCCCCTCCAGCTGGGCTTACAGAGGGAACTGAGCTGTGGGAAGCTTCTCCTGGGCTGTGAATCCCAACAAGGGTCTCCCGATGCACCTCCTGCACTGCCACGGTGACAATTAGTTTTTATGATGTTTTTATACCTATTTCTATGGAAGAACCAGCTGGGGAAGGCCATGCACTGGAAAACACCAGGTTCCTGCTGTTTATTAGAGACTTCCTAACCTCCTTTCCACCGGAGCTGAGAGCAGGAGGTCCATGGGCCACAGCAGAACCAAGGCCAAGTGTCGGATGGAAATTCAGATTAATAATGTCTCCCCAAGGCTGCCTTGTCCAAGGAGAGGGAGACCCTGTGTGGAGACGTGGAGCACCACAAGCTTTGCAGGTTCAGGTAGGAGGAGGAGAACCAGGACTCACCTGGCTCAGCAGCCTGGTGAAGGGACTCCCCATGTGCTCAGCACGGCTCAGCCCAGCTGTGGTTCAAACCCTCAGGCTGAAAACACTGGAAAAAAAAATCATTAATGTTTTTCTGGTTGAAATTTCTGCTTAAAAACCAACATGAACCCAGATTCTAATCACTCAACTTTGACTCTTTTTTTTCTATTTCAGTTTTACCCTTAAAATGGTGGTGAAAAATGGTAAACAGGAGAGTAGGGACAGCAGAGAGGCTTTAACTCTCAGTAATAAAACATTCAGCTTTAATTTTTAAAAAGTGGGAAAGTTGCATCGTGTGTATATATATTTTAAGCAAATAAATCACACTGTTTGTGGAAAAAGGTCATTTTTAATAGGCAACCAAAGCCTTTTGGGTTTAAGCAACATAATGAAGAGGCACCAAAGAGCATTAAACCAGTTCTTTCTTCTCTTCACTCTGAAGACTCACATTTACTTTAGGAAAGGAAAAGGAAAGCAGGAGATTCTCACAGAGTTCCCACAGTATCAGGAAGAAGAGGATGTTCAGCAAAGACTTAAAGCCCTGCCAGGATCCCAAGAGAGGTCAAACCACAGGGAATTAGGACAGGCTTTGGTGTCGTTTATCAGCAGAGCCCCGGAGCAGCAGTGGGGGATCCCCTGCAGGGCAGTTCCTTTGCTTCTCTGTCTCCTGCCTGTCCCTTCAGAGGGTGCAGAAATGATTAAAGGAGGTTCCAGCACAGGTGACTCAGGTTCCCAGGGAGGCAGATGAAGGATTTGGGGGAAGCACCATCATTTCTTGCCCGTTTGTGCCTCCAGACCAGAGAGCTCCGGCGAGGAGCAGAATCCCTGGGAAGGGAATCCTGTGGGTCATGGGTCAGCCCTGTGGCATCTCCTCATGGCAGGAATGTCCCAGGCCAGCACAGTGACACAGATCTCCAAGTACCTGACCTATTTCCCCTCAGGCCCATCGTCAGAAGGGCCCTAAGAACCAACGAAGGTGTTTAACCTGAATAACTTTGGCAATACCCACAAAACACCTGAGCTTAAGTGGGTCGGGCCTTCAGCAGAACATGCAATGGGTCCACACCAGCACCTGCAGCCCAGCTGCCCCGATGCCAACACGAAAGGGGATTAAACTCCCAATGTTTCTGAGTAAACTTCCCAATAAACCTATCCCACCTGAGGAAACGAGACGGCCAAGAGGGGGGTCAAGAGGTGAAGGCAACGATTCAGCAATTCCCCAAACCAATCCAAGCCTTCTCACAGAACAGTTTGGGTTGGAAGGGACCTTAAAGCCCATCCAGTCCCACCCCTTGCCACAGGTAGAGACACCTTCCACTATCCCAGGTTGCCCCAAGTCCCATCCAACATGGCCTTGGACACTTCCAGGGATGGAACATCCATTCTCTGGGCAACTTCCACATTCCCAGGACAGGTCACAGTCCTGATCCACTGAGATGGGAGAGCAAGACAGAAAGAGGGAAAGCAGACAAATGAAAAGTGAAAAATGTGGCGTTTTCCACCTCACTGAAGTGGTAATTTCTGCTGCAATCAGCAAAGTGGCTCAGCCTCCGTCCAATTCCACCAGCCCCGAGCGATCAGAAGTGACAACATTCCCCCATTCCCACTCCCCCTCACAAAGAGATTTGTTTGAATGTGGCAAGAATCAGAAATGAGCCAAAGGAACCCAGTGTTGCTGCTGGATCACCACCTGTATCACCTTTGCAATCCATGATTCTCCTCTGCTCCCATTGGGAGTTGGAGCCTTTAACAGAAGCTGAAAGATCTTGAGGTGTTTACCCAATTCCAAGAATTAGGACTTAAAAAACCAAAACAAACAAAACCAAAACAAACAAACAAAAAACCAACCAAACAAAACCAAACAAAAAACAAAAAACCAACCAAACAAACAAAAAAAAACCAAGAAAACCAACCAACCCAAGTACAACACAGAACAAATGTGATGAGACAGAGCTAAAAATCATGAAAGTTTTCAAGGCTGGTGTTGAAAGAGGAGCCCTTTGTATGTTAATGATCTTTCCCCTTCTGTGCCCAACCGCTACAGGGCGATTCAAGCATTCCCTGCTCTGGGAAAGGGGAAATTAGACATGTCCAAGGACAGCCGCACATTCTGGCATGCTGTTCAAACCCGCCCCACCCCAGGAGGCCACCATGAGGGAGCTTGGTTGCTCCGAGCCTCCTTCTTCTCCCTAGTCCCAAAAAAGGAGAGGGAACAGCTCCTTTGAACAGCCCGTGACACCAGGAGAGCTGGGAATGCTGGGGGAGGGAAGGGATTGGGCTGTGCATGGGTTGGGTGCAATAAGGACCCCAAAGGGGCTGCTCCAGCCCTGCAAGTGTTCAGGGACAGGGCTTGGAGCAACGTGGAAGGTGTCCCTGCCCATGGCACGGAGTTGGAATGGGATGGAGTTTAAGGTCCTTTCCATCCCAAACCGCTCTGGGATTCAAAGCAGTGGAGACCAAGGTCGTGGTGCTGTCACTTCTGGATCTCTCCTGTTTTCCCACTGATAAAAGAGGCTGCACACACACATTCCTGCATGCATGGGCCCATCCTGGTAATCCCGCAGGATTCCCACTTGGGGATTTTTGCTCTGCTTCGCTGTTCAAAAGCCCCACGGCAGCGAAGCCCAGAGTGATTTTGTTTTAAAAACAACAACCCAAAAAACCAAAAGCGGCAAAAAAACCCAACCCAAAACAGCTTTACTTGTTCCCCACCACCCTGATGGCCTCATGCACTTGGAGATGGGGATATAATGTCACAATAATAATACATATATATAAAACATCATATAATATTGTGATATCATGAGGGTTCAATGTCAGTCACAAGGTTTTCCTCCATATCCATGTGGTTTCTGAGACAAGGACCACACCATCCCTGTGCAGGTGATTTTTGCCTGATCATCACCTACTTTTTCCTCCACTCCTGTGCATTTTGGTGTCAAGCACCACCAGGCTCCCTCCCCAAGACCAGAGCAACCTGCCTGGAGGACCTGTGTGTCAGTGCCAGCTCCTCCCCATTACACAGCCCTGTGCAAGACACTTCTTATTCCTCAGTTTCCTTTTCTGCATGGAGAGGGACACGCGGAGCTCCTTCCCTTTCCCTGCACCTCAAGGTTCCAGGACTCAGGGGAGCCTTGAACAGCAAGTCTGGCTCTTCCTGGGCTGCAATGCCATTATCTCCAGGGAGTTATTCCTGCTTATTCCAGCGCCAGGGAAATGGTAATCAGCCCCTGTGATAAAATAAGTAGGACTCCACACCCACAGGAGTTCCAGCCTGGCAGGGCCAAGCCTGGCACAGCTCCACAAGCTCTGGAGGAGCCTCCTTCCCTTTGCCCACTGCAACCAGCAGCAGGAACTCCAACCCTAAACCTGCTTTTAATTTGCAGAGAGGCCCAGGCACCCTGTTCTGTTTGAGCAGAGCCCCTTTTCCCCTGGGCTGCTTTGTTGGAGCCCAAATGCTGCGCTGGGTTCCTCCCCACCCCTGTAATTCCAGTGGGGACCAAGCAGCCAAAACGAGACTCCAGGCTTCACAAACCACAGGCCCTACAGTAAATAAGGGTTAAGGGCATTTCCAGGCATGTCTATCAATTTTCTGGTGACTGTTTCATCCTGGATTTTTTTTTTTTTATTTTTTTATTTTTTTAAGACAAGCTCCCTGCCCGGTTTCAAACACACAAATAGGTCCTCATGCAAATCATTCCTTAGGCTTTCAGCATCAACTTTTCCACCATCTTCAAGTGCTCTCTTGGGCTGGGAGTTGGAAAAGGAAGTGATAAAACAGAGTTGATTTTGAAATAAGTGGCTTTGAGCTGCGTTTTACAACATTGGATCACTCTAAAGAAGAAACTAACACCCCAGAACTGATCCTTTGGGATATTTCCCATGTTTTGTTGGGGTAGTAAAGTATCATCCAAGCTTCTTTCAATCTTGGCAGTGTAATTTTGGGTTATTTGATGGTAGAGACCAAAACTCCTTTCCCCCTAAAGTCATTTGGAGAACATCTGTTAAGTGCCATGGCTGGAAATAAAACCCAGCAGTCCTGAGCCCTTGGGCTCTGTCTTATCCCAGAGTATTTACCTTTCTAAGTGTTTATATTAAATAAACCCTTTCTGGAGTTATTCAACATGATAATTATTGGTAGATAATTACCTGTAACGTTATACAAGTAATAATAATCCCAGATACAAAATCATTTTTAAATGATGCCAGGTCATGACACCACCCAAGGAAAAAGAAACTAAACCTTTCCTAGTTTACCAAGCACATGTTGTGTCTCAGGTAATCAAACCCTAATGACCTGCAGAATGTGGGTTTCTCTGCAAAAATATTGTGGCAACATCAGGATATTCCCAAGCGAGGATGAGAAATTGCATTCCTGCTTCACACGTGAGGGATCAGGGAAGCAAGGCAGGAGAGTGACCTTGTGCTCAGCTCTCAAGGGACACACAGAGGTTCTGCTGTGAGCTCCTTGGTGTAAATCCATTTGGGCTCGTCAGACTCCTAAAAGAAGGGGATATCCACTCATTTGGCTCTTGGCTGTGAGGTCTCCGGTGCCAAACCCGCCTCCTGGGAGGTTTTAGCTGGTAAAATCCGCTTGGGCCTCTGCAAACCCTGCTCAGATTTAGCCTGCAGGGGAGGTTTAGCACCCCAGGACCCCAAACAACCAAGAGAACCAGCACTGGAGCCTGTTCTCCCCAGAGCAGCTGTGTCTGGAGGCAGCAGGGGAAGAGAGGAGTGAGCAGCAGGCAAGGAGGGGAGAAACGAGCCTCTAATGAGATGCAAGACAAGTCTACACCACACAATGAGCCCCAAGCGAGCTCGGAGGAGGTTGGTGCACCCACACAGCCCACACAGGGAGGCACTTCCTCATACTCAAGGTCAAACACCCCCCTCCCGAAAAATATGCAAAAATGAGGGGCCATGGGATCCCGGAAGCACCACAGGACAGTGGGGTGGCTGAGCAACTGGGGATGGTGGCTGGTGGGACACAGGACCCCACCAAGGCACACAACAGCTCCCAAACCTGGGGGAACTCAGAGTATCATCAAACTTGTTATCAGCCTGTTTATCTGCAAGGATGTATAATATAGATGGATATATTTTTGGAAGTAACTATTAAGAAGCTGTGGCTGCCCCATCCCTGGAAGTGTCCAAGGTCGGGTTGGATAGGGCTTGGAATACCCTGGGATAGTGGAAGGTGTCCCTGCCCATGGGACTGGATGGTTCTTCCAAGCCACACCATTCCATGCACACTGGCCGTGCTCTGTCCCATCAGGATCTGCTCCCGGAGGGATCCAGGTGCTGTCCATGATGGGACCACCACAGACAAGCGATGCTGGGAGGCAGCAGTGTAGGAGTCCCCTCAGCCTGAGCAAAACTCCAACTGCAGAACCACAAGCTGCCCTTGCCCTGTCCTCCCACCAAAGCCAGCCCTGAGCCCCTGGCGGAGCCTCCCGGTCGCGAGGACACGACAGAGCCGGAGCAGGAGCCACCAGGCAGCCCCCGGCGTGGTGCGTCAGCACCGGGCGAGCTGGAAGGTGCCAAGGCCGGCTCTGCTGCCCCGGTAGCCTTGGCAGGGCCCGGGCTGACATCACCCTCCCAAAGCCAGGGCAGCAGCTCCGTGCCCGGCGCGGGGCCCACGTGACGCGGAGCTGTGTCAGCACGAGCGTGTTGTGGCGTGAGACGACATTGCCGTGCCCTCCCTGACATTACCCCGGGCTCAGGGCCGGGCCCACGGAGCAGGTCCTACTGCGAGGGGTTACGACATCCCAGCCAAAGCTGGCTGGTGGGGGGGACCCCAGGCAGGGTCACCCCGAGGGGCAGCAGTGGGGCAGCTCTGCTCAGAAACCCCTCCAAGCAGAGCTGTGCCCTCCACACCAAAAAATGGGCATGTCCTTGGGTTCACTCCCTGGTTTAACCCTTCCCAAAACACTCAGCTGGGTTTGTTCCTCAGTATCACTTTGTCAGCACTCCCAGTTCACATCAGCAGGGGCTCTCAGGCCATGGGGTGAACACTGGGAAGACATTGCTGTCACTGAAAGACATTGGTGTCACTGTGAAGACAAGATGAAAGGAGGTGAACTCCCTCCACAATCCCACCCATGGTCTGGGATGTCCCCCAGGGCCTTTGGTGATTTGGTGTCATGTGCTGCTGGTGGGTTTGATTTTTTTCTTTCGTTGCAATACTGAAGCAGGGAATGGGTTGGGTTGGAAGAGACCTTAAATATCATCTCATTCCACCCTCATCCATGGGCAGGAACACCTTCCACTATCCCAGATTGCTCCAAATCTCATCCAGCCTGCCCTTGGACACTTCCAGGCTTGGGGCAGCCACAGCTTCTCTGGGAAATCCATTCCAGCCCCTCACCATCCTCCTAGGGAAGAATTCCTTCCAAAAATATATCCATCTATATTATACATCCTTGCAGATAAACAGGCTGATAACAAGTTTGATGACCACAGAAGGAACAAGGAAGCCCCATCCATAAGTTCATTAGCACTTGGATAAAAGGGGGATCTCTGCTCTAAGGTTTCCCTTTGGTTCTGAGCAAAGCATTTCAGCACACAGGGAACATCCTGCAGACACCACTCGGAAGGAAATGATGGACCAAAAAGACAGGGATGAAGGAGAACCACTGCCACATCCACACTGAGACTCCATCACCCACACCAGCCCCGAGGAAACCCTCCTGCCCCACACTGGGTCCCCAGTCCTGCCAGCTCACACTTGGGCAAATAACTCCCATATCACTGAGTTTAACTGAGGAAAATCCCCCTTTTGTCTCCAAAGGACTTTCCTGGCTTGTAGACATTGACCCTTGGGCAGTGGAGGTTGAGAAAGGTCAGCAAGGTGGGCTTTGAGCATTTGGTGGCAAACTGGAGCAAGGAGCCCATTCCCAGCTATTCCCAGTCTCCCCAAGGTCTCTCCATAGACCTCTCAGAGTGGGGGGATGTCAGAGCATCTGGGAAGTAGGACACAGACACCCCCTGGACTTTGTTTGTCTCCAGGAACAGAGAAAACCCTGCAAAGGACATTTTAGGATACAGAGCCAGGCTGGGACACTCTGGAACTCCTCTCCAACAGAAACAAGCCCCAAAATGTAGGGCCACAAATTCCTTCACAACAGCATTTCCACTTGCTGGGTCACTTTACTGCTACAGGCTGCAAAATGCTCCATAAACAGGCAGAGAAACAGCTTCCCAGCCCATGTGGAGACAAAGGGATGTGCTGCCTGCCCAGCACAGAACAGGCAGCAGGGAAAGAGCCCATGGAGAGAGGCAGCTGGTGAGTTTGGAGCAGGGGAGAAGCAAAGGAACAAGCAGATTCTGTGCCCTTTCCTTAAGGAATCAGGGATGTGCTTTTAAGTGCCTTTGTGTGCCTTGGAAGGGCTGACAGAGCCGTGGTCTAGACGGGATTCATCCCCTTGGAGCACACGAGGCAGCTTCAAAGACCCGTCCCAGCCCCACTGCACAGATTTAAATACCCAGGGAGGATTCCTTAAGCAAATATCCCAGGAGAATAACGAGGCAGACAGGCCAAAATCTGGGACCTGGCTCCCTGAATGCTCAGGATGTGCAGGGAGAAGAACCAAGCAGGACACCTGCCCTGTTCACAGAGAGGAGAATCCCAGGAGGTTTCTCTTATGGAAGGACAGGTGAAAGACAACCAGTGGGACACAAATACCAGTGAAACCTTGGCCCCAGTGAGGACTTGCACTGGTATGACACTGGGCAGGACTTAGAACAGAAGGAAAACAGACAACAGCCATGTTTTGGAGATGGAGAGCTGAGGCAGGAGCAACGCAAGAGGTCACAACACCTTTTACACACTGGGATTAAAGTGGGATTCATCCCCCGTGCCTGGATCTGCACAAGGGCAGCTGGACTGTTCCCTCCAGTGCCAGGCTGCTCCACCAACAGGTTTTTGGGGGAGTTTGGAGGGCCAGAGGGATGTTGTCATCACAGAAAAAGTGTAGCTGAAACTTGAGCCACTGATCCAGGGAAATACTTGGCCAGGCTTTCCAAAACTCCTGGGCTGGGGGTCTCCTCAGGGAAGGAGGAACCCACTGGGTTTGCCTACTTTAGGGACAATTAATGACAAACACGATGCACCAGCACCACCTGGGTGTTGCTACAGCCAGAAAGGAGGGAGCCAAAGGGTTAAGGAACAGATCAGTGCCTGTCATCAACAGCCCTGGATGCGCCCCAAGTCTCCAGGGTTGGTACCTGGGTACCTGCCCCTGTCTCTGGGGTGGAGTCCTCCTAAACCACAGGGCAGCCTCGCCTGCATTCCTGCTCCCTGAGTGACAGCTCGGCAGCAGCTCCTCCAGCCCCAGCCTTGGCAGGAGGAAAGATGCCTCCTGCAGGGCCAGGTCAGACTCGCCCTGGAAATCTCCTTACTTAGTAGAAACAGGTCGAGGAGCCAGGAGCCAAGCGCTTGGCACCGGCGGCTGTTTTGCTGGAGATGTTTAGGAGTGAAATTGCCAGCTTGCATCTCCTCAGATGTCTGAGCAATATCCTAGCACGGAATTAGGCAGGTAATAAGGGCTTGGAAGCAGGAACAACCACAGCTGGATTAAGATACAGGCACTTTGCTCAGCTGCCTGGCTCGCAGAGAGTCGGGATGACATCAGGCTCTGCTTTCGCTTGGTAAAAGTATTTCTGGCACTGTTTGCAAAGAGGAGCTGGAAGGAGAGCTGCTGCTCCAGTGGCACTTCCCAAATCCAAAGGCAGGGTCCAGCAGGGGGAAAAGCAGCCATTGGTATTGCTGGAGCCAGCAGGAAGACTCCAGAGGCAGGCCCTCTATCCTGGTATTTACACCAGACATTCAATGGTGATTTGTGACACCATGAGCTCCAAGTGGGAATGGGAATAGGAGAGGCCAATGCTACAAGTTGCCATCTGGCTCCAGTTCTCTGTGGGATCAAGCCAGGTGAAGGCTGGTTATAATTGACCCCAATTCCACAAATAGCCCCAATTGGTGCTAAATAGCAGCTCCAAATCCTCTTGGAATGGTCCCAGGTGTCCTGTGGCCTGGGATAGGAACCTTTTAGCACCCCTGTCCTCCCTCCAAAGAGCCCCCAGAGCATCTGTCAGTCCAAGGAGCTGAAAAGGTCTGGATCAAGTTCTTAATTCTCCTGGATGGACACAATGGGAGCTGTCAGCACACAACAGCTCCTGGGCTGGCACCGTCAGAGGGACCCAAGTGCTAAAACACCACCTGGATTTGCCAGGGAAAGTTGACTCTTGGGGAGGGGCAAAGCTGTGGTCGGGTTTTTTTTCCTTTGTAAAAAGGTTAAACTCAGGGAAGGGAAGGGACCTTAATGACCATCTCATTCCAACCCCCTGCCATGGGCAGGAACACCTTCCACTAGCCCAGGTTGCTCCAAGCCCCGTCCAACCTCACAGGACCATGTCTGGGACAAGTTTCCTTGCTTTGATGTGCATCCCCCAGCCCCAGTGGCCCTCAGGGACTCTGGGCTCCAATGCTGGCTCTCCATCCAACCCTCCAGAGGCACCAGGGCACACGGAGCACGAGGGGAGCAGCCCAGCCCCAGCCCCATCTCCAGCCACACCGGAGAAGGTCCCACACCCACCCCAACGTGGTGCCCAAAGGCCAGCCCCCAACATCAGTTCCTCTTCCTACTCCTTGGCAATGTCCCACAGCCGTGGCTCCTAGGGAAGGTTCCACAGCCCTGCCACGGCTCCTTGAGAACGTTCCTGAACCCTGCCATGGCTCCTTGGAAAGGTCCCACACCCCTGGTGTGGCTCCTGGGACATCCATCAGGGCTGCCCTGGGAGCGCTGGGATGCTGCCAGGGAGCGGCTGTCCCGCTGGGCAGCCAAGGACCTGTCACCGGCCCTGCCAGAACCAACAACAAAGATGAATGGGCCTATCACCCTAAATGGCCCTTAATGGGCTGCAGGAGGCCACCGGCCCCACGTGTGAATTCCTCCCTAATCGCTCCAAATTGTCCAATTTGTTGCAGAGCTGGGAAGGAACTCGAGGTGCAGAGTTTTCTTGGTCACCGGCCCCGCATGGAAATAATTTTGCACTTGTGGGGAGGTTTCCTGGAGAAAATGGAGTGGGGAAAAAGAAGCAGTGAAGGGAAAGGGGGAACTTTCAGCTGAACAACTGGGGCTTTTCATAATTTTTCACTTAATGCTCCTTGTCTTGAGGAGGGGAGAAAGGACAAGGATCTAAGGAGGTTGGATGGGAGCGGATGGGACAGGGAGGTTCCAGGTGGGGGTTAAGAACAGCCTGGATCCAGCATTGGGAATACCCGGAGAGCAGGATGAGACCCTGCCCACGGGAGTTCCATGAGGTGAAGCTGAAACAAAAAGGAATTCAGGGGTAAAAAGAGCCTTAAGAAAGAACTTCCATGGGTGCCAGGATATCCATGAGGATTCAGTGCTGGGACAGTGATGCAGAAGGTGGGTTCCTCCTGCATCTTATGAGTTTCTCCCCCTCTGGAAGCTCCAGCTCCTGGAGGCACTTGTGGAGAGAAGAATTTCCCTTTCTGGCACCATCAAAGCTTGGGGATGAGGCCTGTGCACACCGAGAATGCACCTAAAAGGTGTGGAGTTGGAAAAGGTCTTATTTTGGGGAGAGAGAAATGATTCAGAGGGTTTTCAGTGCCTAAAACTGAAATTTGAGAAATGCGAGTTGAAGCTCCCATGTGAGTCAGGGCAACCCAGTGAGGCTGGGCCAAGCACTTGGTAAAACATGGAAAATCAGTTTGGCTGATGGAAAGGCCAGCACAGGCAGCAGCACAGGCAGCAGGCCTGGGGAAGGTGGTTGATCCCAGAGCACCCATCTGCCCCAGCAGGGAGATTAAGTCACACCTGCAGCCTGAATGGCACTGGGGAGATAACAACCGGCTTCCTGCCCCCTTTATTCCAAATTAAGCTCCTTAACCCCCCTTTTAAAGCCCGGGCTACCCCCTCCTCTCCAGCCCCCCGGGACCATCCCTGTGTCACACCCGCTATTGAAAAGCCCCATTGTTCTGCCCCTACCTCCTTCACCTCTCTCCTGTGATCAGCTGCTATGGCTCTAATTATCCTGCTCCCTGCCTTCTGGACTATCAAGACATTCAATCAAAGGTCACCTGGGTCATCTTTCATTGGGAAGAAGAGACGTCACTGGGAAGGTAAAGTTTCGGGAGCGTCCTTTGATGCTGAGCTGGCAGGAATTACAGTCCAGCTCTCCCAGAATATTCACCTCTGGTGGTTGCTCTGAGGCACTGAAAGGTCCCTCTCTTGAGCTATTTTTTTTTTTAATTATTTATTTACTTTCTTGTTAATTATCAAATTATTGAGGATTCTGCAAGTCCATCTAGAAACAAGAGTGGCCTCTTGGAAAACAACTGTCACCCTCCCGGGCCCATCCAGGTGTCAGTGCAGGTCCTGCTGACACCTTGTGTCCTCCTGGCTCTTTTGGACCACGATCTTGAGTCTTCTATTGATTTTGGCTTTTAAACACTCCCAGGCACATGGTGGGATTTTGGGGTGTCCTGTGCAGGGCCAGGAGCTGGACTTGATGATCCCACTGGGTCCCTTCCAACTCAGGATATTCTGGGATTTTATAACTCCAGTTTGGGTCTTTCCAACTTGATGGGGAAGGATCTGCTGTGCTCCAAGGTCTCCTGGGAGGAATTCACCATTCCTGTGCTCCAGAGCCATTGTGGAAGAGCCATCACAGGCAACTCAAGTTGAAGACTGTTGGAGGCACCCCTCACCATGTCCAGCCAGAGCTTTTAAGGAAAAAAAGACTCAAGAGCAGCCAAATGGAAAGGAAACTTTCATAAAAGTTCAGTGCAACAGGAGCTCAGAGCTTGGATAAATCGGGGAGCTCATTTGAAGACTCTCGAGGCTGAAAAGCCTCCCGGGAGTGACTCTGTCCCTGGGCACTCTGTAGGGACATTCTGCCTCTTCCTGCCCAACATCCTCATCCCAGAAACCCCAGACAGGGTCAGGAAGCAGCCAAAGCACTTCAGCTTCCCCCATCTGAGGAAGGGAGTTGGTTTCTCCTTGTGCAGCTGATGAGACCCAGGACAGAAGCGCCCTCAGTGCAGGGTGTCATCTCCTGTCCAATTGCACAGAGAAAGAGATTCCAGCCCAGCTCCAGGAGGATCACAGTGTGAAGGGAAGGACAGTCTGGATGTGCTCCATCATCCCTCCTGAGACTTCCAGGGACTGGAGGTTGAGAACTTCCCAATCCATGTGGAGTTTGAGACTCGTGGCTGGAAGAGAAATCACTGGCTGGACTCAGACTCACCACACACCCCTGGGACAAGGTTTATCCAATCTGGAACCATCTTCTTCTCCAGTTTTGCTTCCCTTCCTTCCACCCTCTTCTTCCTGCTCCTTTGAAATCCACAGCTTTATGGAGGTGCCAAGGCTTGGCACATTCTCTATCCTGCTTCCCTCTATTGTCTCCTTTTCTCTCAGATAAGACTCTTCCACTTTGAACAGGAGAGAAAAAGAAAGGGCCAGGAGAGAAAAGAAAGAATCACCCAAAATGTCCTGGAGGGATTTGGTTATGACCCACTATTCTTGGGGAAAAAAAAAAAAAAAAAAAAAAAGCTCAGACATCAAAGCAACAGAAAACTGGAGAGTTAATCAATGTTTTTACCTGGAAAAGCCTCCCCAGGTGATGTGTTTCCCTCAATACTGGTATTTTAATTCAGAAAACAGTGATTTCAAGGGAATTTCAAGGGAATGTTTGAATTAAAAAGACGGGAAACACTCACTAAAACCTCACTGTTTCCACTTCTGAGATGGCACAAGTGAATCCCGAAAGACAACACGGACAATAAAAGGGGATTAAGGAAACACAATATATGAGGAAAGACTTGGTGCGTCCTCACACCAGGAAATACCATTTGGCCCTGGGCAAGGAGGCTGGAAAGTGCTGGTTTGGTAAGGAAGGGAAGAATTGTGTCCACTCTGTGGCAAATGGAGTGGACTGACACGGCCCAGGCGCAGCAGGAAGGTGTAGAAATGGGGCAGAGCAGCCCTGGGTTATCCTACAGACCCCAGAAGGAGCAGAGAAGGAGTCCAAGATCTCTCCCACCAGAGAGACAAGTGGTGCCCAGGCTTCCCCTGGCATCCAGAGGATGCAAAGTGGGATGAGCCACCCTTTGGAGGCATCCAGGGGTGCGTGCAGGAGCCTCCAGAGGCTGCACTCCTGACTCAGTCACCTCTGGGAGGAAAACCAGGTGGCAATGAGCCCTTGGGGTAAAAGTGCAGGTCCACAACAAGGGGTTTCCCCTCCTCTTTCCCAATTCCTTGGCTCAGGGAAGGTTTCCACCTGTTCCACCAAAGGGATGGGAACCCTCTGGTCCTGCTGGTGAGTGGGGCTGAGGTAAGACCCAGCCCAGGTGTGCTGGGGATGCTCTGAACTAGTCCGGGTGGGATGGGGATTCTCTGAACCAATCCAGCTGGGATGGGAATGTTCAGTCTCAGCCCAGGTATCTTGGGGATGCTCAAAACCAACCCAGGTGTGCTGGGGATGTTCTGAGCCAGCCTGGACACCCCTATCCCAGGGGAGGATCATGCTGGAATTCTGCAGACTAGAGGGGACACTCATTCATGTCCCTGTGCCCATGTGAAGAATTCTGGAATTTTTCAAGGAGAAGCCACACGTTGTTTAAAAAAAAAAAAAAAAGGGCACAAAATCCTGACATCAATAAGTTTGGAAAGGGAAAAGAGACAAGACTTGATCTGATTGTGTGGGAGAACATAAATCACAAGGGACTTGGTGCCAGGGAATCGATCCCAACCGTGGCTGCAGGGGCTGGAAAACCTGTGGATTTCTATAATTCCTGTCGATTCTGGGGAGCAGGGGAGCAAAGAGAGGATGGGGTGGGATGCAGCCAGCAGGGCTGGGGGAAGGAAGGGCCGCCTGTGCCTTTAATTTCTGCAGCCCAGGTTTTAGAACTGCAGCTTTGCTTGGAATGCTGCTGAGTGTGTAGCCCTGGGACAAGTTCGATCCCTTTGATTTGGCAGACTGGAGCCTCTGCAGGTTGCTTTGTGGGTGCATTTCATAAGAAAACAGAGGAGGCAGCAGTCCTGCCCTGCAACAGCCTCCAGACATTCTGGCCCGGGTGCTGCCAACGCAACAGCCAAGAAAGGCACCGCCTGGAAGAGTGGAGTTTCAAGAAAGCCTTCTCCGGTCGGGATGTTTGCCCAGCTTGCAGAAACCTTGGCTGCAGCCTGGTTTCTCCATTCAAGGCTGAAAGGTTCCTGCAGGTAATTACACAAATTCTGCCTCCCTGCCCCCTCTCTTCCATCAGCCTTTGCTGCTCAGCGGTGCTGGGATGGAGCAGGAACATGCACGTTATGGGAACTGCAGTTGCAATTCAGATTTCCCAGGATGGAGCCTCAGCTCCACCACGAGGAGCAGCAGCACCCAGAGGTGCAGCTCTCCGAGGCCCAGCCCCCGTGCCCATCCGTGCAGCCTCCAGAAGTATTTTGACACAAACACCTGAGAGAACCTTAAATCCAGGCCCTGAGATGGGTAAATACAAAAAGTGGGATTTTCTGATGGCCCCAGCGGGATCTTATCTGGGGATGCCCAGAGTCCAGCCCAACACCAGAGAGGGATCCTTGGGGTCTTTTGCCTTTTTGTGGATTCACAAAATCCCCAAGCTGGGAGGGACCCCCAAGGATCATGGAGTCCAGCTCCTCACTGGAAAACAGAACTGAGTTTCCTTTGGGCCAGGCCGTGGATTTAGGAAGGAAGCACCACGGGCACCTTGTCACGTGAGGGTGTAAATTCACGTGTTGTGATCCAGTGCCAGGCAAATTCTCCCTGGCTGGAAAGGATTAACAACGTGCCCTTGGGGTGACTCAGCCTTTCCTTGGAGCCCTTAATCCCTGTTGCTCCCCAGCCCCTCTAGACTGTGGAGCATCCTCAGGAACCTGTGCAGACGAATCTGTGTTGAGTGAGTGTCCCAACAGGCCTGTGATTCCCTCTTCCAAAAGATGTTCAGTGCTGGACACTGGGAAATTGGTCGGGCGATGGGAAGCAGCAGGTGATGTTCCTGTGGGGATGCTGTTCCTGTAGGGATGCAGGGTGTGATGCATCACCCCACCCCACACGTATCTCCCAGAGCAGAAGGAGGTCTGAGCCCAGCACGATGCAAATGCCAGTGTCCCTCTCCAGAGAGTTCCTTGTCCAAGTAAATCAGGCTGGAAGTGGAGCTGAAACAAAATCCTGTCTGCAAACACCTGAAAAAGCTGGAAAAGTTTGAGGCCAGCTCCAGAATCAAAGGCTTGGCCCCAAATACATCAGCGCTCATGGAAAGACTCCCATGGCCTGGCCTGGATTTTCCATTAGGTCTGCAAAGCTGGGGCCGAGTGCTGCATCACTCTGGCTCTCTCACATCCCAGGAAGGTTCCCTGGCTCCGAGTCCTGGCTTTCCTCCCTCCCCAGACTGGCAGCCCCCGGATCTGGATGTGCTGCTCCAAGCACCCGCACCCTGACTCACATATCCCCCCTGTCTCCAGTCAGAGGGGCAGGAATTCCTGTGCCTGGAGAAGTCCTTGGCAGGTTCAGGGGGCTGCAGGGATTGCTGTGGGATGGGAGACATTCCAGGCACCCACCACTTTCCCCGGGAGAGTTGCAGGTCACTGTTAATCATTGCCTTGGCTCATCTGGGCATCGAAAGGGCCAAGCAAACATTGGGCTGGAGTGAGATCAGGGCAGAAAGAGCCAGGTGGGGTCTCTAGGGCTCTGAACTGCCCTGGCAAAGGATTTGCTTCTTGGCACAGGCTGGTATCACCAAGCTGGCATTGCTCCTGCCAGGTCCTTCCCATGTCCCATGGCTGATTCTCCCCTAGCAGCGCACGGAGCTGGTGTCCCCCAGGTCCTGAGGGGGTCAGAGAAGCCCTTCAGGCTTGTGTGGAGCTTTTCATGCCAAAAACAACTGCAGCCAGCAGTAGGTAAGTTGGAATCCAAGGGAAAAGCTCGGAGTAGCCGTGGCCAAGGCTGTCCTGCTGTTCCTCCAGGAGCAGGCAGACTGAGAAGACCGTGGTCTCCAGCTCTCACAGACGTGCTGGTGTCCCAACCCAATCCCTTATGGAGGTGCCCACAGGCCACTTCCACACTGTACAGTGTCATTCCTGATAAAACCTTTTCCCTGCTTCCATCCAGAGCCTGGTAAAGCCAGGAAGCTCCAAGCCATGGTGCTCACGGGCCTGACTCAAGCACTGCAGCGGTGCCGGAGTGTGGCCGGGGAGCAGGATGGGTGAAGGGAGGAGTCAGGGAACATGTTTTACAAGAGGGTTACACAACCCTGCACCTGGCACAGAGGCCTCTGGCTTCCTCACGGGTCCCCCCGCCTTTTAATAAGGACAAGGAGTCCTGCACATGGTGCTGTGGGGAGTTTTGCCTTTCCCTGATTAAATGTGCTGTAAATTAGATTTCCAGGGGGAAATGTTAAGATAGAGGCAGAGGGAGGTGTCCCATAAGGATAAGAACAAACCTGGGGGATAAGACAGGGAAACCAGGTGCCCACCAGGCACATGGGAAGGGGCCTTCTGGGCCACCATGTCCAGGTACGACAGGAACCTGGAAAAAGCTGTGAAATCCTTTTCCTAAGTGCCATCCGGGGTTTTACCCCCTCCTCTTCTGACTTGGACACTTGGAGAGTTGGAAAACTCATCACCAGCAATCACAGGTCACTGCTGTCCAGTTCTTCTCCCCACCCTGCCTTTGGAGAAGCTCAAGAAAGGGGGATGGAGGAGACGGCCCGTTCACACCCGTGTCTAGGGCTCTGCTGGCACATCAGTCCCTCCACAGGGCAAACCTGCAGTGTGCGGAGGGACAGCTCTGCTGGCTGTACCTGGGCAGCCCCAGGAGTCACCCAGGCTCTGATACAACCAGTTCTTCTCAGAGCTGAACCTTGCCCTGCACCTCGTTCTGCTGGTAACCTCGGCGCTTTCCGCCAGGCAGTTTTGGTCGTACGACCTCCTGGCTTTGTGTTCCCAAAAACCCCACGGCTCAGCCTCTCGGATCCTGCTGCTCCCAGCCCCTGGCAAGACCCCAGAGTGTCCAGGGGGACAAGGGACCACAGTGGTGGCTTGGGGAGGGCTTTGATGTTGGTCACCAGCAGTGAGGGCGCCGGTGCCACGCCGGCGCGGCTGGAGCTGGAGCGGAGCCCGGAGATGCTGCCACGTTTCCCAGGGCTGTCGTCACCCCCTGCCCATCCCCTCCTGCCTGACTGGGTGTCCTTCGGGATATCTGTGTGGGATTTGGGCAGCACCAGGAGCAACGTGACCCCGCTCCCTGGCTGGGGCTTCCTGGGGCTGCCACAACACAAATCATAAATAATAATTAGGCCGGGCTCAGCTGCCAGAGGAGTGGCTTGGCTGCAATCACCGAGCCCGGCGTGGGCCTTGCTTATCCCAGTGAACCGGGACGGGGAGGAGGAGGAGGAGGGAAGAGGAAATCCACTGCAAACACCCACCCTCTTCCTCCTGTGTAGGAGGGAATGTGCAGAGCGAGAGTCGAGGCACCGGCTCGTTTTCCTTCTGATACAAAGCCAATTGCTGCTCTGGAGCCGCTCCTGGGATGAGCTGGGCCTGGTGTTTACATGAATTATTATTATTCATTAAGATTATCTTGTGGTTAAAACACGGCAGAGGGAAGTGAGCGATATGTTCCTGGCTCTGCTGCCGACTCTGAGCATGGCCCTGGGCAACTCACTTTCCCTCGTTCCTTGCCGGAAATACATACGTTTTCGAGCGAACAAACAGCAGCATTGAAATGAGAGGAAAATGACACAGATTATGAACATCTGCATAAATACCTGATCAACATCCAAAATCCTACAGAGAAACAACAACACAGCTCAGTCTCCACTGCTGTTGTTCCTTTTATTTGCTAATGTAGCCCTGAATGGGGCTCGGTGGAAGTGTTGCAGCAATTGCTGGGGGCCTCAGTTTTCAGCTCATATTCAGTTCATATTCTCTCGGGGAGAGTGAGGAAAAGGAACGGGATGCTCACAAGTTTTCCAGTCCAGAAAAGTTGAGGGAATAGGGATGAATATATTAAACCTGTGAAAAGGAAAAGCCTCGCAATGAAAAGGGAGGGTGCAATGAAATATGGGATTCCTTGATGTGGCCTGGCCACTTCGCGCCATTCATGTGGCCTTGGGAGTTCTTGCTGAATCCAAATTTGGGGGGAACTCTCCGGCCTCCCTCTCCCCATGTGACAGCCATGGGAGCAGGGAGAGATGAAGGGGATCCCAGCCAGCTCCTGGATGGGGTTCCCTGCTCTGCTTTCCCCGTGGGGGATGAAAGCAGCTTCCTTCTGCCCAAATCTGACAATTTTACATCAAATAAAAGGCCCGGGTTGCCTTTCAAAGAAGTAAAAAAAAACCAAAACCAAAACCAAAAAAACCCCCAAAATCAAACCCAACTATTTTAATTGACTCTCCCTGCTCTCCCTGAGGGGAGGGAGGAGAAATGATGCAATCCAAGGAGGGAGGTGGGGACAGGGGCAGGAGCACGAACTGGATCCAGTTTTGGGAACCAAATGGCTGAGAATGTCCTCAGACCCTCTACCCTAGGGGCTGAGCATGTCTCAGGTAGGAGGGTGCTGCATTCTTTTCCCTACATGATTTATGGAGATCCCTCCAAAAACCCTGCTCTGCTTTCTGCACATTTCCTCCCTCAGCTGGGGCATCCTTTAATTATCCTGTTTGTAAATTTGCAATTAATTAATTAGCCCGTGTCTGAAAGGGCTTAGAAAATGTAAGTGTGGCTGGGTATTGTTAATGTCAAGTTCAATTATTATCATTAAATATTTATCTGGAGCTGTAAGCAGTGGCTGGTGCCTGAGAGAGATTAAGGGAGATACTGTTCCTGCCTGGAAGGGCTTGTCATCCAAATGAGACAGAGGGAGAACACAGAGATTGACAAAAGGAAAGGATCGAGATGGAAAGGATTGAGAGACTGTAAATAAAGATAATTGTGAGTCACACTGTAAGCAAACACCTCCAAGCAGGAGGTGGAGAGAAGCAGAAGAGGGACCCAGGTGGATCAGACCTGTCGAGATGCTGCTTTGGGGGGGTGTGAGGAGCTCCCTGGGGAGGTTTGGATACCTGGCACTGTCTCTCTGCAGGGTAATTTGGAATATGGAGAAGGCTCAGGGTAGCAGGTTCTGCCCCAAACTCCCTGCAGGTAAATGCAGAACACAAATCCCCTCCCAGCCCCGTGGGCTCTGGGCAGGAGGGAGCAGCCGGATGGATCCCCGCGTGGAGCAAGGGGGATGTGGAGGCTTTGCAGCAGAATTCCAGCAGACACAGAAGTGCCCCATGACTTTTGGAACTCTCAGGGAGGGGCAGCTTTGTCCCCACAGAGCAGGATTAACATGCCAGCCCTTCCCTCTCCTCCACGCACCTCACCAGCCCCTTCCCTGCTCCCTGGCCCGGCTCCAGGCATGGCTGGGATCTCTGGGCAGGAGGGAGGCGGCTCTTTTGAACCCCAATGTAGCTGAGGGAGGTTTGGCAATGGGAATGCCCACTGAGGGTGGGGTGAACCCCTTTTCTGCCCACCTGGATCTGTGTCCCTGCGTCCCTGCCACCCCAGCGAACACTCCCTGGGTGACACGCTGCCTCCGGGACGGCCTTGCCCAACGATCCTGTGGTGAGAGGAAAACAAACAAGGATCCCGTGCTCCTCACTGCACGTTGGGAGGTGACATGGTCACAAAAATACGGGAGAGCAGATTTGCCAAGAGGGGAGCAGGAGTGAGCAACAGAGGAGCTGGTTTCCTCC
This sequence comes from Myiozetetes cayanensis, assembly GCF_022539395.1. Taxonomy (NCBI): domain Eukaryota; kingdom Metazoa; phylum Chordata; class Aves; order Passeriformes; family Tyrannidae; genus Myiozetetes; species Myiozetetes cayanensis. Next base: position 1,180,001 of record NW_026087577.1, read on the forward strand.
ACGTGTTCACTCCGTGGCCTGGTGCAAATTTGGGTTTTCTCTTGGTTAGGAATCTGAAAACAACAGTTCTGCTCCTCTGGGCACTGAGAGCTGCTCCAGATGGGTCCAGGTCCTGAATCCCCACAGGAATCACACAGGTCTGTCCTGTATCCACTCACAGGTTCTGTCACTGGGACTTAGGAATCACAGAATCACGCACTGGTTTGGGTTGGAGGGAACTTAAAGCCCATCCAGTGCAGCCCCCTGCCACGGGTCAGGACACCTTCCACTAGCCCAGTTTGCTCCAACCTGGCCTTGGACACTTCCAGTCACAGCTTCTCTGGGAAATCCATTCCAGTCCCTCCCCACCCTCCACTTGGGACAAAGAGAGCTGGGTGGAAAACAATCCTCAATTTTCTGGCCTTGGCTGCAGCTGTTGGTATTAAACTAGCCAGAGCGATGAGAAATCGTCCTGGGTGATAAGCACCGTGTAGATAAATTGGGTTATAATGAGTCTTTAATGGTTATCTGGTGCTTTATAATGCCAAAGAACTAATCAAACATTAATTAATCCTTACAATGGCCCTCTAAGCATTATCCTAGAGATGGGGAAGCCGATGGTGCCTTGCCCAGGGCAGGAGCCTGAGGGTTTGTGACCCCTTTCTGGTCCCTGCCCGCGTCCACAGTGCCTGACCTGGATTTCTGAGGCACATCAGACTGGAGGGAGGCAGGGAGGGGCATGTTGAAATCCCGGGAAGCTGTGTTTACTGGAAGCAGCCTCCACACGGATGCCACACGCTGGGATGTGGCAGCCTGGTCAGAGGTGACACGTGGTGGCCGAGGTTGCCGTGTCCAGCTCAGCCAGCCATCAGATGGAAGGAATGCAGCAGGGCATCCAGTGACATCCACGCTGGGATGAACCCTCTGGATTTAGAGACAAAGCAGGGAGGGGAAAAAAACCAAGTCAGAATGGGCAAAGCAGCCTCCCAAAATCTGCTGCCAGCGAGTCCTTGCAGGGTTTCTCCTGCCCTGCCACTGCCCACATGGCCTTGCCTTAAATACTTTCTGGGGGAGATCCAAATCCCTGAAAACCAACAGCCTGGAGAGGCTCCATGGGCTGGATTTTGCTTCACCAGGGCTGGCCCAGGACTCCAGTGGGCTAAAACATGGACTAGCTGGTTCCTGATCCAGAGCCAACTCCTTTAAAGCCCATTCAGGTCCATCCCTATCCTGCTCCAGCCCCGGCAGGGACTAAACACTGGCATTCCCGCAGATAGGGAACGTGATCCCACAGATCCCAGCTGTGTCCCTGTGGTTTTCTCTCCCCACCAGGCTTGTCGACATGGAGCCACTCTGGAAAATTAATTCAAATGAACTAAAAGCATGAATTTGAAGTTGATCAGTTAAAGCCCGTTAAACTCATGATTCAGATTTGAGAATGAAAATGGGTTCAATTTAATCTGGTTCAACACACTCTCCAAGTAAATTAAACCAAACCACATTAAAGTCATTTTAATTCTCAATAGGCATGTTTAATGTGGTTTAATTTATTCACTTTCAAAGTGAATGCAGATTAACTCTCCCGAATGTCCCCAGGTACACAAACCCTGCTGCAGGAAGCGAAGATGTGATTTAAGTCCACCAGTAAAACCCATCAGGAGTTTGGATCTGGACTGGGACCAAGCCCTGATTTAACACTCCCTCCCAGGTAAATCCACACTGCAATTCCAGGTCTGGAAGCAGCAGGTAACTGTCACCTGGAAGGATTCGGGACTCCAGGAGGATTCAGGGACCCTCTGGATGTTGGGATGAGCGTGTGGGGCAGCCCAGATCCTTCGGATGGGTTTTGTCCGGAGCTGGGAGCATCCCTGCCGGACCAGCTGAGATGCTGGGATGCCATCTACAGGGATAATCCAGCTCAGCACAAGGTCCACGGGGCACACTCAGCTCCCTGGAATCCAGGGCCGAGCACATCCCAGGAGTCAGAGCCTGGCACACTGGGATGAGCTCAGGAGCTCAGGCCTTTGTGTGGCTGCTCAGAAAGGAGTTCTTTGCAAATGCAGAGCCTGGGGTGGATGAATGTGGAGCTGTCCTGGAAATCCAGACCTCCAACTGCTTCAAAGGTATCAGCCAGGCAGCTCTGAGCACTTCCAAGAGCAGAACAGGCTTCTCCAAGCACATTTTTCCAGCATGCTCCATTCCCTCCAACAAACCATCCCTTTATCCCACAAGAGCACAGCACCAGCTCTGGTGCTAGTGGGAAATCACTGATCCATGAGGAATCAGCTCCTGATCCCAGTGAGGAAGGTGAGGGACTGAGAGGGCACCATCCCTTTACCAAACCTCTGCTCAGCCAGCACTGCCAACCCCACAGGGTCCTGTCAGTGGGATCAGTGTGGCTGAGGGCTTGGAAAACTGAGCCTGGGGCTTAAGTCCCTTCTTACCTTCAGCTGGGCTTAGTGCCAGGGCGCTTTCTATGCACACGAAGGTTCGCAGGATTTTGTGCCAGTGTGTACTTAACCCCAGAGGTAAATAATAGCTCTGCATTCAGCCGGTAATGCCATTAATTGCCCTCACATTACCTTTCCCTTTCAGGCTGCACAGGAGGAATCCCAGCCGGGTGTCAGGGCAGGATCAGAGATGGCCCCTGAGCTGCACATTTTTTGTCCTGAGCAGGAGCCCTGGTGAGGTTGAAACTTCACAGATCCTGTCCAGCTCCAGGCTCCTGGTTTTCTCAGCCACGTGCCAGCTTGGGCTTTGCCTCCCATCCCGTTGGACTTGATGATATTGGAGGTCTTTTCCAACCTTAATCATTTCTGATTCTATAAACCCTCCCTGCAGGGGCACCAGGAGTTCACACAGGTCACGGATTTCTCTGCACACACACACCGAATTCCTGCTACACTCCCCCTTACCCCAGACAGGCAGCTTGGGCTCTAAAAGGGCAGTGGACACCCCATCCCTGGAAGTGTCCAAGGCCAGGTTGGACGGGGCTTGGAGCACCCTGGGCTAGTGGAAGGTGTCCCTGCCCATGGCAGAGGTGGGACTGGATGGGCTTCCACTCCAGACCAGCCTGTGATTCTGTGATAAATGACTTTAGGCACCCAGTCCTCTCCTCCCAAGCTCTCCTCATCTCTATCCATCTCACAAGGGAGCAGGGAGGTTTTTCCTCTATGGTCTTTTCCCTTGGCTACTCACAGACTGCAGCACCAGGAGTCCCACAGCCACCCTGGACCTCCAGTGTCTGGGAAATCCATTACAGCCCCCAAAACAAGGAGAGCTCTGGTTGGATCAGTCCCAGGGCAAGGACAAGGGGCATGGAGAGGGAGAAGAAGTAGCCCAGAGTATCTTGCTACTCAGGGGCTTAACTGAGGGTGCATTTGTGGGCTGCTGAGTAATTAGGGGAGAAGATCTTTATCAGCTGCGATCTGGGGCTGGGTGGTGGTTCCTGCTGTTGATATTGTGGCAAAGTGATTAAGAGGAGAGAGGAAAACAAGTGTGATCCCTGCAGCCACTGCTGGGGTCCTGGCACCCCTTGGCTGACTGTGATCCCATGGGATCAGCAGCTGGACAAGGCTCAGCCCTCACCCTCAGGGTCTGAGCACCAGGATGGTGTTTCCTTGCACCCCCTTGGGAGCCCAGGGCCTTGGATCACACTCACACTCCCTTCAGGCCTTCCAAGTCCTCCCAGTATAACCTCATGTGCTCCACTGCCCTCTGCCAGCACGGGCCTGCCCCTGGCAGCTCCATTCGTGGGGCAGCACCTGCTCTGTTCTTAACACCATCCTCCCTCTGCTCCTTCTGTCCCCCAGCCGGGCTGACACAGCCACGGGTGAGGCATTAGGAGAGCTGAGATCTCCTCCCAGCTCCTGTCAGGAGGAGGATGATGGTGATGGAAAGGACATGCTGCTTTCTGTCCCCATTTCCCCACAGGATCATGTGCAGGGCCAGGGCGTGTTGTTATTCCTCACTCTGCTCAGTACAGCACCAAACCCCACCAGCCCTTCTCCACAGGGGCTTTAAAGCCACCTAAACCACTTGCTGTCACAGTCATTCCTTGTCCCCTCCCAGCCGCAGCAATCCCACTGGCCTCGTTGCTCCATGGATCCCACCTCCATCCCACCGGCTGGACGGGCTGCAAGCGGTGCCACCACCAGCACCTCGTGTCCACCCTGGCCTGGGGCACCTGACGTGCTGCTCTTCATTCCAGCGGGATGAAGAGTCCTGCGAGTTTCCATGGGCTGACCTTGCATCACCAGCAGGGAATTTCTCCGGGGCGCTTTGCTGGGAGCAGTAAATCAATCCCTGCGGTAACCTGAGCCCAGTTCCATCCCGTGCCTGCCGATGTGGTCACCCAGAAACTGCCCTTGTCCTGCGCACCAGCCAGCCCCAAACCAGCGCAGCAGCAAAGGGGCTGCTTGTGCACGGGGCTGGGAGTGCTCTGTCAGCACTTGGGAACGCGGGGCTCGCCAGGAGTCCCAGCAAACTCCACCGCCGAGCCTCATCTCCCTGGCAATAACAAGGAGAGGGGGGCCGCTCTCCCCCCAGACATCAGCGTGGTGTCTCCGCAGCTCTCCCAGCACGGGCTCCCTGGGCGGGCTGCGGCGGGGAGAGGCAGCGCTGGGCTCCGCGCTGGCTCCGGGGAGCCTGTCCCGGCTCCCGGCGGGGAGGGAGCCAGATCAGCCGCATTCCAGGGCACGAGGTGCCCTGTGAAGTGGGAAGGCCCCGGGCCAGACCGCTCCTAAATCCTGAAGGTGCCAGAGCGGTGTGGGTTGGAAGAACAGGTCGGGGCTGCGATGGGAGCGTGGGGACGGTGTTTGTGCTCCGCGGTTGGGAAAGAGGGGAGGGGGCAGGGAGGGAGGGCGTGGGGGCGGCAGTGGGACCTCGGATGTCACCTCTGCACCTGAGCCATGCCCTGGCGGTGCAGCGCTGGCACAAACCACTGGGACTGAGGAGGGAGGAGGAGGAGTGATCCAGAGGGGTTGTGCTGTGCGTTGGGCGGAGGACACCCATGCTCGGTGCTTGTGGGGAGCACAGGGATGATGGCACGGGGCTAAGCCCAGCTTAGCTGGCCTGGGTGGACTTATTCCACCTTGGTACCACGCTGACCCACTCCTCTGGCATCGGGATTTGCACCTGGCAGGCTTGGAGTCTTGGGAAAATGACTGTTGTGGAGAAATGGGTTTCAGAACTATTGGGAAAAGGACCATTTGGGCACAAAATTGTGGAGAAATGGGTTTTAGACAGGCTCGAAGGGGGTAAGTTTGGTACCAGGAGTGATCCCAGTGCTGATCCCTAAAAGCTGAGATGCCACAGGGTATTCTGGCTGCCCCATCTCTGGATGTGTCCAAGGCCAGGTTGGACAGGATAGTGGAAGGTGTCCCTGCCCATGGCAGGGGTGGGACTGGATGGGTTTTAAGGTCTCTTCCAACTCAAATCATTCCATGATTCCATGACCCTGCAGGCTTCTGGCTTCTGGACAAGGATCTCCCTTGGGCCCCAAGGATCTCCCTTGTCTCGAGGAGGCACAGACAGACCAAGATCCGGGGAGGATGAAAGATCCCTCCTCAAGCCTCAGAAGCAGGACTGTGCTCCTGCTACGCCTTCCCTGCAGCGGGATGAGCCTCACCCTCCCCAAAACCACAGAGCCCCGGCACACCCCACCCTGGCACCCTCCATGCAGCCCCACATAATTGCCCCAGCAGCGAGTCATTCCCGCGGGAGCATCCCGACAGCCGGCATCTCACCACACCATCACAACCAGGGACTGAGGGAGAAGGCTCACATTTCTTTACCAACAAACTTGAAAGCACTTAATAGCAACAATAATAATAATAAAGAAAAACAAATAAAGGTAAGAAAATGATACCTTCCAGCCAAGGCTTCATGTCCAGAGGGATCCTGCTCCCGCTCCTGCCTGGCCAGAGTGGTTTGCCCATTCCTGGGGCCTTGCCAGGGTGTTTCCGTTAGGAGGGGGAACTGATTGGGTGAGTCAGGTGGTGCTTTGGCATTTACTGCATATTTACTGGGTGCCCAGAGGCAGCTGCCTCTTCCAGACGTTCCCATCTGCTTTGCCAGGTGGGTTATGCCCTCAGAATGCATCTTTTCCTTGTTCCTGTGCCCAAATGGAGACAATCGGCCTTGATTTTGCTGGATATCCAGGCGGGATGGAACGAGCTGTGCCATGAGGCTCCCAGCTCCACAGGATCATCATGGAATGATTTGGGTTGGGAGGGACCTTAAAGCCCACCCAATCCCACCCCAGGGACACCTTCCCCTACCCAGGTTGCTCTAACCTGGCCTTGGACACTCCCAAGGATGGGGCAGCCACAACTTCTTTGGGCAACCTCTCTTCATCCTCCTATTTCAGCTGTTCCTGTCTGAACAGGCAGTCATTTCTTCAATTTTCTTGGAATACAAGATTTCCAGGAGCCCCCTCCATGTTTCCACCTGTCAGTTTGGGTAGGAATTCATCCATTTGCTGGCTGAACAAAAAGGGAAAATGTTCTGTGCTGAAGCATAACCTTCACCTGAAGTTACTTTATTGTCTTTTTCACCTTGAAAAAAATCCAACCCAGCTTAATTTGAAACCAAAACACTGCTTTGAACCCCCAAAATTTAATTTCAGTTCTGATCTTTTTGAAACAAAGCAAACATTTGAACTTCCTCCAGGTTTTCCCTCCTGCCTTCTCCAAACTAAACTGCCAAATTCAGTCCAAACTCAGGAGCAGTTTTGGGCTCTCTTTTGATCATCCTGCCCTGAAATATCATTCCTGGGGCAGTTGCTTTCACCAAAAAGGCTTTGTTCAGGTCTTGGAAAAACATCTCTGCCTATTCCAGAGATCCTGGTGTTTCCAACAGCATCTCCCAGTGCAGCAGGGCTGCTGAGAGGCTCTTATAGAGGAAATATACCAAAAAAATCCTCAAAAAAGGTGGCAGAGGGAATCTTAAGGCAGCTGCTGGAAGCAGGATGTCCCTCAGGAGTCAGAGCTCTGCTCTGGCTACCACAGGGGACATCCCTAATCTTTAAATCCTCTCCTCAGCAGGATGCTGAGGTCACTACTCCATGGAATTCTTTCTTCATGGAGTGTTGTACCTTCACTGGACTCTCTACCTGGCTCTGGGTGTAGTTGCAGGCCAAATTCCAAGCTGAGTTTGACTGATCTAAATAAGTAAGGCAACATGACATAGGATTTAAGGAGAAGTTTACTAATGGGTTTTGGTCATGCCTGTCTCCAGACTGAGAGGTCTCCTCTCTGGCAGGTTCTCCCCAGGCACTCACAGAAGACACAGGGAACCACTCAGAGGGAATTTAGGGAGTCAGCAGAGATGGGGAGGTGAGAAAAGGGTGATATTCCCCAGGGAAAACATCCAGGCTTTGGCATGAAGCAGATCCAAAGCGTTCTGGGAAGCCTCAGAAACACACTGCACATTGAGTCAGAAATCAGTAAGATCACCCTCCATCTCATCCTCTCAGCGGCTCCAGTGCCTCCTGAGGAGCCCCAGCTTTGTTTTCCCTCTGGTGCTCTGGTTAAGCTTTATCTCTCCTGTGTTTCATTCTTATTTATATGAGGAGAGCGCCCGCGGGCCCAGCCCGGCTCCAGCCCCGCTGTGCACAGACACGCTCCCAGAGCCCAGCCCTGCCGGGTTTCCAGCCTTCCACACAAAGGGAATATTATGATCCCCTTCACCCCCACTCCAGAGGGACCCCGGGAAGCGCCCAAGGTCACGGAGGGTTTCCACCTCCAGCCCACGTTCAGTTGCCTTGAGCTGAATTCCCGAATGGCCAAATCTGTCGTGACTTCCTGGCGTTGAATGGAGCTCAAAGGAGCCCCTTTGTCCCTGCTGCACAGTGTGGGGCAGAGCTGAGGGGAGCAGCAGGACTCCTCTTTGTCCAGGCGCCCCTTCCAAAGCCTGCTGAAGTCACAGAGAGACTTTCCATGAGCTCAGCTCACACCGGGCTGGGTCTCTTTGGGTAACTCAATCCTTCCTGACTCAGTTTCCCTGCCACCAGAATCACGGGATCACAGGCTGGTTGGGGTTGGAAGGGACCTTAAAGGACCTTAAAGCCCATCCACTTTGATGGGCAGGGACACCTTCCACTAGGCCGGCTGCCCCACGCGCAGCTCGGGGAGCGGGGATCACACGCAAAGCACAAGCGTGGGCTTTGGTGGTGCGGGCACAGGCAGGGGAAGAGCAGGGTGAGATCACCCAGGAATGTCCTGGGAAGCAGAGGACTCCTCCGGGATGTCTTCAGCCCCACGAGGAAGGAAGTGGAAGGGGTGTAAATCACCAGGGCTTCTCCTTATCACAAATCAGCATCTCTGCAGCTGATCCAAGCCCAGACTGCCGTGGGCATCCCAGAGCTTTTCCTGTTAGCTCCCTGGTTGTTGGAAAGGCAAGTACAGAACAGCACATGCAAACAGCACAATTAGGATGGGCTGTGCTAATGAGGCTCTCGGCACCATGCAGCCATCAGAGCACTTTTCCCTGGCTCCTCTCCTCCTGGAATTGTCTGCTCCGGCTGCCTCGCTCCGGAGCGCTCAGCACCTCACTCCAGCAACATCCTGCACCTCAGCCAGGCCACCTATCGAGGTCCTCCTCCCCACCAAGGGAGGAAAACATCACTGCAGACGCCATCCACACCCTCTGCCTGCATCCCTTATCGTCTCGGAGTCTGGGAGGTTCATTTCCCAATGGGGCTCCTTCCAAGGTGCCCCCAGACGTGCCAGCAGCTGGCACCTGGTGGAGCTTGGCACCAGCTCTGCAGGATCCAAGCTGGCAGCGGGGAACTGGCATGGCAGGATCGTGGAGTGGCCACGCTCTGCGGAACAACAACCCTCAGCACCCAGGGGTCTGTGCTGTGCATCCAGCCCCCCTTCCATCACGGGTGGAGGCCAGGAGGGATTCCAGGTCGGGAAAACCAGGCCCAGGTTGGGCAAAGGAGGTCCAGGTTGGGCAAAGGAGGCCCAGAGCAGGGGACAAATCTCGTGCATCATTGCCCTGTGGTGACTGCCCAGCTCTTGGTGTGGGCTTTGGTCCTGTGCAGGTCTTGGGTAGTTTTTGGGTAGTTTTTGGCTTCCTGAGTCGCTTTGGAGCCTGTGGATGAGGGAGGCTGTGTTAGAGATGACATGGATGTGAGGGATCTCGTCCTGGTGCCAGCCCACCCCCACGCCTCGGCTGCACTCAGGAGAAGTCCTTCAGACATTCCAATCTCAACTAGTTAACACGTGTAATTGAGGGGGATTTGGTCTCTCTGGTTGCTGGGAGCAGGTCAGCAAAGTCAAAGACATTCTCCCATTCCCAGGCTTTGCTCATTCCCAGCAGGGACACAGCTCTGGATCGTGGAAGGCAATGGAAGAGATGTGTTTTCTCAGGGTTTTTGCTCCAAGCTTGTCTAAGGAGGCAGAGGAGAAGGGGGCCAAGGCCGCTGGACTCCAGAATAATGAACTTCCTGATGATTTCTGACCAGTTTGGGATTTGGGGGAATGCCAGGGGGAACTGCTTCTACAGCTGGGATGGGATTGGGGGCACAACCCCAAGTGTGAGCCCCAGGACCAGCCCTGGACAGCACAAAGGGTCACAGCACCACCTCCTGTCCACCCTGGCTCACACAGGAGGCTGTGCAAGCCCCCCGATTCCCCAGACCTCTTGCAGCCTTTGCCTCACACTGTTCCGGAGGAGAGGACAGGGATTTAGGGAGTTGGAAGATCCCACAGGATAAGGAACCAGTTATTTCTCACTGAGGAATGGTTTTAGCCCAGGCAGGATCTCTTGAGGTCTCTCAGGTGCAAAGGTGTCCAGAGCTGTGCGATCCCCACCAGAGCCACATCCTCAAGTCTCCAAGGAAGTCTTTCTGGAGGACATCCCAAGCTCTGGGAGGCTCTGGCTGCGATTCCAGGGGGATTCACAGCTCCCACCGAGGAGCTCAGCATGAAAGGGGAGAGATCGAGCAAGAGACCTTTGGGAGGCTGCTGACATTGTCCACCTGGATTCCCTCTCAACCAAACACCATCTCCCTCGTCTGGCTGAAATTCCCCTCACCCTTCCCTCTGGAATCCTCTTTTTTCCCTCTGGAAAAATGCTGGTGCAGCTGAACAGAGACATCTTGCGGTGAGGAGGCTCCTGGCGGAGGGGGAGGAAGGTCCTACCTTGGAGCTGAGAGGTGCAAACACACCTGTTGGATGGGAAAAGCTCTTTGCTGTGGCAGGACAGGCTGTGGTGCTCCAGGAGATCCCTTGGAGGTGCTCAGGGGGTAAATACTGGCAGCCAGGATCAGCTCCTGTCATCAGGGTGCCCAGAGGAGCTGTGGCTGCCCCATCCCTGGAAGTATCCAAGGCCAGGTTGGAGCAACCTGGGACAGTGGGAGGTGTCCCTGGGATGGGACTGGATGGGCTTTAAGGTCCCTTTCACCCCAAACCTTTCCATGATTCCATGATCTGGGTTTATGGTACTTGCACACTTCGCAACGAATGGAAGGAATTGTTCCAGAGGCACCACGGCCCCTGTTTTCCTCTCTCCTACACTTGCTGTGGAGAAATTCCAGGGATGGAGCCCAGGGGAAATACTGGTTTTGTGGAGAGGGGCACATCACCAGGAGCTGGGATGGAGCAGGAACAAAAGGCAGGATCTAATCCTTCTGCTGCTCCTCCCAGCTGGAGAGGAAAGGATTTTTTCTAAACCTCAGCCCAAATTCCTACTCCCCAGGCCTAATCAAACCCGGCTCTCAAACATATTGGCTGGCTGGGGGCTAAGTTTGGGAAGGTGTTTCCTTCCCTGCCTCCACTTTCAAACTAACCAGGATGAGGAGGAGTTCAAAGACCTCAATTGTTTGTGGAACACTTTGAACACGGAAAGGGCCTTGGGCAGGGAGATGGATCACGGCTGCAGTGCAGCCCGGCAGGCAGGAGGCCTTGCCTGGGTTCCCTGCTCCCCACAGGATCAGCATATGACCCCAGAGGGGTGCTCCTGCCTCAGTTTCCCCTCGGAAGGAATTGGGATGCTGGAGCATCTCGGAGGCTCAGCAGCTTCTTTGGGTGGAGAACAGAAACTATTCTAATTCCAAGGCTAATTCCTTGCTTTAAACATGGTGATTCCACGGACTCTGTGGTGCTATGCCCCCCTGCCAGGCTGGGGGTGTGCCCAGAGCTCTTGTCTGGAGTGACCCCACTGGGGGCATTTTCCTTGTGTCAAGATCTTCCCAACCTAAACACACAGAGGGATCCAGGGAGAGGAGATGACTCGCCCAGCAGACTGAAGGGAACAAACCAGAGGGATGATCCGACTCCAGCAATCCAAGAGGAACACCCTGGCGAGATGCATAAACATCCCAAACACACAGGATTGCTTCCTGTGCCCTCCCCTGGCTGAGTTCTCTGTTCAGCAGGGCCATGAGGGCAGAGAATTCCCCTCCTCCCCATCTCCTCCTCGTTTCCCTTTCATTTATTCCATGAACAAGCCCTCTGAGCAAAGTCTTTATCAGAGCTTTGCTGGCAGCTCACAGCGTTCCCTGCCAGGAACAGACCCAGCAAACCTGCCCCAGGCTCCAGGGTTTGAGGAATCCCATCTTGGCTGCCTGCTGGCTGCCAGCACTCCCTGCCCAGAGTTGGGAAAAATCCACCTGGAGAAACTGGGAGCCTGAATGTGCCTCAGAGGAGATCTCAGTTGTGCACCAGGCACATCTCCCAGCTCCTCACAGTGGAATTTATGGGTTTGATGGAGCCCCCAGGTTCAAACTGGGTCATGAACTTCTCCAAGAGGTGATTCATGGAGCCTCCTGATGCTGTAGGAAAGGCTGGAGTGATTTTCCAGTGCTTCCAGGGAGTAAGATCCCAGCTGGAGTTGCCTGCTGGTGGTGTCACCCCAGCAAACCTGCCCATCCCACGGGAGAGAGGTTCCACAAAGGCAGGGAAAGGTCTTGAGAACAGGGAGACTGGGATTATGGGAGTCGTGTGATGGGCAAAAAGAAGGGAGAGGGACAAAAATCCGCTCACAAGACACAGAGAGAGGCCGTTCATCCCCCTGACTTGGAGCAGAGAAGAACCCCTGAGCTCTGGGAAGGGTTAATCCCATCCAGGTAAGCTCTCTGGGAGCGGGGTGTTCCGAGGCACATCCCGTCCCAACCGCAGACATCTCCAAACCCCTGACGGAAAAGCTCCCGCTGCAAAGTCGGGACTTGTTGCCGAGAGGACCTGCCCGCTCCGTGTCACCTGTCAATCCCGGGGCCGCCTCCAGGGATGGGAGGCTCGAGTTACCGAGAGGAAAACTCTGCCGGCGCTGGCGACAGCGCCCGGCCCCGCGCATTCCTCCCCCAGCTAAAAACAGCCGGCTGGGCTTTGATCTCCCGCTCCGTCTGCACCACAGGGAGACAATGGAGAGGGCCCTTGGGGAGGAGGAGGAGGGGGAGGTGGACTTGACAAGACATTCCCTCAACCAGCCTTCTCTCCAGGTCCTGGAATCAAAGGGGATGAGGGGGCGGGCATGGCACGGAGGATGAAAGGGGAGCTGGAGCCTGGCACAAGGGAAGATCCCACAAAGGGCCTCCTTCTCAGGCAGGGAATTCTCCAGCGACCAAGGACCAGATGGCTGCAGGGAATGGGAATGAGCCTGGAGATGTTTCTTCTCTCCCCTGGTTTGAGTGGCAGCCAGGACAGGAAAATTGTGGTGGCCATTCCTTGGGAACCGTGTGCTGTGGAAACATCCCCACTGGAAGGTGGGAAAACCCTCCGTGGATGGGCTTGGAGGGGGAACTTGACTCCTGGCAGACTCCTGGGAAGCCAACAAAGGGATGGCAACTAAAAAATAGCCTCATTTCAGCATCATTTTTCGTGGAAAATCCGGAGTCAGGGTGGGAAAGTGATGGCAAAGTTGTCAAAGCACAGGAAAGACAAGGGACAACATTTCTTGGGAATGCCTGTCCTTCAGGGAATCTACCTTTGGCACCCAGTGAGGACTCAAGGGAAAACCAGGACAGTTTGTCTAAAGGCGCTCTGAGAACCATGGAAGGAGAGCAGGTTTTGCTAAAATCCTGGCCAGCTCTTCACCCACAGGGTCATCCCCCCTTCTGAGAAACCCTGAACTGTCACTCAACCTTCAGAGCAGCTCCCAGATACTTGTATAAATCCATCTGCACACACCTGAGACATTATGGCTTGGGAATCTTCAGGCCCTGGGCCTTATCCCCACCCTTTGCATTCATTAATCCTCCCTTTTTTTTTTTTTTCTATTCCTTCCTCACATTCATAAAGAATCTCCCCTCTAGGGGGGAGGATTGGTCTTGGCTCCTTCCCTCTGCCCAGGGAGCTGCTGGAAACAGAGGGGGTGCTCCCCTTCACTCCCTTTTCACCCCCTTTTTTCCCCCTTTACCCCCATAACTCCTCTTCCAACTCCCTCTGCCCCTCCTCACCCCCCTTCTTCAGCAGCATCCCAACCCTCACCCCATCCAAACACGGATGCCTTGGGAATTTTTCCCCCTGCCACCACCCCCTCGGCATTCCCACCCTCAGCCACCAGCAGAGCTGAGTCTCCCTCGTGTTGCTGCATAAAAGAGGGATGATCCAGATGCAGGGAACAGCTGGAGCTGCTGGAATGGGGCTGGGGATGCTTCCTGGCTCCCTCTCCGGCTTCCTGCATAGCCCGGAGCGAGTTCATTTGTCTCCTTTGTGCTTTGTTTGCCTATCAGAAGGGAACAGTTCCCACATCCCACTGTCCATCCTGGTTTCCCTGTTCAAGTTTCCCAGCTCTGGGATGATCCCTCCCTTCTCGCAGTGTTTCTCATCCCAGATTTCCGGACAGATCCCAAGCTGCAGCGGAGGATTCAACGCCAAAGTCCCTGCAGCCTTTGGGGGTTGAGCTGTGGCCTTCTGTGCTCCAAGCTGAGATTCCCTGCTTGAAGGGGGAGCAGGGAATGAACCACCCCTGGGGTTTTTATCACCCCCCCTGATTCGCAAAGGGGCCCTCGGGCTACGAGCCCTTCATTCCAGAACTGCTCTCCCGCTGCTTCTCCCTCTCTGCCGAGCCTGCACCTACCTGCAAACACAACTCAGCTAAATTGGAATTGGCAGGGAAGGCACCAGCCCCCAGATTCCTTTGAGTTTTTCCACAGGATCCTGGGTGATGTCTCTCGCCTCGCACGCCGTGGGTGGCAGAGACCTAAATAACCCCCTGGAGCAGTGGGACGTGTTCAGGAGGTGCCAGTGTTCCCTCTCTGACTTGGATTCAGCTGCAGGATTTATGGCTCCAGCCCTGCCCAGCTCCAACACACCGGCATCGGCTCCAAAGGGATCCCAAACCTGGGAAGAGCCTCCCCTTCCCTCCCCATTGCCTCGTTGTTTTGCTGCACGGGCTTTGTTGTTGCTTCCACCTGGACGACAAATATCACTTTTTGGAGGGGTTTTATGCCTTTAGAGCCTCCAAGAAAACCCTTTAAAGCCCCGGAATTCCTGTTGTGTCCAGCACGGATGGGATGCTCAGCCTTAAGGAATCAGGTCCCTCTGATGAACCCAGTTTTGGAGACACAAATTTGAGAACTGGGGGCAGAAAATACAGTTTTCAACTTGGACTGTCTAATATTAAACACTGAAACCTAGAATTCCAAAGAAAACCCCAAAGTGGAGCCAGGAATGTGGAGCATCCCTAGAAAATTATGTGTATTTAGGAATCATGTTGAGAATTCCAAACCTTTTTCTCTCCAAGGAGCTCAGAGACTCCTTGCAGTGACATCTCCCTTCAGTGGCAGATCTGCCTCCAGATATGTGAATTTTAAAAATATTCCTGCCCAACTCCCAGATTCCTCATGGGAATTTCCTTTGCTTCCGGAGAGAAAACGTTCCCAACATCCTGGAAGTTTTGGAATTAAAAATCTGTGGATCAGAGAGGAACCATTTCCACAGTCAAAACCCACTTTCATGCCACTTCCCCAGGGAAAGCTGGTCCAGGTGGGAATTCTCAGCCCAGTCTTGTTGATCCAAAGGTGAAGGTCAGCAGGAGATCCCAGAATACATCAGGTTGTCCAATTTATCAGCTTTCCCAGCCATTTCCCAGGGCTTTTCTCCCTCTGTGCCACTTCACCTCTGGCCACTCTGGGCCTTTCTGCTTCAAATTCCTGGCACAAGCTCCAATCCATGATTTATTGAGACCAAACGAGAAATAATTAATGATAAGGAATAAATAATACCATGCAACACTTGAGGCACAACCAGAGCACTGGACAGGGAATCAGTGCTCCTGTTTCCAGCTCTGCTCCTCTTTTCCTGGACAAAATCCCCAGGAAAGAGCTGGGATTAAGGAATGTCACCTCATTTCTGGAGGGGGGGATCCCACACCTGGTAAATTCTGGGTACACCTGGATCCCATTTAAGGGGCAGAGCAGGAAATAAAGGTTTTTTCCTTCCTTTTAGTCCAAACCAGTTGAATTTTGGAAACAAAAGTTGGAATCAATATGGAACATATTTGGATCAATATATATCTGTCTACATATAGTTCAACAGTTGCAGACTAAAATAAATTGAAATTATCTCTGGGATTCTGATCATGTGGCAGGAGTGGAAGTGGGAGTTCTTTGGGAACTGTCTCCAAAGTTCCTCTGGGAACTTTAAGCTCAGGAAGCAGCACACAGAGACTCCTCCAATTAGAATAAGAGACTGCAAGACCTCAGCCTAAAGCAGGACTGTCCACCACACCACGAGCTCCCAAGCCATGGAATTGCTTTAAAGATTGATCAAAATATCCCTTTTTACTGTGACCATTTGTTTTGTGGCTTTTCAGCTCGTTGGGTCGATGTTTTTTTTCCAGGTTTACCCCGCTGTAATGAGGATTAGTAACACATTCCTCAGTTTGTTGAGCTTCCCAAGCCCATCCCAGCGCTCCAGAACGTGGCTCCAGAAGCACATGGGAGATCCCATCAGCCGTGAGAGTTGGCAGCACAATAAAGGACTAAATAACAGGACAGGGCTCTGGACCCAGCAACGTCAGGGGGTGATTTGTCATTACATTTAATGGAGGCAGGATTTGGGTACGGGTTTCTTGGGCTCCAAAAAATAAAGCTGCCTCCCCTTGAACTCTGCAAGCTCCCACCAGAAGATCTGGGATGAAGCAGAGCCACAGGACTTCAAAGATGAGCTCAGGCACCACGGGGAGGTGAATCAGGCCCAGGATGAGCACGAAGCATTCACAGGAACTCTGAATTAAGCTCCACTTCTTTGGGTCGTGCTTGGCTCAGCTCCTGACCAACCCCATCCTACCAGACGCCTTCCCCTCAATCCTAGAAAGCTCCAGCCTCCCTGGGTTCGTGTTTTCCCAGCCACGGCAGCTCCTGGGAGCAGGCACAGTGCTCATTAACTCCAGGGAATATCGCAAAGGCAGCGGGAAATTGCAGCCTTCACCCAGACGCCAATCTGTCATTTCGCTTCCCTCCGTCCTCAGGAAAAGCTCTGCTGGTTCAGAGGGGATTCATGGATTGGATCAGCCCCCCATCACCCCCTCCCTGTGCTCCCAACGCATCCCTGCCTCCCCACAGCCTGCCAAGGCTATGGATTAAAGGATTAAAGGGCAGAGCCCAGCCCAGCTCTAAAGAAACAGCCAAAAAACAACTTCAAGTGACTCCCAGACAACCCTGGGATGTTCTCACTGGGATGGCACTAAAAGTGTCCTCCAGGGAGGGCAGGAGGCACCCGTGGCTGGAGCAGGGGCTCCACTTCCAGCTGTGGATGGGAGGGGGATAGGAAGGGAATCAGGCCAGGTTGGACGGGGCTTGGAGCAACCTGGGATAGGGGAAGGTGTCCCTGCCCATGGCAGGGGTTTAGGGATGGATCTTTAAGATCTTTTCCAACCCAAAACATTCCATGATCATCAAATCCAACCTTAATGACATTGTGCTGGATCCAGCCCTGGAGATCTCCTCCTCTTCCAACCTGCAGGAAGGACTTTTCAATGATTAACAAAGTTAAGAGAGTCTCCCTTTCCAACCGAGGCACTAAAGGTGTTCTCCTTCCTTTAAGTTGCATTTTGGAACCAGGATCAATAGTTGGAATAAACTGAAATTTTCTCTGAGATGATGATCGTGTGGTAGAAGTGGGAATTCCTTGGGAACTGACTCCAAAGTTCCTCTGGGAACTTTAAGCTCAGGAAGCAGCACACAGAGACTCCTCCAATTAGAATAAGAGACTGCAAGACCTCAGCCTAAAGCAGGACTGTCCACCACACCACGAGCTCCCAAGCCATGGAATTGCTTTAGAGATTGATCAAAATATTCCTTTTTACTGTGACCATTTGTTTTGTGGCTTTTCAGCTCGTTGGGTCGATGTTTTTTTTCCAGGACACAGAGTTAATTTGGGAATTTCTGGGAGCCCTTACTACCTGTGCAGGACAAAGAAGGACCACCAGGAGATGGAAGTGACCCCACAGGGGGGTTTGCTCTCCCTCTTTCTCACACACACACACGGAAACCCGGAGCCTGGAACAGGGCGAGGCTCCTCTTGCAGCAGATCCTCCTGCAGACCTGCAGGCACCTTTGGAAAACCACAAAACGGTATCCAAATAAACAAGCGGGGCGTCTCCAGCTCGCTCCCCCCTCCCGCCCCTTCCCCGCGGCTGCCGCGGCGCTGTCGGGGCTGGGAAAGCCGCGGGTGCCGGGGCTGGGAGGGGCGCTGGGCACGGGCGGGGGGCTGGAAGGGGGGATGGAGGGGGCAGGAAGGTCGGGGTGGCTCCCTGCAGGCTCAGCCGGCCCTCCCCGGGGGCAGCTCAGGGGCTGAACACACACCCGGCAGGTGAGAGCTCCGGCACTTGTGCTCCGGTCCCTGCCCAGCCTCGCTGCTCTTCTCTGGACCTGCTCCAGCCCCTCAGTGTCCTTCCCGAACTGAGGGATATTCCCACTTGGAAAGAACCCGCGAGGATCATCGAGCCCAGCTCTTCACCGAGTGGCTCATTGAATCCACAATTGGTGTTATCAGCACCAGGCTCCAACCCACCAGGCCAATCTCAGGGGCTCCCACATCCCAATATTCCGCCAGAACATCCCAATCCGGCATCCCAGCAGTTCAGTGACAGTGACATCTTAACAATTAACAAATTACCAAAGTAACAATAGTTATTGGCAAACCTGACAAAGGGTTTTGACTCATAATGAAGTAGTAATCCTGCTTAAAATCCTGGGAAGAAGATGTGGCTTTCTCAGGAAAGACAACACTGGGTTTTACCCAGGCATGTCCTTGGTTAGTGTTGGTGCTCGAACAGGGACCTGAAATCCTTCGAGTTCAAGAGCCAGGAAATATGGATCAGGGAATCAGCAAGTGATCAGACCAGGGAAACAGCAAGTTTGGGTGAGGGGAGGCTCAGCCCCACATCCCACAGGGAACAGGACCCCTGCCTGCACAGCCTCCCTGTGAGCCGGGAACAGCTCTGGTTTCTGAGAGGATTCCAGGGCAGCCTGTGATGACACCACACCACTTTCTCCAGGGAGGGGCTGTGATCCTTCCATCCCTCACCTGACCCCCCACCCGGCTCTCCCTGGCTCCTGAGCACTCTGAGCTGGGAATGCAGGAGTGGCCCAGCCCATCTCCACCCTCCATCTCCTCCACCCTCCGCTGTCCCTGCCCTTGTTTTGTCCCTCTTGCAATCCCTGGCTCTGCCTGCTCCCCTCCCTTCACGGTACCTCCAGTGCCTGGAACTAGGAATTGCTTTCTGTGGCTGTGGAAATGCTCCTTGTTTCCCCATCTAATGAATAACCAGATCCACGCTCCTCGATTCAGGGAGCGACTGGAAATCATTCCTGTTGCAGTAATGCCTTGGAGACCCAAACACAGGGATTGTTGCTGTTCATAAGCAAAGCAGAGAGTCCTGGAGAGTTCATGACCTTGGGTGACACCTTCCTCCATGTCACCCATCCCTGGAGCCGAATCTCGCTTGGATCGAGCCTGTGAGAGGCTGCTGAGCCTTCCCTGCGGCTCAGTTTTCCTACAGATGTCAGGGAGACAAAAAGGGACTTGGGGACACAGATTAGTGGTGCTGAGTCAGTGGATGGGCTCCATCTTAAAGCTCTTTTCCAACCTTTCCATGATTTTGTGGTTTTCCAATGGCCATAAAATGCAGAGAGCAAAGTTATTCTTAAATCCGCCCTGCTTTGTCTCTTTGGTCTCTGGAAAATCTTTCCCAGCTCAATTCCCACCTGCTTTCTTGCCAGGGATTAAACCAAGTAAAACCAACAAAAATCTCCAGGCCAAAAAGAGAATGATGTGAGGGGTCTGGGAGCAGGAGACACTCAGCAACAGGAGCTGTAAAAATTGTCATTCCAGCATCGGAAAAAGGGCTCCCTGAGCACTGGTGACACTTCTCAGGGATCAGCAGCGGATTCAGGGAGGGGGGAGCACATCAGTGTGGAGCAGTGTGGGTCCACCCTCTTTTTCTGCTTATTTTTATAATTTTAAATATATGGTAAATGTATCAGGTATCCTCTACTTATCCTGGGTTTTTATCACATTTTCTTTATCATCCCCTCTTTCAAATCCCTCCAGCAAACAGGAGACTCTTAATTTGTCTCTTCCCATGTGGAAGCCACTTCCCAGCTCCAGTCCTACCAGTTTTAGTCACACTCCAGGAGTTTCCCAACCTGTGCCTGTCCCGACAGCAGGAAGGGGCTGTTTGTGTCCTCGGACTGTAAAGGAGCAAATCCACCACCAGTAATTTAAAATAAACAGCTGCGTTTTGCATCACTTTTAAGGAAGGAAAACCCATTGCACAAGCAAACTGAACACAAAACCAACATGAGATGGCCCCAAGCTATAAAATCCAGCTCAGACAATGTCCATGTTCAAGGGAATGAGGATTTAGGCTTGAAAATAGACTGGGATTAAATCAGTGAGTGAGTATGAAGTGTCTTTGGTGGGGTCGTGGCCAGAGCAGGCCATGCCAGCCCATGGGAAAACATTGATTGATTGATTGATTGATTGATACATCAGTGTTTGGGTTTGCAAAACCAAATTCAAATGAGTTTCAGGCTCCTCCAGAGCTTCCGAATTCCAATGAGGGATTCCCCAGCCCGGCCTTGCCTTGATGCTGGAACAACCACCACGCTTCTGTTTTCCAGAAGCTGCAGATTCAAGAGTCTGATTTCCAACCCCAAATTCCTGCAGGACATCACTGACACTTCCAGAGCTGCTGGAAGTCACCACCCCCCCCCCACCCCCAAAATTCCCTGGCTGGAAGTATCTGCCTGATGATCCAGTGATGTGAAACCTGAAACCGGGGAAGTTCAGCCCAGTTTCAGGTTTTGTAACTGCTGTTGCACAGCTTTGGGAATGCACAGCCTGATCCATCCTCTCCCTTATCCCAGCACTACAGCCAAGGCTCCTTCCTGAAGGAATGCAGCCTTTCTTCTCCATGGAAATCATAAAGGACAAACCTAATTCCTCCCCTCGTGTTGCTGAGGATGGATAGGAAGCGTCTGGCCCTAAGAAACTGAGCATTAAATATCGGGATCATCTCCCCACTGTCGTCACCCCCCGGCTGAGTCACAGCAGTTGCCAAATAAAGCGTGAACTGGCAAAGGGAAATGGGGGTTGGAAGTGGCTGCTGGGGGTGACTCAGGGAAAACTCAGCCCAGCAGCCGCTGGTAGGCTCATCTCCACAGGGGAATTGTGCTGGAAGGGAATCCCAGGGGAGTGTTCAGGGGATGAGCTCTCCTGGCCGTTCATGGCCAGAATTTACGGCACAAAAAGGGGGGGTTGTGGAGAAATAATGGCTACAAATTGCTAATGAGGAGGGTGATTAATTGCGAGTGTGTTGCCAAGGCACGTGGGGAGTTGGGCAACCCGGGGATGGCGGGATTGGGGTCTCTGGGATGTGTCCACGTGTGTCTCCTGAGCCCTGCTCAGGTGTGGCAGCCTTGGCTGAGCGCTTGGCTGGAGCTTTGAGTTGCCAGTTCTCTGCTGTAAAGAGCAAAAGCTCTTCCTCTCCCTGGAGAGGAGTATCATTATTCTCCCCTGGAAGGTCTTGGAGGCCAAACTAATCCAGCCACCCCCAAGGCTCCCCAGGAGTCAGGTAAAACCATTCCCAAGTCAAAGGCAGCTTCTCCACAGCTCTGGGACCCACCTGGAAACTGGGATTGAAATTCCCATCCAGTGAGAGTTAAATCAACAGATTCCTTCCTGTGCATCTCCCTGTTTCCTCCAGTGGGAAAGTTATCCCTTTTCTTTTCCCCAAAGCCCTTGGAATCCGAAGGGCTCCAGGTCTGGGGAGCTGTGGAGAAGGAAAACACTCTCTAGTCACAAGAGCAGATTTTTCTGGTGTGTTCCCAACCCCTCCCTGCAGCCCTTTTCTCCAGGATGTGTGGCCAGGCTCTGCATTCCCTATCTGTGTTTGCTCCTCAGAAAACAAGGATGATGGTGGCTCTGATCCGACCCTTGCGCCTCTTCCCAGAAAAGAAGAAACTTTCTCACTGGGAAGAAAAATAAATGTTTCGTTTTCTCTGTTTTTCTGGGAGCTCATCCAGGCCCAAGGAACAGAAGAGAAAAAAAACCAAAACACACAACCCCAGTCTCAATATTCCCTGTTTTCAGATCAACTGGAAAAATAAAGTTCATTCTTGGAAAGAGAGCAAAGGAAATGGTTTAATCTCACTGATTCCAGTTCCAAACTGGTTTTGCTTGTGCACACAAGGAGCCCCTCCCGAGTGTTTCCCAGGGGAGGGAACCTCCATGGAATCAGTGCAGTTCCAGATGGGTCCTGCTGCCCCAGAGCTGGGATTTCCCCCAGGACTCTGGAAATCATCATCCCTGGAGCCCAAAAATTCCCCCTCTGCCACCGGTGGTGGTGGCAATCCCATCCCTGAAATGAGCCAGGACACTCTGGGGTTCCAAATCCATCTGTGGCCATGAAAACACCAGCAGTGATGCAGAGCCCTTGGGAAAGCTGAGGGAATTGCAACCATCCAATGTCCTCCTGCTCCCAGCAGGGCTGTGAAATGCAGGAATGGGGTCCAAGTCCCCTCTCAGCGATGCCAACACAAACCTGGAGGAGATCCACTGGAATTTCTCCTGGCCTGAGGAAAAGGAGCTCCCAGCCAAGAGCCTTTTCCTGTCCTTGACAGCAGGTTCCTCCTCCACAGGGTTTTTTTGTCATGGATAAAGCATTAGGGCTGTGAAGTGCCGTGTCAGGAGCAGTCTGGCAGGAACAGCCTTCCCAGGAGGAATTCCCTGGTGTTTAGGTCAAGATCCAGGTTTGAGGGGTTGTGTCAGTGACAAACACACAGCCTGGGCTCCAGGGGCCTTTGGAGCACAGAATCATGGAATCATGGAATGGTTTGGGTGGGAAGGCACCTTTAACACCATCCGTTTCCATCCTTTCTCACAGGCAGGGACACCTCCCACTCTCCCAGGTTGCTCCAACCTGGCCTTGGACACTCCCAGGGACGGAGCAGCCCCAGCTTCTCTGGGAAATCCATCCCAGCCCTTCCCCACCTGATGTCCCTGTCCTGCTGTGTGTCCCTGATGTCCCTGCGGGCTGTGTGTCCCTGATGTCCCGGTCCTGCTGTGTGTCCCTGATGTCCCTGCGGGCTGGGTGTCCCTGATCTCCCTGTCCTGCTGTGTGTCCCTGATGTCCCTGCGGGCTGGGTGTCCCTGCCAGCTCCCGTGACCAGCCCGGCCCGGCGCTGGCGACCAGAGGCGCGGCCACAGCGAGCGCCCGTCCCCGGAGAGCCCTCCCAGGAGGAAATGCGGTTTCACAGTGGCTGCTTTTCCTTGGGATCTATTTGGAGACGCCACCCCGCCCTCCCAAGGGCTTGATGGATGACCAGCCACGAGGATAAAAGGCTTTCCTCTTAGAGCAGCCCGGCTAAATATAAACCCGGCTTTAATGTGTCTTGAGCTCTAACTGGAACCATCTGCGCGGGGAGCTCCGTTCTCCCGGCCCCAGCCCTTGTTCCACGGGCAGCTCCGGAGCTCCAGAAGGCAGCGAAGGTGGGAGCAGGATGGAGCTGCAGCCCCAGGTCACGATGGAGCAGAGGCCCCGGGCTCCTCCGGGCTCCCGTGGGAGCTGGGAACAACCCCGGGCACTCCCAGGGCTCTCTAAATCCCTGCTCAGAGGAAGGGGCTGGTTCAGCCTGACCGGCTGCCTGCGAAATGCAAAGGCAGCTCAGCACCTCTTCCCTTCCTCCCCTGGTCTCTGCAGGGACTGCTCCCTCGGGAAGCAGGGAATCCACTCTGGGATGGCCAATCTTGGAGTCTCTAGGCAAAAACTCCGGCGTGGATTTCCCCCTCCCAGAGCTCAGCTCAGCAGGAAGGGGTTTCCTGGAAGTCAGGGAGTCTGTCAGAGGAAATTTTTAGAGGAGTCTGGGAATAATGAGCATTTGTAAGCCCTGAGATGCAGTGAGTGAGGAGTCCTCTACCAAAACCTGGCTCGCTGTGGTGGAATGAGTGTCCTCACTGCGGGGACATGGGAAGAACCCGAGGGGGGACAGTCAGAACAGGCTGTGAGCACTCCCAGGGCTTGGAGGGGCTGGTGAGCAGTGGAAGGGAGCTCTCCTGACCTCCTGCTGCTCTTTGGGAAACGTGTCACTGTCACAGTGACATGTCCAACCCACCAAGTGCTGAACAAGCCCCAAAACCAGCTTATATAAAAACAAAAAAACAGGGGACTTGCAGAGAACAAGAAAAGCAAGATTTAAAGAAAGAGAAGCTTTAAAGAAAGAGAAACCCCATTTCCAGTGGAGCTGGGACAACCAGCATCTCCTGAGGTGGAACTGAGCCCACCCCAACTGCCACACTCAGGCATCAAATCCAGTACCCATTAAAGTTTTTAGTGCCAGCCAGCTGAGGGTGAGACCCGAAAGGGACAACTTGAGCTCCATAGGGCACACCCACCCAAAAAGACCCCACAGCACCGTTTTTCCACGCCTGGCAGACCCCATTCCCTCTCATCCCGCTCTCCCCCCGCGCCCTCCGGAGCCACTGGGGCTCTGGCAGCCCCGTACTGGGAGAGCTGTGGTCTGTGCTGGGCCAGGGCTCCCTGCCAGCCCTGGCCAGTGGCTCCTACGCCTCCCAGCTGGGTTTAGAAGCCTCATTTTACCACTTCCCAAACCCAGCGGGTTCGGCTCCGAGCACCTTCTCCGGTTCACCCTGCGGAGGATGCAGAGCCCAGAATAGCCAAAGGAAGGGACACCTAAAAATAAACCATAATTACAGAGGGAAGGGGTGTTTGGAGTTCAGAGCTCTTGGCCCTGCTGGGGAGCAGGAGCTGAGGCCCCTCCAGGCTCGCTGTGCCCCTGGAGACGGGAAGATGGAACATTTTGGGCAAGATCCTCCATACCTTGAGCCCCAAATTCCCAAATGTGGGAGTCAGGGGTAGCAGTAACCCCTGCTGGAGCCCTGTGGGGTGTTTGTACCAACCAGACATCCCCTGGCCTCTCCTGTCCTTCTCTGTCCTCCTTGGGATGCAGGGACCTGCCTCTCTCCCTCGCTGATGGGATGGGGGGTGAGAAGTTCCTCCCGGTCTCTGGGGGCCATCGGAGCAATCCATGGGATGAACCTGAGGCAGTGGAGGCCTCTGCTCCGTGCCTGTCCCCACCTGAGCGTGACAGAGGACCAAAGGGGAGAGAAGACATTTCCCTGCCCGTGTATGAGCACAGTTAGGGAAGGAAAAGCTCAGTGTCCAGTGGCTGCTCCAGAGGGAAAGGCTTTGCTGGGCCCCTCACCCCTCCAAAAACCTGCAGGATGGAGGAGCTCAGAGTTTTCAGTGCAGAGGGATGGAGCAAGGAGGGCAGAAGCAGCATCATGTGCCCACAAAAGGGATTTCCCAGTGGGATCCCAGACCCAGCCCTGCTGGTGGAAGCAAAGGTGATTCCACTGAGCTGGAGGGGGACTGGAATTCGGTGCCACCTGGGAATGGTGCCTGCAGAGATCCCACACCTTGCACCACATTTACCCTGGAACCTGGATCTGAAGATGGAAGGGCAGCCCAGAGGGCCCTGGTTCTGAGGGTCACAGGCTTGTGCAGGGCAACAGGGGATTGATTTTCAGGCTTTAAGTCCTGTTTTTTACCACTCTGCTCTAATTTAGATGTTCTCCTGCTTGCTAATTGTCCCCTGGGGTGGCCCAACCTCCAAAAGCCAGGGGATGTTTTTCTCAGCACTTTGGCCCATCTCCTTCTCACAGGTGATGTTTCCAGGGAGGAAACAAGTGCCTTTTCCAGTGGATGGCCAAGAAAAACTCGTCCTGGGGCCCTTTGTCTGCACTGGCTGCAAATTCACATTCCTTCCTTCTCCCACCTTTGGGATGGAGCCCAGGAGCCACAGCAGCAACTCCTCTTATCAGCTCCAGATGAGTCTCCTGAGCTGTGACAGCAATTAATGACCTGAGCCATCAGGTTTGGAGCTGGTCTGGCCGAGAGCAGCTCCAGGGCCACCTTCCCCCCTCCTGGGCTGACTCAGAGGGAGCTGCATCACCTCCTGAATCACCGGGAAAACTTCCTGCAGGAGCTGGATCCCTGGGGAGAACTCCCAGGGAGAAACCTCCCGACCCAGGCTGGAAACCCAGAAATGCCCATCATTTGTGTGTGCCCATGTGCAGAGGAGCCTTTTCCTGACAGGGCATGGAATCATGGAATGCTTTGGATGCAGCCATGCAGACAGGCCCTTCCCAAAGCAGAACTTCCTCCTCTCCCATCGGGGGCAGCAGCATTTTGGAGGTTGTCCCACCACCATCAGAGCAGGGCTGGGGAGTCCCTGTGCCCTTTGGAATCTGGGAGGTCTGGATGAGCCTGGAGCTGTTCAGTCCTGTCACTCCAGGCCCTTGGAGCAGCAGGGAATAGTAGGGAAGCAAAGCCCAGGGAGAAGTGCCTTGCCCAAGGTGGCACATCCCACATCCCCCATCTCCAGCCCATGTTCAATCCCACAGACGTTCCCGCTGGATCCCGCCACGCTGGGCACTCCAGGAGCACCCTCCATCAGTGGCTGCACAGCAGGAACAAGCCAGGACAGGCAGAGCCTGCCCCCTGGCACATCCTCCCCCTGCCTGGGGAGCCCTGGTTATCTGTCTGCTCCGCCAGCCTGTCTGTCCGTCTGGGGACTGCTCGGTGTCTGCCTGTCTGGCAGCCTCCCAGTCATTATTCCTACAGGGAGGGGATGAAAACCTTTGGAAAATCCATCTCCTACCTCCCAACACCAATGACAGGCTCTTCACGTCCCACAGCACGTCTGTGGAGCGGCAGAGTGAGCTCTGTGTGTTCATCAGGGCATTGAGGTGATAAAATAATGGAAATCACAAAGGAAAACCAGGACTTTGGGGGCTGTAACAGATCCCACGTTCACTCTGCAGGTCCTGGGGCCTGGAGCACCCTGGGGTGATGGAAGGTGTCCCTGCCCGTGCCAGGGGGTGGCACTGGATGGGCTTTAAGGTCCCTTCCAGCCCAAACCATTCCACGATTCTACCTCCCCAGAACTGGGAAAATGCTGTGTTGTTTCACACACTGCAGAGCTCCGGGGCACATCCAGATGATTTTAGTAAAAACTGCAAACCCAGAGGGGCTGCACTGGAATGGATCCCCCTCCCGGTGCCTCTCTGGGGGGCAAACCCCCTCCTGCTGCAGGTTGGGAGGCTGCAGGTTGTTCCAGCCTCCCCAGATGGGGTGCACGGCACAACATCACAGTAAATAAAGGAAATGTGCAGCCTCCTGGGGACACCTCCGGCCACCCGCGGGCCCAGGGTGACAGCGGCGCTGGGGGCTGGTGGGTGTGGTGGCAGGGCAGGGGTTAAGAGGGGTTAGTGCTGCCCTGCCAGAGCAGCGCTGGTGGAATCCCAGTGCCACCTACGGGCCACGTCCTGCCGGGACTGCTCTGGGATGGGGGACGGGGCTGCCCAGTTTGTGGTGCCTGTCCCAGCTCTGCTCCCTCCCAGTTCGTTTCTGACCCTCCCTGTTGGCAGAGCAGGAGGCACAAAGAAAGGGGGAAAAGGGTCCTTGATTTAGGATAAACCCCAAAAATTGGTGTGTTCTCAACACCATTCTCATCCTGAATCCCAAACACGGCAGCTGAGGAGGAATGACTGTTGCCTGGAAGCAGAAGGGTTAAAAGCAGAAGCAAGATAAAAAGAAACTAAAGAAATGTAGAGGAAAATTACATTATTAGTAAACTTTTTTTTTTTTTTTTAAATAAAGCACTTGAAGGAATAAAAATTGTTAGTTATGTCTCAGCTTCTCCACCTCAGGTGACTTCAGCAGGTCCCACTAATAAGTCAATGGCCAACACTGGAGTAGGAGCCAGTTTTCTCCACTGTTTGCCTAAAAAATAGCCACTATTTTTGCCTAAAGAGCCAGGATTGTCTGGGTCTTTGTGCATTTGAGCCACTGATTTGAGCAGCAGGGACTGAACAAAGAGATGGAAACCTCTTTCCAAATTAAACTGTATTGCTGAAATCACCTGAGCCAGAACTGAACAAATAGCTAAAAATAAACACTCTGAAATAAAATCTGCAGGATCTGATCCCATCCCTGGCAGTGTCCAAGGCCAGGCTGGAGCAGCCTGGGCTGGTGGAAGGTGTCCCTGCCCGTGCCAGGGGGTGGCACTGGATGGGCTTTGAGGTCCCTTCCCACCCAACCCATTCCATGAGGATTCCCTGATCCTCCACCAACACCCTCTAAAGCTGGGGATGGTTAAATCTCCCCTGACAGCCCAGGAATGGGCACTCTCACCGTGCCCTTCCCACGGCCCGAATATCCCCGAACACAAACACCCCTTTTTGCCCAGAAAATACAGAAAAATGGACAAAACAAAAGTCAAAGGGAGCTCCCAGGAGTTCCCTGCCTTTGCCCTGGGAAAGCAGCTCCCTCTGCTGCCCTCTCAGCATTCCAGGCCCTGCTGGAGAACATCCTGGAGCTTTTCCTCACCGGGGCTTTCCAGGAGTTCTGCGGTCGCTCGGATTCAATGGCTGAGTGGGATGAATTATCAAATTGATCTCGGAAAAAAACAGTTCAGGAAGTTTTAAAACCCTTTTAATCAGCTGGGTTTGATTCCAGAACACAAGGCAGTGGAGTTCCTGGGCTGGCAATGGGATGCACCAATAAATAGATCCATTGCTGGTGGCTGGGAAACAAGATTTTAGGATTCTTAAATGTGATTTGAAACCAACTGATCTGTAAAAGTGGTTTCTCACAGCCCCAGCAAGCAAGAGTTTGCTTTTTAGTAGAAAATTTGAAAAGAATAAAGTGTCTTGTGAGCTCTATAGAGGATCTTAAACTGCAAAATTTAAGGAAAAGAACCTTTCTACTTCTTTGTTGGAATTACAGAGATCATTGTCTGCCTGGGGTTGAATCAGGCAAATTAACGAGACACAGAAATGAGGAAAAGAAATAGATATTTAGGACCTGAAGTGTTTAGGGCCTGGGTATGACATTGTATGGGTGGCAGAGCCCAGAATGAGCTGATCAAAGATCTTCCTGAAGGTGAACAAAGCAGCACTTTTCTAACAGACATATTTACTCTGATTTCCAGGGATTTCACACACATTGTGCCCGTGTCACAGGGCAGTGGCAATGCCAGGCTCCTCCCAAACCTGTGACTCCACGTGATCCAGAACACTGAAACTGTCCTTGTCTGTCTGAGGTTTGTCCTTGGAAAGTGGAGAGAAAGGATCAGTTTTGACCTCGATTCTGCCTTTTTTCTAGAAAAGACACCTTTTTTTGACCTGTCTGACAAAAATAGCTCCCAGAAATTGGTCAGTGGGGTATGAATTTATTGCCACATTTATTACAAGCCTGTGTGTCTCTGGAATCCCAGCAAAGCCATTCCCTACACCAGCAGCTCCAAGAGCTTAAAACCAGTCAGGGGAGGAACAGTCCTGGCCAATTTTAAACTGAGTCACTGCATTTTGTTGTTGTTCCCCCTCTGACTCCTGGCTTTCCCTCACAAGGACCAGTCTGTCCAAGCGAGATTCCTTAGGAACTTTGGGTTGATGGTGCCCAACTCCAGCACTGAGGAATAAACAGGATGGCTGGAGCAGCAAGTGATTTATCTCTCTGGAAGAAGAGTCTGCAAGGAACACTCCCCGTGGGATGGGAAGCAAACAAGGATCTTGCTGTTGGCTCGTGAGGAACACGCTGAAGTTGCCAAAAACCGTGGTTTGCTGACATCCTGCTGCTTCCCAGCTGCTCCAGGGGGTCAGGCTGCATCTCCAGAGGTGGGAGAAGCAGGGCTGGAGCTTCCTGTTCCCAGTTCCCTGCCCAAGCAGGGTCAGAGAAGGAAAAGGATGTCCCAGGAGTGTGTTAAGTGAAGGAATGTGGGATGAGCAGAGGGTGGGCAGGCCCTGGCACAGGCTGCCCAGAGAAGCTGTGGCTGCTCCATCCCTGGAAGTGTCCAAGGCCAGGTTGGATGGGGCTTGGAGCACCCTGGGCTAGTGGAAGGTGTCCCTGGATAGGCTTTAAGGTCCCTCCCAACCCATGTGAGTGCAAAGTAGGCCCAAATCCAGGACTATTCCACCCCTGTCCAGCCCAGGCTTTAATGGTGACATTGGGAGAGGGTGTCAGGTCCAGTTTAGCAGCTCTTGGAGTTCGAAATCTATTGCAGAAAACTCAGAGGAGCCTCTGAGATCCACTGGTTTCCTGGGGATGTTTTCTTTTCCTCTTGTTGTGTCCCTTTTTGCTGTGAGCCAGACCCAGGTCTGGGTGTTTTCTGTGCGTGTGGGCCCAGGGGAGGGGACAAAAGGCAGAGTTAATTACAGGGATGCTCCCAAAAATAGAGCTGCTTCTGCCCTGGCCTGTGAGCTGGTGCGAGAGGTTGGTGTTCCAGCTCTTTCCATGGGTTTGGAACACCAGGAGGGCGGAGTTACTGGCAGAGGGACTGTCTTAGAGGAGTTTAAACTGAGCTCAGAGTCACCCAGGCATCACAATAGCAACAACTGAAGTAATTGGGCATATTTAGCTTCCTTTCCTTCCTGCTTCCCTCTTTCCCTCTCCTGTTCTTTATAGGGATATCAACCACCTATTCCTTCCACAACACAACCACATCCTGCCCCAAACAATTCCACCAAAAAGGAGGAGCCAGAGCTGTCAGTGCCCAGCTGGGAGAAGGAGCAGCACCCACAGAGCAGCTCCTGGAGGTGTAGGGAGATCTCAGGGAAGAAGCAGCAGGATCAAGTTTGTCCCAGTGTGGGAAAAACCTTATTGTGCCAACAACGGCCTCACGTTGTGCCAGGGAGGTTTAGGTTGGATATGAGGGGGAAATTCTGCATGGAAGGGGGGTAAGGCTTTGGAACAGGGCTGGAATCCACACAAACGACGAGTGGATGTGGCACTTGGGGACAGGGGTTAGGGGTGAACACAGTGGGGGTTTGATGGTTGGACTTGAGGATCTTAAAGGTCTTTTCCAACCCCAACAACTCCACGATTTTGTGATTCCAATACTGCAGGAGTCTGGAAGAAAAAGAATGTGAGGAGAGACCTTGTGCTTTGCCAAATGAAATGATCCAGGGACAGAAGGAGGGAAAGATGGAGAGGGAAGTTCTGGCCAGGGAAGGCAAGGCTGAAAACCTTATCTTTTAGGATAATTTCTTCCTTCTTCAGTGACCTTCAGGTTGATGGATAGTATCCCAAATATTTAAGTTCCCAGTATCTGGCAACATCCAGATATTCCTCACGGTTTCCTCCTGTGCACAAGGAGCTGCAGAGCAATCAAAAATTGAGGATATTTTGGAAACATTCAACCTTGAGGCAGCTCCAGCCCCAGCCCTTAAAGCACCAGGCACAGGGATGGGTCAAAATCAGCTCCTTGGGCTTCCAAATCTGCTTCAGCTCAGCGGGAAAATCATTAACCCAAGGCCCAGCCCGGAGCAGAGAACATGCTTTATTGAGAAGTAGGTACAGGAACAGCACATTCTACCACATCATGGGAACAGGGAATAGCTTCTGCAGGAGGATGGCCCTCTTCCCTGCTCCCCAAGGGATCTAACTCCTCGGATATTCCATAAGTATCTGCGGTTAGTTACGATACAGGAGCAGAGGGCACGGACAGCAAGGTTCAGTAATGCCCACAAGGTCCACACCAGGGACTGATCAGAAAGATTCTTTTCCTTTCTTTTTTTTTTTCAATTTTCCAGGACAGACAACCAACAGAGGAGCAAGAGAGAACTCTTCCAGGCCAGGATGGGGCAGTGGTTAACAGGGAATGGCTCCCACCTGCCAGGACACTGCGAGTGCTTCATTTCAGAGCCTGTTCCATGGGGAAGCACTGGAAGGGTTCCATGAAATCAGCACTGGGATGGTCCCAGCCCCTACCCTGAGCTTGTCCCCTCTTTTAGTCACACTGGAGCCATACAGGTGGCACAAGGACAGTGGTTATACTGGGAAGCCATTGCAGGAGAGTTTCTTCTGGTGGTGCTGGTGGGAGAGAGGAAGTCAAAGCTCATTATTTTTTTCTGTTTGTTTTACAAAGAGAAACAAGGATGCACTGCCAGAGGGTGATCCATCCCACAGCTCCCTGGAGCACAGCCTGGGCAACCCAACAACTCCTGGAGTTTCTGTGGCTGTTTGGACAAGGCCAGTGAAAATCTGTCCAAAGTTTTTTTCAGTCTAGAGGGGGAAAAAAATAACCCTCTCCAATACCAAGAGACCCACAGTTCAAGGAAGATTGCTCTGGGAAACGTGTCTCCAGTAAAATACACTCTGTGTAAAGGGACTCACTAACTCCAAGAGATAAAGCAGGAAGAACAGGAATTACAATAAAGGGGTCTCTCCAGCAGATGTGGGAGCTCCAGGAGGAACAGGAACATCTTGGAGCAGGGTGTTCTCACACCCTCAGCCTTGTCTCTGGCTTACTCAGGTACAGGAGATGCCAGTTCTGCCTGTACATCATTAACTACGAAAAGACCTATGGAAAACTGCTGGAAGAGGTGGCATATTATCCCACCAAAACTATGCCAGGCCTGGAATGGAGCAGGGCTGGTTCAAACCCTGCAGTCTGTAACTGCAGCTGGCTGGAAAACCAGCCCTCCCCAACGATCAGACCTTGTCCAAAGACCACAGAGGTCACTCCAGTGCTGAGAACTCCAGGAACCTGAGGGAAGAAACAACTGGATTCTAGGACACGACACAAGCTCACTGGAGCAGGAAGATGAGGGTGAGACCAGTGGCTGGACAGGTACAGTACCAGTATCAGAACTCCTCGGCCAGCGCTGCTGTGGGTCCGATACAGATCCAATCCTTGCAACCTCATTGAGGCCGAGACATTAAAGTTCCTCAGAACTGTGGGAGCACAAAGATCCAGGCCAGGCCAGTACCAAGGGGAGCTGATCTTTTCGTTTTTGGGGGTACTGTACCAGCCAATCACAACAGCAATGGATACAACAGAGATCCCGGGGGAATTCCTACTGCTGGGGGTCGCTGGCTCCAGGAGAGATGGACACTTAGGTTCCCTTGGGAGGGGTCCATTTCAAACAGCTGGGATCCATGATCTTATTGCTGTTGGATCTTTTGGCCTCTTTGGCTATCCATTCATCAATCAGGTCCTAAGGGGGACAGCAGGAGAGGGCAGGTTAAAACACGTGGTCCAAGTGCAGAATTATCCGTGGTACAACGTCACAAACCCAGAGCCACAAATCTGAAGGTGACTCACCCACCAACTGCTCAAAATAACACCAAAATAACAACATCTCCCCCACAGAGCTTTCCAGAAGCCCTTCAATCCCACTGACAAAGATCCAAAGTGAAGTCCCAGGGAGAGGGAAACATCAGGCAAATTTAGGGACTTATAAACCACAAGTGAGGGAACAAACAGGACTCATTCAGGATTCCATTCATTCCATTCAGTTGTATGTCAGGGGAGGGTTAGACTGGATTTTGGGAAAAGGTTCTTCCCCCAGAGGGTGGTTGGACACTGAACAGGCTCCTCAAGGCTGCCAGAGCTCCAGGAGTGTTTGGACAATGCTCTGAGGGACAGAGGGGGATTTTGGGGTGTCCTGGACAGGACCAGGAGTTGAACTGGATGATCCTTGTGGATCCCTCCCAGCTCAGGATATTCCATGTCATCCATTTGCCCAATGAAGGGCAGCCATGGTGAGGACCATGATGGGAATGCTGATCCATTGCTCTCACAAAAAGCCACTTACAATGAGCAATGTTATCCCACACACCAAAGGCAGGTCAGTAGAGTTTATTTCTGCACTGCTGAACAATCAGGTTGGACACCTAAGTCCTATTTTATCTGGAAATCCCAGTTCTCCCCCACTGGAATGAGAAGGCTGGAAAAAACCCAGCAAAGGAAACCCTGATTTCAGCAAGCTCATAATTAACAGCAAAATAAAAACACAGGGATAACCCTCCCCAATCTTACCTGTCTTTTCAGGACCAGGTGCTTTCCCTTCCAGTACTTGAGCATCTGAAGAGCCTGCAGGGTGCTCACGATGTCCACGGGGTTCACTGCAGTCTCCTGGCTGATCTCTGCAAAACACCAGCAGTTCTGTTAAATAAATTCCTCCACAATGCCCCCAGACTGCTGGTTTTGAACCAGGAGTTTTATGTAACTCCTTTGGAAACGGGACAGAAAATTCCTTGCATGTACTGGGGGGGTACATCCAGCACTGCAGTGGTTTAGTGATATAAATCTCAGGATTCACATTAATAAGGTGCAATCCTCTGAAAGATGCAGTTCTGCTTTTTCAGGACCACCTTGATGACCCTATGAAATGCCACACACTCCCAGGTGCCACAACTGACTGTTAAGGGTCCAAATATCCTCACTGTTGGCTCCTGGAGCCATTCCCGACTCCAGGAATGTGCTGCCCCACAAACACCCGCCCGGGTGAGCCAAGCGGGACCCGCCTTGGGGCTGAGGAAGGCGAGTGGGATGCACAGTGGACCAATCCACTACAGGCTTATTTAGCTCCAAAAATCACCTTTGATGGAGATCTCCTTCCCTTGGAAGTTGTGCAGGTAACGAAGCAGAACCTCCTTCCAGTAGCTGCGGTAGCTGATGAGTCCCAAGTCAGACAGAGGACGCTCGGGAGAGCCAACCTTTTCTTCTACTTTAGAAAGCAAATAACCTGAGAAGATTAAAAAAAAAAACACAACACTATTTAAACTGCCCAAACAACAAAAACTGCTCAACCTCCACCAGATCTGTGAGATTTGCTGGTGAAACCACCATGCTGGGGAGGTTTTTCCCTCGGAATTTCTCTCCCAACTTACTGAAGTCGATGAGCATTTTGCCATAGCCCTGCCTCATGTACTGAGGCATTGTCAGGATGCAGGAAACGTTGTAGTTGAGGAAGGAATTCTTCTCCTAAAAAACAAGGAGCAGGGAGGATGAACAGGTCTAGACGTGTGCAAACAGTGGGGATCTCATAATCCCAATAAGCCCAAGCAACTGATCCAACACCAGGGGAGAGCAGGGACAGCAGAAGAACCTGCCTGACAACCAGGAATGTGATCACCTTCTGCCACCGGCCTGGCTCAGGTGTCTGATTTTACCAGCCATTCAACTGGATGTTTGGGGCAGTTTTCAGCCTAGGATGGCTGCTCATGGAATCATGGAATGGGTTGGGTGGGAAGGGACCTCAAAGCCCATCCAGTGCCACCCCCTGCCATGGGCAGGGACACCTTCCACCAGCTTAGGCTGCTCCAACCTGGCCTTGGACACTTCCAGGGATGGAATCGTGCAGATTTTATTTCAGAGCATTTATTTTTACCTGTTTGTTGAGTTCTGACTCAGGTGATTTCAGCAACACAGTTTCCTGCACTTTATTTGGGAGAGTGTTCTCCTATCTATGGAATTTCACTGGCTGGAATATCTAAACAAGTGAACTGCACGACATCACAGCCAGAAAATAATCCCTTTTTCTGTACTGCAAAAGATGGGGCAGCAAAGCACCTACAACCCCTGCAGCAAACAGCACAATTCCTGCAGCTCAGGTTGGAAACTTTATCTGTTCCCAAAAGCAGCAAACTCTGAGACTGCAAAAACTCAGGGGGGGTGGATTCAGTGCTGGTAATTGGTGTCCTAAATCTCACTTTAGTGAGGTGGGTAATGAATGTGTGGGTATTTTCCACTCACCTTGGAGAAATATCCTATCAGGTGACAGCCTGTGTTGTCAGCTTCTGTCATGACATAGAAGAGGAAGGGTTCCACATCATAATACAGCGTTTTGTGGTCCAGGAAGAGTTTTGCCAGCAGACACAGGTTTTGACAGTAGATCTAGAGGCAACAGAACAGGATACATGTGTTTATTCCAGTGGAATATCCCAAGTGTGGACAAAACTGGACATGGGGAGTGACAAGAAAGTTCTGAACTATCTGAAAATGATGTAGAGTCTTTCAAACAGAGCAGTTGGGCCAGGAAACAATTCCATTTGTGATGGCACTTGGTAAGCCCTGGCTTCCTGGGAATGGATGTTTGTGATCTCAGTCCCTGAATGCCCAAAGCATCATCCTCTCAGAGAAGGGGAGCAGGGCTTGGGTCTCTGTATCGTGTCAGTCCTGTGCTCCAAAATCATCTCTGGCACTGGCAAAGCCTCCTCCCAGCTTCCAGCCTTTGGGGTTTGCTTCTTTGTCCTTTCCCCTGAAATCTTCAAGGCTGGACAAAACTGGACAGGGCAGAGGTGAGGTGCTGCATCTGCAGTGTGAGATCCCTTCAGGTCAGGGCTAAGGAGGTCCCCCCAGTAAGCCAGGCTGCTTCCCACTCTCACCCAAATCCAACTGAGTATTCCCAGGGAATGGGAGATGGGCAGGAACAATGTGTTGAGGCCAAGCACAGAAATCTCCCCACTAACTTTCCCCCGTCTCCAAGCAGGTGGAACTGCTGGAGCACACCAGGGCTGAGGAATAACCACAGTGAAAATGCAGCAAAGCTCCTGAAAGAACAGACAAACCAGACTCCTTTCTGCAACGAGGGGAGAGAGGGCCACGTGCACCCTGGTTCTCTGCAGGAAAGGCAGTGTGTTTGAAAGCTTGTCTCCACACTCCTGATGGTCCCAGTCCCTTACCTTGTTCTTCTTCCCATCCACTTCAAACACGGAGATGGAGCCTTTGCGGTAGATTTCATCCCCCGGCGGATGTTTCCAAACACATTTTGCCTATGCCAGGGAAGCAAAATCAGGGTGTCACTACTGCTTGAAGGACAAAATTAGGGTGTTACTCCTGTTTGAAGGACAGAAACAGTTACAGCATCTGCTGATGATAGACCAGGAAACTCGCAGCTTTCTCACCTCCCACAGCAACTGAGCTACACCAGTGATGGTTTAAATCGTTTACAAGCTAAACTCAGATTTGGAACTCAAGGCAGGAGCTCTGGCCTGGCCCTTACCATGTGCCTACGTAGGATTGTCTGGCTCTTCATGTATTTGAGGCAGAACTCACACATGTAGAGGCGCCCCAGGCGAGCATACTCCTCGGGGTAGGGGGAGTGGTACCACGTGTCCAGCTCGTAGCGACCAAAAGCAATGGTTTTGATCATGTTGCTGCCCTCGGTGATCTGGCCCTGCAGCCTCAGCTTCTCCTGGGAGGGGGAAAAAAAAATAAATTAAAAGGAAGCGCAGAAGAAAAGGGACCCGTTTTCCTTAAGAAAATAATTTAATTCAAGTCTTCTGAGCTCGTGTCTCGGAGCGGATGTCTTGTCATGGATGTGAATCCTGACCCACAGGGATAGGACACAGCCTAATGCTCTGCCTCAGATACGCAGCTGGAAATGGAAAGGATCAAAGCACCTTTTGGTTCCTCTCTGGAGGTGGAATAAGGCTTTGGGAAGCACCTCAGGAGCTTCAGCAACACAAGGTTTTAAGCTCCATTTCGGTCACCGGCCACTGCCAAGGTGGCTTTTGTTGTCACCACCCCTCAGCCACCCTTCCAGCAGGTGAAGGTGCCCATTCTTCATCGACAACACCTATGAAATAGCACAGCTCCAGTTGTGCTTCCAGTGGGAAGCACCTCGGCAGGAGCAGCACTCAAACGCTCTCCCTGGGGCAGCTGTGCTGACTTGCAGCTGCTCTACAAACTCGGATTTCTCTGCACAAGTGCCACAGGCCCCAGAAACTTCCATATTCCCACCACATGTGAGGTGCACTGTCCCACGTTTGCAGCGAGCTCAGTCTCACCAGGTCCTCGGATGCCCGAGCCTGCGCCCTCCGGAACAGCTCCAGGTCGTACTCACTGGTCAGGTTTTCCAGGAGAGGTTCCCTGGTGTTGCCATAGGTCTGTCTGTGCTCCTGGAACAACCAAACAACAGTTCTGCTGCCAGGCTGTAACCAAGCTGAGGGATCTTGCAGCTTTTTTGGCAGGGAATGCTGCAGGATGACTGAGAAAGCCAAACTCCTGCTCAGTGGTTTCATTCCAGACCAGAGGGAATGAGGGAATATTCCAAGTCAGTGCTTTTACCATGTATTTTTCCTTTTGCTCCTTGCTCAGTCCTGAGTTCCTCTTCTTCCTGAGCTCAGCCACTTTCTCTTTGTATCGCAGCTGCCTCTCTGTGGGGGCCTGAAAAACCAGGGGTGGGATCTTTCACTGCTCCATCCACTCCAAACATTCCCATTCCCACCCCAAGGACCTCTGTCCTGCCTCTCATTTCATGGGCTTTGCTGCCTCTGAACCAATCCTCTGTTAATAACAGGGCACAACACAGGTATGTAAAGCAGAATATTTTTCCTCCTACCACAGCCTTTGCCAAAGCACCTCAGCCCCACAAGACAGGGAGCACTCCTCATGGAATGCTTAATCATGGGAAGAGCTCCGAGCTGACTCATGAAGTCATCTTGACTCAAATCCAACACTCAGGAGCTGAAAAATGTAATTCCCCTGGTTTGGTTCTTTTCTGTTTAGTCAGAGTCAAATTGCAGTTCACAGTTCTGCAGGAATTCTTTCGTCCTGCACATGGAAAAGATCCTCCTGAGAGCGCTCCAGCCTCCTCGGGCATCACCGAGCTGCTCTCCCTGGCTGCTCCACTCTCACTGAAGGGATACAAGGAATGGCCTTTGCTGAAACGAACTGAGTGACAACAGTGGAAGCTGAGGTTTTCCCAGTCTTACCTGGTGCCTGGTGGCGTGTCTGTTGTTGTCATCCTGCCTGTGGGCCAACATCCGCTCCTCAATCTGCTTATCCCGGCTCTGGGCTCGCACCTGGAACCCAAAATCCACCTGTCAGTGCTGCAGCAAACTCTTTTCATCCCTTTTCTCTTACAGGTCAATATTCTGAACTGTGCTTGACACACAAATGCTGCTGCCAAAGACAGCAGCTGACCACCTGTGTCATCTCTGTTTTCTGTTCAAAAATCACAAATCTTGGCATTTTGTTCTCCAAATCCCCCAGGAAGATATAGCAGAAGGCAAACCAAGG
The DNA here is from genome assembly GCF_022539395.1 of Myiozetetes cayanensis. NCBI lineage: Eukaryota > Metazoa > Chordata > Aves > Passeriformes > Tyrannidae > Myiozetetes > Myiozetetes cayanensis. Next base: position 1,218,273 of record NW_026087577.1, read on the forward strand.
CCAAGCATTCACCTTGCACTCATCTGCTGAGAGGTTGTGGTACAGGGGGCACCCCGAGATGGAGAAGTGTCGCTCGTGCTTTCCAGTCAGGTGTCCTGCAGAGGGGCAGAAAAACAACCCAACCCATAAGAAATAACCAACACGAGGTTTCAGAAGTCTCCCAGATGCTCACACGAGCAGGCTCAGCGGGATGGAAGGGGCAAACCTCCTGCTTTGTGGCAAAAGCAAGGAAAATCTTTCTCCCTCTGCCCTCCCTGCAAGCAGCCAGGTATGGTGGAGCAGGAATTTGGGGCTGAAATCCTGTTTCTGGCAAAAAAATCTATTCCCTGCCTGCAAGACTCTGCATTTTCCTCCCACACCTGGGCTCATCCTCCTATTTTGGTCCTTATCTTGTCATTCCCTGTCACTCCTAGGCAGAAAACACCTCCAGGAATATCCCTGCAAATATACCTGCATTTAGGCTTCATATTCCTTCCCTAGACCCCCTTCTCCTTCATATTCCTGCTCCTAACTAACTCCATGATTTTTAGGGTGTATAACAACTTGGAGTATCACAGCAGGAATGCAAAGCCCAGCAGATCTACCCTGGAGCTGGAATTACCTAAGGAGTTACAACCAGGAGTGGGACACTTCATGTTGAAGTTGTAGCTCTCGTGGAAGCGGCGCCGCTTGGGGCGGTGGGAGAGGTCACTCCCGGAATCCTTCATGGACATGTCCTTGGCGATGCTCTCATCGTGGGACACGTTGGGGCTGGAGATGTCAATGTCCGACTCCGAGGAAGGGGCGTTCCCGGTGGGAGTGCGAGGTGGGGACTCATCGTGATCCGCCGCGTTTTTTGTGTCTGGGTAAGGATACGGACAACGAAAGGATCCGGATGTTACGAATCCGAGAAAAGGCTTTTAAAGACGTGTAAAGCCCAGAGCTGCAACCCCCAGCCCTGGGGATACCCTGGGAGGAAGGTTTTTCCCGGAGGTTCTCCCCAGCACACACCTCTGTCCGAGAAATCCACCACCTGCTCGGTCTCGGAGCCGGAGGAGCGCGTCTGCCGCAGCGGGTACTTTTTGGGAGTGACGGGAGCGGGCTGCTGCTGGCTGCGGGTCACCCTGCGCGTGGAGTACACCGGCTCCTCCGCTCCGAAGGACGGCGGGTTGCGCACCGGGCTGGAATCTGAGCCCGTGGGAGCAGTGCAGTTACACCTCGAGAACCAGCAGGGACTGCCCAGCAAACCCTGCCGGCCCCCAAACCCTGCCTGGCCCCAAACCCTGCCCGGCCCCAAACCCTGCCCGGCCCCAAACCCTGCCCGGCCCCAAACCGCCCGGCCAAATCCTGCCCCCAAACCCTGCCCGGCCCCAAACCCTGCCCAGCCCCAAACCCTGCCCGACCCCCAAACCCTGCCCGGCCCCAAACCCTGCCCACCCCAAACCCTGCCTGGCCCCCAAACCCTGCCTGGCCCCCAAACCCTGCCCAACCCCCAAACCCTGCCCAACCCCCAAACCCTGCCCGGCCCCCAAACCCTGCCCGGCCCCAAATCCTGCCCAGCCCCAAATCCTGCCCGGCCCCAAATCCTACCCAGCCCCAAACCCTGCCCGGCCCCAAACCCTGCCCGGCCTCCAAACCTTGCCCAGCCCCAAACCCTGCCCACCCCCAAACCCTGCCCCAGAGCAGGAGGAGGAAGATGACCTCCAGAACAGCAGAGTCTGTGACTGACAGTTCTATCCTGCCACTCTCACCATGCTCTGTCCTCCCCAGATAAAATCTCTGGGATTTCACTCACACTGAGCAGTCTGGAATTACATCAGCTTTCTCTGGACTTAATGACTTAATTAACCAGTAATTATTAACCAGGTTCGGTTTGGAAAGCTAAAGATCCGTTAGCTTAGATAAGAACTATCAGAGTTTAGATAAGCCTTGGGAAGAGCAGGATTGCTCCCACTGTGGAGCTGGATTTGATTTGGATTTGTTGCTGATTTAGGATTTGGATTTGTGATCCTACCCTGCTCATAAGAATCATGGAATGGTTTGGGTTGGAAGGGACCTTAAAGCTCATCCAGTTTCAACCCCTGCAACAGGCAGGGAATATATATCAAGCAATTATTTTGCATTAAAATAATGCTGTCCTAACCCATGGATATCACAGGTATTCCATACGCACCTTTCCTTGTTTTTAAGATCTAATTACCACGTGATCACACACACGTATTTCTCATCTGCAATAAAATTTGTCACAAACTACATTTTTTTTAATCCAAGTGTCTACAAGGAGCAATGGAAATGAGCTTTTATCTGCTGTCATTTCCTCTCCTTGATGCCAGATGGCAACACATGAACTAACTGCCAAAAACTGCCCACACTAACACTAAAAAAAGAGGAGGTGGACTCATTCCACGTTTCCTTTTACAGTCTGAGCGCCAAAGGAGGAGCACACAAAATAACTGCCAGTACTTGGTAACGTTTATCACACAGCAGGGTCAGCACATCACAAAAATACATCTCCCCTTGGGGCACAGGACCCTCCAAACAAACAAATAAAGGAAATAAAACCCACTTTCACCCCTAAGCCCCCTCTCCCTCACTTGGCTCCGGTACCAATGGAATGGAAAGGAGATTTCTAGAGTTCTCAGAAAATTCAGGCAAAGCTGGCAGTGGAAGTGTGGGGTTTGACTCCTCCTTCCCTTACCAATTTGTCAGCTTTATTTTTTGAACACAGGGCACTCATCTTTTGATTTCCATCACCTTTAGATTATACAACCCCATCTGTGCAGTATGTACAAATAAAGGTGCTTTTTGCTGTGTTGGTAATAGCTAAAACCCACAAATATAAATTCCTATTTATGCTTAAATTCTACATGTTTAGGTTCTAAACAGCACGGACTGCACTGAGCCTTTTTTTTTTTTTTTCTGAAAAGGCTGAATTTCTTTTGGTTTTTGAAGCAGAGCCTTTACCTTGGGAGCTCTGGCTGAGCCTGGCCGAGGAGCGTGTCACGCGGGCGGAGCGCCGGGAGGTGCCGTCGCTCTCCGAGCTGTCCGTGTGCTCGGGATCCGTGGAAAAATCGGAGTCCTCCGTCCCATCTGAGCTACTGCCCGCGTTCCTCTGCAACAGCACAGCCCACACGTCAGCAGAGAGCACCTCCACTTGGATGTTGTAGAAAATGTTTCATAGAACCGTGGAATGGTTTGGGTTGGAAGGAGCTGAAAGCCCATCCAGTCCCACCCCTCTGCCGCGGGCAGGGACACCTCCCACCAGCCCAGGTTGCTCCAAGCCCCGTCCAACCTGGCCTTGGACACTTCCAGGGATGGGAAGAGATGTTAGATGGATCAATTCAACCAAAAATGTCAAGTGTATCGCTCTTTATTTTGGTTTAATAAATATGCAGTGTCAGCGCCTTCAGTAATAAAAAGCTTCTTGCAAACTGATCCCCAAGGAAAGGTCATGGGAGCACCGAATTAATTAAAGCAAAAGATGGTGTTGGGTCACAGGTTGGACTCAGGGATCTTGGAGGTCTTTTCCAACCGGGGATTCCATGATCTATTTTTCCCCTATCAGGAAGGTTCCCACCTCGTCCAAGACACTTCAGCTGGAAGGCTTGGGGTGTCCTGGGCAGGGCCAGGAGTTGGGCTTGATGATCCTGGTGGGTCCCTTCCAACTAAGGATATTCCACGTGCTCTGTCCCTCCAGCTGCACCCCAAAATCCCACCTGGCTGCCCCGTGTCCTGGGTTCAGCTGGGACAGATTTAATTCCTCCTCAGCTGCCGTGTTTGGGATTCAGGATGAGAATGGTGTTGAGAACACACCAGTTTTTGGGGTTTTATCCTAAGTCAAGGACCCTTTTCCCCCTTTCTTTGTGCCTCCTGCTCTGCCAGTAAGAGGGGTCAGAAAAGAACTGGGAGGGAGCAGAGCTGGAACAGGCACCACAAACTGGGCAGAGGGATATCCCACAGCAGTGCCCCAAACTGGGCAGAGGGATATCCCACACCACACGACGCCATTCCCAGTACCTAAACCGGGAGAGTCATCCCATAGCAGGGGGATAGATCTGGATGTGGGAAGGGGAGCTTCTGGCATCACTCAGTTGGTGCTGAGCAGCTGTATTCTACCTCACTTGTTCTTCCTTTTTATTATTATTTACCACCATTATTACATGTAACTTCGTTTTTATTATCGAACTGTTTTTATCAGAACCCAGAAGCTGGACTGTAAACACTGAGGGGTGAGGGAGCGGCAGCGCAGTGCGTAATTTCCACCCGGGTTTAAACCACGACGCGCCGAGGGGACAACCAGAAGGTGGTTCGGGGCACGGTGGGATCCCCGGAGGGAGCCTCGTGGGGGCACAGCCGTGAGGGGACGGCGCTGGCGGAGCAGTGAGGGGAGCTGGGGTGGCGGCCGCCATGAGGGCAAGGGGGGGAGGCCTCGCGCCAGTGGCGGGAGCGCGGCCCCCGCGCCGCTTTGTTTTGCACCCAGCGGAGCCGCGCCGGCCCCAGCCAATCACAGCGCGCGTGGGACGAGCCAAAGGGAGAACCCGCCAATGGCAGCTCGAGGAAGGGTAAAAGGCGGGCCCGCGGTGAGTGACGGACGGCACAGCCGCCCTATCAGCGCGAGGCTTGCTCCCACGGCAACATCAACCGGGGGGGCGGAGTCAGATGGGGAAACAGGGCACGCGCGGGGAGGTGACCGTTGGGGGTGGATTGACATCCGCGAAGGCCAATCAGAGGCAGGCCCGGCACTGCAGCCTGACGAATAGGCCATCAGCTCTGCGGCGGCCTACCCAATCGGAGGCGGTAAGGGGCGGAACCCGCTGCCCGCGCGGGGGAGGGGGAGCGGTGGCCGTTGGGGGCCATGAGTGACAAGCAGGGCGTCCAATCAGCGCGCGGCGTACCCGTGCGGGAGCCAATCAGCGAGCGCGGGAGGCGGGCGCTGGGGGCTCAAGGCCGCTATTTTCCCCCCGGTTTTGTGCTCGGGAGAGGCAGCGGAGAGGTTGGGGAAGGGTAGAAAGCTGCGGGCCAAGCTCGTCGGTACCCCCCATCAGCCGCCTCCCCCGATTCCCGGCCGCGCTCACCTTCCTGCGCTGCATCCTAGGCGGGGGCAGCGAGCTCGCCTGGTCCCCGGCGCCCGCGGCCCGCGAGGCGGCGGTGGCCGCCGTCGTGTTAGCGCTGGCGGGCTCCGTGGTGACAGCCGTGTCTTCCGCCCTGCGGCACGTCTGCTCCGGCGGCGCCAGCCCCGCTTCCAGCCGCCGTTCCCTGCTCGGTCCCTCACGCTTCCGCCGGGACGCGGCCCACTCCCCCCGGTCACGTGACCGCGAGCCATCTTGGAGCCGGGCAAAGCATCTCTGTGGCGCCGCTGGCAGCGAAGCCGCGCTCCGCCATTTTTGATTCGGGCCGAGGACTCTTGGCGCGAGGCGCTGAGGCGGCGGCCATTTCGAGTGAGGGCGTGAAGCCGGCGAGGCGCGGGGCGGGTGGTGTTGCCGGGGGCGCCATGTTGGGTTCGGGCAGGCGGAGCGGCGGGGCCGGGCTGTGGCGCCGCCGGGACCGCGGGGCGAGGGGCGGAGGAGGGCGGTGAGTCCCGGGGCTGCCGGGGCCGGCCGAGGGCGGGGAAGGCCCTGCGGTGAGGGCGGGGAGCGGTGGGGTTCCCGGCCCCCCCCTCCCTTCAGGGACAGGCCTGTTCCGGGCCTGGGCGCTGGGGCGGGGCCGGGACGGGCGCGCGGGGAGGTGGATTATCGTTAATAACCGTTAATTGGGCTCTGCTCTCAAAATGCTGTCGCGGCGGGGAGGGGGAGGGAGGGGCGACTTTTGGTGGGTTTGGCCGGTGTGGTTCTGTCTCGGGTGTCTCTGAGGGCCGTGTGGCGGCTCTGGCTGGGCCAGGCTGAGGGGCGAGTTCATTTACCAATAATTGTGGAGAATCATGGAACGATTTGGGTTCGGAGGGACCTTAAAGGTCCAGTTCCACCCCAGGGACACCCTCCACCATCCCAGGTTGCTCCATCCTTGGACACTTAAGGGATGGGGCAGCCACAGCTTCTCAGGGAAATCCATCCCAGCCCCTCCCCACCCTCCCAGGGAGGAATTCCTTCCCAATATCCCATTTAATCCTACTCTCTTCCCCTTGTTCTGTCTCTCCATCCCTCGTCCCCAGTCCCTCTCCAACTCTCCTGGAGCCCCTTTAGGCCCTGCAAGGGGCTCTCAGGTTTCCCTGGAGCCTTCCCTTCTCCAGGGGACATCCCCCCGCCCCAGCTCTCCCAACCCCATTCCTTCTCCTCTGACATCCATCCTGCCCCTTTCCCTGCATTCCTGCATTCAGTCACAGAGCTGGCCCCAGGGATTTGGATTTGAAGATTTTGTGAACACAGGAATTCTGCACAGGATTTGTGAGCAGCTCTCTCAACCTGTCTCCAGAGCAGGAATTGCTCCATCCCTTTAATTATCTCCATCACCTCCTCTGGACTCGTGTTTTAATGTGACAACACTGTGTATCAACTGCAATAAATCGCTTTATGTGAAGACTTGGGGGGGGAAAAAAGGAAGGATATTTAGTCAAATACATGATTTCTTTCCAGCTCTGGTTATCTTTAGGGATTATGAATTTCTCAGGGCCTAATCCTGTAATCCTTGGGAGGGTTTGTCATCCTTAGTCATGCAAGTGATGCTGCTGCTTTTCTCACTCCAAATTGTCATTTCTCATAGGTGTATCCAGTTTCCTGTGAAATGCTGAAGGGCAAACCTGGAGAAGGGAGATGAAATCCCTCTGCTTTTATCCCAGCAGGGAGGAAGTGGGGAGCAGTTTGTGTGGTATGTGAAGCATTGGGTCAAATCAGCTCTGAATGTCGAGCCCAGGAGAACAATGGGAGTGTGAACAGCTCTAGTCCCTTATTTCAGGGAACTCATTTGCAAATCTGGAAAACCCCCTAAATGCAGGAATTCTGCAACCAGCTTGGTTTAGTATCCCTGGCAGGGGGGTGGAAGGGGATGAGCTTTGAGGTCCTTCCAACCTCCTTGGGAATTGTTGGAGGTGAAACTGCGGGTCTGTGGTAGGGAAAAGCACGAAGGGAAGTGGAATTGGAGCAGCTGGAGGTTCTGCCGCGGTGCCATCACCACTAGATGTCAGTGGGTGAAGGGTGTGAAATTCGGGATCAGCTCCGGAGGAGAGGGAGCAATTTCTGGGGTGCAGAGCTGGTGCAGCTGCTGCTCACCAGGATCCCACTGCGGTTAAGCTCTTCTTCATAATGTTCTTAAAACAGACTTTTAAAACTCTCAGAATATTCTGAGTAGAATTTTTCTGAGGCTAAAGCAGAAAGTTTAGAAGAAGAGGCTCACAAAACATCCCTGTGCTGGAAGGGGCCCACAGGGGTCATCAAGTCCAATTCCTGGCCCTGCACAGGACATCACAAGTTTGGCATATTTGATGATGGAACTTCATCTTAAATGGCACAAAAGTGATTTTTAGGTTTTAAATTCTCTTTTATTTAAATATTGGCAGGTGCCAGATTCACACTGGTTCAGCAGAAATCTTTTGGTCCTGAAGATCTCATGGAATCTGAAACCTCTCCAGGCCTTCGGCCTCGCTAAAACTCTTTAGAACGTGGCAGGGGGATGGAACTGGATGGTCTTTTTCCAACCCAAACCATCACACGATTAAATACCAAATAAATATCTCTTGCTGAATCTTAGAAAATACAGGCAATGAAAAAAACCCAAAACAAATGAGGTACAACTTCAGTTGGTTGAAATTAAAGGTTTAGGTTTAAAAATTCAGGTTTAAAGCCCTGATTTCCTGCCTTGGTTCCCCCTTGCTCTGGAGAGCTGGCAGGGAGGGAGTGAGCTGCCATCACTTCTGTTAGTGGTGATATAAATTAGGAATTGTTGGGAAGCAGAATAAACGTTTGTAAAGTCTCTGAAGTTTCTCAGTTGCCTCATAAGTAAGGTTTATAAATTATAATAATTCCCTGTGATCTCTTCCTGCAGGATGAATTTACTTAAGTGTATTTAAAGCAACTGAGAGAAATGCTATAGAATGAAAATACACCATAAACACCACCTGGATTGCTACATTTTAATAAATCTCACTTGTTTTTAGGTGCCATCTCAGCCCAGCTCTGGGGGGTTGAGTTACCCAAAGGTTGGGATGAAGCTGCAGAGCTGGAAATACCCAGATGTGAAGATCCAGGATAGCTGCTGCTTTGACTTCCCCATCTTCAGAAGGTGAGTGGAGATGGGTTCCCTCTGGTTTGGGTTCCTGATTAATCACTTTAATACCTGGATTTAGGTGCAGGTGACAGAGCAGCACCAGGGATCTCTTGGAAAGACTGAAGAATTCCTGATCCAGTGTGATGTCTGTGGGTTGGGTTATTCCCACTTTTCCAGTGGGATAACTGGGAATGGCTGCTGTTTGTTGGCTGGATTTTTGGGCAGAGCCTGAGCCACCTGACCCATGTTAGGCTGGGGCTGAGCAGGGCTTGGAGCCTCAATTATTGTGTCACCAGCCTGACCTTAGTTCTTGGCCTGGTGCAGTGAGTGATGTGCAAGCAGGGCAGGGCAGACTGGGATCCCAGTGGATGGAGTGGGAATGCTGTGGAGCCTGGACTAGCAACAAGCCTGACCCCAATTTTTGAGTCTTTCCTTCTGTATAAAACTCCCCAGTGGCCTCGGGACACTTCACAAACCAACCCAACAGCAGCAGATGTATTTAATCCAAACTGTGCTGCTGGAACAGGGCTTTCTCTGCAGATTGACTTGGTATTTTCTGCTTTTGCATTAAAGAGAACTGTTAATGAGCTGCAGCACACCAGGAGGATGAGTCTGGGGGGAGAGGGGCTGGGTTTAATGTTTTTAAAGCCTGAAGCAGGTGTAGAGCTGCGTGGACACTGAGCTGAGCCTAAAGAAATGCCTTGAGTGGGGAATCACGGCCCTGCAGGTCTGCAGACACCACCAGCTGGGGGTGGGTGGCTTGGAGTGTTCCGGGACTGGAACAGAATCCATGGACTCTTCCCTGGGGCTCTGGCAGCAGACACGGAGTGGAGCCTGTGTTTCCTGGCATCAGGAGCAAGGTCAGCCCAGCCTGGCCTACATCTTTCCTTTTTTAAATTGTGATGGAAAAAAAGTAAAAGATCCAGGCTGAGTTTTTTTTGCTGAAAGCAGAAGTTTTTCACTTGGTTCCAGCTGACTATGGCCCCGCCTCCTGGTCCCTTCCCTCCCCTGGGTCTCATAGGATAATCTAATTATTAAATAGCTCCAATAAAAGCACATTCTGCCCTGGCAGGAATAAAGCCTATTGATAGGCAGGATATTTTTGTGCCACCCTCGCCCTGGCCCTGCCAAAATGGGTTATTTTTTTGGATTTGTGGTCTGCTCCTTTAATACATTCCTTCCAGTCTAGGCAGAGCTCTCCAACTGCCTGGCACTGGAGTTAATTCCTTGTTTCCCAGTCAATCCAATCTGCTCCTAAAGGAAAACTCTGCTCACGTTGCCCAGCCCAGTGACACAAACTCTCACAGGTGTGGGAAACGTTTGCCACCCAAGAGGACCCTGGTGTGGGAAGGTGGAACCTGATCCCTTTTGGCACTTCCCGTGGGCAGCTCTTCCCCGTCCGACTCTGGGGAACCATTCCCGGCCTTTGGAGCTCAGCTTCCAGTTGGCAGGAATGTCTTGGACACAGGAAGGAGCTGTAGGGTGTTAAAAACAGGTTGAAGAGTGACCCCTAATCCCTGTGGTGGAGGGATAATTTAGGGATGTGCCTGTTTGCATCCCAGGTGAAAATAAGAGGAAGGGAGCAGAGAAACAACTGTCAGCCCAACTGCAGGGTGGAGTGTGTTGGGAGGGCCAGCAAAGGTCACGAACATAAGGAGCCTTAAGATAAGGAGTGAGGTGGAAATAAGAACCAGAGCTGGGCAGAACGTTTGGAAAGTGAATCCAACCAGTTTGGCCCGTTGAGTGATTTTTGGGATGGCCTGACACGCTCCAATATCAAATATCCATCCCTTTGGCAGCCTTATCCCTCCTTTAGTTTCCTGGGATGCTGGTGAGCTCTGAGCATTAATGCTGAGGGAGCCAAAAAGCCACCAAACTGAGGGCAAATTGCCATTATGGGATGGACGGAGAATGGGAGACATCACAAAATGGGAGCTGTGGCTTTGACACCAGTTTGTTGTGGGATATGATCCCTGTCCTTTATACCTCTAATTAGAGGGGGGAGAAAACCCTGTTTATGTCTCTAATTAGGAAAAAACATTGTTTTAGTTGGAGCAAAGAGATAATTGAAGCCTGGGGTGAGCAGTCTTGGTGCTTTGTGGGACTTGTGTCCTGTTAGAAAGTGCTGCAGAATGGCTGTTCCTGGGTTCCTGTGCCAGCTGGAACTGCTGATTTCCTTTGAAACTCCTGCTTTTCTAATTATTCATGGCTAAAAAAGCAAAAAAAAGCTCCTTCCCATATGAACTCCTGGCTCCCTGAGCTCCAGGGCGAGCCAAGTAGGTGATTTTCTTCAGCCTCTGCATTTTTTCCTAATTACATTGTGCCAGTTGTTACCAACAGTCTGACTTACCTGTGCTTCCCAATGCTGGAATTCTGTGTGCTGGAAAAGCTCAGCAGCACTTCTGGGGGGGAGTTTGTCTTGGGAATGCCTTGGATCTATAAGGGGATAACATTTTTTGTGCCAAATCCAGCCCTTTCTGTCAAGTTTTTGTTTCTATAGCACGTTTTTGGTACTTTTTCCAGTGGAATTCAGAGGAGGAGAGGGAGGCAGAGCTGTGGGAGCTGCCAGGCAGGAGCTGGTGCATGAACTGGAGCTTTAATTGCTGCGAGCTGGGAAACCAGGGGATTTGCCTCTCTTAAAAGCATAAAGCTTCCTTTAACACCTTCTCCTAAGCGAGATGTTGTTCCTTTATTATATGCTTTACATCTGATTTTTTCAGCCCATGTTACTCTGGGAGATCCTCCTAAGTCTCTGATGCTGGCTAATTCCTGAATCCATGTCTCTGTGCATGCGGAGGAGAGACAAGTCCATCCCTTAGGGTGAGCCAAGTGGGATCTCCCAGCGTAAATCCCGATTCCTGGTGGCCCCCAGATGTGTTGTGTCCCTGCAGTCCCAGCTCCTGCAGGGTTCCTTGGGCAGGGAGTTCCCCCGGTGCCATCAGCACTAATAAAACTTGGAATTCAAAATAAAACCGGGAATCAAACCTCTGTGTGTGAGGGAGGGATCCCAAGGAGGATAACCCCTCCATCCCTGCTGGCTGTGTTTTCCAGGAGGAGCTGTGGGGTCCCAGCAGTGGGACGATGAGGAGGATGCAGCAGCAGGTACGAAAGAGGTTTTATTGGAGCTGCAGCTCCTGTTTTAAATTGCTGTGGGGGTAATTGAGTGACTCCCTCTCCCTGTATCCCTTTCCATGCCCTGTGCCAAGGCTGGCAGTGGACAGGGGTGACTGCTTTGAAGTGCTCTCCTGCTTTCTGGATGATTCACACTGGTAGGAGAGGCTTCCTGCCTTTCCATGACTTAGGGAAAAGCTCCATTTCATAATGTCTCCTTACTCTTAGCAGGGCTTGTGCTCTGTTCCCAAAACTCCCACTGTTTTCACTGCAGGCATGACCAGACTGTGAAACAGCTTGGCTGGTCTGGTGAATAATCTGTGAGTCTCTTTTAATAAACTGCAGTTTTATTTATCTTGCTGCTCTTTAGAGCTTTTCATCTCCAAACATTCAAGTGCAGAAACTGTCCAGCAGTGAAACTCAGCCGTGTCTCTTGGGGATAGAGTGGGAGGCAGACAGGCAGGCATTTTTTTACTCCACAGTTTGGAGTGAGAGGAATTTTGTTCAAGGACAATGAGGGAAAGCTTAGCTTGTGTGCCGAGTGACCCTTTGATCTTCCACGTTCATGCTCAGCTGATCAGGACTTTAAATCTAAGCTCTGTCTCCCTCCTCCCCACAGCAAACAGCCAGAAATATAATCTGCCCTGGGACTGGCCCAGGAGGGCTGGGCTGCAGGGGCAGCTGCTCGGCCCCACATGGGCCTTCTTGTCCTGTCCCCTCCTCCAGGGACACCCACCTGGAGCTCAGGGGGTGGGTGGCACTCGTGGGGTGTCTCAGGGGGTGGGTGGCACTCGTGGGGTGTCTCAGGGGGTGGGTGGCACTCGTGGGGTGTCTCAGGGGGAGAAGGCCAGGCTGAAATGTGTGTGACACTCATGGCTGCAAACCTTGAGGTTTCAAACTGGAGGTAGGGTTAGGTTGGATACTGGGAGGGTGGGCAGGGGCTGGGATGGATTTCCCAGAGAAGCTGTGCCTGCCCCATCCCTGGGAGTGTCCAGGACCAGGTTGGATGAGACTTGGAGCAACCTGGGCTAGTGGAAGGTGTCCCTACCCATGGCAGGGGGTGGCACTGGGTGATCTTTAGGGTCCCTTCCAACCCAAACCCACAATCCTGTAATTTTGGAGTGTTTGCTAAACGTGGGGAAATGACTTGGGCTTCCTGAGGCTCTGGAAAGTGGGAGCTGTTCCTGGTGCTGGGCTGGGTCCAGCTCTGCTGGGCAAGCAGAGGAGGCTCCAGAAGGTGCTGCCCAGCACCTGCAAAGGAGCAGGCAGAGGGTGACAAGAAGTTGGATCCTTGACCTGCAGCCCTTGAGCAGTCGCAAAAGGCTGTGTTAGTGCAGCACTTTGTTAGGATCCCTAATTACAGGGCTGGAGAGCAGCCTGTGGAATGTGGGACCCCAAATCCCTCACACTCTGTGGTGTGTGTCTGTCGGGGAAGGATAGGGAAAAGCCTCTTCTGCTGCAGATAAATTTGGGGGACTGATAATGTGCAGCTCAGCTGAGCCCCTTTGATAGGCACCAGCTGGAGCTTTCCTGCCTCATATTTACCCAAAATGTGGGGGCTAAACCTTTGGAGAAAGCAAAACTTGGCCTGGAATCAGAGTGGGGCTTTATTTAATTTGCTCTCCCTTGCTTATCTGCAGGGTGAGATGTGGTGGGAACAGGCAGAGGCCCAGCTGTGTGACCTTCCTTGTGCTGAAACAAAACAGCCCCAGAGCAGGGAATATTTTTAATTTCTCCCAGCTGTGGGTATTGGGTTCTAATCACTGTGCCCTAAAAAAAGACACTTCACAGAGAAACTGAAAGATGAATTTGAATGTGGAGGTTGGGAGTCCCTAAAAAAGCTGAGCTACCACTTCATCAGTGAGACAATAACTTGGTCTCTTTTTGGCATGTGTAGCTATTTTTCTTGGCAGTTTTTTGTTCTTTTGAACACCTGTGCTTGGTAGTTCTCTCTCCATTTTTTTTCCTTATATTTAATAACTTTTTACTTTAGTAAGAGTTCTTGTGGACCTGGGGAAGAGAATATTTTTGGGAAGGGTGTCTTTCCTGGAAGAAATGTCTGTACACAGAGGAGCAGCAAGATCAGGAATGGATTTACCTCTGGGATGGGGAGAACTGTTAAAGCAGACACTTGAGGGCCCTTTTTTGGTTTAAAACTTCATTTTAAGATTGAGTGAACAGGGAAATACTGAAGTGTTTTTTTGGGTGACTCTCAGAAATGCCCCCTCAGTGCTGCTGTTCTGGAATGTTCCCTACCCACCCTTAGGGCACCCTGGGAACACACCATTGTGCTCTGACCTTATCAGGGATCTGCAGGGCTCCTTCCTGGAAGAGATAGGGCTGGGCAGTTTGGGTGGGGGCTGATGGTTTGGTGGTGGAGCAGTGTGGGGTGGGAGATGATCGCTTTGATGGGTGGAAGATCAGTTTAGTGAATCCGTTTGGGGGGTGGATGGTCGGTTTGGTGGGTCAGTTTGGGGGAGGGAGGATGCTCACTTAGGGGTGGGTGATCACTGTAGGGGATGGATGCTCAGTTTGGGAGTGGCTGATCATTCTGGGGGGTAATGCTCCCTTTGCTCCACCCTGTTCCTCCCTCCTCTCCAGCCCCAGATTTGCAGTTTCTGCCCCATCTTTGCTCCCCCCAGTAGCTGCAACATCGGCCCCTTCTCTCCTCCCGGGGCTGCTGTGCAGGGAGGAGCTGTCCCTGGATGGATCCCGGGTGTCCCTGGATGGATCCTGGGTGTCCCTGCCTGGATCCTGGGTGTCCCTGCCTGGATGGATCCCGGGTGTCCCTGCCTGGATGGATCCCGGGTGTCCCTGCCTGGATGGATCCCGGGTGTCCCTGCCTGGATCCTGGGTGTCCCTGCCTGGATCCTGGGTGTCCCTGCCTGGATGGATCCCGGGTGTCCCTGGATGGATCCCGGGTGTCCCTGCCTGGATGGATCCCGGGTGTCCCTGCCTGGATGGATCCCGGGTGTCCCTGCCTGGATGGATCCCCGGTGTCCCTGCCTGGATGGATCCCTGGTGTCCCTGGATGGATCCCTGGTGTCCCTGCCTGGATGGATCCCGGGTGTCCCTGGTCCCTGCCGTGCCCAGGGGGTGCCAGAGCGGCCGGGCAGTGCTGCCGTGGCCGATACCCGGGGGGACACGGCCTGGCACAGGGACACGGCCTGGCACAGGGCCGGGGCTGCTCTGCCCCCCCTGCCCTCCCCTGTCCTTATCTCCCTGTGCCACAGCTGCCCCCACCCCACCCTCCTCGCTTGGGCTGATGTTCCCTTCCCTTGCTTTCCCTGAACCCTGGAGCTGTGCCCCTCTGGGATCCACAGGGGAGTTTGCTCCGAGGGTCAGACTTTATGGACACAGGGAATGGTTTCCCACTGTGCGAGGGCAGAGTCAGATGGGATATTGGGAAGGAATCCTTCCCTGGGAGGGTGGGGAGGGGCTGGGATGGATTTCCCAGAGAAGCTGTGGCTGCCCCATCCCTGGGAGTGTCCAAGGCCAGGTTGGAGTGACCTGGGAGAGTGGGAGGTGTCCCTGCCCAGGGAACAAGATGATCTTTAAGGTCCTTTCCAACCCAAACTATTCTGGAATTCTCTGATCATCTGAGGACTAAAAATATGTTTTAGGCGACCAGAACAAGGGAAAAGCCTGTGCTGGGATACCTTTTCAAGGAATCGAACAGTGTGATCCCAGTTCCCAGGTCTGAATGGAGATGGGATCAGAAATGATGCTCAAGGAGCAGAAGGTCAGGGAATGGTGAGGTGGGGCAGGTTGGAGGCACCTTCCAGGTTTGGGACTGCAGGGCCAGATGGAGGAACCTCATCCTGGAAAGGGCTGTGGGGCCGGATGGGGATCGGGATCGGGATCAGGATCGGGATCGGGATGGGGATTGGGATCGGGATGAGGATCGGGATCGGGATCGGTTCTACCCCCCCGCCAAAGGTGAAAGAGGAACCGGCCCCGCCCACGTGACCGCTCAGCGCGTGGGCTCTGCCCTGCTCTGATTGGCTGGGCCGCTTCTGTGGGCGGGGACAAAGGGCGTGGCTTCACGCCCTTCTCCCTCTGTGATTGGCTCTGCCGCCAGCAGTGACGCCTCCTGGCGCTCCTGGTTGGCCGCCGCCGCGGCGCGTGCGGGGCGGAGCGTACCGAGCGCTCTCATTGGCTTCCTTCGGTGTGGGCGGGGTGCCGGCGGCGGGGCAGCCAATGAGCGCCGCGCTGCGCCCGTCGGCCCCGCCCCCGAGCGCTCATAAGGGGCGGGGGCGGCGCGGGGGGCTCAGAGCGGCGGGCGGGCGGGCCATGGCGGGGGTGGGTGCTGCGCGCTCCGGTCGCGCCGGCCCCGGGGGGCTGCACCCGCTCCGCGCCACCGTGCCCTTCCAGCTGCAACAGCGCCGCGGAGACGGGGCCCGCGCAGGTAACGGGGGGACCCCGCGTGGCCCCGGCACCCTCAGGGCACCGGTAGTTGTGGATTGGCCCCCAGGGTGGGGGCTCCGAAACGGCCCCTCCGCCCGGGCACCCGATCGGGGGGTCCCGGCAGGGCCGGGCTCAGCCATCCTTGTGCCCCCGAGGCTTCTCCGCAGTGATGGTGCGGGGGTGGAAGCGAAAGGGAAATGGGAGAAGCGAGGGCAGAGCAGCGGGGACGGCGACAGGGAGCGAGGGGACACGGCCCCCTGAATGGGCCCGGGCTCTGAGCTGGGACCCCCGAGTACAATCACCGCGCCCCTGCTGCTTGTGACCTCCCCTGACAAGGAGTTGCCCTTTTCGAGGTGGTTTCACCAAAAAAAAGCCCCAAAATCCGAGCCCTGTGTTTCGTGCAGCTGATCCGTCTCGATAAAAAGCAGGAATTCGGTTTGCCCCGATGGTAATTCGTCCCTAATTGCACTTCTCAGCTCTCCCTGACCGCTTCAGGAATGCTTAAATATAACTTTTTAGCGGCCTAATAATAGTCTTTGGCTTTTCTCTGTGTGTGTTACTTTTGGCAGTTCCTGGGGCTGCTTTTGGCTGTGGGGTTGTTGCTTGGCTGTTCGTTATCTCACGAAGCATTAAAATAGCAGTGAAACGCTTCTGGGGTTAAATGTAAGATCAGAGTTGTGGGACGGGGGAAATATTTCTCCAGCTGAATTTGGTGGTATCTGCCCGGTGCTGGTCCCTCGCTCGGTGCAGAGGGTGTTTAATCTGCTCTGCTGGGAATTCCCCAGGGAGAATTAATGGCCCTTCCCGAAGTGTCCCCGCTCCAGACTCCCTCCTTCTGCCGCTGGCAGGGCTGGTATCGATCAGAGGAGCTGTTGAAAAGCTTTCTGCTCAATTTATACTTGAAACAAGTTAATGAAATAATCCTTTCGAGTGCCAGGCTCCCCCTCTCGGCGGCGAAATCGAGGTGAAGCTGCTGCTAATTGGGCAATTACTTTGCTGTGCAAAGAAAATCAAGGAAATCCCAAAGGAGTGGGAGCCGGGGCTGTCATCCCTGGGCTGTGTTGGAGCTCGGGCTGTCCCTGCTCCAGAGCTCCATGGATCCCATACAGCTTTCCCAGGGCAAAGTGGCTGGAGCTTCATTCCTTCCTGGCTCTGTGCCTCGCTGTGCAGGCTCTGGGAGCTTGAATTTTTCCTCTTGATCGTCCCAGTGCTTTCACTGCAGCTCTGGAAGGGCTGGAGTTTCCATTGCTCTCCTCACTTCCATGTGCTCCGGAGTGTGTGGGAGCTGCGGCACAAACTGGGCAGGACTGCCCAAACCTGGGATGCTGGGGATCCCTCACCTCACACTCCTGCTCCTTTTGGGAGCTCAGCATGGAAATGCCGTGATTTGTCCCAGCCTCCCTCGGTTGGCTCTGCTGCCTGAGCCCTTGCAGGGCTGGGGATCCCGGTGGGTTTGGAACGGGGGTGATGCGGGGCTGATCCTGCAGCTGCTCTGGTCATGCAGGATCCCACCGAGCTGAGCAGCAGCTGCTGAGCCTCCCAAAGGCCTTCCCTGAAAGGGAAAGCTGGGAGTGTTGGGAAGGAGGTCCAGGAGGGTTTGAAAAGGCCTGGATGTGCTGTTTGGGAATCCAGGGGGTCAGATGGGGGTCAGGGGTGGGTTTGCTCCTGACGCTCCTCGTTTTCCAGCCCTGACTGGGAGCAGCACCTCTCCATTCCCTTGGCAGGGAAGCGCTGCTGGTGCGAGGGTGGGAATTCCCTGGGAGCAGCAGGACTCTGATTCCCAAGAGCCAGGCTGTGTGCCCGTGGTCCCTGCAGTGCCTGGGCTGGTTCCTGGGCTGGAGCCCGTTTTCCCAAGGCAGCTGTTGCAGTGGTGGCTCTGGAAGCCCATCCCTCTCTCTCTCTCTCCCACAGCCAGCGTTCCCTGTGCCGTGGCCCTGGAGAGGCCGGGCCGTTCCCGCCGGACCTGCTCCCTGGACACCATCCTGGGCTCGTACCTGCTGGGCCAGTGGCCCCGGGACAGGGACAGCCCACCCTGCACCAGGGACAAAGCCACCCAGGTACGGACACGGTGGGAATTCCCAGCGGGAATGTTCTAGGAAGGCTTTTGATCCCTTTGTGCTTCTCAGCTCCAACTGATGGGGCAGAGCTGGAGTTGCCTTGGCCTGGTTTGGAGGCCTCTTCCTTCTCCAGGACTGACTCTATTTCTATGGAAGTAGCAATAATTTTATAAAATACGCAAATGTATAATTTATACTATGATTTAAATATTATTAATAATTAAATTCTAAAATGTAAATAATAATTTAGGTTTTTATAATATAACTTAAATATCTATTCGGTTTATATAATCTTTGTGTGGCGTGGAAGGGGGGGGATTGTTCAGATCCCGAGTCTGAGAGGGTTGTATTTCTGCCTAGAAATCACCTGTAGCCCTTCACACAAACCTGGTGTCTCTCTGGGTTACTCAGCTCGTTCCTTTAAATGGATTTTCCAGCCCTGTTTTGAGGGAAGAGGCTCCTGTCACCCTGCGATTCCCAGACTGTTCCAGGCAGCTGCTGCTGCCTGGGGAAGCTTTTCTCAGGCCCTGCAGCTCCCAGGGCCAGGGATGGAGCAGGGGGGGATCATCCAGGGCCTCCCACAGCCACAGCAGAGCAGGGACACAGGGAGAGCCTTCCAGGAGTGGGATGTGGGGGAAGAACGATGTGCCTGGGGACTGCTGCAATGCCGGAGAGGGCCGAGGTCAGGGGAAGGAAGTTCACACCCTGTGCTGATCACATTAACAGCCCTGATTCCAGTGAGTTCAGAGCGGAGCTGCTTTTTGGGAGCACAGGGAGAGCTGCCTGTCCTGGGGGTGGAGGGAGCCAGCTGGTCCCTCCCATGCTCCTTCTGCAGCCCAAACTCTGGGAGGGGGTTCAGCTCGGAGCTCCAGAACTGAGGAACTGGGGCCTCCCAGCCAGCTGTGTGTTCCCAGAGCCGGGGGAGGCTTTCCCCTCCATGTCTCCATGCAGGAAGGGCCTGATCCCTGTGATCCCTGTGTCACCACAGGCAGGGAATGTCCCAGACGGATCTCTGGGAGAGCTGGAAGTGTTCCCCTAGAGAAGAGAAGCTCCAGGGAGACCTGAGAGCCCCTTCCAGGGCCTAAAGAGGATCCAGGAGAGCTGGAGAGGAACTTGGGACAAGGGATGGAGGGACAGGACAAGGGGGAATGGGTTTAAACTGAGTAGGATAGGTGGGATATTGGGAAGAAATTCCTCCCTGGGAGGGTGGGAGGAGCTGGACTGGATTTCCCAGAGGAGCTGTGGCTGCCCCATCCCTGGGAGTGTCCAAGGCCAGGCTAGGAGCAACCTGGGAGAGTGGAAGGTGAACTTCGAGGTCCCTCCAAGCCAAACCATTCCCCAATTCCACCACTAGTGAGCCTTGTGTTGACGAGGGCAGACTGGCCCGGGGCAGGGGCTGATCCCAGCTTCTGCAGGCTCCAGGAGCAGCCTCTGAAGCCGTGCCCTGTGATTGTCCTCAGCCCTGTTTCTCGTCCCAGACCCCGCAGTCGTGGCCCGAGGCGGCGGCAGGGCCGGGCAGCGCCGGGGGCAGCTCCGACCACCGGCGGGAGGTAACGCCGAGCCCGGGCTGGGCAGGGGCTGCAGGGGAGGGAGGGAGCCAGGATACCTTTGGGAACGAGACCTCAGCCCTTGTCCTCATCCCTGACACCGGCATTGGGCTGCAGGTGGATCTGTGGCCTCCCAGAGCAGATCAGGGTGTTGAGTGTGGTTCCAGCGGGGAATCCTCACCTTTGGGTGCAGGATAACCCAGATCCCCCATGGAATGGCTCTGGCCACGCTGCAGCAGCACAGGCTGATGAGGCCTTGGGAGAACTCCAGACCCATCTGTTGAGCTGCTGCTCCTGGGATCGTGTTGGCTTTGGCACTGCCCGTGGGCTGGACAAGGGGAGGAGGAGGAGGATGGGTTTGGGGAGGGGTTGTTGAGGGGGCTGGTTGGGGGGTGTTGTTCTGGGGGGTGTTGTTTGGGAGGGTTGTTTGGGGGGGGTTGTCCTGGGTCTCCTGCTCCCACTGCTGCTCCTGTGTGTCCCAGATTGCCAAGCTGAAGCAGCAGCTCCAGCGCACGAAGCTCAGCGGCAGGAATGGGAAGGAGAAGGAGAAGAGCTGCCCATTCCCAGGGGATCACACACTCCTTGGATCACTCCAGGTACATCCACACCCTGCCCCTGCTCCCTGGCACCCCATCCCAGTGAGGGGCAGAGCAAAATCCCCCCGGGAAGGGCCCCCAACCTCCTGGGCTGGGCCTTCCTCAGGCCTCTGGTGCCCGAGAGGGAGGATTTCTCCTCTCCCACCTCTCCAGCACATTCCTGGGATTCCCTCTGCACTCGAGTTCACAGGACTCTCCTGTCAGTGTCCCCCCAGCCCAGGAGGCTCTGGCTGAGCCCTGGAAGCTGAGGGTGTGCAGATCCAGCTCTGACTCCCAGGATTCTGGACTCTTGCAGGACTCTCCCTCGGGATTCCTTTCTCCGTCTCCCGTCCTGAGGCTCAGCCCCTGCTTGCACAGGAGCCTGGAAGGGCTGAACCAGGAGCTGGAGGAGGTGTTTGTGAGGGAACAGGGAGATGAGGAGCTGCTGAGGGTGAGTGAAGGTCAAGGATGGTCTGGAATCTAGTGCCCTTGGAAACCCTTTCCTCCAGAAGCTCTGCTCCCAGAGTTCCTGCCCTGCAGGTTCAAGCTCTCCCAGGCTCAGGGGGGGTTCCTGCTCCTCTAATCCTTTGCTCCTTCCCAGATCCTGGATGTCCCAGACGGGCACAGGGCACCGGCACCCGCCCAGCCAGACCCCCTGGACACGGCCCTGGAGCCGGGAAGTGGCAGCTGGAGCAGCCTCTCCCTGTCCCCCTCCCTGTCCATGCGGACCCCAGGAAGGCCGGGAGCGCCCGAGCCCTCGGAGGCACAGCCGGAGCCAAAGGAGAAAGGTGAGCATGG
This sequence comes from Myiozetetes cayanensis, assembly GCF_022539395.1. Lineage (NCBI taxonomy): Eukaryota > Metazoa > Chordata > Aves > Passeriformes > Tyrannidae > Myiozetetes > Myiozetetes cayanensis. Next base: position 1,238,943 of record NW_026087577.1, read on the forward strand.
AAAAGGGCTGGGAGCTTTGGGGGACATGAGGGGACTCAGAGCTCCTGGGCTGCTCCTCCCTGGCTGTGGGATGGGAGACAGACCCGGGAATTTGGCTGCACTGGAGTTACAGCTCCAGGAATTCCCCTCCTCCATGAGGGCGGTGTCCAGGCAGTGAGCTGGGATGTGGCTTTGGGAATATCCTGAGCTGGAAGGGACCCCCAGGGATCATCCAGTTCAACTTGTGGCTTTGCCCCTCAATCCCCCACAGCCTCTTCTCCACCTGAACATTCCATAACGGGGTGGGGGGTTCTAAAAGAACATGCTCCATGTTGGATTCCTCTGGATTCTTGGGAAAGCTATTCCAAATCCTCTTTTTCTTCCCTCCCAGAGCGGAGCAGCCCTTCTCCAGTGCTGGCCTTTGCCTCCTCTCCTCGTCCCAACCACAGCTACGTGTTCAAACGGGAGCCTCCTGAGGGCTGTGAGAGAGTCCGAGCCTTTGAGGAGACCCTGTGAGTGTGGGGAGCCCTTGGAAAACCACTGGAGTGGGGAGGGTCCCATGGGATGCTAGGCAGGGGCAGCTGAGGCTCCTGGGAAAGCAGGGATGGGGGAAAACACTTCCAACAGAAAGGCTGCTCAGGATCTGGGGACAGAAGCTGGAGGGGGCAGTGCTGGGAGGATCCCGGAATTCCCTGCACTTCCCAGGCCTCTTGAGGGGAAGATGGTTCTCCCCTAAATCAGGGGGATGTCCCACAAATCAGTGGGGTCTCCAAGCCAGACAGGCCCTCAGTACCCGCTCCCAGCAGCTGCTCCTCGCACATCCCAGGCTGTTCTGTGCCTGCTCGGCCGCTCCCTTGGGAATTGCTGTCCCTAATGTGTGCCCTCTGTGTCCCCTCAGCTGCTCCAGCCCATCCCAGCCTTTCCAGCCTTCCTGCCCGGACAAGAACAAGGTTCACTTCACCCCCTCGGGCTCCGCCTTCTGCCCCGTGCGCCTGGTGCAGCCGCTCTTCCCAGATGTGGGATTCCTCTTCCGGGACTTCCCGGCTCCCCCCAGCGCTGGCACGGCCCCCTTCCCCTCCTGCCAGCCCCCCCCAGCCCCCAGCCCCTTCCTGGAGGAGGTGCCCAAGGCTCCCAGCCGGAATTGCGAGCCCTGGAAGCGCGGCCAGGCCGAGGAGAGCGTCGTGTTCCAGAGCTCCCTCGTGGTGTGAATCCCTCGGGAAGGGCAGCACCGGCACCTGCGGCTCCTCAGTGCCTTGGAGGTGGGATGTGGCAGCCCCTGGGATTGGGAATTGTGGCAGAATTCCCCCCAGGATGGCAGAGACTGGGAAGGACAACGTGCCCTGGCTCCCTCGCTGCTGGGAGGGCTCGTTCCTGGAGCCTCCCCAATCCAAAGCACTTTCCCGGGTTGGATTGTCCTTGTTTCCTCTGGGAAGAGCAGAGGCAAATCCCTGCTCCTCTGGGAATGAGGGACCTCTCGTCCCTGCTGGGACTGGGGAGAAGGGGCTGGAGCTGCCCTTGGATGTGCCAGGCTGGAATTGTGTCCCTGCACAGCTCCTGTCCCTCAGGGAGGGCGGGAGAGCAGCACATTCCTGGCTGTGCCTCCCCTTCCCTGCTCCAAACCTGGAGCTTCCAGGGATCTCCTGGAATTGTGTGGCTGAGGGTGCCCTTGGAGCCGTGAGCTGCTCTCCCTGCCTTCCCTGCTCTGCCAGGGGCCTGGTGCTGCAGGGAGAGGGCATGGAAGTGGGATCTGGCAGCACACACAGATCCTGCTGCTTCCCAAAGAAACTTCCTGGGATGAGAGCCCGGATGGGGCTGGGGTGGAGGAAGTCTGGGACCTTCAGCCTCATCCAGGGGGATCCAGGACCTTTGCGCTCTTCCAGGGGGATCTGGGACTCTTGGCCTCATCCAGGGCAATCTGGGACCCTCAGTCCCACTTGGAGGGATTCCAGAACCTTTGGCCTCATCCAGGGGGATCCTGGACCCTTGGCCTTATCCAGGGCTGGGCTCTGTGCAGGATCAGGAGCCACATCCAGCAGCTCCACCCTGTGAAGCCTTTGAAGTTCCCTCACACAGAGCAGGCATCGTGGAGCCTCTTTCCAGCAGGAGCTGGGAGCTGTGTCCTGTTCCAGGGGCTCTGGGATGTTTTGGAGCTGCTGCTTTTCCCATACCTGGTGTAGAAACTCTATTTTCTTCCAAAGACACTTATTTTTGCAGCTCTTTGAGGTTTGTATTTCACGTCCTGCGAAGAGGATCCTTCCCCCTGCAGCTCCTGCCTGGTGGTCACGGAGTGGGGGGAGGTTTGGGGGTTATTTTGTGCAAATGCTGGGAATGCTGGTGCCAAGGAAACAAAATAAACACTTCAGGCATCCAAAGGGCTTCTCTGGGATTTAAGGGATGGGCTTTGGGGGTGAGGACAGGGACAGCCCAGAGCCTGGTTTGGGATGGAGGGGCCGGGCTGGGGGTTCATCCTGCCCGGCTGGGGTCACTGGGAGGGCGCTGGGGGTCACTGGGAGGGAGCTGGGGGTCACTGGGAGGGTGCCGGGGGTCACTGGGAGGGCGCTGGGGGTCACTGGGAGGGCGCTGGGGGTCACTGGGAGGGCGCTGGGGGTCACGGGGAGGGCGCTGAGCTTTACGAGGAGGAGGTCGGGGCTCCCCTGGAGGGGTCGGGGCTCCCCTGGAGGGGTCTGGGCTCAGGGCTGTTCGGGCCGATCCCGGAGCTGTTCCCGTGTCCGTTCCCGGGCGGGCTTTGGGACCGCCGCGCCTCTCTTGGCGCGGTGGGCGTGGCCTCCCCCGCTGTCCCTCCAATCCCCTCGTTCCCCGTGGCCCCGCCCCCTCCCCTCAGCCAATCGCCGCGCTCCACATCCCGTGGCGTCCCCGCGCGCGCCGCGCCGCTCCCAGGCCCCCGCAGCGCGGGGCTGCCCCGCGCGGTGCCCGCCTCGCGGGGGGCTCTGCGGGGGCTCCGCGGGGGGATTCGCGGCCTCCGCCGCCCCCGGGAGGGTCGGGGGGTCTCGACCCGGGGACCCCGCGCGGTCCCGGCGGGCTCTGCCGCCCTCTCCCCCCCCGCGGGGCCCGCGGCGGGCCCGGCAGCGCTGAGGGCGCCCGGCACAGGCGCGGGGCGATGAGGGCCGCCCGGGGCCGGCCGGGATGTGGCGCTGGAGCTGCCGGAGCCCGACATGGGAGCGACCCCCGCGATCCCCGAGCGCCTCCGCCTGCCCCTCTGCTGCCTCGGCGTGTTCGCCTGCTACTGCTGCTACGGCATCCTGCAGGAGAGCATGTGCGGCACGGCGGGGCACGGGGACGGCGCACCGGAGGGGACGGGACACGAGGGACACCGGGAGGGAACCTGAGGGACACGCCGGGGGACACCGGGAGGGGACGAGGGGCCGGGGTCACAGACAGGAGCGGAGGGGACAGGGGAATGGGGGAGACACGTGGGGCGGGGGGACACCCGGTAGGAGGGGGGGTGACACCGGGGACCGGGGGGTGACACCGGAGATAGGGAAGTGACACGGGACTGGGACGGGGAGAGACTCGGGGGCACAGCCGGGGCCACCCCCTCGCTGAGCCGGGCGGGTCCCGCGCGGTGTCCCCGGGAGCTGCCCCGGGATGGAGCCGCCGCTGTCCCCGCGGTCTGTCCCGCTGTCCCCTGTCTGTCCGTGTCTCACTGTCCGTCCCTCCAGCACTCGGGGCCGTTACGGGGAGGGGGCTCACCAGGAGAAGTTCAAGTTCGCGCTGACCCTCGTGTTCATCCAGTGTGTCATCAACGCCGCCTTCGCCAAACTCCGTGAGTGCCCCGGCCCTCCCCTGCCCCTTCCCTGCCCCTTCCCTGCCTTTCCGTGCCCCTTCCCTGCCCTCCCCTGCCCTTCCCTGCCGGGGGCGCGGGGACAGCGCTCCCCATGTCCCGGTGTGTCCGCAGTGCTCCGGCTCGTGGATGCAGCGCGGGTGGATCGCACGCGGGGATGGCTCTACGGCGCCTGCTCCCTGTCCTACCTGGGGGCCATGGTGTCCAGCAACTCGGCCCTGCAGTTCGTCAGCTACCCCACCCAGGTGGGACCCTCAGAGCGCTGTGGGATCCTGGGGATCACTCGGGATTTACTGATCCCTGTATGGATCACTCAGGATTTACTGATCTATCTATGGATTACTCAGAATTTACTGATCCCTGTATGGATCACTCAGGATTTACTGATCCCTGTATGGACCACACAGTATTTACTGATCTATTTATGGATTGCTCTGTGTGCACTGATCCCAGTATGGATCACCCAGCACAGCCTGGAGGAGCACAGCCCCCTGGGAAGGGACACCAGGGGGATTGATTCCCATTTTTCTGTGGCCACTTTTATGTTAGGGAGGGACAGGGAGAGCTCAGGTGATCCAGAAAGGGAAGAGCAATCCCTAGAAATGTTGGGAATTTGCTGTTGGAAGGCTTGGGGGGGGGGTGGTTGAAGAACCTTCACTGTTAATTTGCCTTGGTAATTAATCACCCTGAGTTGGGGTGGGGTTGGAAGTCCCTGGTGTGTCCTGTGTCAGGGTGACCCTATGCTCATCCTATATCCAGGATTTCTCTCCTCCCTGGTGATGAGATTGGGATAGTTAATCCTTGTCTTTCCTTTCCAGGTCCTGGGCAAGTCCTGTAAGCCCATTCCAGGTGAGCAAATTCCCTGTTTCCCGTGTGTTTGTGGGGATTTCTCCTTGGCAGATCCATCTCCCTGCTCTGCTGGGCCGGGTTTAACTCCCAGGAGGGGCTTTGGGACATCCCTTCTCTGCAGCCGTGATTTTTAGGAAGGACTTGTTAGGAGTTTAATTCCTGTAAGGGCTTCTGGGAGCGGTTTTTGACGTCCCTTCTGTCAGTGATGCTCTTAGGGGTGACCCTGCTGAGGAAGAAGTACCCCCCAGCCAAGTACCTGTGCGTGCTGCTCATCGTGGCGGGGGTGGCCCTGTTCCTGTACAAGCCCAAGAAGGGGGCTGGGAGTGATGACCACGTCTTTGGCTACGGGGAGCTGCTGCTGGTGAGTGCCAGGGCACAGGGCAGGGGAGGGGCTGGCCCTGGGCCTCAGGGGGCACTTACAGCTCACCTGGGCCTGGGGGAGATAAACCCAGGGCCTCAGGTGTGCAGCTCACCTGGGTGCTAAACACAGACCCGGGTGTGATTTACAGCTCACCTGGACCTGAGGTCTAAATCCCGACCCCTCAGGTGTGATCCCAGCTCCCCATCCCAAATCCCAGAATTCAGGTGTGATCCCAGCTCCCTGTCCCAAATCCCAGAGTTCAGGTGTGATTCCCAGCTCCCCTGTCCCAAATCCCAGAGTTCAGGTGTGATTCCCAGCTCCCAGAGCCGCGGTGGAGCCGTGGCAGGAGGGCAGGTGGGGCGTGAGGGGGCTCTGAGCTGTGCTGGGGTCCAGCTCAGGTGCTGAGGCACCAAACTCCTTTTCAAAGAGCTCGTGCTCGGAGGTGCTGGGGTGTGCAGTGGGCACAGGGAGGGGTCCCTGTGGAAAGGAGCAGACAGTGGAGGGTTTGTGTCCCTGCCCAGCTGCTGTCGCTGACCCTGGACGGGCTCACGGGGGTGTCCCAGGACCACATGAGGGCTCATTACCAAACTGGCTCCAACCACATGATGCTCAACGTCAACCTCTGGTCCACCCTGTTCCTGGGGGCAGGTAAGGATGCCCTGCCCACACCCCAGGGCACAGCCTGTGGCTGATCCTCACCCTGACCCTCACCCTGACCCTCACCCTGACCCTCACCCTCGCCCCTGAGCTCCAGAAACGGGCCTGGAACACCTTGTGGGAAAACCTTGCTGCTTTGGTCTGGGGATCTTTGTCTGTTTGTGTGTGAAAAGGGGGGGTTGCTCAGTGTAGCTCTGCCAGTGCCCACCAGAGAGCCCCAGCCAGGCTGGAAAGGGCTTGGAAAGACCCAGGATAGTGGAAGGTGTCCCTGCCCATGGCACAGAGTGGAACTGGATGAGTTTAAGGTGTCTCCCAACCCAACCCATGATTTGATGATCAGGCTGCAGCCCTTCTGATTAATTGCTGTACTGTTGGAATTTGATCTGTAGTTAATGATTGCTCCTTTCATTAATTAACCAGGGAGGTGATTGCTTTTTCTCCTGTTGTTTTCCACTTTGGAGTTCACTCTCTGCTTCCAGTAGCTCCCCTTGGGGCTCTGAGCACAGACTGAAATTGCACCACGTGCGATTTTGGGCTCCCAAGTTCAGGGTTTTCCACCTTGGTGTGTCTTCCAGGGATCCTGTTCACTGGGGAGCTCTGGGAGTTCCTGAGTTTCACGGAACGTTATCCCAGTGTCATCTACAACATCCTCCTGTTCGGCCTCACCAGCGCCCTGGGGCAGGTGAGTGCTCCTGCCCTGCCCCCCCGGATCCTGGGATGGTTCTGGACCACCCTGTGCTGCTCTGGGGGGTGCCTGGACCCTGCACAGCCTGTGGGATGGGGTGGAACTGGATCATCTTCAACCCAGACCATCCCAGGACTCTGTGAAACCGATTCAAGTTCATGTGCAGATAATCAGAATTTGAGATGAGATCCTTCAGCTCTTCCCTGAGAACACGATCCCTGGCGTCCTTTTCCTGGGGCTGGTGACAAACAGCCCCTGTTTGCTCCCCCCAGAGTTTTATCTTCATGACTGTGGTGTACTTCGGGCCCCTGACCTGCTCCATCATCACCACCACCCGCAAGTTCTTCACCATCCTGGCGTCCGTCATCCTGTTTGCCAACCCCATCAGCTCCATGCAGTGGGTGGGGACCATCCTGGTGTTCCTGGGTAAGTCTGGGAAGCAAATCCCTGGGATCCCTCTGTCCAGCTGCTCAAACACCACGTACCTGTGTTAGAGCTCTCGTGCCCCCAGCAGCTCCGGGGTGTCCCCCACACCGGGTGACTCCTGGCCACAGCACCGGCAGTTTGGGGCCAGCAAGCTGCTTTTCTTGCCCCCAGCATTCCTTGTTTGGGGAACACAAAGCATTTTTCGGTGCATGTGGCTCGTTTTCTGTCCTTGCAGGGCTTGGCCTCGATGCCAAATTCGGGAAGGGAGTGAAGAAAACGTCGCATTGAGGAGGTGGTCGGTCGGTTGATCCCCGCGGATGGAATGAACTTTTAATTTATTGTCTTGTACCTCAAAATCTGTTCAACTGGACTCAGGAGAGGGAACCAGAAGGAGACTGTGTGGAATCTTTTGTTGGTTTGTTTTAGTTTTTTAATTCTAAGTTGTCTTACAGATGTAACTCTTTAATTTGAAGTGTAATTAAGCTTTTTTTTTTTTTTGGTTGGTTTTCTGTAATCAGAGCCACGCAGCAGCAGCAGGAAATTCTTGCCTTAACAGGAAAAAACCACAAATCCTTCATATCTTTATTAAAGAAAAACAGCCAATGGCCACTTTTCCCGAGCTTTTGATTCCGGTTGGTTTTGGGTTAACTCAGAATTCTGGGAGTTCTTTGGCGTGGCCTGGAGTGATCCCTGGATTAAGGGCTGGAGAAGAGCCCCTGTGGCTGTGTGGTTTTCTGTGAGGGAGTTGGAGCAGCCAGTGGGACGTTCTTCCATTGGGAGATCCCAATATCCTTCCTCCCAGGAATTCCTGGCGCTTCCCAGGGAACCTCTTTAACCAGTGGGGCCCAAATTCATTCTTTCCCCCCTCAACCAGGACCTTCTGCTGCCAGACCTGCCCAGCTGAGGGGACAGCAGTTAATTACAGCCCTGCTTAATTGGGCCCTGGTTAATTGACAGCATCCCGCTCTGGAGGGGAGGAGTTGTTATCCAGGGATGCTCCAGAGCAGGATTCTCCAAGGAGCAAACTTTCCACATGAAAGGCTGTTCCTGCAGATGCCTCTTGCTCTTCCATCTGCTGGGGGGTTTGGCCTCTTGTCCCTCCAGATGGGACCTTGATCTCCTTCCTGAGCTGCTCCTGGAAGTCTCTCCTTCTCCATCCCTGCTTTCCCCACCCCTCCCATGTTCCCTCCAGCTGGGCAAAAAGTCTTGGAAATCATCTTGGGCAGAATTAAATCCAAGGCTGGGAAAGGGTTTTAATCTGTCACCTCTTTGCTGTCTTAGATTTGTCTTGAAGTGCTAATTAGCAAACAAAGGTGTTCTCAGAGAATCCTGAAGGAAATGTTTCTGGGATTAACTCCCTGAGTGCTGCCTGGAGAACACCCTGTGCTGCTCCTGCTGGGACAGTTCCTGCTTCCCAGGAGGGAAGATCCCGTGTCCTCTCCTGCTTTTCCCTTGGCTCCACAGTCCTGCTCGGGATGGGCAGTTACCAGCAGGGGGAACTCTCATTTCAGCCATTCTTGAGGAAGAGCAACAAAACGAGCAGCTCCTCTCTAATCCCTGCTCTAACTCCGGTCCTGCAGTCTCTGTGAGCAGTGATCCCCAGCTGGACATCCAGGCCTCGCTCCGTGTTCGCTCCGCTCAGTGAATTGCCAATCTCCAGCGTCCATAACTTTGGGGACAGCAAGGAAAGTTTTCCACAGTGGTCCCTGTAGTCAGTGATTTGCTTTTCTGCAGGTGGGACAAGGACCCCACCTTTAATCAGATGTTGTGATCTCCCCTTTGCAACAGAAATCTGGGTAAGTTTGTTGGAAAAAAGTGATTTGTTTGAGGCCCCACTGAGGAGCTGCAGCTGGAACAGGAGCAGGAGCCGCCCAAGGCCCATCTGCTCCAAAGGACTGTTTGCCCCCTAAAATGTGCACTTTTCTGCAGTTTGATAAATTCTAAGGTGTCTTTCCCCCCTTGTCTCTGAGCTGAGTCGCACTGTCACCTGTGACCGCTGGCTGAGGTCACTCTGTGACTGTTCCTCAGCAGCAGGACCCCTCACCTGATAACTGAAGAAACGCCCAGCATGAAATTAATTATTTTTGCAGCCAGCCAATGTTTTAGGGAAGTGTGAGTTACATAAATCCTGGGAACCTGGGGAGGATGCAACATTTAATTGTCTGTAAACTCACCCAGTCACAGGAAGGGGTGGCACAGTCCAGTGGGAAAAGCAGCTCTGGAAACACTGGAATTGGGGTGTTCTGGAGCAGCAGTACTTAAGTCACAATATTTGCTAGAATTTGCACAAGAAAATACAAACTGGCAGTCAGTATTAACCTTTAGTTGTTAGTATTTGAGTGTAATAATTAATATTTAAGTGTGGAAAGCACCGATTTAGGGAGCTCTCTGTCCCACCTGCAGGAAAGAGAAGAATAACTCGTGGTTTAGTTTTGAATCCCAGAGCTGAGGAGATGAAAAAGTCTTAGTTTGTGGGTACCTTAAAAACCCTTTTCCTTGACTGTTGTTACTCCCTGAAGTTCCAGACTTTTACATTCTCCCTTTACCAAATCACTTCTCTTCTTTATTCCCTATTTTTTATTTGCTGCTTGTGCTTCCCCCCCCCTTTTTTTTTTTGGTTTAGTTTTGTTTTGTTTCCAGCTGCTTGGGCCCCTTATGCTCGTTCAGACTCTCCTGGTGTGTTCTGCAGAGTGAATCTTCTCCTCAATTTCTGAGTCTTTTGTCCAATTATCTCCCTGTACCTGCAGAAGGGGAAACCAGCAACACCCTCAGCCCGTTCCCAGCCCTCCCTCGGGGAAGATTGCTGGGATAACACCGAGGAATTAATCCCTGCTTGTGGAGAAAAGGCTGTCTTGGATAAACCTGGGCATTTCTGACAGTGCTCTGAGCTCCCCCACCCTGCAGGTGCTCCCAGAGTTAACAACTTCCTCAGAGAAAGGGAAATACTTTCACAGACCGTTAGGGCTGGTGGGAAGCAGCAGGATGAGGTTTTAATGAAGCCAGGATCAAAAGCATCCTGAAGCAAACCAGCCTAAAAAACAAGAGCAGGCTCATCAGGGAAGGCAGGAGATGCTTCTGAGGGGGAGAAACAAAGCACCAGCTCAAAGACGTTGGGGAGTCACTTTCTCACAATTGTGCATTTTAAAGTATAATTTCCTCTCCTAAAAAAAAAAAGAGCTTTGATACTTTTCCAATACAGGTAAAAATAGCAAAACCGAACAGATTCCCTGCAATTAAAATCTCCAAGTCAGAGTTTTTTCTAAAGGAGGTCAAATTATTTTTTTTTAAGCAATGTTTGTTTTCTCACAAAGAGAATCAGTTTTAATCACGGCAAAAAAATGAGTGAGTGAAGTTGTTTTGAGGTGTTTCGAAGTCAGGAGAGCGGGTTTGGGTGAGAAATGTGCAGAGCAGGAAGCTCTGGGTGGCTGGGGTGTGAGAAAGGGACTATCCCAGCACTAGGAGGAATTTCTCCATGGAAAGGGTGCTCAGGCCTTGGCAGGGGCTGTGAGGGGGAAGTCACATCCCTGGAGGTGCCCAAGGCAGGCCTGGCCGTGGCACTCGGTGCTCTGGGCTGGGGGACATTCTGTTGCAAATCAGATTTGGAGGAAAATGGTTGCAAAAGCAAAGCTCCAAACACTCTCCTTTCCCTGGAGGGTGCTCTGACTGCCACTGCTGGGAGCAGCCAGGGTCTCAGCAGCTCTCCCTCTCCTCACAAACCATGTCAGCACTTGGTGTGCTGTGTGGGATTTAACAATTAAACCATAAAAGCCCGGAATATCCAAAAATCTTTAACGACTTCAGTTTCAAACAAACCGTACCCTGGAACCCAGCGATGGTTCTGTTCCAGCCTGTGGCTCCACTGCAACACTCCCTTTGTTTTACAGCTGGAAAATGAGTTCTGGAGGTCTCCTGGTACCAGGAGAGGGGAATCAGCACCTTGCAGTGTGTTTGTTACTCTTGCATCTCTAAAAGCCTCATTAAGTCTCCCCAGCGATTGAGATGGGCTTTGTTTAGAAAGGGTTTGTTTGGTTTTGTAACAAAGATGGCAAATCCGGGAAATAATGAAATAACTTGTTTTCATCCTCTCCCGATCCTGGGGAGCCTATATGAGCTTTTAATTAGTGCTGCATTTTCAATAACTCTGTATCCCTACGTGTTGCAGATTCTTTCCTGGATAACAGGGAGGTAATTATGAGACTCCTGTTTCCCAGCCTCTCACTGAAGGCACGGCTGATACATTTAATCACGATGTAGAAACGCTGGCAGCTTTCTCGGGTTCAGCCTCTCCCTAATTACATTTCTGGAGTTTTAGTAAATTGAAAGGGAAAACGCAGGGACAAAATAATTAAAACCAAAGAGGAAGTTGAATATTAAAAAGCAGGAGCTGGTTAAAATTCTCGTGCACGACTCTTCCACAGCCCTGGGTTTAATCAGCTTCGCGCAGAAGTCAAGCTGAGATGTGCACAAGGGTGACACCTCCAAGCCTGGGTGGGCATCAGCATTTAGTGCTGCTTCTCAGGGGGAAAAAACCCACCTGTATCATTCAGGTGAGAGTTTTACCAACAGCAAACGCACCTGAGAATTCAGTGCTCTCCCTCGCACACACCAGCTCATGCCCACCCAAATGTCACGGTTCGAGCACCTGGGGCTGTCCAGCCATTTATCAGAGCTGTGCCAACACAAGGCAGGGCTGGGGCAGAGGGAGTGACAATATTTCTCTTGTACCTGCCACCGAAGAGGGTGGAACTGACCCTGAATAACTTTTACATAGGGAGGAGAAGTTCCATCTCCATTTTCACAGGTACCCAATTTAATTTTCTGCTTCCTGGGAACAAGAGAATTTTGATCAGGAGGACGTCATAAGCTCCAAAAGAAGTTGACCTCCCTGTAAGTGACACTTGGCCTGTGCTGAATTAAAGGAGAATTTCTGTTTATTCTGTCTATAAACTGCTTGAATCGAGAGGGGAGGGGGAATCTCTTTGTTTTCTCTAAAACCGGTGCTGTAATTTCCTTTGGTACTTCAGCTCTAAGAGGATAAACACATCACTAAAAATCCACAGCTTACGTGGGAATATAAAACCCAGGGTGATGGAAAGGGTATGAAAACGAGTTTCTAGGAGAAATGTGTGGCCAGAACAGGAATGTTAATGCCAATCCTGTAGCTCAGGAGGGGCAGTTTTATGGCATTCCTTCGTCACAATGCAGCATTACCTGCTGTTCTGTCACCATGGGCAGCAGTTTGCGAAGCGAGGGAATGAAGCAGGGTCCAAGGATTGGTCATGACTTGGATGAGACTCTTGCCAGGAAAACCCAGGAGGCTGCAGAAAGCGTTGGGAATGAAGCAGGCAATATTGGGAATCAGCAGTGGACGAGTGTGGCAGCCCAGTGTCCTGGAGCCATTGTGCTGTGGGCAGCAGCGTTTTTCATCTCAGAGAATGAGAGATGAGACTGAAATATTTTGCACTTTTCATTTAAATAAGTGTGGGATGTGTTGGGGAGCCTGGTTAATTCGGTTATTTGTGCGTAATTGTATTAACTCACTCTGAGACTGAAACTGGCAGGAGAGAAAGGATAAGCTTCTCTACAAACATTTAAATAATTAAGGACTACTAATGATGAAAATTTTGCTTCATTGGTTGCAAACCTTTACAAATTAGAGGAGAAGACCTGTACATGGATGAGATCTTGGGATCATGGGATAATGAGGGTTGGAAGGCACAGGGTCACCTGTGAAAAGGGAGAAGGTGTCTCAGGGCTTTATTTAACCAGACCTTGAAAAGCTCCAGCAGAGACTGCAAAGCCTCTCTGGGCAACCTCTCTCATCTATGGTGGTGACGTACAAATTTCTCATCTGGAATTTAAATCTTCCTGGGTTTAACTTTTGTTTCTCACCCTCCTGCCACGTGCTTGGCCCCATTTCCTCATCAAACCCTCCCGCAGCTGCTGAAAGGGCTCTGAGGTCTCTCCTCACCTTGGCAGACAGAGCGTGTTTGCTGTATAACCCTTCTCTCAAAAAGTTAAAATAAGTACTGTGCTTAAGAGTGCAGCGTTCCCTCAGGCTGGGAGTCCTTCACTGGAACAGGAGGGAAGGGGAGATGGTGTTCCCTCAGGCTGGGAGTCCTTCACTGGAACAGGAGGGAAGGGGAGATGGTGTTCCCTGAGGCAGCCAGTCCTTCATGGAGCCATGAAGGAAGGGGCGATGGCTCCTGCCATTGCCTTTAGGAGACATCCCTTCATGGAACTGTGAGGGAAGGGATGATGGCTCCCGCCATTCCCTGAGGCAGCCAGTCCTTCGTGGAGCCATGAGGGAAGGGGAGATGGCACACGCCATTCCCTCAGACAGACACCGCCTCACAGAGCCATGAGGAGAGGGAGATGGCACACGCCGTTCCCTCAGAGCTGTGAGGGCACGGGAGGCGGCTCCCGCCATCCCCTTTGCGCTGGAAGCCTCCCCAGGGCCGGGGGAAGGCGGTGCCGCCGTGCCCCTCCGCTCTGCCCTGCGGGGCCTCTGTGGGAGCCATGTGGGGAGGGACAGAGGCGCCCGCGCTGCCCCCCGTGCTCCGCCGGCTGGGAAATGGCTCCGCGACAGCAGCGGCGCGGGCCAAATCGGGAGCCGCCACACTCGGGGGGACGGCGGGGAGCACAGCGGGGCCTGCCATGGAGGGAGCCACCAGGGGGGCCGGGCCGCAAGGCACCTGCCACAAAGCGAGCCATGAAAGGAAGCGGAGGAGGTGCCGGGCCCGCCACCAGTGATCCCCTGGAGGAGGCACGGCAGGAGCGGTGCCTGCCACAAACTGATCCATGGAGATGGCACGGCAGGAGCGGTGTCTGCCACAAAGTGATCCATGCAGATGGCACGGCAGGAGCGGTGCCTGCCACAAAGTGATCCATGGAGGAGGCACGGCAGGAGCGGTGTCTGCCACAAAGTGATCCATGGAGGATGGCACGGCAGGAGCGGTGTCTGCCACAAAGTGATCCATGGAGGAGGCACGGCAGGAGCGGTGTCTGCCACAAACTGATCCATGGAGATGGCACGGCAGGAGCGGTGCCTGCCACAAACTGATCCATTCAGATGGCACGGCAGGAATGGTGTCTGCCACAAAGTGATCTATTCAGATGGCACGGCAGGAGCGGTGCCTGCCACAAAGTGATCCCAGGGCGCCGCAGGAGGGCCGCGCATGCGTGGGGAGGGAAACGTCTCGCGCGACCGAGCCGCTCGTCCATACAAGGCGGTGGGCGTGGCCTTTGGCGTCAGTGGCGCTCTGCGCGTGCGCGGCCGTGGGGGGAGCGCCGGGCCGCCCTCCCCGCCGCCTCGGCCCTCCCCACGCATGCGCGCTGAGCTGCTGCGGGCAGCTGCGCAATAGTGATCCCGCGGCGCGCTCGGCGGGGCCGGCCCGGAGGACATGCTGCCAAATAGTGATCCGCTGCCGCCGCTGCTCTCCTGAGGGGGCTGCGGGCTCCAAGGGCCGTCCCCTCGCTCCGCCGCTGCCCCCGCACCGCCCCCGGGCACCGCCGGCCTCCAGCAGCGCCGCAGCGGCGGCGGGGCCTTCCCAGGGCCGGGAGGTGAGAGCGGAGGGGAAGGAGTTGTGAGGGGGGACGCAGGGCCTGAGGGAAGGGGGCGGCAGGGAAAAGTTGGGGAAAACACGGAGAGGGGATTCCTGGAGACCCCCGCGCTGGGGGAGAGGGGCAGGGGGCGGCTGGGAGTGGGCGGTAGGGGGACCCCGGTGGGGGGAAGGAAGCGGGGCAGCGTCGCCGGGTGAGGGGTGACAGGTTGTGGCCTCGCTGGGGGCTGTGGGGGCACATTCCCAAATCCTGGGGGAACTGGGGGGGAGAAATGGGGGGCTGGTGCTTCCCAGCCGGGTCTCGGGCCCGTGGTGGTGTTTGGAAGGAAATGGTGCATCATCCTGCGGTGGGGAAAGGCAAATAATTCGCTTTCTCGGCGGAATGTGGCACCGGGAGGGTCGGGGGGCACAGAGCCCCTGCTTCCTGCGGGCACTGTGGGCATTAATGGTGTTATAAAGGTAAAATAGCGCTCCGGGAGTGTTTTCCAGGCTGCCCGGGAATGGGATTGGCTTGTTCTGACAGGAGTTTTTGGAGGGGGAGAAAAATAATCGAACGTGGTGGTACTTGTTGTCAATATTCTGGAACTCGGTGCTGCTAAATGTGTTTGTGTTCGTCCTGGCAGTAAGGGCAAAGAAAATACTTTTCTGGCATTTCCTCTTGTTTTTCCTCTGCCTTTGGAGTTCTGAGTGGTTTTTCTGGGGTGGCTCGTTGTGAAACCCTGTAAAAGTCTGTAGAATTAAACTTATTTATGCTTTATAAGATAGAACTCTTTGCTTATAAACCCACTCCCCACAATTAGTTAAGTAAAACGTACAACTGGCTTCTTTTTGGGTGACATTTTTGAAGCAGCTGCCCAGAATTATTTGGTTTAGTTATGTCACTTGTTTTGTTGTGACCTGAGGGAAAAAATAGGGGTTTTTTTCTCCCTTCTTTTTGGTACTTTTCGGGTGGGATTGAGATCAAGGCAAGACAGAAGTGCATTGAGGGTGTCATCCTGTCCCTGCATCAGCAGAGGACAGTAATACAAAACTGTGCCTGTCAGGTGCACACTGCTCTCCAATCTGACAGCCTGGCTTACTGGACTGGAGTTACTGCTGTTATAAAACTGTTTTCTCCCCCAAACCTCCGGGATTTGGGTGTAAATCCAGGGCAGGGAAGAGGGGTTGGTGTGACACAGGGCGAGACCAGCACTGAGTGCACAGAGCAGTGCCTAAAACCTCACTTTATTTCTGGTGTAATTGGTATTAATTGGCTGATATTTTGACGTGGAGGAGGCACCGGTTCTGCCAATAGATCAGATTAGATTCGAGCTGATAAATCTTGAAAACAATTAATTCCTCTCAGAGGGGGGAGAGGTTCAGGGTTAATCTGGGAGTGCAGCTGAGCCTCTGCACGGACCCAGCGTTAGGGGCAGACCGAGGGGTTGTTTCCCAGGGTGATTTCTCTGGGATCCCAAGCCAGCCTACAACCAGAGGCACTTACCAGCTTTACTCCTGGCACCTCCTGTGCTCAGCATTTCCCCCCCTGGGGACCTGGAAACCTGGAATCATCGGCTCCATCCCCTTCCCAGACGTTGTTTCTGCAAAATCAGGCCCAAAGCTGGGCAAGACCCCCATTTCTTGTCTGAGCAGCAGCTCTCGCTGTGTTACTGCTGGAGTTTGGAGTGCCACACTTGGAAATAGCCCTGGAATTGTGTCAGATTCCTCCTCTCCCTCCCAGCCTCGGCTCGGTGTTCTGCACGGGGTGAGGATTATGTAAGATCTTCTCCCCCAGCCTCCAACTGCTGGTGTTTTCTGCTTGGTACAGGGAGGAAACACGACAAAAACGTGCTTTAAAAAAGCAAAACAAACCCAGAAATAAAGCAGCCCAAAGCCCTTTTGTTGAGTGTTGCTTCTTGAGCCTCTGTCAATGAGCTGCTGCTGGGAACTGCCTCGTGCTTTGTGCTTGAGAGACCTTAAATAAAACGTGTGCCCAAGTCTGGAAACACCTGCTGGTGCAGGAAACTGTGGTGGGATTGAAGTGTTTGTACCTTGAGGAGGCAGAGCTGCTGTGGGTGCTCGGAAACTGGATCTGTGAATGTATTAGAAGGTCTGTTCTTGTTTTGATGTTGTCAAGCATCCCTTTAGTGGTTGTTTCTGAAGGAAGGAGTTGAACAGGAGGCCCTGTGAGCAGGGACAGGACCCAGGGAACGGCTGGAGCTGTGCCAGGGGAGGCTTAGGCTGGATTTTGGGAGAGGTTCTTCCCCTAGAGGGTGGTGGGCACTGAACAGGCTCCCCAGGGTTTGGTCACGGCCCCAAGGCTGCCAGAGCTCCAGGAGGGTTTGGACAATGCTCTGAGGGACAGGGGGGGATTTTGGGGTGCCCTGAGCAGGACCAGGAGCTGGACTGGCTGATCCTGGTGGATTGGGATATTCAGTGAGTGATTCTGAGGATTCAAGAAAATACAGAACACAGGTGAAATGGAACTGGGAGAGTTTGGGTTTGGCTGGGATTTTTTTCCCTCCCCGTTTTTAGGGCTGAAAAGACACTGAGCTGTAGCAAATGCCTGGGAAATACTTGGGAATTCCTGTTTGTGCCGTGAGGGAGTCCTGGCTGCAGGCAGAATGTTGTGTCCTGTGAGGTGTCCACTCCATCAGTAGGGTTTATAGAGTTG
The DNA here is from genome assembly GCF_022539395.1 of Myiozetetes cayanensis. NCBI lineage: Eukaryota > Metazoa > Chordata > Aves > Passeriformes > Tyrannidae > Myiozetetes > Myiozetetes cayanensis. The sequence continues at coordinate 1,255,917 of NW_026087577.1, forward strand.
GGATCAGGGGAGGGATTAAATGTTCCAACCCCCAGTTCTGACCTGGAAGACGCTGGTTTGGCCAGGGATGTAGGAGCCAGTAGGATCCTGGTGACTTTCAGATGCACTGAATGAGAGAGAATAGCACTAAAATGTTGATATTGAGGTCTCAGCTCAGCTTTTCTGGGCTACAGATTTACCCAACAGGTTTTAACCAGAAACACAGGATTTATATTGTGCATTTTAACCCAGGTCTGAGGTAACACTCAGGCTGTGAATCACAGGCAGTGATGGTGCTTCTTAGGCCCTGGTAGGATGGGCTGCAAACAGGAGGCTCTGAGTGCTTGTAACTCCTGTTTATTCAGAAATAAGAGCTTATTCGGTGACTTTTCTGTTGGAAGGAAGCAACCTGTGCTGGTTCTAAGAGTGGATCTATTTGACAATCACGTGGTCTTTAAATTATAACAGTTTTCCCAACCATTTTGGAGCTGCTGCAGCTGCAAGGAGGGAAAGAATCCAGTAGTTTGATGTCTACTTTTGGCTGCACTTCTTAATCTCTAAATTGATAATTTTCAAGCTGAATTTCCATAATAATAATAATAATGAAAACAATAATGAAAACACCTGCGTTTCAGCTCGAGCTCGTTTGAGGAAGTGGGAGAAATATTAACAGGGAGATGTTCCATGAGGGCTCCCAGGTGTTTGTGTGGCTGCAAAGTCCATGGAAAGAAAGGCTCAGAGGGCATTCCAGGGGTGGCATCCAGTAGACATCAACTTCGTGGGCATTTTCTTCCTGTTGTTTCCAGCTCCCTGGGAATCTGCTGGGACTGCAGAGGTGGGGGGTGTTTCCCTGACAGGAGCTGAACAATCTACAGAGGGGAGGGAAATGCTGCTGCCAGGGAGCTCTCCCAGGAGAGGAGTTTGCTGGGAAAGAGGAGTTTTCCTGGCTTTGAGGGGGGACCAAGACTCCTGACCACAAGAAACCTCTTTTTTGGGGCTCCTCCAACACCCCAAACAGTGATAAAATGCCATTTTGGGAGTCCACCACCCTCAAGTCCATGAGGAACCTCATATTTGGGGATCTACCAGCATCAAATCCGTGGTAAAGGTCATTTTGGGGTGTCTGCCAGGACCAAGTCCATGAGGAGCCTCATGTTTGGGGGTTCTGACACCCCAGAGCATGAGGGACCTCGAGTTTGGGGGTCTGCCAGCACCAAATCCAGGCTAAAGGTCATATTTTGGGGGTCTACCACCCTGAAATCCCCGAGAAGTCCCATTTGAAACCTGACTGTAAAAGTACAACTGTTTTAGTGTTTAAAAAATGGCTCCACTGGCAAGTGCAGGGAACATTTACCCTCCGAGAAGCAGAAAGTGAGGCTGTAAAAGCCTGTTCATGATTTTGCCTGGCAGGGAGAATCTCAAATAAAAAGAGTTTCCTGGGCAATAACAAACCTGTCTTTCCCCAAACGAGATCTCTCTGCCAGGCTGAGAGTTTCTCTAAGGCCTGAACTGGTGAGTTTAAATAACATTTTACCTTGGGAGAGGAGCAAAATGAACAGCAGTGGATTGCCAGGAGGGAAAAGAGGTGGAGAATTTGGGAAGGGGAAAAAAAAAGGAGTAAGAGATTTATTTCTTTTTAACATGGTGATGATCTGCATTAAAAAATGATGAGGAAAGATTAGAGAAACAGTTTTGAAGGTTTAAGCTTTAAGCATCTCAAGAGGATTAAATGGAAGGAGGAAGAGTTAAGGAAGAGGGAAACATATGGTGAAATCAGGAGTGGTGGCTCAAAGCAACTCCCAAATAAAAACCAACTTTTGTTTGCTCTGAAGCATTCGATTATTTGGGGTGTTTACTGGTGTGGGTGGGATTCTAATAAACTTTGGGGGTTTCTGGGTGGGCTTGGATGTGATTAAAGGGCATTCAAACAGTGGCAGGAGCAGAACGTCCAAAATACTGGAGACTGGGAATGAAACTCGGGATGGCCTTTCCAGCTCAGCACTTGCTGTGCTGTTCCACAGGTTAAGGAAGAGCTTTGTGGGAGATTTAAAAGCAAGGAAGGTGGGATGTGCACACTCCTGGTTTGGGAGATACTCAGGCATCATTCACACCCACTTTTCTGCTGTAGATTATCTAATTCAGGGACGTTGAATCCCATTCATGTCACTCCTTTTTTTCCCCCAGGGGGTGGTTGACTTCTTGTTCCCATTCCTTTGTTTCCAGCCTTTCACTTTTGTAATCCAGGTTTCCCCTCAAGATTTGGCTTTTCCTTTGGTCACTTCCCCTCTCCCCAGTGTTCCTGCCTGACCTGGGGCCTGGTTTTATGGGAACAGGTTGTTTGCTCCCTCTCTGCAGCCCGTTCTGCACCACCCTGTTAATAATTAGGCAGCTCTGTGCAATCTCTGAGCTCCCTGGGAGTGACTTTCACCTGCATTTCACCCAGAGCATGGGTGGATTCCTAGGACTGGGAATGCTCCATCTCCATGGAATTCCAGGCAGGAAGAGAGTGGTTGCTGCCCTATTTAGTGTGTACATTAAATCTAAAACCTTACTTGATTCATCCACTGCTTTACCAGCGCCACTTTGCCCTCTCTCAGTTAGCTTGCCCTTTTTCCCCCTTTTTCTTCATAAATTCCCACCTTCCATTGCCCTTTCCAAGGCTTTGAAGAATTCAGGAAGATAATGGTCTTTTCCTGTGCTTCCACATTGCATCCCCTTGTTTTATTGCTCCAATTATCTTTGTACTGCTCCTCTCTCCATGCTCTTCTTGGAGAGTCTTTGATGCGTTGCCGGTCCAAGGAGCAACCACTCCGTTTTTGAAACACTTAATTAAAAATATACTTCCTTTACAGATTTCTGCAAGTTGTATTTGCTGAGTAAAACTCCCTGAAACATCAATATACTTGGAAATTTCTACCGGGAACTGCTGGTTTCTTACAAGGGGGTTGGTTTGCCTTGAGAAGTAGAAAATGAGGCTGTTTAGCAAAATCAATGTTTAGGTCCTTTTGAGGTAATTTTGAGGTCTCCTTCAGGATTATTTGTTGAGTTGATATTCCCCACCTCTCTCAGGTCAAGTCTCTGCTCTCCCAGGGTGGTTTTACTGTTGATTCCAACAGCGGGTGAAGTTTTGAGCTGTAAAGTCAGGAGATAATTGGGAGGATGAGGTGACAAGGGAACATTTCCCGTGCTTCCAGAAGGGCTGCTCTGGTCCTTGGATAAAATGTCCGCCTCTGGAAGTGGTTGTGATGGGGTGCCAATGACTCCTCTGTATCTGTAAGCTCAACTGTGTCGGCAGAAGCGTTTGTTGTTTGTATCCAGGGCTGTTTCTGGGCTCGCGGGGAGCCACAAGACATTCTTTGGTATTTTGTCTCCTGTGCGTTGGTATTTCTGCCCCGCTTCTCCTGGCCAGAAAGAATCGTGATCTCCGAATTATTTCCCAGCCGTGTTCCTAAAGCCTGTGCCTGCAGCGCTTCCCGGTTCCCTCCCAGGTCAGCACAGCTGGGGAGGGGGTGAGAGCTGGGGGGATACTGAGCGTTCAGGAGCGAACAAACCCTTCACCCGAGCTTGGTTCCTTCTAAAACACAGGGAGTCTCGGGCCCTGCCAGAGCAGTGATTCAGCATTTGAAGGTGGAGCGGCTCAGGCAGTGTTTAAGGACAGATTGTGGGGTTTTGCTGTGTATTCCCTGTTCCCAAACAAGGCCAGCAGCTCGTTCTTCCTCCCAGGGAATCCTGGCACAAGGCAGCGGTGGATATTCCCTGTTTACCCCGTGATGTCACTCCATGACAGGTGTTTGATTGCCTCACTTGGGGCTGAACAGCTCTTTCTGGCTGTGTTTAATGGCCTCATAAAGCACCTGTGGAAACCTTTGACAAACCAGCCTGGAAGTGTTTGCCAGATGATAGAAAAATGGTTAAAATGGGGAACCTTTGGGCCATTTTGGAGCCAGAGTGGGGTGATGTGCTGCCATTCAGCAACTCCATCAGCACCTTGCCAGGATTTCTGTTACCAGTGCCTGTCCAGGCCGTCTGGGAGGGAAGGATATGGGATATAAAAGTGGCACTTACTCAGAGGTACGAAATAATCCGGTGAGACTGAACGGCCACAGTTTCCCTGCCAGTGGAATTGCTTCCAGTTTACCTGGAGTTTTTCTTCCTTTAGAAAAGTATTTACTGATGATAAATACCTTCTGTGGAAACCTGGAGTTTTAGGGAATCTCTCAGGGATGGGCAGAGCCCAGAATCCCTGAGAGGAAGAAGACAAGTAGGTTGTTGTGGCTGAAGGTTTAATTCACACCTTTGTTTTTGCTGGGTGTGTGTGGAGATGGAAGGACCAGAGTGGTGGTGTTCCAGAGAATTTAAGTTACTTTAAGTTATCTTTGTTTTTTTTCCCTTCGTCTCTCTAATGCTTCCTAAATAAAAGTTGCATTATTTCTCCCTCTGCAGAAGGATTTAAAGAGATCAGAATCCCTCTGTGTTGCAAGTTAAGGTGTTATTTAAAATCTAAAATCACCAGCTGCAATTTTAACAACACCAGCAGCAAAATCTTAATTTCCCATTTCGCTCTTTGTGGGGTTTATTTATTTATTTATTTATTTATTCCTTGCAGTTCAAAACGCAGCCCCACATTATTGTCCATTAAAAATAGCTGGGAACAATGGAAGAGCCTGGGTGGGGTGGAGGGGGAGCCCCGAGGGGAAGGAAGAACCTCGGGGCTGTCCTGCCCAGGGACTGGAAAGGGCACAAAACTCCTCCATGGAGAGGAGGAAAAAGTGGCTCTGCTGCCTGTCCTGGAGTTCAGATTGAATCTGTCCCCAGGGGTGACTGGAGCAGGGAAGGGACGGTGTCCTTGAGGCGGAACAATCAGCAATCACCTCCTGTTTCAAAGCAGTTCGCTAAATTTGGCTGGATTTGAATGACACAGAGTTGCACATTTGAATTTCTTTGGAGGAACTGTGGTTATTTTAAGATGAATGTAATAAAGTCTGCAGCAAGTAACCTGGAGTGCATTTTGATGTCCCTTACCTTTTAAAATGCTGGCTTTAAAATTAACTCAACATTTTTAAACCCCACATTTTTAAAATCCACACTTTTAAAATCTGCGTTTTTAAAAGCCACGTTTTTTAAATCCCCATTTAAAAACCAGCATTTTGAAACAGTTTTCTCCTTTCAAACTGCAAAAGCAAGAGGTCTGTGAAGTGGTTTCATGTGGGAGCACTCTCACATCAGTGCCAGTTGTCTGCAGTCCTGATGGTTGGTTGTCCCTGAGCTTTGCTGTAGGAAATAAATTCCCCTGGAGTTAAATGTGCACCACTGCAGGGTTAAATACTTATTTCTGATAAGTACTGGGGGGAATTGCGTGCATGTGGGTTCTTGGAATGGTTGGGGTTGGCAGGATCTTAAGGACCATCTCTTCCACCCCTGCCCTGGGCAGGGACACCTCCCACTATCCCAGCTTGCTGCAAGCTCTGTCCAGCCTGGCCTTGGCCCCTGGCAGGGCTGGGATTACCCCTGTAAAGCAGACAGCATGGAGCAGGAGGCTGGACTGAGGCACGGGAGGCTTTTGTCTCTGCCAGAGTGAGGACTCCAGGCTTTCCAGGCTCAGCTTTGTGCTGGTTTGTGCATCTGCCGGAGGGATCGCCACTCACAACTCACTCAATCTGTTCTGTTTCCAAACCCCCTTCAGGTGACCTGGTGTCTGTTCTCTGCAGTGTTTTCACCCTGGGTGTTCTCTGCAGGTGGCACTGGGGCTGGGACTCACAAACTGGGGACCTCACTGGGATATGAAACGTGAGGATTCCCTCTCAAAGGAGTTCAGTTTGGAGTAGAGAAGTGATCACCAGCACCTTCCCTAATATTAGTGAGGCAGCAGAGGAGGTTTAAGCCATAGGGAATGGCTCTGATTTGATGTTTCTGGAGTCACTCTGAACTCTGAGGGCTTGGTTTTGGGTTGCACCTGCAGCTTTTTTCATGTTAAGAATTCATTTGTCTGATCTCTTACACTCTTAAAATGAAAATAAGGAGTGAGTTGAAATGGTGGCCTCAGGGAAGTAGTAAATCCTGAGTTCAGTGGGGAGTCTCCTGGCTGAGTCTTGGTTCTTATTCCTGTAAGGAGCTGCACACTGAGTGAGTGGAGCTGGTGCATCCCCTCCTCAGCAGACACGTGGGAACACTGGAAAATGTTGAGTGGGACTCCATGTTCTGAGGGCCCTCAGAGGGGAGGGAGCACGTGGTGGCTTTAGCTCAGCTCACACAAGATTTAACAGCGCTCCTGGAACTGGTTTTTCATTTGTTCTTAGTTTTGATGGGTGTTTTCCCCTTTTTGTGGACCCCCAGGGTGAGGATCAAGTCTCAGTTTCTTCTGCTGGGTTGTGGATACTGTTCAGTCTTCAAACTGGCGATGTCAAGGGTGCCGAGTCCGCCTCCTCCGGCAGAGATGTCGAGTGGGCCTGTGGCAGAGAGCTGGTGCTACACCCAGGTGAGTGCTCACCTGTGCACACCTGTGCACACCTGTACACAGAGCTGGGGCTACACCCAGGTGAGTGCACACCTGTGCACACCTGTGCACACCTGTACAGAGAGCTGGGGCTACACCCAGGTGAGTGCTCACCTGTGCACACCTGTACACACCTGCACAGAGAGCTGGGGCTACACCCAGGGGAGTGCACACCTGTGCCCAGGTGTTCTGACGTAAGGGATTGGAGCCTGTGGGAAGGGATGTGTTACCCACAGCAGTTGCTACCGTGACAGCAGCCAAATGTTCCCCGTGCCTGGTGGCAGAACTGTGGAGGAGGCAGTTGGAGCAGCCCAGTGTCTCCTGTGCCCGCCATTCCCAGTGTCTCCTGTGCCCGCCATTCCCAGTGTCTCCTGTGCCCGCCATTCCCAGTGTCTCCTGTGCCCGCCATTCCCAGTGCCCTGTGCCAGCTGTTCCTGGTGTCTCCTGTGCCTGGGGGTTGTTCCTCATCCAGGTTACTCAGTCAGACGTGCAGCTTCTGCCTTTAGGATGGGGGAGTGGATGAGAATGACCCTAAACCTCCTCTTGCTCTCTCTATTAAGATCAAGGTGGTGAAGTTCTCCTACATGTGGACCATCAACAACTTCAGCTTCTGCCGGGAGGAGATGGGGGAGGTCATCAAGAGCTCGACCTTCTCATCTGGAGCCAACGATAAGCTCAAATGGTGAGACACAGAGCCCCTGGCTGGACAACTCCTGCATGGAACTTGGGCTCGTGTGACGGAGGAGATGCATAAACCCCTCCTGGTACTGCACGTGGGTTCCTGCTGCCCTGGCTGTACAACGTGTGCAGAGAGGAAGCCCTGGTGCTTCACACAAAACAACATCTGTCTTAAAAACATTTATCTGCACGAGTCCATGTGGGGCAGGAAGGGTGCCCAGCCAGTGTATTCCAACTCCGCCTCCTCCTGCCACTTCCAGCCCCTAATACTCCATTTTGTTAAAAAGTTACTTTTCCCTGCACTCCAAAAAAAAAAAAATAGTTACTTTTCCCTGCACTCGAAATCCCGCAGTTCAACATTGTTGCTGTGAATTACCTTTCTCCTTATGGCAGCTCTTTTGCGAATGTGCAGAAAACGTGGAGACAAGGCAAGTAACAATGTTGTGTAACTCCTCCTGCCCAGGAGTTGCTTCTTCTTCAAGATGACATAGTTTGGGACCTTTTCCTTTCCTTTAAAACCTCTCTTTTTTTCCCTGAGTTCTCCAGTCATTTCCAGTAACCCGGAGTGGACTTTGCTCAGAACGTGTGTGTGCTGTGTCTGTTGGCCCCAGCAGATCCATGAACACCAGATTTTATCCCTTGTGGCTGTTAGGAAGTGTCTTAAAATTTTTCTTTAAACTTCCCTAGTGTAGGCTGGGGCCAGCCAGGCAGCAAAGCATCTGCCGTGTGTGTCTGGGGTACAGTGTGTGCTCCCTTCCTTTGGGTGGCAGAGCTGTGCTTTCCTTGGCCTGCTCCTTGTTAAATCCTTGCCTTCACACCCTTTGCTGCTCAGCTCTCCCTGGAACATCTGGATGTGCCGGCTCTTTGGTCCCTGTGTGTGGGAGCTGTTCCAGCAGCCAGCCTAGTTTGTGCTTTGGTAGATTCTCTGCCAAGTTCAGGTCATGGAAGTGCTTTTGAGTGGCCTCTTCCTGCACTTATTACTTTTCTTCACACAGGAGTAGTTTCCCTTTTGCCCTGGTGTCATGTTTTTTGTAAAAAACAGCCTTCCAGAAACCCCTTTTCCCTTTCAGTTGCTTCCTGTGGGATTTTATCTGCCATTTCTCTGCATTTGTTGCACTTCCTTGAATCCCTGGCCTCCTATTCTACTATTTCTTTCACTTTCCTTTTAGGAAAGGTCACATCCAGGGTGCTTTTCAGTAATTCCAGCCATTCTCCCTCCTCTTTTCATTATGGGTTTTTTTGGGGGTTGCTTTTCAGTAATCCCAGCCATTCTCCCTGCTCCTTTCCTTGTGTTTTTTTGGGGTGCCCATATTCCTGCCTGTATGTTTTTATCCATATGGACACAGAGCTTTAACACAGCTCCCTTTGTTTGCCCATCCATTTCCTGGAGGTTGGTGTTACACACAGTTGTTTGCTGCCCGGTTTATAGTGCCGGTTCAGCACTGCAGAGCCACAGAGGAGCTGCCAAACGCTGTGGCTGCCGTGTCCTTGCAGGTGTTTGCGAGTGAACCCCAAAGGCCTGGATGAGGAGAGCAAGGATTACCTGTCCCTGTACCTGCTGCTGGTGAGCTGCCCCAAAAGCGAAGTGCGAGCCAAGTTCAAGTTCTCCATCCTCAACGCGAAGGGAGAGGAGACCAAAGCGATGGGTGCGTGAGGGGCCTCTCTGGGGCTGCTGGGGGTCAGTGCTGCAGCCTGGGGGCTGCTCAGGGCCTGGGGGTCAGTGCTGCAGCCTGGGGGCTGCTCAGAGCCTGGGCTGGCTGTGACGCTGGGCCTGTCTTGCAGAGAGCCAGCGAGCCTATCGGTTCGTGCAGGGCAAGGACTGGGGCTTCAAGAAATTCATTCGGAGAGACTTCCTTCTGGATGAAGCCAATGGACTCCTTCCAGATGACAAACTCACTCTCTTCTGTGAGGTAAGGCAGCCCCTACTGAAAGCACAGCTTCCATTAGTGGGGGGCAGGCGTGACCTCGGTGTTCATCCTCGCTTTTAAGGAGTCGGAGGTGTCAGAGAAACGCTGGGTGTTTGCGTGACACTCCAATTTTATCTCTGTGTGTGTGGCTGGTGGCTTTCTCCTCTCTCTGATTCATCCCACTTCACTTCCATTTCTTTTCTAGCTACTTTGTGTTTGATTTTTACCTGGGATGATGATAGGAATCAAGCAAGTTTGATCATCTTTTCTCTCCTGTTTTGGTGTTATCATCCGTCTGTTCGTGCTCCTTAATTTGAAGCTTGGGATAATAAGCACCACTAGCTCTGTAGTGGGGACTGGCCTGTTTGTCACTTGCCTGCTGAATAAAAAAGAGTTTTCTGTATTTTCTTAAATGTGTCCATGCAGCCAACAAAAGGAAAAATGCAAGGAAAAGGAATTTTACAGTAATCACAATTTTCCCTTCATTGTGTTTGTACTTTTCTACAACTACTTACAACGTTATTATTTCACTGGTACTTATTTCGGGCCAGTTATTTCTAAAACCGTATATTTAAGTTTAGGGACCTTAAAGAGCAAATTTAAACTCTGATTTAATGTCTTCAGAGCTCCTTCTGTCTTACTTCCATTGTCTTTTTAACTGCAAAATCCCTCCTGGAGCTGTGATTTTTGCCAGAAGACAGGTGGAACAAGTTGTTCTCCCTTTGGATCTCCAGTACTGCTTTTTTTTTATGGGAATCTTTCCTTTTGTTCAGGAATGAAAGGAAAGCTTCAATTTAAGTTGTTCCACAAGGATTTGGGTTTGGTTTTTTTTTTCAGTTTTGCTTGGCTGTTATAAGGCTGCACATGTTTAAATGAACAAACACCTAAGGGATGTGTATTTTAATCAGTAACGTGAATTATTAGGGAGGGAGGGAGCCCTTCCTGAACACTTGGAGCAATAAGGGGGAGAGGAGGACAGAGCCTTGGATGACACCTCTGTAGGTCTGGCAGTTCCTCTTTCCTTCGTGGTAAAAGAGCCAAACAAACTTACACTTGTTGAGCGAAGCCCAAAAATTAACATCTGGGAAGGGAATCTGTGAGACACGATGTAGATAAACCCGAGACCCACAGTAGTCTCGGCAGCTCATCCTGACTCAAGTCACTCCACCCTTGACTGAGTTATTCCTTTCAGAAGCTTCAGTGGTTTTGATTTTCAGAAGTTCATTGGGTGTGATTGTTCTGGAGGAAGAGAAACTTTGCTGTTGGCTCCACCTGGCCTTGAGATTTGTGTTCTGTCAGAAATCTGAAGGTTGGTGATACCAGAAGGTTTTGCTGTCTGGAAACGGCTTGGTGAGAACTTCCAGCACTTTGCTTTGGTGGTTTTTTTCCCCTCTTTTTCCCTTTTCTCCCTGAGTTTATAACTCTCTTAGCATTCCAACCATGCTCTCTCCTGATGCTTCCCTGCTGGCCACAGGTGCCAAGTGATGCTGCTCCCATCTGTTCCAGTTCTGGATGCAGGAGCTCCCAAAGGAGTTGGGGGAACACTGGACGTGGAGGTGGTTTTCAGGTGCAGATATTTGTGATTCCTGCACACCATGAGGTTCTTCACTGATGCTGAAAGGAAGAAGCCCTTTGCTCTCTGCTCATGGCCAGTGCTGAACATGGATAATTCTCCCTGGAAATGCCGTTAGGCAAGAGAATGATGGTCCTTGTCAAACACTTCAAACCTGACCTCATTTTCTTGTCAGTTTGGGGATTTTTCAAACCCTTGTTTTGCAGGTGGGCTTGGTTGTTCATATCCCAACTGCATTGCTTTTTGCTGTTCAAATTACATTCCAGCATCAGAGGTAAATATCACTGCAGTCAGTCTCCCAGGAGGGAGGTGTTCCTGAAGTTCTGGCAGTAGCTCTTTTCTGAGCTGGGTAGTGTTGGTTCCCTTGCTGAGATGCTGAAAACAGCTTAAGCAAATCCTTCTCTATTTTAGCATCTGAGGCTGGAATCCAGTAAAAAGCCATGGAACAACTGACTTTATTTCATGTACGAAGAGGATTTATTTGTGGATTTGAGACACAGGTTTTTGGCTGCTCTCTGATCAGTATTGGCCTTCCAACAAGAGATTTGCATCCTAGAGTTCCTTTTGAATGCATCTGATGAGTTTTCACCCATCCTGGAGTCCACTTTGCTGGTGTGGCTGTCACAGGACGAGGGGATGATGCAGCTCTCAGGGGAATGATGGAGAACTTTGGCTTCTCCACGTGTGCTGCGGCTGCTCAGTGGTGTCCTCTGGCATCTGGTACTTGTTTGGTTGTGTCTTGTGTGGTTTACACAAAATGTGCCCTCAGAACCCCCTGGAGCTCTCTCAGGAATTGGGGTGTGTTCTGACAGGCCATCTCTCTCACTTCTTGATTTACTTCTTCTCCTCACTGTGGAGCTTCCTCTGCTGTCCATTATCCTTTGGCCACTGGTTATTAATAGAAGTGGAATTTAACTTGGACTCACCAGCAAATCCAGGGAATAGTCTCATGCATCTTCCCTGTCAGTCTCCTTGCTTTATTCTTTATTACAGCAGGGCTGGATTAGTCACTCTGATCTTTTCTAATTGGACTCTGCTGCAGAGACCCTGGTTTACTGCAGCTCTGACAATTGGTTTGGTGCTCAGTGGGCCCTTTGTGAAGGAGGTTCATCAGCCACCCTGACCCTGTCTTAGAGCAGCTGATTAGGAATCTTTCTGCCTTCCCCAAATCCTCCTAATTATTTGACATAAAGCTGGATTTTTATATTTTTAAAACCTTGCTGTTTAGGGGGGTTTTAATTGTATTTTGTGACGTGATGGGAACATTGAACTCCTGAGATACAGAAGGAGAAGCAGGAAGACATTTGAGGAGTCAGACACTGCCCTTGTGGCTTCTGTGCTTGGTTATAAAAACTCTGTGTATACTTCATTTTCATTTGGACCGTTGTCTGTTGCATTATTGATTGGGGAGGGTTTCACAGTGTTGATAGAAGGGAAAAACTAGGTCAGGTGTGGTGTCTGGAAAAGCAGGAAAATAAGGTTCTGCTCTATTAGGAAACCATCTGACAAAGTTATGGTTCAGTTGTTGGTTTGGGGTTGAGAGGAAAGCCTGCTGGTGGGATTTAGGATGGACACTGGTGCAGGGATCTATGAACAGAGGAGAGAAGGTGCTTTGAAAACAGGGACGTTTTTAACCCTGCAGTGACTGTGCTCAAGAGAGCTGGGGTTTGTCTGCGTTCCCCTGGGAATAAACCCTTCCTGGGGGAGAGGACTTTTCCACTGTATGTTTTTGAGAGTTTTTCTGCCTTTCCCTCCCCTGCAGGTGAGTGTGGTGCAGGACTCTGTGAACATCTCTGGCCAGAACACCATGAACATGGTGAAGGTCCCCGAGTGCCGCTTGGCCGACGAGCTGGGGGGGCTCTGGGAGAACTCACGGTTCACGGATTGCTGCCTCTGCGTGGCAGGCCAGGAGTTCAAGGGGCACAAAGCCATCCTGGCAGGTGGGTGTTTGGCCCTGGAATCATGGAATGGGTTGGGATGGAAGGGAACTCAAAGCTCAGCCATGCCCTGCCGTGGGCAGGGACACCTCCCACTGTCCCAGGTTGCTCCAACCTGGCCTTGGACACTTCCAGGGATGGGGCAGCCACAGCTTCTCTGGGAAATCCATCCCAGCCCCTCCCCACCCTCCTAGGCAAGAATTCCTTCCCCAAGTCCTCTCTAACCCTGCCCACTGGCAGTGTGAACCCCCTGTCCCTTGTCCTGTCCCTCCCTGCCCTGTCACTGTTCATGGTCTGTTCTATAAAATGCAGAAATCAGGAAACAGGCAACAAGATGGATTTTTGACTCTGTGGGAGCAGGAACTAGTTCTTAGCAGGACAGGAGCCAACAACCTGATGGGTAGTGGGGTTTTTAGAGTTATTTCATCTTTAAAGAGGTTCCTGCAGCTTCTTTATCAAAGAGCTGTGGTACAGGAGTGGTTTGTGAACTGTTCCAGGTAGAGGGAAATACCCACTTCATTTTTAATTGCCTGTCTCCTCCTTTGACAAGGACTGCAGGAGGGGTTTTTGTGGCTCTAGTGCACTATTTCTAAAGCATTTACGAGGAGAACTTAGCACATTTCCAAGGAACACTTTCTTGCCAAGCCAAGACACAGACCTGCCCACCCCAGGACCCTCCAGCCTTGCTTGGAAGGACGTAAATCCTCCCATCCCCAGCTGGAAGCTCTGTCAGCCCCATTCCACAAGCAGAGTTTTCCAGCAGGCAAGGGCAGCTGCTGAGGTGTTGCTGAGCCGCACTCAGCTCCTCCTGGAGAGCAGAGGAGCCTTTCCAACTGTGCTTTGTTTCCCCTTGCAGCACGTTCCCCAGTTTTCAGCGCCATGTTTGAGCACGAGATGGAAGAGAGTAAAAAGGTAAGATCCTGAGGGGAGGAGAAGCTCTCCAGCTCCAGAATGGCTCTGCAGTCAACTCCTGCTCAGAGAACTTCCCTTGTGTTTGTGATTTTGGTCACCTTTTAACTGTCTTTCTCACATTAGATGCACCTCTCTGCTTCAGCTGCCCTGAAGGGAGGAAGAAAGGGATCAAGGAGGCAATTGTACCTTTGTTCCTCTTGGGAAAGAATCTGGGGTGGGACAGGGAGAAGTAGAGAAGGTGAAATACAACTCAGAATTTTTCTTACTCCATCCACATCTTTTCTTTTTATGTTTCTTTTTTTTTTGCACTGCTCATTCTGAATAGTTTGCCTCTGAATACTGAAGGAGTTTGGAGTAGAAGGAAGCCTTGGCAGGATCTTAATAAGCTGCATTTTCCTGTTGCAGAATCGGGTTGAAATCAATGATGTGGAGCCGGAAGTTTTTAAGGAAATGATGTGTTTTATTTATACTGGGAAGGCACCAAATCTTGACAAAATGGCTGATGACTTGCTGGCAGCCGCTGACAAGGTAAAGTTGGAATTCTGGAGAGCTGACAGAACTGGGAATGGTGTTTTTCATTACACAATGCACTTGGAGCTTCCTGCAGGAGCCCCTGTGGGGCTGGGCAGGTTCTTTGGGTTGGTTGTTTCTGGCAGGTAAACCTGGATGTTGTCTAAGATCCCTCTAACATAACAGGCACATAAAACATCCCATAGCTGGGTGAATCCAGGTCTTACAAAACGACAGTCAGGAATTTCTGTCCCCGCTGCTCATTTGTAAGGGTTTTTTCAGCTCCCTCCTCTCATCTAAGCTGGGGGTGAGAAGAGAATTTCCAGGTTAGGGTTAGGGTGATATTTTTCACCCTAATATCATCCCAGTGATATTTTTCAGTGTGGTTATTCCCAGAGCTCCAAAGCAGTGGCTGCTCTGCCTGGTACCAGCCCCAGGAGATGCTCCAAAGTGAGGGATGGCCAGGATTGGGAAGGTGATGCTCTGCATTTCCCTTTTCCAGTGGCAATCCCAGAGGGAAGGGAGCACTGAGAGGAACCCTGGTGTGGTTTCCAGGGAACTGGTGTGACTGGAAGCTGCTGAAAGTCCCTGTGGATTTACCAGCTGTGCCTGCTTCCCTTTGCAGCAATTAAGATGGGTATTAATGTCAGGAGATCCTTGGACTGATCATAATCATTGCCACATAGTTTGTTCAATATTTAAGGAGTATTGACTGAGAGCTCACAACCACCTTTCTTACTTACTCTTGAGTAAATAAGAAATAAGCAGCAGTACATTGAGGACAGAGTGGCTTTAATTTTAACTTTCCTGGCTTATAACGTAGTTTTTGTTTTGTTTTTTTTTCCCTTTTCAACTCACTCTGTATCTTTTAAAAGCAGAAATAAAAAATCTTTTGTGAAAGCACATAAAACATCTAATATTTACCCAAGAGACTGAAACAGCTTCTTCTGAGCTCCTCCTGTCTCTGGGGGAAGATATGTAATTAGACTAAAACCAAAACAAAGCTCGTTTTCTCAGCCCAGGAGATGCTGTGGCAGCACTTGGGCAAGTGCTGGTAGAAGGGTGGGTTTTTAGGTGTAATTAAGAAAGGGGGGAAGGGGAAATATTGGTACCTGAGAGACCAGAACGGCAAATTTTGCCCACCAGTGTAATTAGAAACTGAGCTATTTGCAGCCAAAAATAGAGCTAAAAAATTCATGCATGGAGGAAAATATTCCATTTACAGGAGGAGAACTTGGCTGCATTTTAAGCCACTGACAGACAATCCTCTAAACTAATGGCCTGGTCCAATAAACTGTTTATTTCTCGGTCCAGATTAGAAAGTGAATTTGATTTGCCCTCTCAGCTGTCGTGGTGGGAGCAAACTGTCCTGGCTCTGAGCTGGGCCTCGGCTGAGAGCGTTGTGATCGCTGAGTCTTATGTGCCTAAATGTTTCCATAATCTAAAATTCTCCATTTAAATACCATCATAATGGGGTGAAACTCACAGTCAGAGTATAAAACCAGTGATGTCAGATGCTGCTGGGGTGGCAAACATCACCAGTGAGCTTGTCCTGTGCCAGGCAGAGCATCCTGGGCTAAAATCCTGTGTCTCCTCCAAATCTGGCCTCACACCCTGAAGATCTTGTATATCCTGTCATCTCCAGGTTGTCCCAAAAAGCCTGATAAACCAAAGGATACTTCGGAGTTACCTGTCAGGTCAAATTAGCAGCCTTAGGGATGATTTCATTTGTAGCAGTGTTACTCAGTTTGAAGTCATGGCAGGAGCAAGACTCACCTGTGCAGAATTAATCAGAAATACTCTGTTTGTTCATCCAGGGAGCCCCAAACCCCATCAGCAGCTCATTCCCTCCCCCCAAGATTTCCAGAAGTATTCCAGCCTCGCAGTTCCCAGCTGGGACACTCCAGAAGTTTGGGATTTGGGGTTCATTTCTTGCTCACACTTCCCTGACCTTTCTAAAGTCTCCCCCAGACCACTTGTGTTGCTTTTGAACCCCTTGGCCATGTGTCCCTGTTCCCATCCTGACAGAAGAGCTGCTCAGAGCAGAGTGGGGCATTTGTTAGACAACACTGGGACTCCTGGCATGTTCTTGAGCAAGGTTGACCTTGATGTGCAGGTCATTAATGGCAAAGAAGCTGGGGGAAAGCTGCCCAGGCATCAGTGAAGCATTCCCAGGTCTTCCCACTGAACCTGGGTAACCCCACTGAGCAGGAATAAAGTGGGAACAAAGCATTTCCTTTGACCATCCCCTGGTGTGTTGCAGTACACCCTGGTGTGACCATGTCCCTGTGGTGGCCATGCCCCTGCTGTGTTGCAGTATGCCCTGGTGTGAGGTGTCCCCGTGGTGACCATGCCCCTGCTGTGTTGCAGTACGCTCTGGAGCGGCTCAAGGTGATGTGTGAGGACGCCCTGTGCAGTAACCTGTCCGTGGAGAACGCGGCTGAGATCCTCATCCTGGCTGACCTGCACAGCGCTGACCAGCTCAAAACCCAGGCTGTGGACTTCATCAACTAGTGAGTTACTGCGTGGAACTTCTAGGGTAGTTGAATATCAGGTCGTTCCTGATATTGGAATCATCCTGGAGTGGTAGGACAAGGGGGAATGGCTTCCCACTGCCACAGGGCAGGGTTAGATGGGATACTGGGGAGAAATTCCTCCCTCTGAGGGTGGGGAGGCCCTGACATGGGTTGCCCAGAGAAGCTGTGGCTGCCCCATCCCTGAAAGTGTCCAAGGCCAGGTTGGACGAGGTTTGGAGCAACCTGGGCCAGTGGAAGGTGTCCCTGCTCATGGCAAGGGGTGGGACTGGATGGTCTTTAAATTCTCTTCCAACCCAAACCATTCAGTAATTCTACACTGAGGGTCTGGTTACAGCTCCAAATTCAAAGTAGGTGTGAATGACTGCCAACTACTTGCCTGTGTGGAGACATTTTCATTCCTGTTTATCAGTGCTCTCTGCACTGATTTGAAACAGTCAGTGCTGAGGGGCCTGTGTGGGTGAGCCCTGTGTTCCTGCTCTCCCCACCTGGCACCCTGGCTGGGCTTTTCACCCTTAAGCTGAAGCACTGCCCAGCCTAAAACTGCGCCAGCAGAGCCAGACCATCTTCACAGGCCAGCACCGACCCCCTAAACGGGACACAGACCCTCAGGTGACAGACAGTGTTAGCAGGAAGAATACTGAGCTAAGGTTTTATCCCCTCGGATAACTCGGGCCTGTTCTCTCTTCTCCGTTCCAGCCACGCCTCTGATGTCATGGAGACGTCGGGCTGGAAGTCCATGGTGGTGTCCCACCCCCACCTGGTGGCCGAGGCCTATCGCTCCTTGGCGTCCGCACAGTGTCCCTTCCTGGGGCCGCCCCGGAAGCGACTGAAGCAATCCTAAAGCCCTTGCCCACACCTCACCCCATGTGTTTTTTTTTCCTGGAAGCAGCACCAGCCGGTGCTGCCTTGAAACCTTGACCACCAGGTAGACAGCGAAATCTGTGGAGCTTTTACTCTGTTGTTGGGGGGGAAGAGGCTGCTCCGTGACATCCAGACTTTTTCAAACAGCACCAAGTAACTTTGGGAGAGGGGGGAGGGTGGGGGCTCTGGGGCTGTTCAACCTTATGAATCCCTGTCGCTGCGTCGTCTGTGTGTTCCCTTCCACCTGGCTGAAGGCAGTTGAGCCCCGGGTTGGGATTAGGCCCGGCCTCAGTGGGGCCAAGCCCGGCGTTGGCGCTGGGCAAACCAACGTCTCTGCGTCTGGCAGCACAGAACAAACCGTGGGGTGCCTGGAGCAAGAGGACATTTTGGCTTTGGAGAACATTGGAGAGAGAAAAAAAAACCGCCACCAACAACAATAAGGATTTCTATCGAGGTCTTGGAAAAGGAAATGAATTACCTGATGGGAGCTCCAGTAGTATTTATATCAAAAGTTTAAAAAGTCCTTCCAGCTGAGCTAAAAACTGGACGTTTGTGCAACTCCCTATTGCCATCCAGCAACAAGAAGATCAGTTTTCTCTGTTAGTAGCACTTGTATGTTATTGCAAAAAAAAAAAAAAGAAACAAAGGATAACCCCCCCTTTTCTATAAAATGTCAGGTTGGAGTGCAGGGGGCAGTGAGAGGCTGTGCTTTGAAAGGACTGGAAAGCCCTTTACCTGAGGAGAGAAACGGTTTCTGTTTTAAATATCGTGGGAAATGTTTTTTTGGCATTTTTCCCTGCTCTTTTTTTCTCCCCCTCCTCCCTCTTTTTTTAAGAAAAAAAAAAAAGACAACAAAACAACAAAAAAAAAGGATAAATTTTGTTGTTGATGAATGCTGCGTCTGAAGTCCCTGAGTTGCTAAAATGATTCTTAACAATTGTTTGTACCTGACTTGCCGACTGTATAGGAGCCAGTCCTGTTCCTTTCTATTAGTCACTTCTTACAGGAAAAGATGTTTCAAAATAGCTGGTAACTTTTTTTTTCTTTTTGAAAATATAAATAATTACTATTTTGTACTGTGTGGTATCTGTTGCCTTTTTTCCCCCCACACCTCCTGTCTCCTTTTTCAGCCTTCCCGATTCCAAACCATCTCTCCAAAGGCTCCTTTGCGGTCCTGCTGCCATGTGCTGACGGTGCCAAGCTGTTCCTGGAGCCCAGAGGAGATTTGTTGGGAATGCTGCAATACCAGTGTGTTGTTTCTCATTGCAGGTGATTCCAAAACCATGGCAGAGCTTTGCTTTTAGTGAGACCCTGAGCGTGGCCCTTCCCTTCCCCTGCTCCTGGCTGGAGGTGAGAAGGGACAGCAGGACAAGCACCATCTGTGCGGTGGCATTAAGGTGCAGGGCAGGATTTCTGGGACAACCATTGGCCCCCAGATCTTCTGGGAGGAGAGATGGGAGCAGTGCCAGGAAATCCAGCTCACCTTACACTGGGCGGGTTGGGCACGTCGTGGATTCCCGGGAATAGCTGTGTGTGTTGTTGAGGAACTGGGGCAGGGATCTGCTGTCCCTGATTCTCGTGCTGGGAACACACTTTCTCTCCCAGCCCCTGTGGGAAGGAGAATTCCATTTGTGTTTAATCAAGTTGCTCTTCCTGATGTCAAATGGTGGCTCAGCAGAGGGTTCTGCCCCTTCCTGTGGGCTCCCAGCCCAAACACGGCCCTTCCCTCTGCATCCTGCACCAATTCCCATTGCAGCTGCTGCCTGAGTGCCTCTCATCCCGTTTATCATGGATTTACCTTTCAGGTAAGCAAAGCATTTAGTCAGAGGGAGGTTCCCTCCCTCTGCCAGGGACCCAAACCAGCCGTGCTGGTTGCACACAGCCATGAGGAGTCACTGGCAGGTCCTTGCAGGGGTGTGTGGGGCACATGGGGGCTCATTGTGCCAAAATCCTCAAACCTGAACGAGACCTTTTATCCCTGAGTCACAAATGTTGGAGGAGCAGCCCTGGATCAGCTTCCCTGGCAGGGAGAAAAGTGTCCAAGGCCAGGTTGGGCACCCTGGGCTGGTGGAAGGTGTCCCTGCCGAGGGCAGGGGGTGGCACTGGATGAGTTGTATGGTCCCTTCCCAGCCAGCCATTCCACGATCCCTGTTGCAGGTGGATTAATGATCTCCTCGCTGCCTTCCCTTGTTTGTGTGTTTGTTTTTCCCTGTCAGCGAGGCCCATCTGGCTCCCACAGCGTCAGAGCTGGAGCTCACTTTGACAACCCTGCCTCTGCCCCCTCCCCGCAGCCCGTGGAGTGCAGCCCCAGCTCTCCCAGCCCGTGGCACGTGCTGGGGCTGCAGCGCTGGCCAGCACAGCGGAACAGTTGGAGCCCTGAATCCCACAGGGAGCTGGAACGTTTATCAAAGCAGCACTTCAGAGCCACGTTGTGCCCCGCTCTGAACCCCCACCCGCTCCTCATTCACTCCTGAGCGTGGACCTTTGTGCTCCCGCTTTTAATTCCTCCCTCGCGGATGTTCCCGGGGCTGCTCCATCCCCTGTGCCGTGTTTGATGTGCCTCCTTCTGCCCATTATCTCCTTGCCCCTGCTTGCTCTGCTCCCTTTGCAGCCGCCCTGGGCTGTGGGAGCACGTTCTCCGTGGATCCCTGACCCGGCAGCACCGCAGTCCCCGTGCCCTGCTCCAGGGCGACCCAGCTCACCCCCAGCATCCCAGTGTTTGCTTGCTGGCCAAAAGCTTCTCTTCCTGCCTGCCCTTGGGCTTTGTTATTACAGGCTCAGGTTCTTTTCTCAGGGATTTTTCTTATTGTGGGAGTTTTTCCGGATGAAAGGAAGCGGCTTGTCTGCTCCTGAGCAGAGCAAACAGCGGCGTGGGGAGCAGCTGCCGGGCTTTGAAAGCTCCTTGCCTTTGTTCTGCCTCTCAGGACACAAGACCAGCTCTCCTTTGGCTTTTCTACCTGCTTTCCTCTCCCCCACACACACACTTCCTTGAAGGAGCTGAAGATTTTTTATTATTTCGTTATTTTATTTTTTTCCCCCACTTCATTTCAGGAGGTTTCTCAACTCCCTGCAATTTATTTTTTTGCCAAAATAATTCTGCTCACCCAGGCAGTTTTTCCTCCTCTCCTGCCTCTCGCTTGTGTCACAGAATCACTTAACTCATTTCTTTCTAATGATTTTTTTTAGTTAATCTAATCTGAAGACATTTCATTATAGAGGGTGGTTTTTTGTTGGGCTTGGTTTTGTTTTTTTTTTTTGTTTGTTTCCTGACCTGCTGCCCACTTGGCTCTTTGGCTGCAATTCCAAACACATGCTGCAGGAAATTTGGCCTTGGCAATTCCACTTTCTTGTGTGTGCTATATTTAAATTTGATTTAAAACTGCGCTGGATGCACAGAAAAGGGACAGGAAGACAACAGGCAAAAGAAACTGGGAGAGGGCAGGGAAAAATAAGAAAAAAGCACATTAAATTGGGGAAATAAATTGCAGTGGCCTGGAAAGCCTTTGGAAAATAAATATGATAAATAAGACAGGAGTGGTTCAGTAGGATTTGGCCTTTTTGAAGTTGTTGGGTGAAGCGTGGGCAGGAAAATTCAGCTGAGTTTTGGGTTGAGCTTGAATTGGGATTTTGCATCTTGTTCGTGCTTGATACATTAGACTTTGTCTCTGGGACTGAATTATTAAAATCACTTGAGGAAATGTGTTAATTGACGGGGTAAATTGGGAAGGGGTGGGAGAGAGGATTGCAATTATTCCATCAAATTATGAAAAATCACAGGCAGGAGAGGGATAAAATGTAGGGCTTCTCTCTGAATAATTGAAAACCATTGATGGCAAAGGAAAAACGTTGAGGATTTAACAGAGACGGTGGAGGATAAGCTGGATGGGAGCTGGAACTCCTGCCCAGCCCTCTGGGCTGTTAACCCCACAAATCAGCCCAAGATTCCAACCCTCTCTCAGCTCTGTGTCTGACCAGGAATCCTCCTCTTTAGCAGACAGAGGGTTATTGAGGACAGGGGTGCTGGAGCAGTTTTGCCACTCACAGGTCCCACTGGAAGCCATTCCGAGGCTGGGTCTTCGTTTTTATTCCCAATTTGTTACCGTGGGATATTTGGGGACATTTGCTTTGCCACTCCCTCTGCTCCTGCTGTTCTTGGCAGGACCATGGCAAGGGAGCTGCCAAGAGAAAGCTGGGCCAGTACCGTGTTTTCAGAGGCTCGTTGGACACTGCAGAGTCACATCTTGTGGTCAGAGAGTTCTGAGCCTCTCCAAGAGCTGCTTCCACCTCTTTTCCCAGCTCCATGCCCAAAGTAGGAATGAAATCTTTAAAAAGATAAATTACAGGAGTGCCAGACCCACCCCTTTGCTCATAAAAATGTAACCGGGGAGCTGTGTCCCCCGAGACCTCCTGTGGGGCTTTGGGGCTCAAAGAACCCTCTCCAACCAGATGAAGAGGGATGTTTTTCCAGGACTCCCTTCCCTGGGCACAAACAGAGCTCAAAAGGGAGGAGTTTTCACCAAATGGTGGCCGTGGGGACATTTGTGCCTTCAGTACCTTCACTGCCAGTGTGCCCCTGTTGTCTCAGAGCAGAAACTCCTTAGGATGGACCCAAACTCTGGTTTGTTTGTGTAGGGCTTGTCTTACAATATAATGTAAAAGTACATAATGTAAAAATAAATATAATGTAAAAATATATAAAAATATAAAATAAAATATAGGTAAGATTCAGCCATTTTTAGGATTGGGATGAAACCACTGCCCAGCTTTTCCTGCTTCCCACTGGCAGGTCCACAAGAGGATTGATGGCTGCTCCCAAACCCTTTTGCTTGTGTCCATTTTTTTGGAAAGTCCTGCTGTAACAGGTAATTAAAGTATCCTAATTGAATGAAGATCCCATCTGTCTGAGCCCAGCGAGCCAACGAGTCCCTTAATTAAGAGCTCGTGTTTGCCACAACAGGGGCTGAAGCAGGGCCTGGGAGAGGCCAAATTCCCTGTGCCCGGCACGGAGCCAGGACCTGGGATGGCAGCGATGACCCTGCAGGGCCAGCTCGGCAGGACGAGGCACTGCCAGGGCAGGAAGGTGCTCTCCCCCAAGGATTCCCCAGGGCCCAGCCCAGGACAAGCCCTCAGACACGTGAGGAGGTGCAGACGTGTCCTCGGCAGTGGGAGGTGAGTGCAGCAGGGAGTTTTATTCCTCCTGGGGGAAAGTTGCCCAGGCAGGAGTGGGGATGAGAGTGGATGTCCCTGGTGCCGTTTGAGGGCAGGGAGACACCTCTGGCAGGGGATCCTGGCAGGTGGGGAGCACAGCAGCCCCCCCTCCTCTCCCTGCCTCCATTCCCTGCGTGCCAATCCAAGGGCAGGATGGGGGGACACCGGGACACCCAGTCCCGCCCGGATTGTCCCTTCCCCCTCAACCCCCCAGGCTCCAGAGCCGGGAGGATTGTGCAGCTCCAGAGCACAAACTGAATTATTTAGGACATGTTTTAGCGTGAGCAGGTGTGGGGGGTGAGCTGGGAATTCTCTGCAGAGGAATCAGGCTCTGCTGGGATTTGAGCTGGACAAGTTTTCCACTCCTGTCGTTCTCCAGCTGCCTCTTGACAGCTTTGCCTGGTTTTTACAGGCAAAATCCTCGTTCCTTGTGCTTCCCACCCCCTGTGAGTTCCCCTCTCCCCTTGTCCCTCTGTTCCACCTGCCCCTGGACGCTGAGGGGTCCCTGGAGCACTGCAGGATGCCCAGTGCAGGTACCAGCAGGATGTGGTCCCTCATCCCAGGGAACCTGGAATAATCCTGCACACACTGACAGAGAGCTCAGCCCCTCCTGAGGAACCAGATGCCACTTCAGCTGGAAACGAGAAAGCTTGGCAGGAGGGAGGCTGGCTTTGGAGGGGGTTGGGTGTGGGCTGGGGGACTGCTTTGTGGTTTAGTCTATTTTTATTTTATTTATTTTTATTTATTTACATTTTTATTTTATCTTTCATTTTATTTTTAATTTTAATATCTTTCATTTATAATTTTTACAATTTCAAAAATTTATTTAATTTTCATTTTTGTTTCACTTCAACATATTTTTAAATTCCTATTTAGTTTAAAATTTTATTAATTTTTTTTGTTTATTTTTAAATGCATTTATTCCTTTATGATTTGATCTGATCTTTTATTTTAATGGAACATCATCCAGTGGGAGGTGTCCCTGCCCATGGCAGGGGGTTGGAAGGAGGTGATCTTCAAGGTCCTTCCCGACCCAAACCATGCAGCGATTCCATGTCATTCCACGATTGGATTTGACTTGTTTTCCTGTTTTTAGGAACTGGGGGTGTTTCCCAAAGCCCTCCGAGCACAGGGATGGACACACAGGCAGCTCCAGGTGAGTCACATCCGAGCGGATTTGGACCAGCATTCCCTAAAATCCCTCCCTGCACCCCCAGAGTGTTCCCAGCCCCCTCTGGGTGTGAACATTTGCCCTGTTCTGCTCCAAGGGCTGCTCATTCCACACATCCCAGATTTTCCCTGCTGGTGGTTAATCTCAGCTCCAGCCAGCCCAGCGTTCCCAGGGACACAGGGAAGGGCTTTTGGGGGGCAATAAATGCTAATTAACACTAATTTAACACTAATTAACAGGAGCTGGGAGCAGCCCCACACCCTACGCTCCTGGATGAGTCTGTGCGAGCCAAGGGGGGCTGAATTATCCTTGCTGAGCTTAAATGGGAATATTCCTGTTTTTAACAAGATGGGAACATCCTATTTTTAACAAAAATCCAAAAATCACTACTGCTGGTTCTTTTTGTGTCCGTCTGTAATCCAAGGAGGGGACCCTTCCCCACGATCCAGGTGGGAGCAGCAGGGACTGGAGGGAAGGAGTGACTGCATCGCCTCCCTCCTCCTCCTCGGGCTTGAGGAAAAGCAGGCATTTGGGGAGCAGATGGGTGCTCTGGGAGGTCTGGAAAGCTCCTCAGGCAGAAGTAAATCCTTCCTTCCCACCAGGAGCTCCAGGCCTCGCTCCTGCAGCACAGCATGTTCGAGCCGAGCTGTCCCGGGGGAGCGACCGCCCGGCTCCTCCGGCGCTTGGCCCGCTGCCATCCGGAGCTCTCCGTGGAAAACCAGCCTGGCTGCTCAGCCCCGAGCCCCGGCGCTCCAGGACAACCCAGGATTTGAGGCAGGTGAGCCCTGGGAGAGGTGCCAAGGAGGGGCTTTTCCTCTGGCACCCGCTCCCCCCTGCTGCTTCCCCGGGGCAGGAACAGCGGGCGGGTGTTGGGGGGGTGACAATTCCAGGCTGCGGCTCCTCTCCTGGAGAGCCTTGCCCTCTGCCATTAATTGGAGGAAAACAATCCGAGTCCTGCTGCTTTTGGGGAAATGTTGGTGTCTGTGGAGCAGCAGCTGGTGCTCGGCTCCGGCGGGGGAGCGGCGGGAGGAGGAGGGAAGGGCTTGTGTTTGGGTTCTGGGTCTAATTGGCAAAGCTGTAATAATTCTTCCATCAAATACGTGATGCACCCAGCCCACTTGCATTTCCAGTCTAGGCTGTGCAATAACAAGCCATAACACTGGGAATTTCGTGAATAATCATTCCTGCTTCCCTCCCCTTCGGCCCTTCCAGCGCCGTCCCCAGAAGGCAAATGAACATGATCTTCGTGGAGAGAGATAAGGCAGCCCAGACAGAGGCCTGGAATAACTTGGTTAAGTTTATCAGAAAAGCCAATAACACCATCAGGATTTATGCCCAGGATTTAAGATTCTGGGAGCGCTTGGAGAAGGAGATGTGTCCGTGTGGCCTGCGAGGAGGAGAAGCTCTGCCCTCAGCAAAGATGACAGAGAAGAAAGGTGACACAGGCTCTTAGGAGGACTGGAAGGGTTCCCTGGAATTTGGGGGATTGTGGGGTGGAGAGGGACCCCCCCATCCTCACTGGATCCATCCCAAGATCTTGGCCCAGCCTGGCATGAGCCACGACAGCAGAATCAGATCCAAAGGGGCTTTTGTGCCCCCAGAACCAGCAGCGCTGGTGCATCCAGGAGCCACCTATGGCTCCTGGAATGGGGGATTACAGGGATAAAGGCTTGGATGAGTCACCACAGCTCATCCAAGTCCAACAATCTCCATGGAGCTGCAGCATCACGGCAGCTCTGCTCCACAAAGGCCCTGCTGGCCATTGGGTAATTTGGGCATGAAACCATAAAATGGGCTTGTCTGTGTTGGGAAAGGTCAGATCCAGGCTCATCCTCACCGGCTGAAAAGGCCAGGATTGTCCTGGCGAGGAATATTCCAGGAGCTGTGGCGTCACTGGAAATTTGGGGGGGGGACAAAAACTTGAATTATTTGAGCTTCCAGAGCCCTCCAAGCAACCACACCCACCCAGCCACAGGAACTTCAGCACCACCATCCTGGAAACCTCATCAGAGCAAAGCTGGGAGGGGCCAGAAAGTGAGTGAGGAGGAGACCTCGTGAAATCCAACACAACTCAAGGTTTTCAGTTGGGTGCCAACATCTAAACCTCTAAAAATCCCATTTGGGAAAAGTGAAGAACCAGAGCCTGCCTGCCTGGAATGGTGCAAAGGGACGTGAGGCCCCAGAAACCCACAGAGAGTCGGGTTTGGGTTGAGCTGGGGCTGCTCAGTCCTAATTATTTGTTAGGATATAGGGCAAAATTAATAAAGGAGCACGTGGACTGCGAAAATGAAGCTTCCCCGGAGAATTGCACCGGCATTAGACAGCATTTTATGGAATCATGGAATCATTTAGGTTGGAGAAGACTTTTAGGATCAGCAACACTCCCGAGCCAAAGCTGTTGTCACATCACTGTGATCTCAAACCTGGAAGGAGGCAGGAGAGGTGGGATCCACCACCTGGGGAGATGCTGGCGTGGTTGTATCCCTGCAGCAAGCCCATCCTGGCTTTTCCCTGACTCATCCCAGTGCTGGGAATCCTGGCCAGGCTGGTCCTGAGCTCTAATGAGCGCAATTAACGCCCGGGGGCTGCTGATGGGCTTTGATGGGAGGGTGGGGTGGGCTGTGCTGGAAGCCAGTTCCTAAATGTGCAGGAGCCCAGGTCGGCTGGGCTGGGAGCCTCGTGAAATTTAGCTCAGGAAGGGCTGTGTGGGGAAGAGAGAGGAGTATTAACGAACTAAAGAGAGCTAATTAGTGGAGAGGAGCCATCCACGGATGGCAGCGGTGAGCAGGTCCCACCAGGGCCTTGGAGACAAAGGGAGCAGCATCCAGCGAGCTGTCAGAGGGAGAAGGGGCTGCATTTTAGACATGGAGAGAGGCTCTAATTGCCAAAATGCCTGGGAATCCTCCCGTGGCACTTGGCTGAGCCCTGGAGTCAGGCAGGGCTGGAAGTCTGCTCGTTAGACACCACTTCATTTGGAGGGACCTCTGCAGCTCCTGGAGCCTCACTTGGGTAAATCCGAGCCCCTCCCACCCCCAAATCCATTTTCTATCTGCAAATGGGGAGAGGAGTGAAAGCTCAGATCCTTGTGTTACTGCAGCAGAGGCAGGGAAGGGATTGAATTCCACCCGGGAAGCAGAACCAGCTCCACGGCCGACTCCCACCACACTGCACAGCTTGGGAACACCCCCAAAGCAAACAGGCACAAAACCAGCAGGTACCAAACCACCCAAACACACCTGGGCCTCACCTCTAGCAAAGGGATGTTTCCCAAAGAGTTGGTGCAGCCCCTTTCCCTTGCAGGTTAAGGGGGCCAGGGGGGAGAATGTTCAGCCGATTCCAGGGTGAGGATTTTTCCCTCTTGTCTTGTTTGTGCTCCAGCTGGGTGAAATCCCGCTTTCCTGAGCACGGGTTATGACTCTTTTAGCAGGAATCCTCTTCTCCCAAGCCCGAATAATGGCCCGTCCTGGTCTCCTTAGTAACTGCAGCTGCCACATCACTTTTGACAGCGGAGCATCCTTTGTATCCTGGTTCCCGCCGGCTCCCGGCGCTTCTTGCACTGGCAATTGTCTGGAATTTCTCCAAATGAGCAACTTTTGTGTGTGTGTGGAGGGGGGGGAGGTTGTTTGTGCTGCCAGAAAGGGGCTTTTTGTGTTTCCTTCCTTGAAGTCAAGTGGGAGCCTTTGGGGGGGATCACATTTACTGAGGTATCTCCTGGTGGGGTCCCACCCCCCCCACTCCCCAATCCAAGTGCTGCTCCTGTTATTTCTGCAAACACTTTCCCAAGGCTCTTTCAAACCTCTGCAGGAAAAGTCCTCTCGTTGATTATGGCACTAAAAGGCTCTGTGGATTTTGGAACCAGCTCCTATCTTGCTGTAGGTGTTGCACCTCCTGAAGCTCTGCCAGCAGCCAGGAAACCTCCCTGAGCTGTGGAGAAGGAATTTAGTCTGGGAAAGCTGGAGCATAAAACCTGTTCTTGGGGTAACACCCGTCCTGGAACTCTGGGCATCCAGGGGGGTTTTGGAGTCAGCCTCCTGCTCCTGGGTGTGGGAGTTTGGGGGGAAAGGGAACCAGGGGGGAGAAGCAGCTTTTTTTTGATCTTTTCTGTAGAAGGAAATGTGCCAAAAAAAGTGGGAGACTGAAGTTTGGATGTCTGGGGAAGGAGAAGAGTTTGGGAATACCCACATAGGTGTGAGCCTGGAGTTTGGATCCCTGGGAAGGGGAAGAGGTTGGGAATACCCATCAGAGGTGCAGGACGAGCCCCTGCACAAGCAACAGCAGCCAAATATCCAGGTGATAGTCCAAGTCCTGGTGGCCCCCAGAGCTGGACCCCATTCCCAGTTCCTGGAAGGACCGGGATGGAGCTGGATTTGGACAGGGATCACAGCACTGCCTCATTCCCAACCCCACCGCTTCATTCTCCTGCTCCTCTGAGGACACGGATCATTTCCAGTAAAAACACTTGGCCTGCCCTGGTGCCACCAGGAAGATTTTATTCCCTCTCCCCAGGTCAGCGTGGGGAGGAGTTTCTTTTCCTGCAGAGTGGATTCCATCCTGCTCCCAGAGCTCCAGCCCAGCCCCTGCCCCGCGGGGTCAGATCCGGGCAGGGAGAGCTGTTGGGATCGGACACGGAGGAGATGGAGGGAAAACACATGAATCAGAGCACCAGGGGAGCCACATGAATCACACCTTGTGTCAGCAGCCCTGACAGGCTCCTGCAGGACTTCTCTGCCCAGGAAGCCAGTTCCAAGTCCACGGAACCCCCCAGGGTAAGCGGGGCCGGGGTGGCACCCTGGGACAGTCCTTCCCACCCATCCCAGCTCCCTGTGTCCATCCCAACAGCCCTTCACACCCCAAAGTGCTGGGAAAACCACCAAGGCGGTGGGAAAACTCATCCCCAGCTCCTGCTGCTGAAGAACTGGGCTGGGGGAGAGGAGGTGGCTCCAGTGGTGCCTTTGTCCCCCCTGAGGTCTCTCTTCCCTCTGCTCCAGGTGTGACCCTCCCTCTGGAACCCCCTTGGCCTGGGGCCACCAACCCTTTGGGATCACGTTGGCCCAGACCTGGGCAAACCATCCCTTATTGCACCGAGGAACTCGAGTCCTGCTCGTGGCTTCCTGTCCCACTTCCCATCTCCCAAATTCAGCCCTTGCCTTTGTGTCTCCAAGGACCACAGATCCAGGCCGGGCTTAGCCTAAAATCCCTCCTCTTTGACATCGGGAAAGATGGAAAATTCTCCTCTTCCTTCCTCACTTCTGGTTTCTGGGGACCGTCCTTGCCCACACAACCACCCCCCATCCCTCCCCCCGCCCCCCAGCCCCGCCTGTCACCGCGGACACCCCGGGGGTGTCACCCCGACGGGAAGTAGGGAACGTCGCTGTGGTAGTTGTAGTCGGGACACACCTTCTGCACCAGCCTGTAGTCCGTGCTGTAGAAGGTGATGTAGATGCAGATGACCTTGAAGGGCTTGGAGCAGGCCCAGGACACGTGGCTGCGCGTGTGCTCCTGCGAGCAGGTCTTGGCCGGGTCGAAGGTGCACAGCGAGGTCTTCCTGGCGCGATCCACCCTCTCGTGCTCCACGCGGCAGTTGAAGATCTTGGACTCCTTGGCCTCGATGAAGATCTGCTGCTCCAGGTCGAACTCCACGGCCTTGGTGGGCGGCACGAGGCTGACAGAGATGTTGCCCTGCCCGGTGGAGTTGTGCTGGAAGAACACGTTGACGGTGCCGTTGCCGTGATCCACCACCTTGCCGGTGATCAGCAGGTTCAGCTTCACCGTCTTGATGTTGGAGTAGAAATCTCCCCAGCCAAAAATCTTCTTGAGCTTGCCCGAGGCCGGCCCCAAGTCCCTCTGTGCCCTGGGCTGTGGAGGCTGCTCCCGCTCCGACAGGTTCTCCAGGATATCCCACAGCTGCCGGGAGCCGCTCGCCAGCTCCAGGAGGGTTGTGTTCTGCAGGAGGGTTGGGGCCACGAGGGGCTTTGGGAAGAGCAGCTCCCTCATCTTCTGTGCTGGGGCTCTCTCCTGGCTCTGGGCTTCCCGCTGCTCTGCACCTTTCCCGGGATCCTCTGGACCACAGAGCACCTGGACACGGCAATGGAGGAGCGTGAGAGAAGGGGAAGGGTCACCGGGGCCACTACCCCCTTCCCCAGCCCTCCTCTTCCTCACCCTGGGTTCCCTGGCTTCCCTTCCCTCTCTGTTCTCTCCCTGTTCCATATTTCCCTTCTGGCAGTTCTTCCCTGCCCTCGTTCTCTCAGGGATGCTCAGGAATGGGTGGAAGGAGCTGGAATGGGGCCAGTTTGCTCATGGCTGGTGCAGCCCGGCCGTGGCACCTCAGGGCAGAGGAACCCTTGGGACACTGGGGAGAGGGCACTGGGGGGGGATGCCAAGGGGAGGGTGCCCACCTGGTGACCTTCACACCCACTCAGCACATCCCACGGCCCCTCTTCCCACCTCCAAACCTGCCACGGGCTGGGGACACGCGGAGCTGGAGCAGAGGGACAGGACAGGGGACAGGACAGGGGACAGGAGTCCTCACCCGGGGAGTGCCCTTTGCCTCCGAGGGCTCCTCTGCAAACTCCGCTCCCACCACCGGCTGGGACCCCGAAATAACCCCAACCAGGGGCTGGGGGGGCTGCTGGGGGGTCTGGGAGGTGCTGCATCCGCTGGGCTCAGTGCTGGGGGGCCGAGCAGACCCCCGGGGTGATCCTCCCTGGCAGAGGAGGCAGTGGGAGCAGAGGGAGCAGAGGTCGGAGCCGGGCTGTGCCCCCCGCTCTGCCCCAGCCCGGACCCCTTGGGGTGGGCGAGCTGCCCCCCAGCAGCTGTGCCAGGACTGCTGTGCTGGGGGGCGGGGGTGCAGATTTTTAGGGTGATCAGGGGCTTTCTTCTCGCCAGCCCTGCTCAGCACCCGCTGCCAAATAGCAGAAGTTTTGGGACGCTTGTTTTTTTCCAGGGTGTAGGGAGGGATGGACGAGTGGATTTGGGAATTGGTGCCAGCTGCCAGCAACCCCCGTCCCTTCGCCAGCGCGACCCCCGGCCCCTGCAGCCCCCTTTTCCCTTCCCTTCCCCTCCCCAGCGCTCACCAGCAGCGAGATGCTCCCCTGGATGAGGAGGAGGACGCAGCTCCGAGGAAGATGCATTTTCCAGCCGGTGCCGCCGCCTTCTCCGCGGCTCCGAATTTGCGGAGGGTTCGGGTGCGTTTTGCGGCTTTTATTTATTTCTTTTTTTTTTTTTTTTTTCCCTCCCTTCTTTTTAAGCGAGGGACGTCAGCGAGGGGCAGGGGGTGTCCCCCTGTGCCAGCGGCTTCCTACGGCTCCCCCCGGCCCATGGTGGCTCCGGCAGCTCCCGCCCCGTTGTGCCGGGTCCGGGCGGCGGGAGGCGGCTTCACCTGCTGCCGCTGCCGCCCCTGCTTGTCCTTCTGCCCCCTGGCCCCCTTCCGGCCCCTCTCCCTGCCCCTCTGCCTACCCCTCTGCCTGCCCCTCTGTCTGCTCCCCTGCCCCTCTGCTTGTCCCCCTTTCCTTCCCCTCTGTCCCCCCCGTCTGCTCCCCGATTGTTGCTCCCCTGCCTGCCCCCTGATTGCCCCCCTACCCCTCTTCCTGCCCCCTCCCTGCCCCTCTTTCTGCCCCCTCCCTGCCCCTCTTTCTGCCCCCTCCCTGCCCCTCTGCTCCTCCGCCTGCTCCTCGCAGCCCTGTCGGAGTCTCAGTGAAACTCCGCTCCGTCCCCTCCTCGCTCCATCCCCTCCTCGTTCCCTCCCTCCCCTTCCAGGTGCCGGGAGCACCTCCGGGATAACCCTTTGGTGCCCGCGGCCCAGGAGCCCCCCTGGGAGGGTCTCGGGGGGCTCAGCGGGGCTGGGATGGGGTGTAGGAACACCCGTGGCTCCCTGCAGAGGAACACCCCGGGCTGGTGGAGGGGAAGTGGCACGAAGGGAGGGAACTGGGACAGGGGGACAAATGGGGAACCCGCGGGGGGCTCTGCCCTGGGGGCTGCTGTGTCTCACCATCAACCCCTGCCCCAGGGATCAGCTCTTCCCCAGCCCCTTCCCTCCGCTCCAGCCATCAGGAAAAGGCAAAAGGCTTTGATGGTCCTGGGGGTCGTTTCCAATCGAAATGATCCCATGATTGATTCCCTGGCCCCGAGGGAATTTCCTGCAGCCCCCGGGGAGCTGCAGGACCTGGCTGTGGGTCTGGCAAAGGGAGCATCACGCCCTGGGCGGGAGGCTGTGCCCTCTGGGAAGGGGATGGAGCAGCTGAGGGGAGACTTTGGGTCTGGGTTTCCTGGGAAGGTTTGATTTTTGTCTCTCTGGTAGCGGCTGCTGCAGTGATGCCCCCCACCCCCCAACCGTCACTGCCTGTGAATCCTTCCCTCCCCACTCTTCAAATCCTTCACTCTCTTATAACCTTGGGGTTTTGAAATGGATGACATTGAGCTTTTCCTCCTCCCTGGAGGGTCCGACATCTCCTCTGTGGGAGGACTAGGCTGGGTAGGAAGTTTATTTAGAGTTTATTTGGGATTTTGTGTTTGTGGACACACAGGTGCCAGGCTGGGAACTGCATTTCCCCCTTCCCTCTGCATGGCAGGGATGGGAGGTGGCAAATCCCTCCTGTGCTGGAAAAACCCTCTTGGGCAGGAGCCACTGGAACCATCTGGGAGTGAAATCTGGTTTTCCTCCCTGTTGAGCCCAGTGTCGATGGCTCCTGCCCTGGAACGGTGGCTCTGGGGGACACAGGAAGGCAAGTGGACCCTTCATGATATGGTGTAGCGGGAATGGTGTCATTAGGGTTGGAACTTTGAGGTCGTTCCCACCTTTATGATCCCACAGTTCCGAGACACCTCCGTGACGCCGATGGAGAGCTCGGAGCCCTGAGAGCCGCGTTCCCTCCTCCACGGGAGGGATGAATCCCTCAAAAACGAGCTTCCCGGTAGCCAGGGCTGTTCAACTCCAGCATATTCATCCAAGAGCGGCGCTGGAAGGGCCCTGGAGCCTCCTAAAAGCCGCGGGAACGCGGAGTTGCAGGATATATGGAGGCACTAACCCGGGCTGGCCCCGGCGGCGCCGGGCACCTTTAACGGGCTGCACGTCCCAAACTCCTGTGATTTCCATAAAAGATCCTCGTAAAACTTCCAAATGCCTCTGCCATCGCCTGCTTTCCAGTCACTCCGGGCTCTGATCTCCTTAAAAGCCCTCCCAGAGCCGCTCGGACGGGTCTGCACCCCCCACACCCATTCCCAGGCTGGCTCTGGGATGGGGAAATATTTTAGGGAGCAGCTCTGCGGCTCCCATTTGGCTCCTCGTGACTCCGGGGCTGAGCTTTGGTCAGCACGGCTCGGGACGAGGAGGGAGAACGAGGGATAAAAATGATTTAATGCGACTCTCTGGCTCTCCTGGCGCTGGGAGGGAGCTGCGGATGGAGCGGCATAAAGAAGGGCTGATTTAGGAGCTGCTCTCGTTCGGCTGCTGCTGCTACGGCTCCCCCTGGAGCTCCTGAAATAGCCCGTGCGGGGCGAGCGCGCTTCCCAATTCCCTGGACGGGATCATCCTGAGGTGATCCAGCTGGGATCATCCTCCGGCCCAACCCCGGGCCGTGTCCCGGCCCCCCGGCCCATCCTGGCGCTCTGTTCAGGCCAAGCTTCCCTCCCTCCACCTTGGCTGGGGGAAATAAAACCATCCTGGGCCAGCGGTTGGGACAGGTTTCCTCTCAAACACTGGGAATTCCATCCCGGTGCTGTACAGCCGGGTGGGAGGGGGCGATGGGATGTCCGGGTGTTGCTTCCTGCACTTCCAAAATCTCCTTCTGCGGAGTTTGCCTGGGTTGGGATGCAGGTGGCACTGGAAAGGTCATCCTGGTCTTTCTCCATGTGGCTGTGGAGGATGGGACAAGGGTTTGGCTCTGGCTTTGCTCATCCACCTGCTTCTGGAGCTTTGGGAAAGCTCTTTTTTGCCCCAGATCCAGGGAATTCGGCTCCCTGGGAGGGATGTCCCTGACAGGGCAGCGAGCAGGGGCTGGTTTTCATGGAATCCTGGAGTGGTTTGTGTGGAGAGGGACCTTAAAGCTCATCTCGTTCCATGGGCAGGGACACCTGCCCCGGCCCAGGCTGTTTTTGGGGGGTGGAGGACTCGGCCCCTCTCCCGGGGCAGACACAGGACCCGCCTCGGGACACAGGGAAGCACCTGAGCTGGTTTTTTTAGGAGTCGTTTCTCTGGAAGCTGAACCGAAAGGAGCCTCGGTGGTGCTGCCAGGCCCTTTCCCAGCGTTTCTTTCCTGGTTTTCTGTTGCCCTCTAGTGGGTCCCTGCGCTGGGAAGATGGGCAGAGGCTGGGGGGCCTGGGGGGGTTCAGCTCTGCCTGGAAACCACGGGATGCTGAGGACGGAAAGGAGGGAAATGGGGAGGGGAGAGGGGTTGGCAAACACCAAAGCAGCTTTTCATTGACAGGTCTGATTTTTGGGAGCATTTTTTTCCCCAAGATGTGGGAAAAACTCTGCAGAATTAGGGGTAGAAGGAG
The DNA here is from genome assembly GCF_022539395.1 of Myiozetetes cayanensis. Lineage (NCBI taxonomy): Eukaryota > Metazoa > Chordata > Aves > Passeriformes > Tyrannidae > Myiozetetes > Myiozetetes cayanensis. Next base: position 1,290,174 of record NW_026087577.1, read on the forward strand.
ATTAGGAAAGGAGAAAAATATCTGGTAAGGGGGAATTTAATTTAAGCAGAAAGGCTGCAGTGCCCTGAGCTGTGATGGGGGGAACAGGGATTTGCAGTCATCCATGGCAGGATGCTCTGGGAATCTTGCCCCATCCCTGGAAGTGTCCAAGGCCAGGTTGGAGCACTCTGGGATGGTGGAAGGTGTCCCTGCCCATGGCAGGGGGTGGGACTGGATCTTCTTTTCCTGCCCAAACCATGCCAGGATTCCATGATCTTCCCCAGGGAACATGCCACAGGCATCCTGAGGCAGCTCAGGAGACACATTCCATGGGGTCCTGTGGCTTCTGTGGGATGCCAGGCAGGTCCCTTGAAGGTTCCTCACCAACCCCCTGGTGCCAGGGAGGAGGAGAAAGGCAGCCTGAAGGAGGTACCTGGGGAGCTGATGCCCCACAACCCCCCCTGCTCCTGCAGAGCTGGAGCAGCCGCAGGGCAAGCAGGCTCTGAGTGCTAAAATCCAAAAAACCACCATCCCTGAGAGGGAAGATGTTCTGGGAGAGGCAGCCGAGCTCGGGAGGTCAGGGAGAGGCTCGTGCAGAGATTTAAGGCAGCAGGGGAGCACAGGGAGAGGGGCAAGCCCAGCCCTGGAGGGCAGGGAGGGAAGGAATTCAGGGGTTGATCCAGAGGGATATCCAGCCCCGGATGCTCTGTGTGCCCCGGTGGAGCCTGTCCCTCTCCCAGGAACTCCGGCCAGGAGGAGGAGGAGGAGGAGGAAGCTTCGATCCTTATTTGCATTTTGCAGCCCAACAGCCCAAGGTGATTTTGATTCCTGCCTTGGGAAGAGGCCGGGAGGAGGTGGAAGAGGCTGATCCCAAGGAGCCCTTCTGCAGAGCGACTGCAGAGGGAAGCAGGGAGCTGCTTTGGGCATCCCTGCCCGGGGCTGCAGGGGCAGCATCCCCAAATCCCGCTGGCCTGGGAGCCCCAAACCCACCTTCCAGCCCATTATTTATGGCCCAGACAAGCAAAATCATGTTTATCCTGGGAAAATTTGGGATGAACAAGGATAAATAAGTCCCTTTTTGCTGTGCTGTGAAGGGCTGGATGATTTTTTTTGTCCCCATCTCCCTTTGGGTTTCTCTGTGTTGGTTTTTCTCAGATCAAACAGGGGAGGAAAGAATTCCTCTGCTCTGGGAGGCTTGGAAAAGCGTTCCCTGTGGGATCTGGGCACTGGGAGGGGGCTGGCAGGGCTGGATTCCCCCAGGGCGAGGGGCCCAGTGGTTTTAACCCCCAATGGGGACGGGCAGCTCCCATTTCCCTTCCCACCCTCCGGGGCTGAACATTTCACAAACCAGAGAGGCAACCGGAGTCTCTTCCCTGGGAAAAGACAAATCCCAGGCAAAACAAAGCCCTGCCAAAGGAGCGTTTGTTTGTGTAGAGACGAGGCTTGGGGCCACGAGTGGCCCTTCCCTGCGTTTTGGGCCTAAAGGGCAGGAATTTTCTCAAAAGAAGGGTTGAATTCACCAGGAAATCCCCCCATGGGGCAGCAGGGCCTGTGCAGGAGGTGACACAGCCCCAGTGCAGGGACACACAGCCCTGTCCCAGCTCACCCACCCATCCCAGCCCACGGGACGACAGAAATGATCCCGGCGCTCCAGAGGGTTAAAACCCCGGATCCATCGGGAGCAAACGGACTGGCAGGCAGAGAACAGGCAGAAAATCCGGATAACGAGCGGGATAGGAAATTCCCTGTCAGTTATTTCTGTGTGTCTGCTCCTTCCCAGGTTCCTCAGTGACTCACACAGAAACCTGGAAACCCCTGCACAGCCCCGGAGGGTGGGAAGGTCCCGGGATGACGGACGGGCAGGGTTGGGGTTGGACCAAGAGCCGGGGGATGGAGGATGTGGGGAGCACACCAGGGGTGGGACACCCTCAGCCACCACAGCTCCACGGACCCCCCAGCAGCAGCAGAGCCGAGGGAGGGGCTCAAAGCATCTCAAAGGTGTGAAATCCAACCAAAGCTCCCCAAAGCTGGGCAGGGATGGGGAGAATGAGCATCTCTAAAGCCTTGACCCCTCCCGTGTTCCATCCTGAGATTAATTACCCGTCTTCATCACAGCTGCAATAATTGCCTCTGTCAGCATCAGGAAAATTTTACCTGGAAAAGCCATCCCTGGCTTCTCCCGACAGGACTGGAAATTTCCTGCCTTCCTGCAAGGCTTTTTTTTTTTTTTTTTTTTTTTCAGCCAGGACTGGGGAAAAAAAAATCTATTTTTTCTAAATCTATTTTTTTTTCAGGGAATTGTGTGGTTGTTTTTCCTGCCACTGGACGAGGAGGCCCCTGGGATATCCCCTCAGCCCTGACATCCATCTCTCTGGAGGGATTTAGGGGGATCACCACTATTTTAGCAGAGCTGTCGGCTTTCCCTGGATTTGTAGAGCCCAGAAATCACCAAAATTTCCCACCTCAGGCCTGGCCAACCCTCTGACAGATGTTTTCTATAAATAACGAAATCAGGAGCACGAAAAAGCTGCAGAAACAGGGAAAGCAAATCCAATTAGGCTGGAGAAATTCTTCCCCAGGTCTGGGGTTAATCATCTCACAGGGCACATTTATAGCAAAATAATAGAGGTTTTTCAGTCCTAATTCAGCTTTTCTTTGGGCAGAACCTGCCTGGAAAGGGGCTTGGGAGAGCATCCCCGTCCCTGTCTCCCAAAATCTTTGTCCCACCTCCACTTTCAAAACGAGGATGGGAAAATCTGAGCCAAACAATCGTAATAAAAAACCAAAACAAAGGGAGTTGCCAAGAGAAGGGGAAGAGCTTTGGAGCGTGCTGGATTTTCTCTAATAACAATAATAATTGATTTTTCTCCTGCTGCTCCCCCGGATTTTGGCTCGGGGTGTCCCCCGGGGGCGGGGCTGCAGCGCAGCTTTCACTTAAATGGACAATTTGTTGCTTTAACTCGCTGAAACCTCAAAAGCCACAACAAGGCTGCAGGAGCTGCTCCCCTCCTGCCTCCAGCGACAGCTCAGCCCGGCCACGGCGCTGGGGGGGCTCAGCCCTTCAAAGACCCCCAGGAATTTTGGGGGAAGGAGGGGAGCTCAGAACCTCCCAGCTCATTCCCTGGTGCCAGAGCTCTTGATCCGGAGGGGCAGGATGGGCAAGGGAAGCAAACCCAGCCTCCAGACAGGGGGTCTGTTCCCAAATCAGAGCAAAAATAAGTGAAGAACAACCAGGCAGCAACTGCTTGGAATATAATGATAATAAAGGAATAATAATAATTAAAAAAGAGAGGGAAATCTTCTCCTGGAGTCGCTGCAGCGAGGCTGGAAATGGTCCTGGGGGGAGCAAAGCTCTGTCCCTGCTCCAAGGGCTCCTGCTGGACTTTGCATCAGGCAGGAATGGGATAAAATGAATAAACAGGCACTGGCAGGGGAAGGAAATCCTGGGCTTCCCCCCAGCATGAGGGGGACTCTGGGAGGTCCCTGGGGGGTCACCCCGACCCCCAAACACCGAGGGGGAAGGACACCCAGCAAGGAGGAGGAGGGGGATGTGACCCCCCCAGCCTGGAGAAGGATAATAATAATCCAAGTCCCAAGGCACAGACTCCTGGAATACCCTGAGCTGGGAGGGACCCACAGGATCCTCCAGCCCGACCCCTGACCCTTTGGACACCCCAAAATCCCCGCCTGCTCCTCAGAGCATTGTCCAAACCCTCCAAATCCAGCCTAACCCTGCCCTGGCACAGCTCCAGCTTTTCCCTGGGCCCTGTCCCTGCTCCCACAGTGCCTGTCCCTCCTCTCCCCCCCTTCATGTACTCCAGTTTTGGGTGCTCTGGGATGTCCCCTGAGTGAGCAGCCCCCAACACCCCCCGAGGCTCCTCTTGGGATGGTTGGGAGGAATAAAACAACCCTGCCTCCAATTCCCACTCCAGGATCTTCCTGCTCCCGGGAATCCCTCCCTTGGCTGCTGCTCCACTGATGGCTCAGAGGCCACTCCCCAGGGACACGGAGCATCCCTCCGCACTGCCTGGGATGTGGCCATTGGAGCAACTGGGAAAAGCCACATCATTATCCCAGGCACGGTTTTCCAAGAGCAGATCCATCTGGGGGTATCCCTGGGGAGTCTGAGCCTGTCAGCGCTCCACGCTCTGCCTCCTCCCTGGCAGGGCTGGGATGTGGGAAAGGGGCTTGGAGAGAGCAAATCCGCTCGATTCCGAGGGAAAATGGGAATTATACACGAAGGAAAGAGCAGCCTGGCAGCCTCCTGGCTCAGCAGGAGCTGCTTTTCCTCCCGCTGACCTTCCAGGCTGCTCAGGCAGAGCAGGGATGGCAAAAACACAGCCCAGGGAACAGCAGAGCCTCAGGAAAGGCAGGAATTCCCCCAAGCCTTGGAACGAGCAAAGCTGAGATGCAGCAGCCCCAGAGATTCTCCTCAGCCCTGAGCACCCCCAGGAGCTGCTGCCCTGGAACCAGGCTGGGCTGGGGTGTCAGTGGGGACATTTGGTGCTTTGGGGCTGGATTTGGTGCTTTGGGGCTGGATTTGGTGCAGGGATGAGGCATCTGGAGGGTCAGGGGTGAGCAGAGCCGAGGGTGGTGAGGCACATGCAGTCCCTGCAGTATTTTCCCCTCCTTCCTTTTTTCCCTTTCTTTTATTCTCCCTTCCTCCTTTTCTCTTCCTCTTTCCCCCCTTCCTTTTTCCCCTCCTTCCTTTTATTTTCCCTCCCTTTTCTTTCCTTCCTGCCCCCCCTTCCTTTTTTCTCTCTTCCCTTTTTCCCCTTCCTTTTCCCCCTTTTTTTCCCTCCTTCTTTTCCCCCCTCTTCCTTTCCTTTCCCAGGGAGCTCCAGGGCTGCTCCAAAGCCAAGCCCAACCCTGGGTGACACCTCGGGACATGGATCCAGGTGGAACACACGGATCCAAACCCACCTGGCTGCCCCCACCCCTCATCCTGCACATCCTCCCAACCCTCCTGCCCAACCCCCCCAAAACAAGCCCAAAACACGTGGCCCAGGTGGTTTTTCCTGGATAATCCGATCCCTGGGACGGAAGCGGCTCCGCTCCCTCGGCCGCCCCCGGCTTGGAGCCTTCCCAGGCTGCTGATGGAGTGTGAGCCCTGGAATCTCTGGGAACACCATGGAATACCTGCCCTGCCCCCTCTGGATCACGGCCACGCTCCCCTCCTGCTAAAAATACACAGGTTTTGAGGATCATAAGGAATTTTGGGGTAGGGGGTCGTTATCCCAGCAGGTTTGCCCACCCCCCAGAGCAAGGGGGGAAGAAGTTTGGGATGAGGTTGGAAAAGTCCTGAGGGTTTGTGGCCCAGAGGGCAGTGAGGGGGTGGAATGGGACAGCAGGGAGATAACGGGGCCAGTGCTGGAGCCCTGGGTGTTTGCTGGGCTGGGCAGGGACAGCAGGGGAAATGTGTCCTGGAAAAGAGGGGAAAAGGGAGGGCAAAAAAGGAAGAGGGGAAAAAAGAAGGGGAATAAAGGAGGGGGAAAAAGGAGGGGGAAAGGAAGGGGAGAAAGGAGTGGGGAAAAGGAAGCACCGAGGGAATTTCACAGGCAGGGATCTGTTTCCTCCCTGTCCTTCCAGGGGCCAAGAGCCATCACAGCGTTTTCCCTGGTTCCTGGAAGGACCATTCCTGCTCTGAGGGGAACTCCAGGCCTGTCAGCCTGACCTCAGTGCCATCCCAAGTGCAGTCCCACAGCACCTACAGGATGGACAAGGGATCAGAGCCAGCCAGCAGGGGTTTAGAAGGGGCAGGTCCTGTCTGACCAACCTGATCTCCTTTTATGACCAGGTGACCTGCCTGGTGGATGAGGGGCAGGCTGGGGATGTGTCTGTCTGGACTCCAGCAGAGCCTTGGACACCTCTCCCACAGCACACTCCTGGAAAAGCTGCAGCCCAGGGCTTGGACAGGGCACTGTGTGCTGGGTTAGGAACTGGCTGGAGGGCCCAGGGAGTGGTGGGAACGAGGCTGCATCCAGTGGGGATCCAGTCACCAGTGGTGGGACATCCCCACCACGACTCCCACGTCCCCACCCGGCGCTGGCTCTTCCCAACCCTCTCCCGTGGGTCATTCTGGTCATTTATCCCTCCCTTTGATCCCTCTGATATCCCTCTCGGGTTCCTCGGAGCTGCATCCATGTGTTTCTGGTTAGGTGGCCTGACAGATTGAGTTTTCCAGCCTTCTTGGTGGGAAACGGGACTGGAAAAGCTGGAAGTGTGTGAAGGCTGCAATCCGATTCCGGCTGCTCCCCCTCCTCCCTGGCCCCGGGGGGAGAGCACAGCTGATGCCAGAGCCGTGGAGAAAAGGGGGAAAACCCCAAACCTCCCAGGGAAAGTGGAAATATCTGCAGGAATTCATCCAGCGATGGATGAAACAAATCCCAGGCTGGGGCTGTGGGACTGGAGGGTTCCTTTGGAGGGATCGGATCCCAAACCTGGGGCTGGGCTGAGCTGGCTCAGGGTGGGGGGGTCTGGGCTGCACAGTCAGCACCCCAAAAATCCCTGCTATCCACTAAATTCCAGGAGAATTTCAGGGAAGAAATTCTGCTTTCCTGTGCACAGGGAGTGGAGCCTAGGATGCAGCTCATTCCAGAGGGATTCAAACTGAGCTGCCCTGGGCCTTCACTACCCCCTTGAGAGGGACAGCAGAGCACCCCTGGGTGCTCAGAGCACCCTTGGACACATGTGGCTCCTTTCCTGGGGCTCCCAGAATTCCCAGTGCCTCTCCCTGCTCCCGGCTGGTGCTGCTGGGGACAAAGAGCCCTTTGAGGGCTTTGGGGATGGGAGTCAAGGGCTGGCTGGGATGGGGGCGAGGGCTGGGATGAGCTGTCCGCCTCAATCCAGGGCTTTATTCTTTCTTTGGAGTCTTTGCTCCGTCTGGAGTGGGAAGCAGAGGCTTTCCTGGTGCTTTGGCGGGCTGGGAGCTGCCACCCCTCGTTCCTCAGGGCTGTGGTCGCCCTGTGTGTCCCCAGGTGAGGTGAGGGGCTCCCAGGGCACCTTGGCTTGGCCATGAGGGTCTTGTGGTTCCTCTCCCTGCGTGCTCCTGGCTGGATCCCGGGATTTCAGCCTCCCTTGGCTGTGGGAAGGCGAGCAGGGCTCCTCTCGTGACCCCCTCGCCGAGCCAAACATTAGAGCTTGGCTGCTGCTGTGGATCAGCACATCCAGCTATTTCCTTCCCAGCTGAAAAGGCCTTTCTGGGAATGTGGGGGGGAATGAGGTGCTTTCCACTCTTCCCTCCCCCGGAGCGTTTGGGAATGGGTGGGTCTGGAAATGCCCCCCAGCATGAGCGTTCCAGCATCGCCCACTCCAGGAGTGGATCCTTCCAGCTCCATGGACAGCCTAGGGGTGGGGGATTTGGGAGAAGGAAGGATGGCAGAGTGGGATCACTGGTGTTTCCAGGGTGGAATAAGGTGTTCCCCTGGGATAACGGGAGTGATGCCAGCCTGGATAACGGGGGAGGTTCCTCCTGGCATCCTGTGACAGGGGAAGAGTCCAGGGACAGCCCTGCCCTTTTGCTGAATGATTCCTGGTGGGAGCCAAGAGTTTTCCAGGAAAAGGGTGGATGGAGAGGACTCATCCCCGGGCTCTGCCGGCAGAGCCCAGCTGATTCCCGGCAGCCTGTTGGGAGAGAGATGGGAGAGGGAAAACTGCTGCAGCCCAGGGCTGGGGCTGAGCTGAGCCAGGGGTGGTGGGAATCAGCCCCAGGGAGATGGGAGAGCAGGAGGGCTGTGGAGTGGGGGCAGAGGAAGGAGCAGGGGTGCTGCAGGAACACTCCACTGCTCCGGGTTGGCCCTCGGCCACCATGCCCGGGTGGCTGCGGCTGCTCCCGGCCAGATGTTCTGGGATTGCAGCATCTCTGCTTCCCAGAACCTGCTCCTGCCATCAGCCAGGCCCCCAAACCCGCTCTCCATGGGCGGCAGATCCCCCTCCTGCCTTTTCCAGCGGGGCCAAGAACAACAGCCGGAGGTGGCGAAGTGCCCGGGGCCGCTCCGGACCCCCCGGCCGGGCTGGGGGAGGATGGAGCCCCAGAGCCTTCGGGAGCTCAGGATCAGGAAGGAGAAGCAAACAACGAGGCATGCAGGAGGCAGGGATGCTGGAAAGAGGCAGCAAGGCGGTAGGGAATAATGCAGGGTATTTATTTATAGGATTCCCAGCCCTCTGTGCTCAGCCCCTCGCCCACACAGTGTCCCCATCCAGGGACCTGGCGAGCCAAACACGCAGGGTTCACGTCCAGGGCCTCCAAGAGAAAACCAGGGTCCAGTCCAAAGGGGAATCTGCTGTGCCAGGGCGGGAGGAACGGTCTTACAAAAACAAACCGGGAGGATCCCACGGGACAGGGGCCGCTGGTGGAGCGGCCGAGGGTTCAGGGAGCGCTCGGAGCCTTGGCTGCGCTTCCCGCCCTGGGAAGGCTCCTGGAGGGGGGGCTGAGCTCCTCTTAATGAAGATTAGGATGTCGTGTGGGAGGCCTGGCTTTCCTTGGCTCTGGGGTGGGATGTTTCCCTTCCACACAGCCGTGCTGGTTGTTGTCAGAGCAGGCTGGGGATGAGCTGCTCCGGGGGGACTTTATCCCGTTAATTGGACGCTCTTCGCTTCCAGACACCCTGTGGGAGCTGCTGGTGGTTGGTTCTGGCTGGGAAGTCATTCCTGGAGGCTGTCTGGGCATCCACAGGGGTGGTGGGACTGGGTGGTCCTGGCCCAGAGCTGCTTTGGGGTGACCTCAGCCCCCAAACTGTAGCCCCGGTGGTCGGGAGCGCTGCCAGCGCCTTCGTTCCCTAATTAGCAGCATTATCCACACAGTCGGGCATCCCTGGAGCTGGGAGAAGGATGCCAGTTGTTCCTCCTGCTTATCCCTCCTTTTGAAGTCGGAATCCTCCCGCTCTGCCCTCCCAGCCGGGCCCACAGCGGGTAATTCCAATGCCACGCGGGTGGGTGGGAGCAGCTCCCGGCTGGAGCAGCCCCGTGGGTCCCATCCAGGCATCCCAGCCCTGTCCAGCTGTCCCAAATCCAGCTGTCCCCATGCTGGGGGGAGCCACAGCCACGACACAGGGGCACAATTCATTTGGCTCAACCTCTGACGGCTCGGGAAGAGCAGCAGCTCCTCCCCTCCAGGCTCTGGCCCCATGGGAATTAAAACCAGTGGAAAAGAGCTCCTGGGAGCTGCTTTTTCCCTGCAGGTGGCCCTTCATTTCCCAGGATCTGGAGCAGGGATCTGCCCTTGCATGTGCTCTGCAAAGACAAGCCCGAGGTGTGAAGTGCTGCAATCCCAGTGTGAACTGGTCCTGCTGGGGGTGAGCTCAGCTTGTTCAGCGCTCCCAAAGTGCCTTGGGAAATCCACTCCTGCTCCATGGAAGCCTTTGGGATCCAGGTGCCAAAAAACCTTTTAACATCCCTGGATTTATCCAGGATATGATGTGAAAGATCCCACCCCAGTACGGGTCATGTTTGCCTTGTTTTATTAAATTATCCCTCGTTAAACTCTTCTCAGTCAGCTTTTATCCCTTTTTATCCCCTTTTATCCCCTCTTAGAACAAACTTTGTGCGTTCCAAGGTTTGTTCCAAGTTCTCTCCCAAGGTTTATCGCCACTCCTTGTAGCTCCGAGGATCTGTGGATGGTCTGGTTTTCACACCCCTTTCCCCACAGGGGGATCTTTATCCAACAAGACAAACAAACAAAAACAAACGGAGGAAACCAAAGCCCGGTGGGCAAGGAGGGAAGGGATGGCAGAATATGGATTTATCCCTCCCATCTCCTCAGGATTTTCAGATGGTTGGTGGTAGCAAATGATCCCAGAGGGACTCTCGTTTTTCCAGGGGCTGCGTGGGATCCGCGGCTGCTTCTGGTTGTTGTATCCCAGCGAAGGGCACAGCCCAAGCACGTGTGGCCTCTCCCCCTCGGGCGGTTTCCCCTTTTCCTCGCTCATCCCAGGGCTGCCGGCCCCCGGGGCAGGAGGATTTATTGCAGCTCCTGCTTTTGCCTCCTGACATCTGGGTTCACTCTGCCCCGGGAACGGCAGGAAGCTCATCCCGCTCCTGGATGGAGCTCAGGTGCCGGGGCTGAGCGTTTTCCCACATTGTCCGTGTCCATGTCCTGGCAGGAGGGACGTTCTCCTCCTCCTCTGAGGACCCACAGCAGGCTGAGGTTGTGCTTTACCTATCAGCCATTCCCAGCCCTCCTGTTCCCTGGATTTACCTGCCACCCCCGGGCTGGGATCCCTTCCAGGAGGGAAGGGGATATCCGTGTGGTGCTGCTCCAGGAGCGCAGATGGACGGAGCAGATTCAGCTCCGGGTGGTTCTCCGGGAGCCGCTGGAGCTGCTGGGGCCAAACCCTGGGTCAGCAGCTCCTCAGGGATCTCCTGGGATCACAGAATGGTTTGGGTGGGAAGGGACACTAAAAACCATCTCGTTCCACTGGGCAGGGACACCTTCCACTGTCCCAGGTGGCTCCAAGCCTGGCCTGGGACATTCCCGGGGATGGGGCAGCCACAGCTTCTCTGGGAAATCCATCCCAGCCCCTCCCCACCCTCCCAGGTGGAGGAATTCCTTCCCAGTCCCCCACCTATCCCTGCCCTCCTTCAGCTCAGACAGGCCCCATTTGACGTTGCTTCCAGTGCAGGCATGAAGGAGTTCCCACGGGATTGGGAAGCAAAGCCAAAGGTTCCCAGTGGGAACCCTGGGAAAAGCAGCTCTGAGGAACTGCCCCCAGTGATGCTGGTTTATTGGTTTGGAAGATTGGAGCCCTTTGCTGGAAATGTTGGAGGCATCTTTAAAGGTTCCCCGAGTCCTGCCGGGGGGAATTCTGTCATTTTTCCAGGTTTCTCCTCCGGCTGCATCTCAGGCAGGGAGGTTTTCCCCTTCCCCTGCCCCTGGTGCCTGTGGGGATAATTGGTCCTAAACTGATCTGAACGATTTCCTGTAAGTGCCTCGGGAATAAATGTGGCAGATCAATGGATGCCACTGGAAATCCTGCTGCCCTAAGCAGGACTGGGAGGAGGGATTTATCCAATTTGTAATTCCTCCCACTCAGCCCAATTAATCCTGGTTTGAGTGGGGATCCCTGATTTTCTGTGATTGAATAAGTGGGATTAACCCAAGGTACGTGGAGGGGGCAGGTGCTGCTCTTGCCTCTCCATCCCCATCCCACAGGGGCTGGTGGGAAAAAGGGGCTGGATTTGGGATTTGGGGATGTCACCTGCACACCAGGATCTTTGTCCTTCCTGCCTCCAAACAAAGGTAAAATCCAGGAAAAAACCTCCTTTATGTCGAGGCTGGATCCAGCTCTGGAGCAGCCAAGCATTTTGTGGCACTTCCACCCAATCCCCCCCAAAACAGCTCCCAGACCCTCCCCCAAATCCCATCTCCTTTTGGCTTTTCCTTGTGCTGCTTTTTTTGCACAGTCCCACGGGGGGACTTGGGGGGCTTTCCCACCCCCCTGACTGGAGTTCCAGGGCCTGACAGGTGCTGAGCTTTCCCAGGGATGTCTCCTGCGCCCTCCAAGTTCCCACTCGGAAACCAGAGACGGATTTTGGGAGGCAAAAAAACCTCCTGAGGCTCCCGAGCTGCTCCGGCTGCCGAACACAAACCTTTCCCAAAGGGGAAATTCCTTCATGGAACTACAGTGGAACTGCACCAGGGAGAGGAGCTGGGGAAAGATCCCCCCTGGAAAGCAAATCCCACTGGATTTGCTGCCTTCAGACCCTTCCCTGCTGCCTCCAAAGCTGCTCCCACGGAGCTCAGAGCTGGAGATTTCTCGGCTCTTGGATGCAGCTCCCTCCTGTTCCCTCTTCCAGGGGCTGTTTTCCAATGATTCCTTTCCCCCCCTTCTCCCCAGCTCTGTGGGTGGTGTTCACCAAGCGTGTTTCAGTGTGTTCACCTTTCCTCCCCTGATCACATATTGATCCCTGGGAATTTCTGGGCAAGGGACAGGGAGCTGGGCTGGGGAGAGAGGTGATGGCAGCAGGGATGAGCCCATGGAAGGGCTCAGTGTGGAGGAAAGGACAACCCATCCATCAGGAAAGGGAGCCACGAGCCTGAAAATAGGGATAATGGCTCCCTCTCATCCTCTGGGATGAGTCAGAGGGGCCTGGGACAGATCCCCTAAGCCACAGGAAAACCTCAGGGGTCGTTTTTCAGGCTTTTGTGGCCGTGGCAGAAACACAAAACCCTGTGAAAGTCGCTGTGGTTTGGGCTTTGTTTGGAGCACAAGACTCGGAGCAGATTCCTGCCGGGATCGACGCTGCCCTGCCAGGAGTCAGACCCCAAAACTCCCTTCTCTATTTATTCACTGCAAACCCTCTGAATGCTTCTATTTTTGGGGCCTTTCATCCAGCCCAAGAGCAAAACTGAGTCACCTGATGGACGAAATATTTTCTTGATAAGACACTTTTTTCCCCTTGTTTTGCTCCCGGAGGCTCCCCAAGCCGGTCTGTCCCGGCCAGCTGCTGGTCCTCACGGAAATATTTGCTCTCCACAGCTGTTTCTCACTAGGACATTCCTCAGAGGTGGATTATTTGTCATTCCCCTGCTTAATAATAATAATCCTTTAATGCATTTTTGTCCCCCGACGAAGGCCCGAAAGGCTCCCACGTGTTTTCACGCCTTTCCTCGCACACAGACGGGCTTGGGGCTCTCCCCCCCACCATCTAAGCCCTAAATGAAACCCTAATCCCAAACCCTAAATCCCAGCACTGAGCCTGAAGGTTTGTAAGGGTGGCTCAGGAGTGTTTTAACCCCCCTGGCTCTCACCAAACAGATGGGAAAAGGAAGGGGACGGGAACGCTTCCGGCATTCCCGTGGCCTTGGGAGGGGATCCCCCGATTTTCCCCCCGCCCCTCCTGCCTGGGAATCTTAGGAAAATGTTGGCCTTTAAGGCTGTGCTGGATCAGAGGCGCTTCCCAAGTGGGGAGGGGGCTGTGGGTCCCTGGGAACAGCTCCGTGGGCAGCGGGGACAGATGTTCTGTGCCCTCAGCCAGATGTGCTGCACGGCGCTCTTGCCTCCCCCTCAGCTCCAGGGCTTGCTGGGAGCATCCCCTGGGAACATCCCGAGTGTCCCTGGGGGACAAAGCCACCCTTTCAGTGGGCTCTCGGGTCTCTGGTGGGGAGGGACCACCCTGCAATGGTCCCTCCTCATCCTCACACCCTGGGGGGGATCCAAGCCCAGTGCCAGCTCCTGGCAGCAGAAATGGGGAATTTCATCCCTTCTTCTTGTTTTTCCCTGCTGTTTCCAGCTGAGGTTTCATCCAGGATGAGGGTTTATCCCATGCCTTGGCACAAGGACGCACCTACAGCTGCCATCAGCCCCCGGCCTGCCACAACTGCGGCCCCGTGTCCTGATGTCCTGGCCAAAATCCTCCCTGGCAGCGGGAGCTGGAGCATCTCCCCAGCCATCCCTGCCAGCCAGAGCTTTGCTCAGCCCCAGCTGCCATTCCAGTGGCCACCGGTTGTGTCTCTTCCCAGCCAGCACTTCGGAGCCAAAATGTGGTGTTTTCCCTGCAATTCCCAGGTCAGCAGCTCTGCCAGGATGCAGGACCGGGAGCTGGGGAGGGATTCGGAAGCCCCACTTTGAGTTCTTGCTCGGCTAAACACGTGGGAACCACTCCCACGTATTGGGGTGATGCAAATCCATGAGTTCGAGGTTTTGGGATGTGGCTGGTGGTGAGGGAGGTCTGGGAATCATGGCAGCACCATGGGGGGAGGAGGCTGAAACCACCCCTGCCATGAAAATCTTCCAACGAGGGGTCAAAGCCCCGACACCGAGGCTATGGGAGTCGGAGGCCATGCGTGAATTGGTGCCAAAATTCGTGTGACTCGGGAAACTAAAAAGCACTTTCTCCTGCTCTTGTTTATCCAAAGGCTCACAGCCTCGGCTGGCTTGGTGTTCCAGAGCAATCGGTGTTTGGAGCAGGCTCGGGCTTTGATTTGCTCCTCGTGGCTCCCTGTCCCGGTGGGAAAGGAGGGGCTGCTTTGGGAACACCGGGAGGTGACGGGAGCCAGACACAACACTGCTCCTGCCTGCAGCAGAGATGCTCCCCAGGCTGTTTGATTCCTTCTCCTGAAGAGTGATTATCCTTCCCATGAAAGCCTCCTTATTTTGGGGGACTTCAAAGGAGCTGCAGGTTCCTCTGGGAACAAAGTGCCGGTGTCGGGGTCAGGGCTGGGCTGAGAACGCCGGCGCTGCGGGTGCTGCCCCTCTGCCCCGTCCCCCAGCCCCTGGGTCTCTTCAAAGCTCTCATCCCTGCAAAAAGATGCTTTCCAGGCACTGGTCCCACGCTGCAGGGCTCCATCTCCAACCGGGATGAGACTGGGAGTGCCTCAAACCCACCTTGCCTGGAGCGACGGAGGCGCTGCCCACACAGGGACCTGCCACATCTCCCACTCCTCTGCTGCTCAGGGGTCTGGGAAGCACAGAAATTCCCAGCTTTCCAGCTGGGAATTCTCTCATGAAGAGCAAATGCTGCTTCTCCTCCTGAGGAAGGGGCAGCGTTCCCAGAGCTGGTTTGGACAAGGCTCGGGATCAGAGCTCGGCTGCACCGCTGCTCCTCTTCCCCCCGGCCCCTGCTCTGAGCCTCCAACTGTGCTAAGAAATAACATTTCCCAACAGCCAAGGAACACTGTCCTGGCCAGGGAATGCTTTCCATTCTCCCTGGCAGAGCACTGACCCTGGGCTGCCTGTGCAAGGGCTGGGGGGCACTTTGGGGTTCATTGCTGGGGTCAGGAGGTGTCTCTCTGGTGCTGAGGGGACCACGGAACGGGCTGAGATGGGGTTCGAGGGCACTGGAGAGACATCAGGGGGATTCACCTGGGTTTAACCACCCCAGGGATGAGCTCTCTGGGATGTGTTGTGGATTCCCAGGGTGTTCCCAGGATTGCCCAGGTTTGATCTGCTTGGCAAAACCACTGGACCCCCAGTGGGCTGTAACGAGTTCCCATTTCACCCCTCACATCCATGGCCTGGGGAGCACAGGAAAGCAGGACACAGGGAATGGCTTCCCACTGCCAGAGGGCAGGGTCAGGTGGGATATTGGGCAGGAATTCTTCCCTGGGAGGGTGGGGAGGGGCTGGGATGGATTTCCCAGGGAAGCTGTGGCTGCTCCATCCCTGGAAGTGTCCAAGGCCAAGTTGGAGCAACCTGGGATAGTGGAAGGTGTGCCTGGGTGATCTTTAAGGTCCTTCCAACCCAAACCATCCCGGGATTGTATGAAAAGCTGTGCAAGGACCAGGCAAAGGGAGACAGCTGGGGCTGGAGCCCCCAGGGCTGTTCCACCCCTGGAAGGGGGTGGGTTGAGCTGCCAAGAGGCAGAAGGGAACTCTCCCAAGGGCTGAGCTGTGTTTACCTGCCGGCTCTGATCTTATCTGCCCGGCATCTGCCGGGGGCAGGGGTTATCTCAGCTCCGCGGGAGATGAAAGCCCCCGTGTGGGGACCCCCAGCCCGCTGCCGCCAGCACCTTTGTCCGGGGGGAACTGTAGCCAGGGACAGCCAGGGAGGGAGAGCTGAGATGGGGGTAATTTGGTAACCTGGTAACCCAATCGTCCCGCTTTTCATCCGGACAAAGGGGTGATTACAGCCGGGATTGCAGCAGGGAGGTGTGGAAAGGCCGGTGACCCACCCTGGCTCCCTTCCCCCATCCTCCCGAGTGTCCCTTGGGGTCCCAAACCCTTCAGCTTCGCCTGCAGATCCCAGGGATGTCTGTGGATGGCGGGGGATGTGGATGCCCTCCAAGGGGAGAGTTTTTGCTCCTTGGATTCTCCATCCATTTTCCATCCGTTTTCCAGCTCATGGGGGGGATATTCCAGGACCTGTCCCGGGTTTTGCAGCAGTCTGAGCTGCAACCATCCTGCCTGGGCTGCGCAGGGGGGGTCACATCACCCGGGGCTGGGGGACCCCCACCAGGGCTGCCCAGGCGGGGCAGAGGCTGGAGGGGGAATGGGAAGGAAAAGGGGAGAGGGAGGAGGGTGGCAGGGTCAGGAACTGCTTGCTGGAGGGGATTAAAGGCTCAATCTCGACTCAAGAGAAGGAAATTAGAATGAAATCAGCTCCCAACGCCTGCTGCAAGTGGGGGCAGGATTTATGGTTGGGGCAGAGCTGGGGTGGGGCATCCCCGGGGCTCCCCCGGAGGGTCCTTGCAGGGGACAAAGGAGGTCACTCTAAATCACCCCATAATCAGCCCCAAATCAGCCCCAAATCCCCCCTTGCAGCCCTGACAGCTGGAGACACCGCAGTGCTTCCCTGGGAACACCCAGAAGTGACAGAAATCGGCTCAAAAAATCAGCTTCGATCAGGCCACAATCGATCAAAATCAATAGAATTGACAGGATCCCAAACCCGTCCAAAACAGCCCCCAAATGCCCCCAAAATCACCCCTAAACACCCTCCTTGCAGCCCTTCTGGACCTTGCAGAGCTTTTTGGGTGGGCCCAAACGTTTCCTGGAGCCTGAGGAAGGGCAGGAGATGACGAGGGAGGAGGGTTGGGATGGATCCATCCACAGCAGCCACATCCTGCTCCCATGGGAGCTGGGTCTGGATGTTTGAGGGGAGACAGGGAGGCCCTGGCCCCGGGGCAGCACCCCTGGGTGCAGCAGGTTTGTAGGGGCTGATTGTGGGGGAGACTGAGACAAAACCCGTCACCTGCTGCTCCCTCCTCTCCTCCCCTCGGCATTCCCACCTTCCCTCTCACCGCGCTCTGATGGCAAGCCCAGCACCAGGACCCCCCTTTTCCCTCCTCCCTCCCCAAATCCTGCATTTCCAGACCTCTCCCGACCCCATCCACCACCTCCCTCAGCCTCTGTCCCCTGTCTCATCCCTTTCCCTGGGGTCTGTCCTGCCGGCACCTCCCAGTTCAGCATCCCAGCTTTGTCCCGTGTCCCAGTGGGATCAGAGCGCGGCTGTGCCGCAGTTCCAGCCCCCCGGGGTGTCCCGTGGCTCTGTCCCCCCCGGCATTGTCACCTCCAGCCCCACAGCGGGGTGGCAATGGGGCTCCCGGCAGGAGCCGCCTGTAAAACGAAGCGAGTTAATCAGGGAGATAATTGGAACCAGGGCCGCGGCTGGAAAAGCAGGAGCAGGGAGGGGGTGGGAAGCTGGGACTGGGGGGGTGGGAAGGTCTTTGGGGTTTTGTGTTTGTGTTTTCCAAGGCAGGGAACAAACCCATCTGGTTGCACGGGCAATTCCCAGCAAACTCTGTGGTTCAGTCCTCTCACTCCCAGTGGAGAACTGAGGCTCTCGGGAAGGAAATGGGTGGGTTGGGGGCTCTTCCCTGGGGCTGGGGGGGCAGCCCTGGAGCGTGGCTGTGACCAAACCCCCCTGGGCAGAGGCTGAGGGGGCTCAAATCCTTGTCCCTCAGCCAGGAGGCAAAGAAAAAAAAAAATCCAGCCACGGGTATTCAGTTCACCCCCAGTTTTAGCCCAAAAACGCTGTTTGGGTGCCTCTGGCCCGGGCTCGGGGGACACACGTGCCCTGCCTGCTCTGGGCACGTGCAGGGCGATGCTGCTTCCCTGGGGCTGTTTTGGAAAAGCCCAGCTTTGGCTCGGGCTCAGGCTGGCCGTGGTTTATCCCCCACACCCCCAGGACCTGCACCCGTTTTACGCCTCCGATTCCCTGACCCTGCAGTCCTGTTCGAGTGGCCTTGGGGCTTTTCCAGGCTCAGCCGACGCCTCTCTCCAGAAAGGCCTGATTATTCCAGGCTGGAGAGCAAGTCCCAAGCAATTAGAGACGGAACAAAACCCCTCCAGCAGCAGAGCCACGCAAGGGGAACAGGGGAGAGTTTGTGTGGGATGGATTTGAGCTCAAAGGCAGGCTGGATCTGCTGGGGATGAGGCTTTGCTGCTGCTCAGGAGCAAAACCCTCGCTGGCCTCGGTCAGTCCTTCTTCACTCGTCAGGCTTGAGGAGCATCAGTGAAAACTGGGCTTTTCTCTGAGGGTCTCGTAGTGGTGACCCCCTGAACCCAAAATTTGGGCCCCTGAACCCAAAATCTGGCTTATTTTTGGAGACCAGGCTGTAAAACCAGGTGCTTCCCAGCAGCCCAGGCAGGGCTGAGGATGTGCCCAGGGACGGGGAGGGAGATCCCAGGGAGGGTCAGTGTGGGTGCACTGGAACTGGAGGATGTTTTCTGCCTTCCCACGGCTCTCCTGGCTCCCAGCCCGCCCTCCCTAGTTGGAAAACCAGAAATCTCTATTCCTGAGGACTAAAACCTGGCAGTTCTGCAAAGCAAAGAGAGCAGCCCCCAGTCCTGGCTGACGGTCACCGCAGTTTTGTATCCCAGGATCCGGGACTGGAGGCTGCACTCCCCTCACTTTGTTGGAAAGATTCTCACTCTGCAGATCATGAAAATTTTACTCTGGTTTTTTTTTTTTGAGGGGGGGCGCTTTGTTTCTAAAACAAAGAGGTTTCCAAAGACCAGCAGGCAGAGGCAAAAAATAAACTAAAATATTTATTTAAAAATGAGTAACAAACAAACCTGAGGGCTTGGATCTGAGGGGGATTTACCTTCTTTTTGCTTTTCAGGTGGGGGAAATGAGTCACCAGCTCATGGGGATGAACTGGAACAGAGGAATTAAAACCTCTTTGTGTCCTTCCAGGTTGGGTCTCGAGTTCATTTTGCACCCAAGTGCTGCAATTTTTCCTGGGAAAGCGAAAGCCAGGAACCCTGGGAGCTCTTGTGAAGCATCACCCTCCTGGCAGAAGCTCATCTTTGGTTTGTCTGGACCTTAAACCCTCCTTCAACCCATCCTCCCTTGGAAACAGTAGAAAGTCAACTCTTGCAGACCCCTCCGAGGCTTTTTCCTGCTCTCAGTGATTTTTGTCTTCAGCTGCATTTGGAAGGAAACCAACCCTTCTCAGTAAATCATCCCCCACCTTCCCCTTTCACACTCAAATAAAGGAAATAATTAAAAGAGCAGGGAAATGAGCCTTTGGCAGGATTCCTTAGGCAGTTTTTCAGCCTTGGGTGCCGTGTGGAGTTTGGAGCTTTTCGCAGGGCCTTCCAGGGAGCCTCTGGGATGCCTCAGCCGGAGGGCTCTGGACACTCCAGGGGCTCCCTGCTCCCTTCCCCGTGTTCCAGGACGGCACTCTGCTGTGCCTGTGGCAGAACAAAAGCTCTGCTCAACCCCAGGCAGCTTTTCCCAGCTCCAGGAGAAGCCAGGTTTTGCCTCCGTGTCCCTGGAGTTCCCAGCCAGCAGCAGTTTGCACCCCAGGCTTGTGTTTTGACAGAAAGCAGAGTGTTTTCCCCCATTATCCCTCAGCTTGCCTGGCTGGAGAGTTTGTCCTGCTCCAGGCTTATCCTGCCCCAATCCTGGCCCAGGTTTCCCCTGCCCTAGCCACAATCCCAGCTTCTGCTGGAGCCTCTGGATGCTCCAGCAGCACCCCCAGTTCCTCAACGTTTGGGCCACGGACACATTTCCCGAGCCTGGTCCACAGAGGCTGTGATGGATTAATGCCACGCCTCGTCCTTCCCACTAATCCCTGTTTTCCTGCTCATCCCCCTTGTCCCAGGGCTGGAAAAGCCCCAGGTGAGGGGCTCAGAGCAGGTGAAGTCAGGAAAGCCCTCCCTCACTGTGGCAGCAGCCCCGGGACGAGCTGTGCCTGGTCCTAGCCCTGGACCCCCCCCCCAGCGCTCCCGACCCTGCCGCCAACTGCTTCCCATTATTTGGGAATGCAGCTCCGGCATCTGGGCTGCAGATTTCACCCAGGGAGCTCGGGGGGGCTGATGACACGCGTGTCCTGCCCAGGGCAGCTCGGGGGGGCTGATGACACGCGTGTCCCGCCCAGGGAGCTCGGGGGGGCTGATGACACGCGTGTCCCGCCCGGGGCAGCTCAGGGGGCTGATGACACGCGTGTCCTGCCCAGGGCAGCTCGGGGGGGCTGATGACACGCGTGTCCTGCCCGGGGCAGCTCGGGGGGGCTGATGACACACGTGTCCCGCCCGGGGCAGCTCAGGGGGGGCTGATGACACGCGTGTCCTGCCCGGGGCAGCTCAAGGGGGCCATCCCGGGATCAGGAGCATCTCCAAACCTCCCTCTGCCTGTGCTGCTCCCCCAGGTCTGTGCTGGGTCACTGAGGGGACCCTCACAGAGTTCTGCTCGGCTGCTGCTGCAGGCAGACAGATGGAGGGGCGAGAAATGGAGGTGAGATTAGTGCTGGGCAGCTGCAGCCCCGCGCCGGGAGCTGCTGTCTCGCTCCCAAAGCTGCTCCACTGGAAGCTCAGCTTTCCTTTCCCAGCTTTGTCCCGCGGCTCAGGGAGGGTCCCAGCTCCCCCCGGGGCCGGGGGTTGAGTGACGAGCATCTCGGTGCCTCGTGGGATTTTAATTTGGGGGGGTTTCACCCTTTTTCTCAGGGTTACCTAAGGGGGGTTACCCGAGACCTGGGCATGGAGAGTGCTGATTTTTCCAGATGGATCCAGCGTGGATTTATCTCTGTCCTCCCATGCCAGTGGTTGTCCCCCCTCACCCCTGGGCCAGCCCCCGGCCCGGGAGCCCCTCAGAGCCCCTGCAGCAGATGTGACATTAAACCCAGGGCTGCTCCTTCCCTCCCCAGGCACCCATAAAGGAGGGGAAGGAAGTTTTCCAGGGCCTTTTCCCTGCTCACCAGCCCAAGCAAACATCAGGCTCCTTTCCAGATCTTACTGTTCTCTTTTTCCTCTCCTTCACTCCCCATAAATCAGGTCGTTCTCCCCAGGGACCAGCAGATCCCACACAGCTGATCCCACACATGAAGACCACCTTGCAAAGCTTCCTTCCCTTTCGTGCTCCAGACAGGGATGCAGGGAAGGTGATGGGGGGTGATGCTCATGATCCCCCCCCTCCAGCTCCAGGCTCCCTTCCCAGGCAGAAACCCTTCACCTCCCGCTCCCAGCTCCGCTCCTTTCTCCATTCCAGCCTCTTTCCCAGGGGAGGGCTGGGATTAAGAGGAAGCAGATTAAACCCTAATGGATTGATTGCAATTATTTTCCCTTGTTTATCTGCAGGACTGTCTGGGAGCCTGAGGAAAGGAAAGGGAATGTTCTTTCTGCTCCTCATTAGGGCTCCTGCTGGAGAGCATCCCAGGGCAGCCAAAAATAAAGGCAGCTATATTTGATCCCCCAATTTTGGGGTCTTGGAGGCTGGGATGTGCAAATACTCTGTGTGTAAATACTGGGTGTAAATACTGGGTAAATCCTTCTGTGTGCAAACCCACACCAGTTCCGTGCAGAGCAGGTCCAACGCCAGCCCTGGCACCATTCCTGCTGCTTACGAGGTTCAGACAGGAGGACGGGGAAGGAAAGAAAGAAAAAGGCCCCTCGAGAAGGCTCTGAGGGCCCATTTCTTATCAGGGACTCCCAGGTTTTTGGGAGAGCAGGAAGAATTAAGGACACACCGACGTAGTGATGCTCTTTATTGGCATCTGACAGATACACAAGGACACCTCCCCCCACCCCGTGCATCACCCCCCTCCTCATGCTGCTCACACCCACCCACCCCCAACCCCCCACAATCCTCCTACAGCGGCGACTTTGCACCGAGAAACTTCCTAAGAAACCAGCCCTGGGATCACAGAGAGGGGTGGGCAGAGGAAACACACTCTTTGCACACCAGACACGCCAGAAACGGACACGGAATGGACCCGACGAGCACCGGCTTTGGCTTGGTTTTCCCTCCTTGTTTTGTGGGGGTTTTTTTTATCTCGTTTGTTGATTTTATTTTTATTTATTTCCTGCAACCAGGGCTTCCCCGCCCCGGTTTCTCTTTGGATGCTGAGTTTTTTTGCCTCCCAGTTTCCTCAGCCCTGAGGAAATGGCTTTGCTGTGGGTGATTGAGACCTGAGGTCCTGAAGAAGAGCAGTTCCCGGCCGGAGAGGCACGGCCAGGTTGGTTTGTCAGGATGAACCAGCAGTTGGTTCTGCTTTGTTTTTGTTTTTGTTTTGTTTTGATGTGGGTGCTTTTTTCCAGCCGCCCTCAGTTTGTATCTGAGCCACTTCTCCAAAAGGAAAAAAAAAAAAAAAAAGGGACCAGTGGAAACAACCTGATGATAAAAATTCCTCCTGAAGCGTCCCTGGGAATGGCTCCCATGGGATGGATCCCTGGAAGCAGCCAGAGCCCTGGCTGGGGTTTTGCAGAGCCAGGGTCACCCACTGCCAGCAGGGTTGCAAATCTGGGGCAGTTTCCTTGGATTTCGGTGGTGGGAGAGGTTTGGGACTCGGGTGGGAGACTCACAGCCCTGCCAGGGCTGTTCCTCCGGAGGGATCTTTGCTCCTCTGCTCCCCGAGGGCAGGAAGTGTGGAATGTCCCTCCTGGAGATCCGGATCTCTGAAGAACTCCCAGAAAGCTTCTGAAGGACCTGGGTGCTTGAGTCCTATCCATGCAGACCCCAATCCTTCAGAGGACACCGAGCTCTCCCTCCCTTCCCGGCAGCTCTGCTGGGAGCAGCCAAATCCTTCCACGTTCCCAAGTTTCTCAAGGACCTGCTGCAGTGGTTTTTGGGGTGTTTTGCTGCTCCCCGTTGAGTCTTTAAGGCCAGAAACGAGGTGGGACCGAAGGCTTGGGCTGGGAATGCTCCCCTTGGAGGTGGACAGGCTGTGAGGAAGAGGGAAGGGCTGGGGTGGGAGCTGTCACCCCATGTCACACATACAAACATCGAGCAGGGAGTAAAACAACACCACAGTATTTACAAGTCTCGCTTGCCTCCTTGAGCAGGGGAGGAAAATCACCTTCTGCCTCCAGGAAAGAGTTTCTGATGAATCCAGAGGCGAAGGGGGGGCCGTGCACCAGCTGCCCCAGCAGCCCCTCCTCTGCAGAACCTCCCGGTGCTCCGGGCAAGCAAGAGGCCATGGCTGAGTTGGGATCATCTCCTGGGACCTTGGTGGCAACTCTTGGGGGAACAGGTTCTCTCTCCAGCGTCACCCAGGAGTGGGCTGGGAGCTGATATGCCAAAAAAAATGCCCTCCCAGCTCTGGAGAGGTGGAGGTGGCGAGCGCTGTCCCCTCCCTGGGGGTCCCGGCACAGGGACGTGCTGGGGTCACCCCCGGGGTGCACGAGGGTGGGCAGCACCTGCTGAACGACCCCAGGGGAGCTTCTGAGCCACCCTGCACAGTGCTGGAGGAGGAGGAGCCCTTACAAGCAGGGGGTCTCTGGGCCAGGAGGGGCAGTGCAATCGTGACAAGGTGGCTTTGCCAGGGACATCGGGATGGGGAGGGGAGAGATGAGCACAGCCCTTTTATCATGTCCCTGCAGCAGGCAGGCACTTTTTCCAGCCCTTTAGACCTTCAGTGTCCCCCAAGGACTGTGTCCATGGGAGCTTCAGTGTCCTCTTCAGCCCTCGAAGGGCTCCCCCCCAAAATCTGCTCCGGGTGGTCCCAGCTGCTCCTCACCGGGACTGAACACTGGCAGGCCCCTGGAGCTTGGGGAGGGGGGGGCTGCACCCCCCAAATTTCACAGTGTAGCTTGGGCTGCTGGTCCCCCCTCACAGGAGCAGCCCCCAAATCCTGCTACAGCAGCTCCAGTTCCCTCCAGCCCTGCCCTTGGCCCGCGCTCTGGGGGGAGAGGGGAAGCAGCTGGATTTTGGGGGAGCCGGAAAGAGAGGTTGGGCCTGGGAGGAAGAGGAGAACTTGGAGCCCCAAGGAGAACTTGGAGCCCCAGGGAGAAAGGGCTGGAAGGGAGGAGAGAGGAGAGGGTTGAGAGCGTGTTGCTCCCTCCTATGTCTGTCTGCCTGTCCATCCAGCCTGTCTGTCCATCCAGCCTGTCTGTCCGTCCATCCAGCCTCAAGGGGCTGGAGACGGGATCTGGGCATGGAGAGGGACTGAGCCCCCCCAAAAAACCCCTCAGGGGCTGCCGGGGGGAGGCAGCGGCGGGAGGGGCCGGTACCGAGACCAGGAGCTCAGCGAGCGGGAGCTCAGGGCGCGCAGGGCTGGGAACAGGAGGGGCCCGGGGAGGCCCCGCTGCCCCCCTGCCCTCCCCCCCGGGGCTGCCGCTGCCGGGGAGGGGAAGGGCGAGAGGGGCACGGGGGGAGGGGACCCCGCGGGGCCGCCCCGGGCCACCCTTCAGACGGGCGAGGTGGCCGTGGACTCGCTGCCCAGGCTGTCGGCGATGTCCCCGCGCTGGATCCTGCGCAGCGCGGCCAGCAGCGCCTCCAGGGTGGCCGATTCCTTGGAGGACCAGTGGGCCAGCAGAGCCCGGGCGGGCGATTCCTCGCGGGTGAAGGAGTCAATGAGGTCCTCCTTGTAGCCCAGCTCCCCCGCCAGCTGCCTCCACGTCTCCTCGGCAGAGCTGCCCAGCAGCTTCTCCACCTCCTCCTGCTTGCCGGGGGGAAGGCTCGTGTAGAGGTTCCCGTCTCCTTTGGGTGCTGGGAAGGGTGGAGAGGCATTAAACCCACCCCAGGGGTGCCCCTGCCCACCCCAGGGTGCCCCTGCCCTGCAGCTCCAGCTCTTTAGAGGGTAAAGGATGTTGATAACAAAGGAAAACTTCTCATGTTCTTATAAGGGTAAAGAATATCTATAAAAATGGAAAGCTTCCCAAGACTGACTGGACTGGTTCATTTTTATCTGGCTGACTGGGCTGATGAGTTCCTGAAAAAATATCAGTATTTCCCATAACCTTGTAAACAATTCACTTACTGGCTTAAATCATTAAGAAGTCCTACCAGCTGTTATAGGCCTGCTCACGGGCTTAAAATTAAGCTCAGCCACTTATGACTGAAAGAATGGACAAAAATCCCCAAACTTGGGTTTTTTTCTGGATTTATGTTATTGCTGGAATAGTTTACAATTTAACTTCCTTTTTCGTGTACCCTCAACACCCTCATTTAATTTTTAGGTCCTCCCTTCTCTCTTCACGTCACTTTGCTCTTCCTTTCCCTCTCCCCTCTCCCTCTCTGACAAGCAGTGAAATGAACAGTGGTTTTAATCACTATTAAAGTTCCAAAGCCTGCCCTACCTGGCCCCTGGGTGCTCTGGCTGGGGGGCTGCTGGTCGTGCAGGCTCTGGCTGTCCACGGAGATGCCGCTGTCGCTGTGCAGCTTCTCCCCCTCCGGAGAAGGGGTTTGGTTCACGGGGCGGTTGTTGGCCCCCTGCTTGTTCTGTTTGCAGTTGTTCCACCTGGGGAGAGGGGGAGAGGGTCAGGGAGGTGACATCCCCTGGGATTGTGCCCTGGGATTGTTCCCCTCCCCTGGGAGAAGCATTTCTCCCACAGCCAGTTGAAATCGGGATTCACGGGTGCTGAGAGAACACTGAGCTCCCGAGCTCCCACAGAGCCTAGTGATTAATATTTCAGCTAAAATTTCATAGAGCACAACAATAATAGGTCGGGAAAGGCCTCCAGGATCATCAAGTCCAGCCTCAGAACAGATCCAGCCACGTCCCTCGGTGCCACCTCTGCTTGTTCTTTGGATGCTTCCAGGGATGGTGACTCCACCGCCGCCCTGGGGGGAGCCCCTTCCTCAGGGATCCCTACAAAAATCCACCCCGGGGGTGCCCCCATGCCGGGATGCCCACGGAGCCACCGAGCCAGCCCCGGCTTGCCCGTGGCCAGGTGCAAACCCCAGGGCTGAGCTGCTGAGCTGATCGGCTCTGACAGTGCCAGGGCGAGCAGGGGCAGGGACGGGGGTGCAGAGAGGGCTCCTCCGCCCCCACCCTGCTGCTATCGGCCTCTTTGCTCCCTCAGCTGCCTTCTCCTCGTGGATTTTTGGGAATCCACCTCTACCCACCCGGCCTGGTGCCCTCCCTCCCTCGCTCGTCGGTGGCAGCTCTGGCTGCAGGACATCCCAAAGGGAGGGCACACTCACAGTGCCCGTTTCCCACGCCCCCAAGCCCTGCTGTACCTTTTGAAGGCAATGTAGGCCACCAGCCCCACCACCACGGCGGCCAGGATGGAGCAGTAGACGGGGATGAGGTTGTCGGCGGTGCCGCGGCTCACGACGGGCTGGGAGCTGCCCATGACGGTGGTGCCTGTGTCTGCCAGGGTGCTGGGCAGCACCTCGGTGCTGAGGGGCTCCCTGGTGACGGGCTCAGGGCTCTCAGAGCCCACCAGGGACGGCGTGTGTGTCGTCCAGCGAGGGTGGAGACCTGGGAGGGGACAGGAGAGGAGGAGGTGACAACATCAGCAGGGGTCTCCTCCTAGAGGCTTGTGGAGGTGACAGCTCCACCCCATCCCCTGTCCCAAGCACAGGTCAGAGCTGTCCCCTGCCCTGAGGGGGCCTGGCTGATGCCTGCCCTGAGGGCTGGATGTGGCCATGACTGTGCAAGCTCTTCCCCAGCCCTGGGTTTGCTCAAGTCCTTCAGCTCTTCCCGCCATGGAGCCCCAGGGCTCCCACTGCTGCTCCCAAAATCCAGGGCAGCTGCCCCAGCTGCCTCCCATCCGTGCACATCTGCACCAGGGCTGGGGTAAGGCCCACAGAGCTGGGCTCATCCCATCCCAAAACCTGGCCTTGCCCCTTCCCTGGCCCCTGCCTGCACCCACACCCTGCCAGCCCCGCCTGGGAGTGACCCCATTCCCACCACATCCGGGCGTGGTCCATGGAGAGAGGGGATCCGTCCTGTCCTGCCCCAGGGACACACCCTCACCTGTGCCTGCCCCATCCCACCCCTGCCCTGGGTGTCAGGCCCATCCCAGCCCCCTGTGTTCATCACCAGGGGCTCGTCCTGTGCCCACGGGCAGCGAGTCCTGCAGGGCTGAGCCACATCTGCCAGCCCAGCACGGATGGAGAGGGAGTCACAGCAGGGAGCTGGCACCCTGCCCTCCCCCCATGGCCCCTGTCCCAGTGTGGATGGCCCTGGTGTCACAGCAGGGAGCTGGCACTCGTCAGATCCCCCTCCCTTTGGCAGCGCCGCTCCGGTGGCAGCTCCCGGGGCGCCGTGCCCGGATAACAAAGCTGGCCCTGTGCTCCTCCACTTGTGGCTCCATTTACTCGACCCCTCCCGGGGAGCAGCCCCGGCTGCCCTCGTGCTGTGACCCAGCGGTGCCCGGGACAAAGCTCTTTTCTCCCTGGCAGGGAATCAGCTGCTGCTGCCAAGGAGCCGCTGGCATTCCCAGCTGAGGCTGGGGAAGCTCTGGCTGTTCCTGGACACCAAAACCACCCTGGCTCCACACAGCAACACCCAGCGGGAGCTCAGCCCCTGGGAAGGGCTGGCCAGGCACCAGGCTGGGGTTCTGGGCAGGAGATGGGGGCTCACAGCAAGGGTCAGAAGCTGCAATTCCCGAGGGAAGGAGGTCTCAGCTGGACACCGGGGTCCCCTCGTCTGAGCCACGGACACGCCCCACCTCCCAGAGGGAAACTGAGGCAGGGAGCGGCACAGCGAGCCCGGTGATCCCCCATCCCCTCCCGCTTCCCTGGCACAGGCAGCCTCACCCCTGCACTCGGCGTCCGACACAGGCGTGCACTCCTTCACCAGCACCTCGTTGTCCTCGCAGGTGGTGCAGGGCAGGCAGGGGTCCACGAAGTTGGCCTCGCTGGAGAAGGTGCCCTCGGGGCACTCCTCGCACACCGTGTCCTGCGAGTCCTTGCAGGGGAACATGAGCCCGAAGCCCACCTCGCACACGCGGCACTCCCTGCAGGCCCCGCTGGCCTCGTCCTGGAAGTATCCGTAGGCGCAGCGGCACACGGCGTCGTCCGACTCCACGCAGGGCGCCGACATGCTCTGCAGCCCCACGCACTGCGTGCAGGGCTTGCACGGCTCCGTGGCGCTCACCGTGTCCGAGTAGGTGACACCTGCCAGGGGACAGAGCCTCAGCGGGGCCAGCAGGGCGGACACACCACATTCCCTCTGTGTGTCCCCCCTGCAGCTCCCCCAGCACCCCCAGGCATCCCCCTGGGCTCTGCTTCCCGTTCCCACCAACCATTCCTGCAGCAATTCCCAGCCCTGTGGGGATCCAGCCCTTTGTGCTGGCTTTGTGTGTGGGACAGCCCAGGGCAGCACCCAGCCCTGCCCGGGCTGCCCTCAGCTGTTCCACACAAACCCAGTATAAACGAGGTTTATTTAATCCCATACTGTCTTTCTAGAATGTGCTGCTCATCTGTTTCGTTATATATACCTGGCATCAGTTTAAACCACAGGCCTGTGAACCAGCCCTTGGTGTTCCCTTTTGGGGTGATGAGGAAACAGGAGGCCTAAATGTCTCTTCTTTGTCTGTCCAAGGGTGCCCATCCTCACCCTCAGTGTCCCCAGGCAAGTTCCCTGCCCCCAGCTGGAGCTCCATCCCTATTTTCGACCTCCTGATGGTCCCTGTGGGCATCCCAGAGCCAGCCCCGTGTTTGACCTCCTGATGGTCCCACAGCATCCCACAGCCAGCCCACAGCTCCTCAGCATCCCATCACTTTCTCCTCCACATCCTGCCCAGGGGTCCCTTGGGGCATCACAGCCCCGTTCCCCCCCCTCAGCCACGTGTCCCCAGCTCGGGGGTGTGATGTGACAGGAGGTGACAACACTAATTGCTGACTCTCCCTGACCCCGGGGCTTCTTGCTCTCCGGTTTCATCCTGTAGGACTGACTGCCGGGGAAATCAATCCCCCTCCCTCCCTCTGCCCATTCCCAAAGGTGTTTGAGGAATATTTTTAGCCCAGGAAGCCGGGTCAGGTCCGTCCTGGAGGGCACAGCTGCTGTCCCTGCCTTGGCTGCTCCCATCGATCCCATCGGAGCCCCATCTTCCCTCACCCACAATGCCAAGGGGAAAGTCCAGCCTCTGGGATGGAGGAGGTGCTGGGGACCTCAGCCCCAACCCCTCTGCTTCCCTGCTCCTTGGGAAACAATCCAGCCACTACCTGCATCCTTAACAACCTGCTCATCTCCCAGGGGTGATCACGGATATGGCAATTCCCACTCTCAGCGGCCTCCAGATTCCCTGGGAGTCCAAAGGGAGACCGAGCTACGGACAAGCTCAGGGCAGAGCTGTCCCAGTGCTTAATTTCTGGTTGTTTCAAGAGAGAAATGGGAATGGAAGTCCCTGATCTGCCAGCGATGGGCGGGATCAGAGGGACAGAAGTGCCATCCCAGCTGCTTTTTTCCCCAGTGTGGCCGAGCTCAGCAAACCCCATCACGGCCACGACATTTCTGCTCCCAACATCACCCAGGGCCTGTGTCTGGGTGTCCTGCTCCTCTCCCGAGGCCACCCCTGCCACGGGCAGGGACACCTTCTGCTAGCCCAGGTTGCTCCAAGCCTGGATTCGGACACTTCCAGAGGTGGGGCAGGCACAGATTCACTGGCACACTTGTTTTTGGAGCTCTTGGCCCTGTCTGTGCCCCGGGGAGGGGGAGTGAGCAGCCCCTGCCCCCGTGCCCAGCCGAGTGAGCGGAGCCGGAGCAGCTCCGGGTGCTCCCATTAACCTGGGCTCATCCTTCGCATTATCCTGAATTATTGATGGGCACCATTAGAGCGGGGAAGTGGCCAGGAAAGGCTTTCGGCTGAGTGGGCACATTTGCAGTGGCAGCAAAGGTATCTGAGCTGAGCAATTACAGCTGAGATTCAAACTGGGCCCCCCCCAGCCCTCCCCCCTCTGCTGGGGAGGGGATAAATAAATCATGAGGCAGCAGCCAGGGGGGCTGGAAAGGCTGGGGGGACAGGAAAATCAGGATAAAACAAGGCAGTGGCCACTGGGGCTGGCACAGGGATTGTCTCCCCCAGCCCCTGCAGGCTCTGGTGAGGGGCCATGCTTCGGTTGGAATGGATTTTTCCAAAACAATCCGGCTGGTGAGTCGGGAAGACGTCCAAGGGGAGGCAGCCCGGGGTGGAGGTGGGGATCTCACAGCCCTGGGCCGTGCCCACATTCCTCCAGCCCAGGCTGTGCCAGCACCGGGGCTGCCTCCACCTGCCCGGCCCAGTGAGCAGGATCTGGGACACCTGGGAAAGGGGAATGGGGGACCCCAAGGCCTGGAGAGCGGGACAAGGAGCCAGGAATGCCAAGTCACCCTCTGGGTTTACATCCCCTGCAGCTGCAGTCTGACAGCCTGGGCAGCTTCCCCACAGGAAGGGTTTGTCTCTGTATAACCTCAGCACCCTCCAGGAAAGCTGGAAATTCCCTTTATCCCATAAGTTCCCAGAAAGAAATCAGGGAGACAAGCCTGGAAGTGCAGGTAGTGGGAAAAGGATGGGAAAAGGACCCATCTGGGCACCCCCAGGAGTGCAAAGCCCCCTCTGGGTTGGCAGCCCTGCAGCTGGAGCCCGGCATCCAGGATTCCTGCGGGAAGGGCTGGTGGGGATGGATGGCACAGTGGATGCCCTGGCACCCCATAACAGGGTGGGTCTGAATTCCCAGGTTATCCTGCCCAAGCACAGGGAGGCTGAGCGAGGTCTATCAATTTTGCAGGAGAGCTGAGGTATTTTTAGCCCTGCCCTGTCCCTGCCCTGTCCCTGCCCTGTCCCTGTCCCTCCCCTGTCCCTGCCCTGTCCCTGTCCCTGTCCTGTGCTGCTGCTGCTCTGCTTACCCAGCTCCTCCCTCCCAGACTTTGCCTCCTCTTTGCTCCCCCCCAGCCCTGCTCTGTCCCTTCCCCCTCTCAAATCACATCCCCGGAGCAATCCAGGCTTGGCTGTCAAAGCTTCTCCCCCAAATATTTGTGCCTGTGCCTTCAAAGGGTTCTCAGCAGTAAATGTGAAGGGCAGATTGGCTCTGTGGCACTGGGGGAGCTGGAAGAGCTGGGCCATTTCATCTGTAAGCACTTACACAGGTCTCAGCACTCGGCTCCCACTGACATTTATGGAGCATTCGACACAGGCAACATGCCTGGAGCTGCCTGGGAGAACCCTGTGCCCCCCTCTCTCTCCTGGGGACTGCTGGGATTTGCTTCTCCCCTCTCAAGCTTGTTTTTATTCTGTGGCCCTTTATAAGGTTTAAAAAAACCCACAACCAAACCTGCAGGAGACCCCTCCGTGGCTGGAACTGAGAGCAGCACACACGGTGGGGAGGGGGCTTTGGAGGGGTGAATGTTGGGATGAGCTGGGGACACATTGGGGCCTGGCTGGTGGGCAAAACCACGACACTCACGCCTCCCCAGTGCCCCCCCAGCCCCCGTGGCACCCTTTGGAGGGCTCTGTGGGTACTCACTGTCCAGGCAGGGCTCACACACGGTCTGGTTGACCCCGCAGGGCTGCACCACCCCCTCGCCCAGGTTGCAGGCTCGGCAGCACTCCCCGCTCGTCGTGTACATCTTGGTGTAGCACTTGTCCTTGGAGCCCCAGGAGGGATCCTGGGGGAGAGAACAGAGCCAGGACACAGCTCCTGTTAGAACAGGGCAGGTGGGGAGTGGCATCCAGGTAGAGTCCCACTCTGGGTGACATCCCCTACTAAACACAGCTCTTCGGAGAACCACCTTTCCTGTGCTCGTCAGGAAAGGCCCTGCTGGATTCTGCAGCTGGAGGGAGTCAGGAAAGCCCCCATGAGGGTATTTTGGGGGGTGATGGGGGCTTTTCCCCCACAGGGTTACAGCGCTCTTTGTTCTTGTCTCTCATCTGAGAAGTGCCCCCCTAAGGACACTTTGCCATCCTGAAGGGCTCAGCCCTGCCCAGCCTGGGGAAAGGGAGAGGAAAGGAGACCTTCCTGCCTCAGAGGAGGGTTTGGAGAGCTTGGGTGGCAGCTCTGCAGCCCAAGATCCCGTGGGGACCGGAAACCACGAAGGAAACGCAGGTTTGAAGGGAGCACCAGGAGCTTCTGCGACATTCCCGGCTTATGGAAGTGCCTCTGCTCACAACACCTGCCAGCACAGCTGGAAGCCATAAATATGCCATGAGCCACCCTGCAGAGGCACTTTGCAGCCCAGGGAGTGGGGACCCCCTCCCCAAAACCACCTCTTGGGCTGCAGGAAGCATCTCTGCCTGGGCACTGCTGAGATGCTCGCGGGGGTTCGAGCTCTTCCAGGACTCTTTTTTCTCCCTGTGCTCACAAGCAGGTGCGTCCCAGCGCTGGCCCATCCCTCTGCTAGCCAGCTAAGCCCGATTTTCGGGGGGAAGCAGCTCGGCTGAGGCTCGGAGGCGCTCCCCTCCCCGCGCATCTGGATGCCTCGTCAGCCAGTTGGCCGCCTCTCCGCGCACAATGCGGCGTTATGAACTCGCTGCGCATCATCCGGCAGCATCCGGCCGGGCCGAGACAATGGAGCGCCAATTATAGGCATCTGAATGACAAACTGCTCCAATTACCCTGCGCTGGAAAGCCTGCGCTCCCCTCCCCGCCGCTGCTCCGCCAGCCCCGCTCCAGCCCGGCCTCAGCTGGGCAGGCAGGAGGGATTTGCTGAGCAGGGGGAGCCCCCCAGCACCCCCAAATTTCAGCTGGGATATTAGTCTGGGGGTGAGGGAGGGGTTTGCTTCGCAGCGGGGTGGCCACACGTGTGTCCTGGAGGGCAGATTTGGTTCGTGGGGCTTTGGAACCGACCTGGCTGGAGCTCGTCCCGCTGCTGGCGGTGTGTCCCCTGCCTGGGCTGGGGTTTGCCCCGCTCCCACCTCCTTAGGGATGATTTTCCAGCATCCCAGGGGGCTGGGGGAGCAGCCGAACGTGCCTGGCTATAAATAGTGGCGGGACAGCCCGGGCAGCGCAGCTGGGCCGGCAGCATCCAGCTCTCCCACGCCGCAGGCAGCTGCGAGCGGTGCCCGTGGGGACGGACCTGGCCGCGCTCCTTCCTCTGGGCGACACTCGGACACCCAGAGACACCCCCCGGCCACACGTCCCCTTCCCACAGCGCTGCCAGGAGTGGTCAGTGCCACCCCCGTGACCTGTGCCCCCCACCCACCCTCCTAAATGCCGCGGGAAATGCAACTTCCAGCCCCAGGTGCTGCTCCCCCCACTCGCTCCCGCGTTTGCCTTTCACTTCTGAACCCCCTAAAGATTAACACGCTCGGAGAGGGCACCTGGACTGCGTTAGCTCGCTGAAATGTGCCTGTTATTAACACAACTCCTGTTGACAAAGCCGCAGGTATTAACACCATAAAGCATTCTGACAGCTGGGCCGAGGGGGCACGGGCCGAGGGCGCGGGCGACACCTCTGCGAGCCCTTAATTGCTCTCGGAGCCGTGCCGGGGGGATGCTGTGTCCTGGCAGGCGCAGCTGGATGGGACGGACGTGGAGGGAGCAGCCTGAAGCGGGATTTGGGCACAGCCCCGGAGCCCTGGCACTGCAAACCGCACCGGAGCAGGGAGGGGAGGGGACGCTCCAGCTGGAGGTGAGCCCGGCGGCGAGCCTGGATCCGAGCTGCCCCCGAGCCTGACAGACGGGCTCTGCCTTTCCTGGCGAAGCACCCCGTCTAGGAAAAGCCAAACCCCTGGCTCCGAGCGCTCCCCGAGGTTTGGGCAGCCGAGGAAGCCACGTCTGAGCTCCGCGGGTCCGGCTCTGCCTCCCCCCTGCAGGTAACGAGCACCAAAAGGGGGTGCCCGGGCTTTGGGTGGTCCCGGCGCTGCGGGCACGGCTGTGGGGGCACAGCTGGACGTGCCTGGGTGAGGGATCGCGGGGTCTCGGCAGGTGGAACGCCGAGGGGCAGAACTGGCCCCCAGGGCAGGGGGGGCGATGACTGAGCTCAGCCCTGAGCCAGGGCAGTGGCCGTGGAGGTTTAGGGGACACCAAAGCCCGGCCCTGCTGCAGCTGGTGGCGGGTCATTCCCTGGGGGGAAATCCTTTGAATCCATATGGCTGGACAAGAATCCCTCCTTGCCTTTCCTGCCACGAGCGTCCCGGGGGAGGGAGACCCTCCGGCCAAGCCCTCCCCCCTCCTCAGCCTCTGCGTGAAGCCGCTAAAGCTCCGGCTTTAATATCCTGCCCGAGGGGCGTCCGGCTGCCGAACGACCCCTCTGGGACCCCCGTCAAACCCTCCCCCAGTAAAAGCCCTGTTTCTGCCACAGATGGGGGGTCCAGCCCCCCGTGCCCACCCGGCTGCCCCACTCCGGGCACTCCGCTCTCTCCAGGCCCCCCCCGTGCCCTGAAGTTTTTTGTCTGGGGCACACGCCGAGGCTGTGCCCATCACAGGGCTCTGACGGGAGGGAGGGGGTCTCACCCTTTGCTCTGGGAGAGTTTGGAGCCGGGAAAGTCTAGGAGAGATCTGGGGGGCCGTGGGATGGTGGGAGATGAAGGCACTGGGGGTGTGGGTGGCTTCTCCCCTGCTGACCAAGGGCTCTGCCATCCTTTTTCCCCGGGTAAAAGGGCTGGCAGAGCCCTGTGCAGCGGGGGCAGAGGGGCTGTGAGACCCCCATCACCAACCACCTCCCCCTCCACATCCCAAGAACTCTGCCTGGCACTCCCGCTGCCTCCGGCACGGGGACCCCCGGGACCTCCCGCCCCGTACCCCCGAGGCTTCCCATCCCGGTGCACGTGGTACACTCGGGACCCTCCGAATACCCCTGTCAGGTGCCTCCGGGACTCCTCATCCCACCCCCGGCTGATGCCTCGGGGACCCTCCAATCCCGTTACCGCAGGGATCCTCCATCCCACCCCAGCCTGGTGCCTCCGGGACCCTCCATCCCACGCTGCCTGGTGCCCCCGGGGACCCTCCATCCCATCCCCGCGGGTGCCTCCGGGACCCTCCATCCCACCCCCGGAGCCTCGGGCACTGCCAGCGCTCCCCCCGGGCGCTGCTCCCTCACTCACCGCGGGCAGCAGGAGCAGCAGCAGCGCCAGGAGCCCGGCCATGGTGCGCGGGGGCAGCGGGGCCGGTGACCCCCACCGAGAGCCGCTGCGGGGCCGCGACCTCCCCCCAAAAGCCGGAGCGCGGCCGGGCTGCCCCTGCCCTCCCTCTGCCGCCCGCCGCCTCGGCGGCAGCCAGAAAAGGGCTGCAAGTCCCTCCTCCTCCTCCTCCTCCTCCTCTCCGCCCCCGGAGCATCACGGCGAGCGGCCGAGCCCGCATCCTCCTCCGCCGCCACACAAAGCAGGGCCCCCCCGAGCCCCCCCGGCCCCGCCGCCCTCCCACAAAGCGCTTTTCGGGGCGCGCTCGGTCTCTGTCCGGCCGCGGCTCTTCAGCCCCCCGGTTATTCACGCCCTTCCGCTGTCTCCATTCACCCTCCTCTGCTGTCTGTCTGTCCGTCCATCCGCTCATCCAGCTCTCTGCCCCTCCATGTCCGTCCGTCTGTCCCTGTCCGCCCGTCCCCGTCCCCGTGCTGGGTTCATGAGTGACACTGCAGCCCCAGTGAGATGCTCCGTGCCTGGGACGGGGTGTCCAGCCTCTGGGACAAGGAATGACATCCACCTGCACTGGTGACACCCCTGGGACCCCGAGGTCTGTCCCAGCCATCCAGGTGACAAAGAGAAGCTCCCAATGGGATCCAGAGCTCCCCTTTGGAGCAAAAAAACCCCTCATATTGATGTCCTTTGGTTCCTAAACTTCCCTGTGTGCCACTCTCCTTTGTCCTGGAGCATTCCAGGAGGATGGCTCTGCCATCCCAGACCCCCCGGAGACAGAAGGTGGAGCTGTCAGGGCTTGTCCCTCATCCTACCTTGCTGTGTCAGCACCAGGAATGCTCCTTGTGGGCTCCCTGGAAGGATGAAATGGGTTTACTCGTGGTCCTGGTAAAGGAGGGTGGCTGGGATGGCCCTGCCATGCTGTCACCTGCCCTGTCACCGCTCCTGGGCAGGGACGGAGCAGAGACCTTCACTGGCTGACTTTGGGTTTGGCCTCGTGTCCTTCTAACAGAGGTGTTTCCTCACCCCCCAGGCTCTGCAGGTGCTTTTGGGGTCCCCCACAGCGATGTTCAGCTCCAGCATTCCCAGCCCTGCAGCCACCGGAGCCTCCCAGCTCCCTAAACCCCCCCCGGATCCTCCCCTGGGTCACATCCCCCTGTCCAGGCAGCAAAGCACCCCGGCTCATCCCAGCTCAGCTGGATTTCCTCTGGGAAAGCTAATGACTGACTCCCCAGGGTGCAGGAGCTTGGCTGCCCCCATCCAGCTCGTGCTGCCCTGTCAGGGAAGGGCTTTAAGGAATCCCCTCAGCTTTTCCATGAGATTAAACCGGAGCCGAAGCTGCCGTTTGTTCTCCGGCACGGACGGGCAGGAGGAGCACACGTGGGAGCCACATGGGGAAGGGATTCCCGGCCAAAAAAGCCATGCTGGGGCCAGGTGGGGATGGGGGCAGGATGTGCCCGGGGGCCAGGGGGTTGGGATGCCCACCCTGGGATCAGGTGGGCAGCGAGAAGCCGAGTATCCCACGCGTGGCTGAGCGGGAATGGGACGGAGCTGCTGCGGACATGGCAGGGCTGGCCCGGCGGGGGAGCTGCCGGGGGATCCCACAATTAATTCTCCACAGCAAGTGCCAGATCCAGCTGTTTTCCTGGATAAATCCCTCCCCTTCTTCCCTGGGGGAAGCAGTCCCGCAGCGTCGTTCCCCCAGCCCCATGCCAGCGTGGGAATCATCCCTGGAAAAACCCGGTGCCGGAGCTCAGCTGGGCTCCATGTGCAGGGGCTGGGCCGGCAGCCAGCCAAGGTAAGTGAAAACTTCTGCTCCCACCCCTTCCCCCCGCGGCTCCTTTGGTGAAGGGACTTCCCCTCAAACCACACGCCCGTTATTCCCCTCTTCCCAAAAAAACGCCTTGGCCCCTTCCCGGCTCCACGAGGCGACAAAGCCTCTTAAAAGTCTGCTTGGAATTCCAGCCCAAGGCTCCAGGGGTTTATTGGCTGGGGGAGCATCCTCTGGGCTGCCGGTGGGAGATGGAACTCCCGGAGTGTTGCAATTCCTCACACCTACCAAAAACTGCCTCCACCTGCCCTGGGCTCCGGAGCGAGGCCGCTCACACTCCCAGGGAAGCTCGTGGCCATCAAGGTGGTGCTGCCATTCCCACTGTGCCACGGTGGGACGATGCCACGGGCACTGGCAGAGCTGAGAGCGGGTCAGGGAGTGGGTTTGTGC
This sequence comes from Myiozetetes cayanensis, assembly GCF_022539395.1. Classification (NCBI taxonomy): domain Eukaryota; kingdom Metazoa; phylum Chordata; class Aves; order Passeriformes; family Tyrannidae; genus Myiozetetes; species Myiozetetes cayanensis. The sequence goes on from NW_026087577.1 coordinate 1,326,914, forward strand.
TCATCATAACAAAAAGAAGCTTCCACTGATTTTTTTTGTTGGCTCCCGACCTCCCTCTGGGCTGAGGGGTCGTGCACGGAGGGGTTTCCCTGCTGGAGAGGCTCCCAGCTGCTCGGCTGCCTGGGAGGGAGCCAGTTGTGCACCAAAGAGGGCAGGTTTCATTGGCAAAACCCCATCTGCAGCTCGGTGAAATCCTGTGTCAAGTCCCTCCCAAGAGCATCCTCAGGATGACTCTCACCCCTCATTGTCTTCCTTCAGGCTCATCCAAGTCTTCCCACAAGCACTTCCAGAGGTGTCCAAGCAAACCCAGGGGAGGGTTTGCTTCTGCCCTCTCCCCCAAAGAAAGAGCAGGAGTTAAACACTCGGTGCCAGCTCCTGCCTCCCAACTTTTTATTGCTTTTACTCCAAAGCAGAGGTAATTACCTTCCCGACAGACAGACCCAGTAATGGGCAGTTATAAATAATGATGAATAAATGATACACGGCGGGAAATCATCCTGCTCTTCACAGCCAGGGCTGGGAGCACAGAGGAAAGCCTGGGGGGAGCAAAGGGACCATGGGAGCAGGGGATGGGTCCTGATCCCCATCTGCTCCGGGGGAAGGGGACCCTGCACTGCCTGTGTCGTGGTGGGAAAAATCCCTTTTGAGAGGGGAAAGGGAGGAAATTTCATGTGGAAATCAGGCTCTGGGTTATTTTACCTCACTGGGAGCCATCAGAGCGTGGGACAGTCTCTGTGGGATGGAGAGGGATTGGGGCAAGAAGGCACCTTTGGGATAATCCATAATATTTTTTCAAGGGGGAAAAAAAAAAAAAAAAGAGGAAAAATCTTTTGGTTTGAACTCTCCAGACCAGGCTGGCTGAGAAATCTGCACTTTGGGCCACTTGGCAGGAGCCAAGCCCATGTCTGGAGAGCAGGAAGTTGAGGGTTGCCGTGGTCCCCAGTGCTCTGGTTCTCTTGCAATCCATGGGATTGAGGCACTTGAAAGCTTTTTGGGCTGGGGGCAAGGCTGGCTCTGGCCCAGAGGGGCAGATTCTGTGCTCCCACCCTCTCCTCGGGGTCTGGGCCAGCTCCAAACCCACCCTGGGACTGATCAGCTGCTTTTGGAGCCACAGTTCAGGAGCTGCTGGACATTCCCCCCGGCTGGAGCGGAACCAACACCGGGAGAATCCGGGCCCGGCCGCCCACGGAGGAGTTTTACCATTCAGGGAAAACTGTTCCCTGGATTTCCACAGGGAGGGCCTGCCTGTGACCCCTCCCACTTCTCCCTTCACCCTGTGCCTGCTCATCCTGCCCTGCCTTGGATGAAGCCAGAGGAAAACTGGGGGTGCTCTGAAAAATCAGCTCTGAAAGGGGTTATTCCCATGGGATGGGGCTCAGTTATTCCTCAGGGATGGAGTTCAATTATTCCCATGGGATGGGGTTCAATTATTCCCATGGGATGGGGTTCAATTATTCCTGCATGGGAATGGGACTCATTTATTCCCACAGGGATGGGGTTCAGTTATTCCCATGGGAATGGGGCTCAGCTGGAGCACGGCATCCAAACCAGGTGGTTCAGATGTTTCCCTCCTGGCTCAGGGTGGGAGATGATGCCATTCCCACGCTGGCATCTCCAGCCCTTTGGATGCTCCTGGACGGACACAGCCACCAGGGCTGACACTGCAGGTGGATCAGGGAAGGATGAATCACCCGTGGGATGAACTGCAGGGCTCAGGGACACGTGGGACATGTGGGACATGCGGGTTGGGGCCACCCCAGCGCTGTCTGGGGGCTCCTGAGCACAGATGTCACCTGGGGATAGGCCCGAAATCGCTGCTGGGGGAGAACTCAAAGCTCCCCAAAAGCACAGCCCTGGGGCAGGAAGGACCCAGCGTTCCCCAAAAACCTCCTCACAAACCCCCCTGATTTCCACTTCTGCCAGAGTGTCCTGATCTGCTTTTGATTGCACTCCTCGATCTCCAGGCCTGCGATTCCTGCCGATGCCTCCCTCCATCCCCCTCCCTTCCCCTCCGATCTCCAGCCTGACAGTCCCAGCTTCCCTCCCTTCCCTCCTTCCTTTCTCTCCCGCTCTTTCCCGCGTGATCCATCACCCTGCCTGCGGCAGGGGGGATTCGTGGCAGCGCCGGAGACGATTCCCGGGCTCCTTATAAGGGCTGAGCGAAGGAATCTCCGGCGAGCGGAGCCCGGCGGTGTCCGGGAAACTCGATCTGTGCTCGGGATGGAGCGAGGCTGCGAGGCAGTAAAAATAGCCCCTGTTTTCCCTGCCCGAGAGAGAAGCCAGATTTTGGACAATTTCAAACAACCCCAGCGGGGCCAGGCAGGGGGTGGGAGGGAAAAAACCCTCCTCGTGGCCCATATCACAAAGGACATAAATATGTCGGCGGCAGCAGCATTATCAATATTTTTCTGCTTAAGGTATCGATTGGTTCCACACGCCAGGGGCAGGGCTGGGCTTTCTTCTCACCAGCCCGGCTTTTGGGAAGTGATTGATTCGGTTTTGTTGCTGATGGATCAAGAATTCTGCTGCTGGGAGGAAATGAATGTCAAATCCATCGTGGCATCGATAAGGACGGAGCGAGGCAGGAGCTGAGGGTGAAGCAGGGCTGGGGGAGGAGAGGATTTTTTTCCCTTGGCTTTTTGCTGTTTTTTTGTTTGTTGTTGTTTTAATTCGGGGGTGGAGGTTTATTTTAATTGCTCCAGTGCTTAGGCAGGATAAAATAAGATAAAAGAAGCTGATTGAATAAGATGGGGATAAATAGAATACAATAGAATTGAGATAAATAGAATAGAATAAGACAGAATGTAATAGAGACAAATGGAAAATAATAGACTATTTCAGTTGGAAGGGACATAAAACAACCATCTAAACCCACTCTGGGATATTCTTCCAACAGGTTTTGAGTGTGTGTAGCCCAAATAAGATCCAGTGGGATTTTTTGGCTCCTTTTTCCCTATTCCCACCCTCATTTCCCCCTTCCAGACAGTTCTGGCAGGGGGTGGTTTGTCTGGGGCAGGGATGGGGGGAGGGGGAAAGCAAAGCCATCCAGAGAGCCTTTTCCTGGGATAAGGATGCCAGGGATGAGGGCAGGTAATGGGGGGCTGGAGCGAGCCCTGCCAGCCCCGTCCCTCAGATCCCCACGTGGTTCCTCCAGCCCCGTCTCCCTGATGGATGTGGCCCCTTCCCGTCACCTTCACTGAGGGCAAAAGGTGCTGCCGGTGCCTCTTCCCAGGATTTAGGAGGATTTGGGTCCTTTTCCTGCCCAGGGCTGTGGTGGGGGGTGATTTTTCATCCCCTGTGGGGAGGGAGGGGTTGGTACAGCTGGGTCTCTGCAGCCCAAATCTTTGCTGCCATCGAGGCACGTGCACTTTTGGGATCTGTCTGGCCTCATCTCCCTCCTCCCTGCTCTGGTTCATGCTCATCCATCCCATCCATCCATCCATCCCATCCATCCCATCCACCCATCCATCCTGATGCTCTCCAGCACCCAGCACGTTCCTGCTGCACCCCCTCACTGCTCCCTGGGGCAGGGGGGGATTTGCCCCCGGCAGAGCTGCCAAACCAGGCTCCTGGCAGGGATGTGGGGAGGGAAAAGAGCGAAGGAAGGAGAAGAGTCCTGGGTCGTAAATGAAGCCCGAGCTGCCACTCAGAGATCCCATCCCTATGGCAACAGCTCCCAGCACCGCTGCAGCGTCCTCCCCTCCCCTCCTGTGAGCACCAAAGCGGCACAGGAATCCTCCTGGGATGGGGGAGAGGGGCTGGAGAGCAGGGATGCCAGGAGAGGTGGGAAACTGGGGGGGATACACAGATTGGGAGGTTCCAAACCATGACCCCCCCTGCAGCCCCACGTGCTGGATGGTCAGATCCCAAACAATTCCTTTCTCTGCCATCCCCAGGGAGCTGGGCTGGGCACAACCTGGGACTGAAGCCTTTGTGACACTGGATGGAGAAACCTCCCCTTACTTTTCCCCCCCAGATTTCCCATTTCTCCAAAATCCCCCATTGAGGAGGATGCTGGAGACCTTCCCAACCCGAGCCTGGGGACGGCCTGGAGATGGGAAGCCCTGCAGGGTTCAAGCCCAGCTGGATTGAACGAAGGGCTTTTCTGGGAAGAGGAGTCCAGGAGGTGACGCTGGCAGGCCAAGAAGCCCCGAACCTTTCCGGGTGATATCGGGGTGCTGCTCCAGAAAACCCCGAGGCTCCTGACTCTGCCCTGCTGAGAGTGGGCAAGGCTGGAGCCTCGGAGCCCTGGAGGGTCCTTCCTGGAGCTCGGCTGGATGGATCAGCCTGCGGGGATGTGGGTGGGAGAAATGCATTTCCATCCATCATCCCCCGGAGAGCAGAGCAGCTCCCGGGAAAAGTGGGAGAGGGGCTTCTCCTGCCCTCCAGGATCATTAATATTCCTGCAGGGAAGAAATCTTCCAGGAGAATTACTGCTCCCTGCCGAGGGAGGGGGGGAAGGACCCGGGCAGACACATCTGCTGGTCCCCGGGGATCCTCCACGTGGCGGGAGCTGCCAGAGCAGGGCTGGGTGTGGCCTCTCCCACGAGGAAAGAGGGTGCTGGAGGCCTCCTGGATCTCATCCATGTGGGCTGTGGTGGAAATGAGCCTGGAAGGAGGCTTGGCTGCAGCAGGGAGAGCGGGGCACTGGTGTGGACTGGGATGGAGTCCCCCATCCCAGCCAGGCTGGGCTGGCTCTGCAATGGGTGCTGGGGGATTTTCACCTCCCTTCGGGGGGATTTTCACCTCCCATGGGGGGGATTTTCACCTCCCCTCTGCATCCCCAGAGCTTCTTCCCAGCACCGTGACTGGCTCGGAAGGGAGCTCATTTCCCAGCCCGCTGAGATGATGAGGGAACTAATTACTGCCTTCGTTCCTTATGCAAATCAGCCACCGGCCCTCACAACAAAGCCCGGAGCATCTGCAGGAACCAGGAACGGGCTGGAAGCGGAGCTGGGAGCTGCCCTGCCCTCCCATTCCCGGTGGGAGCTGCTGGGATCACTCCCTGCCTGGTGCTACCCCAGCACCGTGTCCATGTGACATCCATAGGATATCCATGGGTATCCATGCGTGTGATTCCCACAGCTCCATCCCCCGGCACCTTCCCTGGGATCCAACCCAGCTCCTGCCCCTGCACTGCAATCAAATCATTATTACAGTGAATCAAATTATACTTAATAAATCAAATTATAGGGTTTTTTATAATTATATCACTGCATTTTACAAAGACAGTATTTTATTTATATTTATTTGTCTTCTTTTCCATAGGTTTATTTATAATTACACTACATTATTAAATTACATCTATTTATATTTATGGGGAGAGGGGGAAACAGTGGGAAACATGTTTCCCAGTGGGAAACACAGTGGGAAATGGGAGGTTTAGTGGGGTTTTTCAGGAGGTCACCTGCCCAAATAGAGCAGAGCTGAGGATGGGGAGGGTTTCTTGCAAAGCCTCTGCTTTGAAAACCAGGTGAGAGTTTTACAAGGGCCGGAGAGAGAGGAAGATCAATTGGATCAGGATAATCAGATTGGGATGAGCAGCTGTCCCTGTGCCTCCCAGACCTGCTGGAATTCTCCCAGTCAGGCAGTAAACAAGGACAAGGAGGGGAGGAAATTGGGAAAAGCAATTTCATTCTGCCTTCTAGAAGGGCTTTTAATGAGGTCCAGAACACGCCAGAGATGTGGAAACGCAGCTGCTGCTTGGAGAGGGGGAGCAGCAAATCCTGCAGGGACAGGCACTGCCTGCTTTGGGATGAGCATCTCCTGGATGTGGATAACATGGAAGGGGATCCCTCAAGGTGTGCTCGGTGAATCTGGAGAGTCCTGGGATGGATTAAAAGGGCTCACAGCTCCGGATGGGTGTGGAGATGGATCCCCAAGGTCTGGTGACCTGGAGAGGTCCCATGCTGGGCTGGGATGTGGAAATGCAGGTCCAGGAGGCTTTAGGGAGTTTATAATCCACGGGAGCTTTGCTGCAAGGTCTCTGAGAGCTGCAGGGCCCAGTCCCAGGCGCTCCAGAGGAGCAGGAGCAGGGGCGGGATGCGGGAGCAGGGGCGGGATGCGGGAGCAGGGCCGAGCCCTCAGACTCCCCGGGGACGCTCGAGACGAGCTGAAAGCAAACAAACCATTATCGGGCCGTTCCTGTCGCCAGGAGCCCCCCCCGGGTCCGTCCGGCCGCTCCAACAGCGCCACAAACAAACAGCACGGGGGGGCGAGGGAAGGGCCGGGGGGCCGCTGCCCCCAACGCTGCCCTGGAGGGGGAAGTAGGATTCCTGGTGGATTTCGGCTGGATTCCTGCTGGATTCCTGCTGGAATTGGTCAAGTGGAGCGTTGGAAAACAGGGAAGTTTGGGGAGATGCCCTCAAAGCGGGTAGGACGGAGAGGAGGAGGAGGAGGAGGAGGAGGAAGGTGTGATGGCAGCTCCCAGGGCAGGGATGAGCCTGAGGACGGGGATTTTGGCTGAGATGGGAGTGAGTTGGGAACTAAACTCCCATTTCCCCTCCTGTGCTATCAGAGGGTGGAAAGAGCAGCTCGTGGTGGCTTCTCCTTCACCCACCCCCTCCCCATCCCCTGGGATGTGAAGGGACAGACCTTCTTCCATCATTTTGGGGTGCTGAGCCCCAAAACTCCTCCATCCACCCCCAGCAACAAACCAGGCCTGAGCCCAGGCTGCAAACCCTTTGTTGTGCCCTCTGGGTCCTCCTGGGAGCCCCAGTTGGGGAAGGGATGGATCTGGAGCCCCAGATGGGAAAGGGTTGGATCCATCAGCCCAGTTGGGGAAGGGATGGATCCATCACCCCAGCTGGGGAGGGGATGGACCCATCAGCCCAGTTGGGGAGGGGATGGATGTGGCAGCTCTGTTGAAACCTGAGCCGTGGCCGTGGCAGTGACTGATGGGTGGGGGTGGCTGCTGCTCCCAGATCTCAGTGTTTTAAAAGCATTCCGGCTCCCTGGCCAATCAAGGGAGGGATTTGCTGAAGCCGCTTGAGGTCCCATTTTCTCTGGAACCCATTTCCATGGCATGAATCACCGAGTGGAATGAACTCAATTAGTTCAGACAGAGGCAGGAGATAAATCAGGGTCCCATTAGGAAACCTTGAGGTTAATTTATGGCCTGGAGCAGCGCTGGCTGTCTCCCTTCTCCCTTCTCTCTCCATATGCAACCTGCTCCAGAGGCAGCCGGGGAGAAGGGTGGGATCACTGTTATCTTTCCAGTGGTGGGAGATGCTCTGGAGTCATTCAACCAGCCTTGACCAGGTGACCCAGACCTGGAGCAGCTTCTGTTCCAGGGAGCCCCATTCACCCTTTTGCTCATTCATCCATCCCGGGATGCTCTGGGAGAAAACAGATGGAGCCTTCCAGGAAATCTGGGATGGAGCTTTCCTTGCACATCCTGGTTGCTGGAGCCTTCCCCCTGTTAAATCCGTGTGTGTGGGTGGTGAGCTCCTTGGGGCTCCTTCTCCCCCCGGCTGCAGCCTCAGGGTGCTTTGGGGGGACCCCAGAGGGGCTGGGAATGCAGGGAGGGGTCCAGGAAGGACCTGATCCTGGTCATGCAGGGAGGTGGATCTGGATTTGGTGTCTCTGGGTGACCTTTCAGGGCTCGAAGCCGCAGTGAGGGTGCTCTGTGTGTGCTCTGCACCGAGCCCTGGGCAGCAGCCCGAGATGCTTTTATGAATAATGGAGCTGCTCTGCTCTCCTTCCAGTCAATGGAGAGGGACAGCAACCTCCTGGGGACAATTTATGTCTCAGAAGGGCTGAATCACTGCCCAGGGACAGAGTGGCATCTCCATCCCTCGCCGAGGGATCTGAAGGCAGATGAGTGTTCCTAGTGCTCCCAGTGCTCCCAGTGCTCCCAGTGCCCCGGGCAGCTCGGGGGCAGGAGGGTGTGTCTGTCCCTCCCCACCTTCCCTCTTGCCCCTGAGCTGGGCTTTGCCAGGGCACAGAGGGTGCCAAAACCCCGCCCTTTGCTGCACAACCAACAGCAAACCCCCTGGAAAAGCCTGAGCCCCCCACCCGAGCTTGTCCAGAAGTTTCCCCGAGGAAAAAGGAGGAATCCCAGGGAAAAGCAGCTCCTGCCACGCTTGGTTTTGGCTGGGGAGGGTTCCTGTGTGCCCTGCTGGGGCTGCAGGGCATTCCCAGCCCCTGGAGGCTGCAGGCTGGTGCTCCCAGCAGGAGCAGCTCCCCAGGGCGAGCTCCAGATGTGGTTTTTTCGCTCTGGAGGTCCCTGAGTGCTGACATTTGGCTCAGAAAAGAAACCACAGGGAGCACTTTGGGGCTGCTCCTGGGACTGGGGTGAGCCGGGTGCCAGCCTGCCCTGCTCTGAGTGGGCACCATAAAAAATACATGGATGGTGCATTTGGAGCCTCAGCACCCGCGGGATCTGATTACAGAGCATCCCACTTCCTTCCTCTGCCCGCTCCCACGTGGCATCACGACAGCCCAGAGGCTCCCAGGGAGCAGGAGATGTTGGCAGAGCTGGGATCGTGCTGGGATGGCTGGTGCCTGCTGGGCAGGAGCAGATCCAGCAGGACCAGGGCCAGGCCTTCGTCCTCCCAGCACTGGGGATGTTCCAGTGGCATCCAGGAGACACAAAGCCCAGTTTTTGGGAGACACAAACTTCGCCAGAGGGTCTGGAAGCACAGCTGAGCCTCAGGGCTGCCCCAGGGGGACCCCCAGCCAGCCCCCAGCCCCCCAGAGTGGCTTTCTCAGCACTTTCCCTCTGAGCTGGGGATGGGTCCATCCTGCCCCTTTCCCACCATCCACGAATCAAACATCCCACGTGTCAGCTGGGAACTGGGGGAATCAGTTGGCAGGCAGTTAAAGTGCTCTGAAATTTGGGTGGAGGGAGAAAGAGGCAGCAGAAAGGTTGAAGCTCAGAATGCTCCCGGGTGTTGAGGGTGCCAGGGAATGGAAACTCTGGGAGAGAGCCATGAGGGAAGTGATGCCTGGGGAGCCTCCGAGGTGCATTTGGCACAGAAAGCCCCCGGCCTTTTAGACTCTGCAGGAGTTAAAGGGAAGGGTTGGGGGCCACGGGGTGATCAGACAGGATGGGGGGGCTGCTGAACCCCCCTCGTGGGCCACCAAACCCTCCCCCCCCAGGACACCTGGCCAGGCTCTTAAAGGCAGAGGGGGGGCAGGAGGGTAAAGAGCAGGGGTGGGTAAGTCCCTCCAGGGCCTCAATTCCTCTGAACCCTCCCAATTCCTGTGAATCCCCCAAATTGCTGTGACCCCCCGGTGTCTGAGATGCCCCATTGCCAGTGAACCCCCCAGTCCCTGCTCCCCCAGCTCTGTCCCAGCTGCTGATTGCTGGTTCCCAGGACAGGGACCCCTGGGTTTGTCCCCCCAGGGCTCTGCCCGCGGCACAGAAGGCAGCAGGGAGCTGACCCCGCCGGCGTTTGGGACGGTGCCTGTCCCACAAAGGCCTGGATTGTTCCTTCCGGCCCGGCCGCGTTCCTGCCCCCCCGAGACGCTGGGAATGGGGGAGGCTTTTCCAGGGCTGCCTCCAGCCTGGCATGGCTCAGCCTGGGCTATCCTGGGCGCTCCCAGGGTTTGGGGTGAGGGTGGTTCTGCTCCTCTGAGGGGCCGCATTTTGGGGGCCCCCACCCCATCCCTCCTGTGGGGGGCAGGGGGGATATTCGGGATGAGCCGAGCTTGGCAGGGACAGGGACAGGGACGAGGCCCCGGGGAGGGACCTGAACACCGAGAGGGATCTCGGTGCTCCGCCAGGAGCCGATCGATCCCACGCCTTGGAACAGGAGGGGGGGACTCGCTGGGGTCACCCAGATGGGAACGAGCACCTGGGACTAATTGCTCGAAATAAATGAGCAATTACGGCCTTTACAGGAAGACTAAAACATCGCAGACCTCTCCCTGACCCCCTGGCGGTTCCCCTGGAGACAGGGATGCTCGGCCTGGCCATTCCCAGTGGGATGGGGGGACAGCAGAGCCCCCCCGGGGGCGGAAGGGGCGCGGGGCCTCGGGCTGTGGCCACTGGGGCAGCTGCTGGCGGCGAGGGGACACTGAAGTGCCATTGTCCGGGGCGGGAGAGGGCAAGATTTATCCCAGGATGGGAGGCAGTGTGTCTGGGGCAGGAGAGGGCAGGATTTATCCCAGGATGGGAGGCAGCGTGCTTGGAGCCCGGAACGTTCCCGGGGATGATCCCAGCTCGGGGTTGGGGCCGGTGGGCTGTGGTGGTCTCAGCTGGGACCGCAGTGAACCCCCAGATCCAACCCCCAGGAGGGTTTATCCTCCCCGTGGGAGCCCCAGCAGCACAGACCCCCTGGAATCCTGGGAATCACCCCAAAACTGGGAATTTTGCTCTTTTCTTCCGCCCTGCAAAAGAGCTGCAGGCTGTTCCTGCCCTTCCAGGAGACGCAGTGGCACAGAAGTTCTGCAGCTCCCCCCGGCCTCACAGGGAGTCCTGGGGCTTCCCAGACCCCCAAACTCCACCACTCCAGGGTGAACTCCCCCCTCCTCGAGGCCGTGCCACGACTCGGCCCTCCTGTGCCACCGTTCCGGCACAGGCTGGGCTCCTTCCAGAGCTTCCTGGAACTCCACAGCTCGCATGAAAATGCTTTCAGAGCCCCCCGGGCACGGGGGGAGCGGGGCTGGGAGCAGCCAGACATGAATCCAACGTCACCGGCACAGGGAGACATCGATCCGCGGCTCAGCACCCACCCCCCAGCACCCACCACCCCGGGGGGCTGGGGGAGCCACAAACACCAGGGGAAGGGGTGCCCTGCCCAAAAGGGGAGAGGGGAAAGTGCCCGGGAAGGTCAGGGTGGGTTGGATGAGATTTTGGGGACGGCAGGACCACCCCCCAAAGCTGGGGGGTGAGGAGGTGCTCAGCAGAGAATTCAGCCGTGGGGGTCCCTGGGGGGGCACAGCCGGGGCAGGGAGAGCCCGTGCTGGGCAGTTAATGAGCGATTAATGACTTAATGAGCAGGAGAGTCCAGCCCCATCAGCCCTCCTGGGTGCTCGGAGGGGTTGTAGGGTGGGTGGGGGGCGATGGGGATGCTGCAGCAGCACACAGGCCTCGTGTGGGTGTGTGTCTGTGTGTGTGTGTGTGTCTGTCTGTCTATGTGTGTGTGTGTGTGTCTGTCTGTCTGTGTCTATCTGTGTGTCTGTCTGTCTCTGTGTGTTCAGCTCTTAGCGCCCCAAAAGTCTCAATTTAATTTGCAGTAAATTAATTTAAGCCTGCCTTTTCTGCAGCGCTGCAGATCCCGAGCGCAGGAGGAGCTGACGGGGCAGTTTCTGGCCCTGCTGGGGCTGCAGGTCAGTGCTGGGGGAGGGGAACTGGGGGGTCACCCCCTCCAGGCAGGGCTCCTCCTGCCCTCCAGGCCCCCTCCTTCCCCCCCCTCCAAAGGCAGTAAATGAGCAGCGGGTTTGCTGGAGGGAAATGAAAGGATCCGCAATTCCAAAGGCGGTGGCCGCAACCGGAGCGGGTCAGCGGGTCGCCCGCTAATTTGTGATGATTCATTAAGTCATTAACTCCCTCTTAATTGAGGCCTCGTGGTGGAGATGCCATTTTACCTGTGCAGAGGAAACAGGAGCGCTGGGAGGACGGGAGAGACCCCCCTTGGAGGTGTCCCCAGGATCCAGGGAAGCCCCAGATCCCCCCGGGGGGAGTTGTGTTTTGGTGCTGAGACCCCCATCCAGCCCCTTCCCTTTGCGAATTTGGGATGGGCAAAAGGGAACTGGGGAGAGGACAGGGAGCAGCTGGAGGTGTGCAGGAAATAAAGGGGCAGGGGGTTTTGGGGGGCTGAGGTTTCCCTGGCCCTGCCCCAGTGTCCTTGGAGCTGCTGGATGAGAATTCCCAGCCATCACAGCCTTCCCTTAACGCAGCTGCCCGCTCCCTGCCAGGAAGGAGGAACGTTGTTAAGGGGCGATAACCACCGAGGAGAACCGGGAAACCCCGGCCCCGGAGCCCACGGAGCTGCTGGAACGCCGGGAAGCAGCTGGGATGCTCCAATTCCAACTCTCCGGACACTGGAGAGCCCAGAGCTCCACCCCAGATTATTCCCTGATGGGATTAGGGGTAATCCTGGGGTCCTCTAAACCCTCCAGGACTTTCCATCCCCAAATCTAAACCCAGGGGTCCCGGCCCTCCTGCCCGGTGGGTTTTTGTTGCTCCGGGGTGAGTCAGGTGAAGGCGGAATGAAAGACAGGCTCAATTTTAAAGCAGATTAATTAAGCTGCATTACTGGCCTGTGTGGACAGAGTTCAGAACGAAAACAGCCCTTAATTCGATTTCTCTGACTTGCAAATCGCGGCAGGGAGCTGGGCTGGAATCACATTAGGGCGGTTTCCACTCTGAGCCGCGTCCTCCAGGGCTCTAATGCAGTTTAACTGATTCGATTGGAACGCTCCTGGAGGCTCAAACTGGGTTCGGTGCCGGGGGCAGGGCCGGGACCCCCGGGCAGGGCCGGCTGGGTGGGTTTTGGGGTGGAAAAGCCTCCTTTCCGCCGAGAGCCGCCCCATCCCTGTGGATGGTCCCAGCCCGCCGGGGTCAGGGGCCCCGGATGCTCCGGTGGTGCCGCGGATGGTCCGGCCGGGAGAAGAGCGGGGTTTTTGTTCCTGGGCCCGGCTGGGCAGGGCCGGCCGAGCACAAAGAGCCGCTTCTTGCGCCAGTTCCTGGGCCCCGGGCGGGAACAGGCCCCAAAACGTCCCCAAAAACGGGGGCAGCCTCGGGGAGAGAGGCGAGGGAGGGGCGTGGGACCAGCGGGGGCCCAGCCTTGTTTTGGGGGGCACCTTCCCTGACAGGGGGTGCCAGCCCAGCACCGTTTTGGGGGCACCTCCATGGCCCCCTCAGCCCCTTCCCCGGGGCACAGGACCCTCCTGGCTGCTCCAGCCCAAACCCCCCAGGTCAGGGGCTTTGGGCCACATCCCTGCCCCACGAAGCCCGGGCTGGCTTGGTGGATGTTGGGGGGACACGGTGGGACCCCCACGCCCCCTCAGCCCGTGTCAGCAGCGTCACCCCGGGCTGAATCACCCTCCAGACATTCCCGGCACAAAGGCCCCATTTTCCTCCAGCTCCGTGCTGAGGGTGGCACTGGCTCCGACCCGGCGGCTCCCACAGCTCCCATCCCAAAACCTGGGCCCTGGACCAAAAACCCCCATGGCCACGAGCCTTTTTCCCTGCTCTGCCTGAATGGGAACCTCTCGTTTTACACGGAAAGGGGAAGGGAAGGGGCTGCACAGACCTGGCAGCGAGGGAGATGCAGAAGCACGGGGTGATGCTGGGCAGGGGGTGCAAATCCCTGTCCCCCAGCTCCCTAAATCCCAAATTCAACGACCAAGCTTTGTGTCAGAAGGGGAATAAATCCCTGGGTGTTTGTGGCTGTGGCTTTGTCACCAATTAGGATGTTGTTGTTGGATCAGAGGCAAGGAGATAAAAACCTCCCGAGGCAAAGTCAACCCTGGGGGAAGAGCCCTGGTGGGGATGGCTGGGATGGGGTGGGAGGTGGGGGCTGATCCTGCCAGCTGGGCTGAGGCAGGGCTGGATGCTCCCTCGGGCATCCCTGGGGCATCCACGTGCCTAAGGGTGGGCATGGGAGCACCCAAAACCTGGCTTTACCCTTCCCACTTCCCAGGGTTTCCAGGACTTGGCTCCCAGATCCCCCTGGGGTGTTGGAACAGGGATCACAAGCAGGCTCAGCACCTGCTCAGGGCAGCTTTTAGGGCTTGGCTGTGGCTCTGGGGGCACCCCCATTCCAGCAGGGCTTTGGGGGGGTCCCTGGCAGCTCCAGCCTCATCCCAACACCTTCCCCTCATCCCGATCCTCCTCAGCATCCGCTTCCCAGAGCCGCAAAAGAGCTTTTGGGGCCTCAAAAGGAGGGTTGCAAAACACAGAATGGGGCTTCCAGAGCACATCTGTCTGCACAGCTGTGCTGGGGACCCGGGGGGACCCCCAATGCCAGAGGGGACCCGGGAGGGGGTGACATTCCAGGCAGGAGCTGCCCCAGTGAGGCCACCCCGGGGTTGGAGGCACAGAGGGCATCAGCAGGGACCTGCCCTCACTTTTAGGGTCCCCATTTGTCACCCCACTGCCAGGGCAGCACAGGCAGCCGGGAGCCTCCAGGCCTGGAATGCTGAGCCTCGGATTCCCCCATGGAGCAGAGTGGGGGGAAGGACTCTCTGAGCTCACAGAAGTGACCCTAATTATTCCCGAGATCCTCTGGGCCCTAAAGGACAGAGTTCAGCTCTATTTTCATCCCAAAATGTTGGCCGGGGTGGGTAGCAGAGTCCCCCGTGCCCAGCGGTGTCGCATCCGAGGGAAAACGCTCTCTGGGCAGAGGGTTGGTGGTTCTTTCCCTTCCCTCTTTTTCCCGTTCAGCATTCCCGGAGCCGAAGGAGAGCGCTGCTTCCCTCTAGCGGCGGCGGGGATGCCATCCCCATGGAGAGGGATAAGGGGCCTTTGTCTGCAGGGGCAAGATGGTTTGGGGTGTGGAGCATCCCTCTGATGAGGAGGGGCTGCGGGTGAGTCTGGAGCGGAGAAGGCTGAGAGGGGATCTCACCAATCCATATAAATATCCCAAATGCCCATACCAAGATCTCATCAGTCCATGTAAATGTCTCAGATATCCATACAAGTATCCCATTTGAAAGGGGATCTCACCGATCCACACAAACACCCCCAAGGGGTGCCAGGGGGGTGCCAGGGACAGGACAGGCAGCTCTTCTGGGATTTCCAGGACCAAAGGAAGAGCCCTTGAACCTGTTCTTTAGTTAAAGAGTCCCATCGAACCACTCCTGGCTGTGCCAACCTGGAACACGTGGGATCTGCTCGGAATCCCAGACGGGCTGGGCTTGGAAGGGCTCTCTGGAGAGCACCCAGTCCACCCCCAGGGGCACCTGGAGCGGGTCGCACAGGTGTGTTAGGAGACACTGCCCCCCCTCCCTGCTCGTTGGGGCCGCTCCTCTGTCCCCCTCTGTCCCCTCACCCCGTCCCGTGTCCCCGGTGCGGCCCCCACGTGCCCTTCCCCTCCCGGACTACACCTCCCAAGAGCCCTTGCGCCCAGCGCTCCGCCCCAGCCAATCGCGCGCGGCCTTGCTCAGGCATGAGGCCGCGGTGCACGCCGGAAGCTGTAGGCACGCGGGCCGCCAGCCTGCCCGGAGCTGCACATCCCAGAGTGCCCCGGGAGGCGCGGGCCAATGAGCTGCGCGCGTGTTGGCGCGGCGCGCAGGCGCGCTGGGGCGGCGGGCGCGGCCTCATGTGGAGGTCAGGGCGGCGGGGCGGGAGGGCCCGGTGGGTCCGGGGGCCTGGGGGTCCCAGTGGGTCCGGGGCCAGGGGTCTCGGTGGGTCCGGGGGCCTGGGGTCCCGAGCGAGCCCAGCCCCGGCCCGAGCGCGGCACCGAGCGGGGAGCTGGGGCTGGCTTCACGGGGCGCCTCGTCCTGGGGACCGCGGCCTAGGAGGGAACGGGGAGGGGGGTGAGGAGGGGATGGGGAGAGCGGGGAGCGGGGCTGGGCCTGGGGGATGCCCGGGGTGCTGCGGGGTCCGAGCACACGAGGGGTCGCGGGGGGAGGAGACCCCGGGGCTGGGGGGACCCAAGGGCTGAGGTGTCGTGGTGGGGGGAAGAGCTGCTGGGGTGATGCTGCCCCTGTGGTTTGGGGTTTTGGGGTCGATCCCCAGTTCCATGGACACCCCCCTGGCCTTGCTGGGCGAGGTTTTGACGATCCCGGGGGCTGTTTCCAGGAGGGAATTCCAGCGGGGGCTGGAGCTGCAGGTGTGAAATGGCTGCGAAGGTGTTCGAGAGCATCGGGAAGCTCGGCCTGGGCTTGGCTGTGGCAGGTGGAGTCGTGAATTCTGCTCTGTACAATGGTGAGTGGGACGTGTATTTCAGGGTTTTGTCAATGTTTTGGCTTCTCTGGGCTTTTGCTGCCAAACAAATTCCTGGAATTCCTGACGAGCTGTTCCCTCCCCAGTGGATGCAGGACACAGGGCCGTGATCTTCGACCGGTTCCGAGGGGTGCAGGACGTGGTGGTGGGGGAAGGGACGCACTTCCTGATCCCCTGGGTGCAGAAGCCCATCATCTTCGACTGCCGCTCGCGCCCCCGCAACATCCCCGTCATCACCGGCAGCAAAGGTGAGCCCTCCTCCTTTGGTCCTGGAAATCCCAGAATCCCAGAAGAGCCGGGGTTGGAAGGGCCCTCTGCACCACAAACAGCCTTGCACCTTCCAGCGAGGAGGGCTCGGATCCTGGGGCAGGGGGCAGGGAAAGCATCTCAGTGTCTGGCCCAAATGAAAGGCTGGATGGGCAGGGCAGTCAGGGCTGTCTGGCTCTCTGCAGACCTGCAGAACGTGAACATCACGCTGCGCATCCTGTTCCGCCCCGTGACGGCGCAGCTGCCCCGCATCTTCACCAGCATCGGCGAGGACTACGACGAGCGCGTCCTGCCCTCCATCACCACCGAGATCCTCAAGTCTGTCGTGGTAAGGCCGGGCCAGGAGTGCTGGGCTCTCTCTTCCCTCTCCTGGCAGCTCCAGGACCCCCTGGAGCGTGGAAGGTGTCGTGCCTTGGAATAACAGAATCCCAGAATGGTTTGGGTTGGAAGGAAGCTTAAAGCTCATCCATTTCCAACCCACTTGGTCCAAGCCCCGTCCAGCCTGGCCTTGGACACTTCCAGGGATGGAGCAGCCACAGCTTCTGAAGAATCTCCTTCACGGAGAATCTCCTGCTTCTGGAAGCTTTCACAGAACCCCAGAACCCCTGAGGTTGGAAAAAACCTCCAAGACCACGGAGTCCCCCCTGTGCCCGACCCCACTTGTCCCCCAGCCCAGAGCACCGAGTGCCACGGCCAGGCCTGCCTTGGGCACCTCCAGGGATGTGACTCCCCACCTCCCTGGCAGCCCCTGCCAGTGCCTGAGCACCCCTTCCATGGAGAAATTCCCGTTGCAGGCTCGCTTTGACGCTGGGGAGCTGATCACCCAGAGGGAGCTGGTCTCGAGGCAGGTGAGCGAGGACCTCACCGAGAGAGCAGCGACCTTCGGGCTCATCCTGGACGACGTGTCCCTGGTAGGAGCTGTCCCTTTGCCACTGTCCTCTTCAGAGTGAGTGGATGGACTGGGACTGTGGCTGTGTGGACTGTGTGTGCCTTTGGAAGGGGTTCTGTGCTCACAGCTCGGGTCAGCTCCTCTGGCTTTGTCCCTGTGACCTTGAGCAGCCCTTGGTGGCTCTGCTGCGTCCACAGTCCTCCCTGTGCAGGGCTTTTGTAGCTCCAGAGGAGAGCAGATGCTTCCCTGGGTGATGGATTGGGCTGCACCTGCCTCTGGATTTGGCAGCTGTTCCACAGGCACCCCAAGGAAGCACCAGGAATGAGGAGGGGTGAAAACACCCTCTGTGAGAGCAGCTTTTTCTGCAAAGCATTTTCTCCTGGTTCTCCTCTTCTAGGCCTGTCCAAGGAGGGGGCTCTGCCCTCCCATCTCCCTTTACAAGTTAAATTTCTCCCTTTGTAAATTAAATGTGTTGTAACCTGGCCTGTACATCCACCTCTCCTTCTCTCTCCTGGGGCTTCCCTCGGAATAGAGGAAGTGTTTGCAGGGAGGGAGGTGACTTTGTTTCTGCAAAATGTCATTTTTGACACTTTGTTTCTGGTGCCTTTCCCCTGAGGACACTCCTGAAGGAAACAGCTTTCCCTGTCCCATCCCAGGAGCAGCCCGGGCTGAGGGTGGTGGTGGGTGTGGGATGGGGAGGTCCGCTTGTCCCAGTTGCTGTTCTTGTTGGGATCCTGGCTTTCCCCCTCCATTCCAGTGTCAGTGGTCCAGGCAGGGGCTCAGCAGAGCTGCTGAGAACTGTCAGTGTTGTGGACTTAGTTTGATTTGTGCCCTCCAGACCCACCTGACCTTTGGCAAGGAGTTCACAGAGGCGGTGGAAATGAAGCAAGTGGCCCAGCAGGAAGCAGAGAGAGCCAGATTCATTGTGGAAAAGGTAACTTGTCCTTCTGAGAAACGTGGAATTTGTTGCTGGTGTCTCCTTCCCACTCCAGCTTCCAGAGAACACCTTGCTCACCTGGGCAGAGCCTGGGCAGGGGAATGACTGAGGGTCACAGGGCTGATATGGCCCTGGATAAAGCCCAAGGGTGGGTCTGGGGGTCCTTTTCTCATATCCTGTCCCAGTCAGTGTTCCTGGAATGTTGAACAGAAATGCCTGCGTGGAGGAGGGAGGAAAAGCCAGTTAGAAATGGGGTTCAAGGGTGAGATTTACAACCAGTTTCCTGCTGTTTGTGGATTTGGAGAGGGTGGTCAGAGCTTTGCGGGGTGTTTGACACCACGGGCACAGGGACCTGTGTGCTGGGAGTGTTACTGACAGGTAATCTGGGATCAGCCCAGCATCTCTGTGAGCATCTGCAGAGACAGCTCTGTGTTCAGTGCAGGTGTTCTCAGCTGGTCTGTGCCTGTTGAAATGGCAAGAACCCACAAAATCCCCCAAAATCCATCCTGTGGATGCAGCAAGATGCATGTCATCAGCCAGGGTGATTCAACAGTTGATCTGACCTGGTTTTAACTCTCTTGCTGAAGTCCTCCAATCCCTCCTAGACAATTTTCCACCCTTAGGTGGATTAGTGTTTCCTCAGGTTGAAAATCATCTTGAAATTGTCTTTTTTTTTTTCCCCACAGTAGGCAGAAAAACAATCAAAAATAACATTACCTTGGGTGTCTGGGGTAGAGAACAGGAGGGCGGTGAGGTGGGGCGGGCCGTTTCAAACACGAGAACAGCCTCGTGTTTGGCTCCTTTCCTCTGTGGGAAATCATCACTGCCCCCTTTTCTTTCGCTTCCAGGCTGAGCAGCAGAAGAAGGCAGCGGTGATCTCTGCTGAGGGAGACTCCAAGGCAGCAGAGCTCATTGCCAACTCCCTGGCCACGGCCGGGGACGGGCTGATCGAGCTGCGCAAGCTGGAGGCGGCCGAGGACATCGCGTACCAGCTCTCGCGGTCCCGCAACATCACCTACCTGCCCTCCGGACAGTCCGTGCTCCTGCAGCTGCCTCAGTGAGCCCGGCAGCCTCTGCCCTGCCCTCTCCAAAACAAAATCATCGCGGTTTCCTCGTTGGTAAAAGCAGAGGAAACGGAAATCACCCCGTTTTTTCAATTCGTAATCCAATAAAAGCGAACGCGCGTTGACACCAGAGCTGCGTTTCCTCCCACGTGCGGGCAGAGCTGTGGCTTCACCGACCGCTCGAGGCTTGAGAATTGCCCCTTTCCAGGCAGTTTGAGCTCCAGGAGCAGAGTTTGCCATCTGCTCCCTCCTGGGAGGAACAGGTAGCCCGGGTGACTCCCCGACTGTGCTGTACCAATCAGGGCTCGCAGCTGCCTCAGTGCCTTCAGGCCTGGACTACGGGACAGGGACGCTCAGGGCTCGCCCTCCATCAAGCCAGTCCTGTTCCGGGGGTCACCTGAGAGCAAAAGGACACCTCAGCTTAGGGCAGTGGCTCTGCTGTGCCTGTGGGAACCACAGCACTGGAGGCACAGCTGAGTGCTGGGGGTGAGCAGGGCACAGATCCACTCTGTGCAGCAGATGGATTTCAGGCACGGGGCAGAAGGTGGCTCCTCGGCAGGAAATCCTGCTGGAAACGGGACATCTCTCCCTCCTGTTGCTGCACCCTGATGTGTTCCTCCTGCCCCGGGGGCTCCTCTCCAGGGTCAGCACACAGAGGGGGTGACGTGGTGCTCCATGGCTCAGGCAGTCGGGGATGGGCAGAATTCTCTGTTCCATCAATGCTCTTTTTTATTTAGGGAGGCCGAACTGTGAGGAGGATGTGATGGGGGAGATTGTATAACCAGCCTTCAATAAATGTCACAGGCCCAAGGGTGGCAGTGTGGGTTGTTGCTTTATTTCCTGCTGTCTCAGAAGAATGAAGGTTGGGTCAGTGGGGCAAGACACGTCCTGCTTGTGCTGGATTATCGGGATAAAAGGCACTTGGCACAGGTAAACTGGGCTTGATCCCGACGACTCAAAAGCCTGGAACGTGAGTCTTACACTGAATTCCTGCAACAAGGTAATACCTGTAACAAGAGTGTCTTGTTTTTGTGAGGGCTTTTACTGCTCTCCCTGTGCAGTTCCAGCCTGGCAACATCCTGCAGATTGGATCTGTTATCCCTCAGCAACACTCTTAGGTGGGTGTCACTGCTGCCCTGAGGGTTCCTGTGGAGCCTGCTGTGGATGGTGGGCTCGCTTCAGCCCCTTGGACTTGTTGCCCTCACCCCTGGTGACATGGAAAGCCTTTCCTGCTTTTTCTGCTGGGCAGGGAACGCTCCTGCAGTGATGAGGTGCCTGAGCTTGCAAAGTATTTCAGGCTGCTGAGGAGTCGGGTACGTAACTCCCAAATAACTTCCAGATCTCCCCCTCTGGTGCTCTTGGCCTTTACTCTTCTGCTTTCCTGCTTCAGACACTTCTGGGGAAGCTTCCACTGTTCTCCCAAGGCTCCTTTTAAAGCCCCCTCGGCGCTTCCTGCTTTAGTTTCACTCTCCAGGTGTTGGGCTCCAGACAGCGTGGCTGAAATCCCTGCTCAGCTCCCGGGGCTCTGCGTTACCTCTCCCTCCAGCTCTGAGCTTCCCGTAGAGTGTGGTGTTTCCTGCCCTCCCCTCTCTGGAGGTGTCTGAGGCTCTGTCGGTGTCCCCTGGGTCTGATCAATCACCACTGCCTTTGCTTTTGGGTGTAATTCCTTCTATAAATGTTCCCTGTCTGTTAAACTGCTCCTTGACCCTCCCCCTGCCTCACTTAATGCCTAAAAGCTGCCACCAACTCCTCACACTTCAAAGCTGCTCTTGAACCTGGGGCTGTTTGCAGTGTGTTAGTCCTGGTTTGGAGTGTGTTTGATGAACCCCTTGTTTATATTGTGTTCATTGCTGAACTCTCGGGTCTGGGAGCTGCTGTGTGGTTGAGTGACAGAGGCTGGGGCTCTGCTGCTCACGGGGGCAGGAGGAAGGACTGGAAGGGCTCACCTTTTCCAGAGGTCACCTTTTCCAGAGGCCACACGAGCAGGAGCAGCAGGGCCACGCTGTTTCCCAGCAGGTGGCAGCAGCAAATCTGCGTGGGTCCAGAGCATTACTGTGATGAATTCGTGCTGGAGGGCCCAGAGTTGGTAAAAGCCTGGCAGTTTTTAACCCAAAGCCCTGTAGTTTGTGGCTTCAGAGTGACTGATGGCAGCACTGACTGGTTTTTTACTTCCTGGGAGACTTTTCCATCCTTCTTCCTTTCATGCCAGTGGAAGAGAGAGCTCTGCAGCAGCTGGGCCAGAGCTGGCAACAGCCAGACCAGCCAAACAGGCTTTTGTTCAGGATAAACAAACAGGATTTCCTCTGTGTGCTCTCCCTCTCCTGAGCTTGCTCTCTCCCTGTTTAACAGATAACCAGCCCACCTGCCCTGGGAAGGGACGTGGAAAGCCACCCTACGGACAGGCCCTTGGAGCAGCTGGGATGTGCAGCTTGGCTGTGCCTTGGAACAGGCACCTGCTCCCTGACACTCCCTGAAGCACCTGGGCTGAGGCCTCCCAGGTAAGGGAGGTCCCCAAGCTGGGATAATTTGTCCCCTGCAGCAAACTGGCAGCATGTCTGAAGTGGGCAGAGCAAGGGGCAGGGAGGAGTTTCCTTATTGCTTCCGTCGTGCTGTTCGTACCCAAGTGGATCCAGCAGAAAAGGCCTGTCCTGAAAAACAGAGGGTGTGGGGGGAGGAACACTTGTAGAAGCGAGGAGGAAATAATGTCCCAGTCAGGCTGGAGCTCAGCTCAGCTGGGAGAAGGGGAGCAATCCTCAGGGCCAAATTTGGTTTCATCATTCCTCGCCTGGCACTGGGGCTGGGACGTTCCTCGTGTGCCTGTTTCCCATCAGAGCTGACTCCAGGGCAGCACGGCCTGCCTGAGCCATGCGAGGCTCAGAGGTGGCTGCAAGGTCAGGTGTGCATGGAAAGGACTCCAGTTAAACCAGTTTGTTCCTCACCAGCAAAGGGCCACGGACCCTTCCTGCACTGCTTTGTCAGGGCTGATGCTGAGGGGAGCAGAGGTGTCTTTAACACAGGAACAGAAATGTCCAACAGCCTCCTCTGGGGACATCTCCATCTAATAATGACTCCAGCACAAACTTCAGAACTTCCTTTGTGTGACACCTGAGATTACAACACAACACCAAAGCTGATTAAGCAAAGAGTAAAATCCCCCAGTTCTGTGAGCTTCCCTCACCCCCACCCCGCTCATGGCCAACTGCTGTATCCCAGACTGTATTTTCCTTTATTTAAAAAACCAAAAAGCACAAAACCAAGGCTACCCAAAGAGAAATTTTTTTTTTTGTGGCATGGTTTTTATGCAGAGGCTGATGGTTCTCATAACACAGTCATGTTACCCCAGGACCCCAAAGGAAGTTAACAACCCCACATGGAGCTGCTCCAAAGGTCCAGTCTCGGGTACAAGGAGATGCTGGTGGGTGTGAGCTCTGCTATATTATTTGGGGGCAATTAATCTTTAATTGTGGCTTTACAGTGAACTAAGAAAGGAGGAGAATGGGAACAGGAATTTCCTCTGCCTGAACTTCTGCTTTGCCCTGACCCAGCCTCAAAGCCCAGTGCCTCATCTCTGGGTGGTGGTGGTTCCCTCAGACAGCACAGGGCTTCCTGTGAGCAAAGCTAGCAGGAAAACCCCTTTGTTTTCCTTCTGCTTCCTTTCCCATTGCTTCAGAGGATCCTGAATCCTGCAGGACAGAGCAGGATATCTAAAAGATGAAGTGTTACTCAGAGTCATTGAGCTGTCAGCACCCTGTCTGTGCCTCAGTTTCCCTTCCCACCCTTGGACTGCTTTCCTAGCGGGGCAGGGCTGTTCTTTCCAGGCTCCTTGAAGAAATTGTCCCAACTGCAGCACCAGG
Source organism: Myiozetetes cayanensis (assembly GCF_022539395.1). Classification (NCBI taxonomy): domain Eukaryota; kingdom Metazoa; phylum Chordata; class Aves; order Passeriformes; family Tyrannidae; genus Myiozetetes; species Myiozetetes cayanensis. The sequence continues at coordinate 1,349,766 of NW_026087577.1, forward strand.
CAGGGGGAGAAGGGCGAGTGCAGCTCCACAAGGCCTGCTTAGTGGCAGCCCAGTCACACCCAGTCACCTCCCACCACAGACGCGGCAGGTGGGACAGCAGGAAGGCAGCCCTGTCCCCTGCTGGCTGTGGGAAGGCAGAGGGCTGGGAGGGCTGAGGAGCTTCCCAGGAATCCTCACAGCAGGAGTCCGGATGAAGCAGATCCATCAGTAAAGCCAAGAGCTCTGTAAACTGGGCCCCATCTGAGCAGCACAGCTCACGTGGGGCTGCAGGGCTGGGCAGCAATCTCTCCTACCAGAGCATTCCAGCCCTGAAAGCCGTGTAAAACAACCAGAGCGGATGGCCCAGGAACACCCACCCAGCCTGGAAAAGCCAGGGAGCCTGCCCACAGCACAGGGAAGCCAGCAGCTGACAAAGGCAGGAGTTCACCTCTGTTTGGTTTTCTCCCCCCACACCATCCTGAGCTGGGACTCGAGGTGACCCTGGGACAGAGTTCGCTGCATCTCAACAATGCTCTTGTTACATTTGCTCCCTCAGCAGGCCCAGAACACCCAGACACAGGAGGGCATTTCCCACACTGCTCCTACCTGGAGAGAAGGGAAATGCCAGGGAGAGGGGGCACGGAGCACAGCACGTGGCTGAGCAGGGAGGGAGCTGCAGAGAGCTGCCTCTAGAAGCTCTAGAAGCGTGGAGAGAAAGGAAATGGGGCTGATAAGGATCTGTGGCTCGAGGCAGGTGTGTGCTCAGAGCCCAGCTCAGAGCAGGTCATGTGCCAGCAGGGACTGGGGCTGTGCTTGTTTCCCTCTACCTGCCTGACATGTCTCCTCACGTCAAACCCAGATCAAAGAGAGGGCTGGAAAGAGCTGGAAGGGCTTCCCTGTGGGAACAGGGCTGAGCACACAGCTGGATCCCTCCCTGGGAACAGCACCAGGAGCTGTCACCCCCCATTAGCAGAACAGCCAGGGAAGGAAGCGTGCCCTGCTGGGTGCCCTGGGCAAAGTTGCTCTCTCCCTCCAGCTGGCTCTTCCCTGGGCCACCAGAACTCTGAGGGGACACAGGCAGGGACATGAGCACCAGTTTGGTTTCATCCTGCCAGGAGTACAAGGACATTTGCATCTGGCTGCCTTTTTGGCTGTTTAATACTTTATTCCTCATTTGTACTCCTCTGGGCAAGGGCACCTGCTGCTTCCCAGTGTCCCTCTGCTGAAATCCCACATTTGGGAGAGGGGCCTGTCACTGCTGACTTGTACGTTCGCCTTCCAACAAAAAAGGTCCCCCCCCATTCTTCTTCCTTCCCTTTCCAAGGCAGGAAATTCTAATCCATGCCATCCTTCACATCCCCTGAAATTCCCTCCCTGTTCTTCCTCAGGAAGCTGCACTGCACAAAGGTGTTGGGCAAGGATGGAGCAGTGTCCATGCACTCCAAGCCCGAGGTCTTCCCAGGTCACCACATCCCTCTCCAGCTCTTCCCAGGTCCCTGCAGGGATTGGGCCAGCCTGGGGCCTGCTCTGAGCCAGGCCAGGCAGTGACAGCTCCCATGGGCTGGTCAGAGTGTCCTGCTCTGCCCCCTTCCCATGTCCCCAAAGCAGGGAATTGCTGGGGCAAGGGAGAAAACTGGAAACATTGTTCTGATCCTACCCTGGGGCTTCCCCAGCCTTCCCTGCCCTTTTAACTTGATCCTGAACTTTGCCTGTGAAAGCCCCAATCCCTGCTCTGCACAGGGAGCTCAAATCTGAGGTTTATGCTCAATAATCCAGAGCAAATAAAGCACTCTGCTGTGTAATGTTGAGTTTCAGGAGACTGAGGGTGTAGAGATTTTTTGGCAGAACCTCAAATCGAGTGCCTTACACTGCTGGGGGGAGGGGGGCATTTGCAGCAGGCAAGGAAACAAACCACAGGTAGAGAAGAGATCATGGACTAAAGGATTTAGAAAAGGAGACTGGAGCAGGAACACAAATCTGAGAGTGGCAAGAGGGATCCCTGAAGTCCCTGGGAAACAGCGACACAGCCAAAGGGGCTGGTGCCCTTCCCCCTCTCCCCGTTTCTGCTGCTCTCACTAATTCCTTTTACCGCTGCCAAACCCAAACCACAGCAGCGCTGTCCCCTCCTACACAGTGGTTTTGGGGCTGTGCAGGGGCTCTGCAGCTTCCCGGGAGAGGTGGCACCGCTGGGCAAGGCTGTGCCAGCCTGGGAAGCAGCAGCCCCGACCCTCCCCACGCCCTGAGCCCCACAGCTGCCACCAGCCACCTGCAGAAGGTGTTCTCGTCACATCTCCCTCGTCCATCAGGGTGTAATCAGGGAACCACAGGCTGCAGTTAATAGCCACTGGTGTTTTGAAGGCGAGAGGGAGGTTTGGGCAAGCGGGAGCTGGGGTTTGGCACAGTAACAGGCGGGCCCGCGGGGAGGATTTGGGGTCTGCCCCGGTGCCGAGGGGCAGCTCCTGACCCTGCGGGACCCCAAGAGCGGAGCGCCATCCCCGCGCATCCCTGAGGGCCGGGGTTACCCGGCCTGCCCGGCTCACCTGGCCCAGGTGATTACGGCGGGCTCGCTAATTACCTGCGCGGGCTCGCTAATTACCTGCGCGGAGTAACGGGCGGGCGGCCCCGCTGAGGGGGAGCCGGGGCGCTTCCCGCCCTGCTCACATACCCTCCCCTCACACACACCCCCCTGCCGAGCGTGCACCGCTCGGCTCACCTGACTAATTAGCGCGGGCTCGCTAATTACCTGTGCGCAGTCACGGGCTCCACCGCGCTGAGGGGAGCCGGCTCCTCGCCTCAGAGACACCCCCTTACACCTCACTCTCCCCTCACCCCCCGGCTCACCTGAGTGCCGTAATTAGGGCGGGCTCGCTAATTACTCGCGCGGGGTAACCGACCGGCCCCTCGCCCCCCTCACGGCCGGCGCATGCGCCCCGCCCCTCCCGCCTCACCTGCGCCCCGCAGGTGAAGCCGCGGCGGGAAAGGGGCGGGAGCGCCGTAACGGCCCCCGGCGGCGCATGCGCACAGCCCGCTCCCCTCACGGCTCCCGTGACAGCCCCCCCGGCCGCGCGCGCTCCCGCCGCCCTCAGCCCGCGGGCGACCCCTGGGCGCGTGCCCGTCCACGAACACTCACCCTGGCGCACCGGGGGGTGTCACGACTATGTCATGACTGTCCGTCCTTCCCCCCCTACCCCCCCAGCCGCTGGCTCCGTCTCTCCCCGCCCCGCGCGCGCGCTCCCGCACACGCGCACTCACAGATTTCCCCTTCACCGGCCCCCTCGTCCCCGCCGTCCCCGCGCGCGCGTCCCCGCACAGGCGCGCGCCCGCCTCCCTCACACCGCCCCCGGCAACCGCCTCCCCGCGCGCGCTCCTGCCGCGCTCCCCCCTCCACAAACACCGGGACGGGCGAACGCGCGCGTCCCCGCCACCGGGAGCGAGCGCGCGCGCCCCCGCGAGACCGGCGGCGGCTGCGGCGGCGGCCACGTAGCGCTGCGGCCCCGGCCCCGGCCCCGGCCCGGGGAGAAGGAGGAGGAGGAGGAAGAGGAGGGGGCAGCTCGGGGGCCGCGGCGGCGGCGGCAGCGCCTGGGCCCGAGCGCCGGGCCCCGGCCCCCGAGGCGGCCGCTCGGAGCGCGGGGGCCGAGCGGGAGCGGCGAGCGGAGCGGAGCGGAGGAGGGAGCGAGGGAGGCAGGCAGGGAGAGAGGGGGGGAGGGCCCCCGGCCGCCCTGCCCTCCGCCCTCCGCCGCCGCGCCCGCGCCCCCCTCCCCGCGGCCGCCCGGCATGGACGGCGGCGGGGGCGGCCCCAGGGGCACCGGCCTGGGTGAGTGCGGGCCGGGAGTGTGCGGGCCGGGGAGGGCGGGGGGCAGAGCTCGCAGCCCTTCCACCGTCCTGGCCGGGCCTGGCGGCGGGGCCGAGCCGCGCTAGGCCCGGCCTGGGGCGGGTGGTGGAGGGACGGCGGGGCCCGGCTGGGAGGGGACGGGGGGCCGGACAGGGCACCCCCGGGGTGGGGGGACACGCAGGGGGACCCCCCCTGCGGGAGGAGGGGGCGGGGATGGCGCGGGGGCTCCCCCGGGTCCAGGGGGCTGCCCCGCGGCGCAGCGCTCCGCCCCGGGCTCTGGGGGCTGCCCCGGCACCGGGGGGATGCCCCGAGGACCGCGGGGCTCCCCCAGCACCGGGGGTCCCTGTCCCCTCCCCCGGCGCTGTGCCACCTGCCCGGGGGAGGGCAGGGAGGGGAAGGGAAGGTGAGGTGCACGGAGGGAAGACGCTCGCATTCCTAAAGGATTTCCTGTGCTGGACCCTCTGCCCTCGCTTTTCCGCCGTCCCGCGGGGCTCCGGGGGGCACTGCCAGCCCTGTCACCCCGCTGGGTTTTTGGGACAGGGGCTGTCGGTGAGTAGGTAAAGGAAATGAAACATCACCTGGCGTAGCCGCGGGTTTAGATGGAAAATCAGGTGTTTTCTCTCATCCTCAGCCCTTTTCCTTGAGGTGTTTCCCCCTTCCCTTCGCTCCCGGGACGTGCCGTGGTGCGTGTTTGCCCCGGGGGGTTTGATTTTTTGGTGTGATTTTTGAGTGCCTCCCGTGCCACTTCGGGGTGTCCTGGCGCAGGTATTGTTGGGAGAGAAACCAGGCGGCGAGGAGGAGGAGGAGGAGGAGAAACCAGGCATCTCTCTGGGCTTAACAGCATTACATAAGTCCCTTTAATCACAGCGGAGTTTTGGCATCTCGCGCGTGGAAGTGGTTTTAAGGCAGCGCCGTGGAGGGAGCGCGGGCGTGGAGGATGTGAGGAATGTGCGCTCCGGGATGCTGTGGGGGGCTGCCCTGGCCGCGCTGTTCTGGGATGGGCGGCTGGCACACGCTTTGCTGCCAGCGGTGCAGCGGGAGGGGGACAGGGGGGTGTGCGGGCCCTGGGCTGGGGGCAGGACCGCGCCGGGATTGTTCCCGTTTGGAAGCTGCGTTCGCTGTCTCGCTCGGCGTCTGCCGTGTAGGAACAACGTGCGTTTTGTGGGGGGTGTTAAAAGGGGCTGTGGAGTCGCAAAATGTCATTTTAAAAGGGGCTGGTGTTTGTGGTGTCTGATAATTCACTTTACTCTCCTGTTTGAAACCCCTTTATCTCTTTCTACCTGTGTGCAAGGTGCGGGTTTTTCCCCATGAAGGAAGGGCCCCAATCCCCGCCCCGGGCAGCCAACACTTAAATTCAGATGTGGTAATAAAGTTGTGACAGAAACTCGCCGTGGAAATGTGCAGTGGAGGGACAAAAGTTTTGAGGGCTTTGCCAGAGGAGGGTGTGTTTGAAAGGAAAGTGCAAAATCATGAAGGCTTTTTATTTTTCTAACTAAGCAACTGCATTTAATAGGTTGCCAGAGAGTTGAGGTTTTATTTATAATTTTATCTACTGTGTGGTGGCTCGTATCTGTAGTTGCAGTAATTGAGATTTGGGACCATCACTAAATGATCTGTGGCTTATGTTGTGCATTTGTAAAAATGCCTTCCAAATATTTGTATGATCAAAAGGGACTTTGGCATTTTAAATTGTTGTGAGTTTGTTTTAAAGGGCTTAATTGACTATGTTATTGTTTCTTGTTTAATACTGATACAGGAAGCCTTTCACTGATGGTTTCTGGAGAGTTAATTCCTCAGCAATTCTGTATGAAGGGTTAGGTGTCCATAGAGGGGCTGAATTATAAAAACAAATCATAAAATAAATCATAAAAGTAGTTTGTCAGGGGTTTCTATAAGTGCAGTCTTTACATGTAGAAGGAATTGCTTGTGGGTCAGACCACCTGGAGCGTGAGATGTCCTGCAGGAATGACTTGGGAAAGCTCCTCTGAGCTCCTACAAGTGCATTAAATAGATCTTTTCAGTAAACAAGATGCCATCAGTGCCTGATGGAGGAGGGATGTGCCAATATCTGAGATAGGCACAGGTATGTTTAAGGGGATTACAAAACTCCCGTGTCATCAGTGACCTATTTCTGTGTCACAAAATGTGCCTTATCACAGAAGAAATTTATTTCTGGCCACACACAAAAAAAAGAGGCACAATTGGAGGGAAGCACCAGCCAATGAAGGAGATTGATATGTTCTCTGACCACCTGATTCTGTGGATAACTGTTGCATTATTAAAATATTTTCTAACCATTGCCTGGGTGAAGTCCTCCAGCACAGAGCAGTTCAGTGTGCTCAGCTGTGATCGGTTCTCTCTCCACAGGATCCAGGTCTTGGCTTCTAAATGGGAGGCGAAATAAATTTTACAGAAGAAAAAAAGTAAAATTCTCAAACAATTCTGGTTTACATTTTGCTACATACCTGCTACTTGTCTTTTCAGAGTCTCATTATACCAAAATTTGGGTGTTTTTACCCCCCAAAACTTAGCAAAAAATACAGATATTGGGATATTCTGCTTTTATTCTCTTAGCCACAATCTTGGAATGTAAAAATACAGGGTTTTTATGTGGAGGTCATTTTATTCTCCTGAAATTGTACACTTTAAATATTAATGCAGTCCATGAGCAGATACTGGTTCTGGTTGACTTCCCCCTGTTCTGTCTCGAGCTTCCTCAAGCCAAGGAAATGATTCCAGGCAGTGTTTCCCAACAGGAATGTGGTGTTTTTACCCTGTCCTTTCTGTGGATCCAAATTCCCAATTTCTGGCTGCTCCCCCTGTAAATCCAAGGCCTTAAAAAACTTTCCAGTAACTCCTGGAATCATCGGAATTGTCCTGAACCATCCAAACTGTGGCAGAATTTAATTAACCCCCTGATAAAAAGGGACATAAAGCCACTGCTTGTGTAGGAGTGAGGGGATTTGTGCCTTTAAAGAACATTTTAATAAAGAGGTAATTTGTCCTTCAAGTTGCAAACTGTTTGAACACAGAAAGGACTTGAATTGCATCCCACCCTGGCGCTTTGCAGGTCCCTCGTTTTCAGGAGTCGGGAGCGGAATTCCCGTGTAACCCAAACTCCCATTCCCAAACCACCTCGGTTTTAACAAGAGGTCTCAAACTGGAGATTTTTATTATTTTCTTTTTTTGGGTGGCTCCTCCTTCCTGCAAAACAATTGCACAGGGAGTGAAACTCTGGCACAGAGTGCTGGTGCCAGCAGCTTAAAGTCATTAAGAGAGGACTTGCAGGAGTTTTCCCGGGTGCTCTCGACACCCTTCCCCGAGGAGGTTTCAGATGAGGAGTGTTCGCTCCCGAGGAACGGCTCAGCCCTGCTGAAAACAACTGCCAGCCCCTTCTGCTCTGCCCTCTGTGCTTGGGGGCTCGGGAGTTGGGTTCTTTGGCTGGCAGGGGGATATTTTTGTTCAAGGAGTGCCGTGGGAAAGGCAGCAGAGATGAGTGCTGGAATTGGGATCCGCCTCCATTCCAGGCAAAATTGGCTGTTTTATTGTCAGGTTCAGTCTGCCCCAGGTAGTAAATACAAATACAAGTGAGCAGAAGGTTTTCAGCTGGAATTGTGGAGGGATGTGGAAATCAGAGACTGGCCTGGATTGGAAGGGCCCATAAAGCTCATCCAGTTCCAACTTCCTCCATGGCAGGGACACCTTCTACTATCCCAGGTCACTCCAATCCAACCTGACCTTGAACACTTGCAGGGATTCCAGGGCCTCCCCACCCTCCCAGGGAGCAATATTTGTGGTCCCACTGCAAAGACCCAGCAGGAAAAAGTAGAAATGACATTTTCTCTCCTTCTTTTCTCCTACGAGCAGAAAGTCTTGACAGTCGAAAATTGTCCGTTGATCCGCGTTCCCTTCTTTCGTGGGGAACGCTGCGCGCAAAAAGCTGCGAAGGTTTGAGCTGGAGCCCGGCTGGACCCTGCAGGTGCCGGGCTTTGCTGCTCCCGGGGAAGGCAGGGAAACCCTTCCTCTCTGAGCTCCCCAGCTGCCCGCAGGTCGGGCTCCCTTGAAGCCCTTGTAGCGCTCCCGTGATGAGAAGGGAATTATGGAACCTGCCTTCCCAGTCTGCAGCAGCTCACACACAGGAACAACTGTGGGTTTGAATGGCAGAGGGCTGATTATTGATTATTGATTGCTCCCAGTGTCCTGTGTCACTGCAATATCGCTGGGCGTTTGCTGAGCGTGAGGATTTGTGATTCCTGATATTTTCAGGTGTTTGCTGCTGCTCATGGTGTGAAGAGGCAGCTGTCCTTGCTGGGGAGGCAGGAGCCAGACTGCACCTGTGGACCGAGCTGACAGTTGCAGGAAGCAGCCCCTGGTACTGCCGAGGTGAAGCTGCACATTGAGCTGGTGCAGAGAACTGATCCGGCTGGGAATTCATCCCGGCAATGGTTATTTTCCAGGCAGACCCATTTCCCAAGGCATCTCACCTTGCCACCAGAAGAATGCCAGTGTTGGCATATAAATAGGGAAGGAATGTCTTGCCTCCTTTGGCAGCCAAACCCACTTAGATCAGATTAAAACAAACAAGTAACTTTGGCTTTAACTGATAGTTGTCCCCAGGAGGAAATTTAAATACAAAGTGGGATGAGATGTCCATGGCTCCATAAGGAATTAAAGGGGGTGGGGAAGGGGAATAAAATAATTAAAATAAGGATAAAAGAAGTAAAATCTTCTTTTCCCGGTGTATCAGTGGGAAGAGTATTTGTGTGGAGGGTTGAAAACCCAGGAAGGTTGGGTTTGGTCACTCATGGACTTGCCAAAGAGTTTCATGTCTCCATGTGCAGCTCCAGGGAGAGCAGGAATGTGGTTTCTGCTCACAGAGGTCAGATGTGTGCAAGAGAAGTTTTGTTGAAGGATTGTCCCGTGGCTGGCTGATAAATCTGTGTGTGTGATGTTCCTCATGCTTGGCTAAATCACATAAATATTTTGGAAGCCGGGCAGGCTGTTTTCCCCAAAGTTTACCTTGTGCATCTAAAACAAAGGGGGGGAAGTGGCTCAGGAGATGTAGAGCCCCAAACAAGGCAGGAACTGGGGGCAGATAACCAGAGCAGGGGGTTCTCCAGCGTTCCCAGGAGCGTGGTGACATGGGGCAGGAGGGAACACCAGAGCTGAGCTTTGGGATTGGCACAGGGAGGCTTTGTCAACACCTGATTAAACTGGTGCTGTTGTGGGAACACCCAGATCATCCCTGTGTGATCCACAGGGGCAGCTGGGCTGGTCCCAGGAGGGCTTGAGCTCCAGTGGTTAAAATGCCACTGGAATTTGTAGAACTGGAGCTCTGCAGGTGTGGGTTTGGAGGGGGGAGGTGGAAAGAGGAGTCCAGGTAAGGAAAAGAAGGGAAGCTCCTGGTGCTCATTGTCCATCATCAAGGAGTGTTTGGGGGTCCAGCAGCTAAAACACCGCTTAAAGTTATAAAACTGAAGCTCTCCAAGTGTTTTGTGGGCAGTTTGAAAGGGGGAGGTGGGAAGAGAAGTCCAGGTAAGGACAAGAAGGGAAGTCTGGACTCTGGTGCTGGCATTTTCCAGGAGTGGTGAGTCAGTCCCAACAGGAGCATCTGCCACTGCCCCGGGCAGCTGCCTCGAGCTTTCCTGTTGCTATGGAGGCTTTGACAAACTCGGTGGTGATTCCAAAATCGAAATTATTTAGTGTGTAAAGAGCTCTAAGTGAAAAATGGAGAGGATTTTAAACTCATCCCCTAAGCACATTCCAATGATGTGAGAAGAACAAACTTTATTTGGAGGGATCAAATTCACACTTTGGTGAAGCCAAAGAAGATTTTGCTGTTTAAATCTTCCTTTTTTTTTTTCTGCTACATACCACTCTCAGCAAAGTTCCAAAACATTTAGCAGGGTTTTAAGATAAACTGGTAGACTGGAAATGAGTCCAAATGGTTTTTAGAAACTACATTAAGTTGACTGAGAGACTCCAAAGTGTGTGTGGAACGTGCTGTCGGCTCAGATGGGATTATTCTAAACGTTCTGGTGTTGTAAAGGAGAAATGGTTTAGGGGCATGGGAGGTGCTGGGATGTGGAGTACAGGCTGTGCAAAAAGCTGTACCAAATTACTGTAAAAACGAGGAAATTTGATCGTTATGGCCATTCTCCGTATTCCAAGGTGTCCTTTAGGAGGCGGATTTATCCTGGGGTTAGAGTTTATTATTTCCTACCGAGTCAGTGCTGTCAGCGGGAAGGCAGAACACCTTTCCCGGGAATAACTGTCCAGGTAGAATTTACACCTGTGGCTTTACTCAGGGACAGACCCATTTACACTCAATTTACGCCTCTCACCTCCCACCTGCATATTCAGAAACACAGATACTCATCTAGGGCCTCCTGGCCGCTCGGGGAGGGGAAAATGCTAATTTTGGGAAGCAGTTCTTGATGACAGATTTCCTTTTAGTGCCTTTGTGAGTAACTTGGAGCATCAGTGCAACCATTTGCGAGGCTCAGAGTAAGCTCTGATGCTCGATTAGCGTCACCACTGGGGTGTACAGAAACAAAGGGGGGGTTACAATCCTGGTGCAGTTCTTAAGATAATGGACAGTGATGACAACAAGAGTTTTGAAGTCGAAAAGGAATCTTAGCAGTGAACTAGAGAAGGCCCTGAGAAGGGATTTGGAACCAAGAATTAGGCTCTGGTGGGTGAAACAATCGCCCTTTAGCGTGGAAGGTTTGGGCTTTTGGCACCTCTTTTGATGAGTTTGCAAGTTGCAAGGGTCAGATGTCTGTTAATGTGGTCATATAAAACTTATTTTTGCTTCATGTGTGTCTCCAGGTTGTCAAACAATGGCAGAAAAGTAATAAAAGGTGAATGACAACAGTGCTGCTGTTGGGTGGGAAACACCTGGTTGGGTTTTCATCTTGCTCGTGGAAAGATATAAATGAGGCACAGCAAGGGATTTGAATATAAGGAAGTTCCTAATTCACTCCCAGCCGTTTAATTTTGATGTATTTAAGGTAGCAGGGAGGGTGTGGATTTAATCTGAGTGTATATCGTGGTGGATTATAACTTATTTTGAGGTGGTTTTGCCTACTCGGAGCAAAACGTTGAGGTTTGTGGCTGTTGGATCTAAAATTCCTTCACAGCCAATGGAAGGCCTTCAGCTTATTGCAAAAGCTGAGGGATTATAATGCTGCAGAATTCTGAAATGGCAACCTCTGGAACTATTTTCTGGGGAGATAATGCTTGAAAAAAATCCAGATTCCCAGAGCTGGAAATCACTGGTTTGACAGTCTTTGTGTCCCAAACCAGATTTCTGGATACAGGCAGGATAATTCAGCTTCAGACATGGAATGGAAAAAGCCTGAAGGTTTGTGATCATATTTTATTTTTTTTTGTTGGTGGCAGGGTATTATAGAAGGTATTTTTCTGGAATTGGGAATGGGTTCTGCTTCGTTTTCCAGGAGCCTGTTAAACAGCCACAGGCAAATAGCCAAGTGCATCCAGGGAAAATATGTTGCCTGCTGAGTCAGCAGAATCCCTGTGGCTGGTGGTTTCAGGAATGGTCCAAAGGAGCCGGAGCAAGGGCCGGGCAGGGTGTGATGCTGCAGCCCCGGGCTGTGCTGTGCCACCCCATGGCGGGGCAGGATCCCAGGATCCGTCCCTTCTCCAGGGCCCTGCCAGCCCTGCTGCCCCTCGGGGTGCGGCTCGGGGGTCACTGGGCCCGAGGCTGATCCTGCAGGGACAGAGGTGCCCAGACCCGCGGCTGGAATGGCACCCACACACAAACCACGCACCGGTCCCCAGGGCTGGGCACGGGAGGAGCCGCTCCCTGGAACTGGGAGCTCACGGGTTCCGATTCCTGCGCGCTTCTCGGGAATTGGGAATGTCGCTCCCGAACCCCTCCCGGCCGCGTTACACCCCTGGTCGTGTCAGCAGGGCAGGGCTGAGGCAGAGGTTGGATTGTTCTTCCCTTTGGGGCTGTGCCGAGCCAACCCACTGCGGCTCACAGGTGGTGTCAGGAGCTTGGGAATGGGTGGAAGTTTGGGAATAGGTGGTGAGCAGCACTCAGGCTCTTTGCATCTCCACGGCAAGGGCAGCTTCAGCACTTCCCAGAGAAATGCGGGAGCACCGGGGATGTGCTGGCTCTGTCTGCAGAGAGGACTTAACCACTTCAGAACACATTTTTTCGGGTTTGGGTTTATTTTGCCTATAAAGCAGCTGAGATGCACAAGAAAGGAGTGATTGTGCCGTGATATAAATAATTCCCCCTTGTGTTCCAGCCCTGGTTACTCTCCCTGACGGGGTGGAACTTGGACCAGATGTGTTTTCCCACTGCCTGGGAATTGCTGGGCCTGTTTCATGCACCTGTTCCTCAAACTGGGACAGATCCTGAGGCTTTTATGTGCTCTGCAGTATTAATTGATTCAGCTGTAGGTGGCTGGACCAGTTTGCAGAAACCAGGAATATCCTGAGCTGGGAGGGACCCACCAGGATCATCGAGTCCAACTCCTGCTCCTGCCCAGGACACCCCAAAAATCTCCCCCATGTCATTTTAGGCAATCACTTTTCATTTTCACATTGCAACCTCTGGTTATTCCTTGCTTATTTACTTTATAGAATTCCTTTTGCTTGGGCATTTTCCTGTGTTTCTGTCCTGCTGCTGAGATTGAAGCTGATGGATGGGTGACACTGAATATTACCAGAAGCAAAGTGAAAAATCACACTCTTATTTACCTTTATATTTATATTTACCTGAATCATGCGTTTTCTTGCCACCCTTTGAAGATGAACACGTGCCAGTTTATCACGGTTCTAATTCTCCCATAGCCAAGTAATGTGATTTATTAAGGGTGAAAGTGTTTAACTGATAATTACACCGGGTTTTTTTGGAGGGTTTGAGCTCACATAGGTTTTATCTGTACTAGAAATGAGTCAAGAGGAAGCAGAGAAGCTCCAGTTCAGGTTAGAAATTTGGGTGGCAACCAGATTGAAACCTGTCCCAGGTGTGGTGGAATACTGGAATTCTGTTTGTCTGGTGGAATATTGGAGCTGTTTTAATGAATCCCTCGACCTCCAACCACTGCCTGACTCCTTCAGCAGCTCCTCGGCTGGTTTGAAATTGGTGCATTATCTTAACTAATGTAGATTATTTATTTATGCGCTGCGGTTGTTTCACCACTGGGTGCAAATCTGGTTGCCCCAGGACTTAATGGAGCCGCTGGATCGGTGCTTCCAACCCAAAGGCATCCAGGAGCCTTAAAGGAGCCTCAGGTCATTGATGAATATGCAAAATGGCTTTGCCTTTAATTGTAACACAGTTAGAATTGGTTGGGTTTTTTTTTTTTCTGAGCTGTATTCTGAGAAAAGTCTTGTTTTCTATTTAAAAAAGATCAGTTTTCAGAGTGCTCAGACTTTCTCCTTGACCCTGGGTTTGTGTATAGTGGTCATTATCCCTAATGAGCACGGGATATATATTGATTTATCCCTGAATAAACCTGTTCCTTCCTCGCAGTGCCTCTTGGCTGCATCCACTTAAAAGCTGCTGCTCAGCTGAGATTTGCTGAGACAATGAAGTTTTGGGGCTGGACTGTGGGAAATTACAAGTCCTGTGTTGTAAAGGAAACGTGGAAATAACTACTGGGCTCCAGGAGGTTCGGGATCCAGGGAGGTTCGGGATCCAGGGAGTTTTGGGATCCAGGCTGTGCAGCCCCTCCCTTGGCACCAGAGCTGGAAGGAGCCCTGTTATCCCTGCCAGGAGCCGGATCCCATTCCTGGCTCCAGGCAGAGGGGCCAGGCTGGTCCCCCCGGGGGCAAACCCGGGGCCAGTCACTGAGAGCACCCCCAGGGTCTCCAGGAGCTCTGCTTTAGTGCAGGGAAGGGGCAGGAATGTGGCTTTCCTTCCGAGGCAGCGAAAGCCCCGTGTGAGGTGTGAGGTGTTGCTTCCTCCACCCACACCTTGGGCTGTGAGTTGCCCTTTTTTTTTTCTGGGTTTGAGCCTTTAATGTTTGCAGACTTGCAAACCTTGCCTGATCTTTGATTACTCTGGTGCAGGGACCTCGTGGCTTTGCTCTGTGTCCTGATAAGCATCTTCAAAACCTGCTTTGAAACCCTGTTTCCTCTTTACTTCTTAACCAGAGCCCGTATCTGCAACTCATTCTGTGAAAAGATTGGGTTCTTTTGATAAAAGTAAATTCACCTTTCAAGAGGGGCGAAGCTAAAACCGCTCCGAGGCTGCTTTGTTACATTTGGGTTTAGAAACTTAAAGGGGGAAATGCAGAAATACTCTCTGAGCGTATTTTAGGCTCTGAAATCAGTAGTTTGTTGTTTGCCTGAAGGTCCGAGGGGACCTTTGGCAGCTGCTCGGCTGTTCAGCCCCGTTATTCGAAAGTTGTGGGTCCCTGGAGGGTGGCAGTGGAGGTTCAAAGTGAAAGCAGGTTCCTGGGGCTGCAGAGTGAAGTGGTTTTAACACCAGCGAACTCTCGATAATTCAGAATAACCCCCCCTTTTGTTGTTTTAATTTGAAGTGACGGCCTAAGAGGTTTGTCAGGCAGAACGTCCCTCCACGGGTGGCAGGGATATCCGACATCCAGTAAGGTGAGGGAAGGTGAAGCTTCCTTTTCCTGGATTTTGTGCTTTCCTGGCTCTCCAGCGGCAACATCCCAATAGCCTTCCTGATTTCCTCCTGCTGGAGGTGCTTGATGTCACCTTGGAAATAATCAGGGATCTTTCCTACTGACACGGCGATTTCTCTGAGCTCCTGAATAATTCACTGAACTTAGGGAAAGGATTCTGTGAATCCCAGGTGTTTTATACCCGGCTGCCTGGGGAGCCCAAGCTTACACCCTCAAGGGAATTCTCACATTCCAGGAGTGGAGATCCTGTTTTCTTCATATTTAACTGCTCAGTCCATCCATTTCTGTTGGGTCCTTCTCTGCCCTCTAATCCTGGGTTGTCTCTGTCCTTAATTCTCCTTTCCTGTCCCCTCTGGTCACAGATTTAGCCTCAGGAATTCCGTTTGCTGGGGGCTTCCAGTGTGTTTCCAGTTCCATCTGCGCAGCCGAAAATCTTGGCTTGCTGTTGCAACCCTGTGCTCCCAAAATGTTAATTGTCCTGCTGAAAAAGAGATGTGAGAGATTGATTACTTGTATTCAGGAGGGGATCACGTGGCTTTCCTTTTTTTTTTTTTTTTTTTTTTGCAAGAGGAAGTAACAGTGTCCTGGTCAAATTCCAGCTTGGAATAACTGCGAGGGAAATGTGGATGGGCAAATGGAATATTGTTTGGCTTTTGCTCTGAGGATTAAATAGCTGGGGGGAAGGGAGAATGAGACAAAGGAGTGGTTGCCTTAAATCAAGGGGCTGTGTGAAGGATGTGTGAGGTGGAAGCAAGCAGGGGACGGGTGTTCTTGGTTTGATTTGGTGCTGTGAGTGGGAAATGCCTCCACTGAAATCCTTCATCCCTGTACCATTAATGTGGGTCTGTATCAAATGTCCCTGGCTGAGGATGGGGTCCCTTTGGGAGACACAGGAAAAGCAGAGGTGTTTTTGGGTAGGGGTGTGGGAGCAGAGCAGCGTTTTGGGGCCATCAGTGCTCCCCAAAGTCCTGGAGAGACGCAGGTCGGCATCATCCGTGGAGCTGATCTTCGGTGGATGGGGAATATTCATTGCCTTGATTTCCATACCTCAGGAATCTTCTACCCCACAAAAGGCGTTTGCAGCTCCCTGTGGTTTTCCTTGAGACACCCCAGCCTCAGCAGCCCAGAGATGACGAACCTTGTGCTTCCCTCCAGCTGTACAAACCCAGAAGAATTTGCTGCGATTTTAGTGATTTGGGGGTTGTTTTTTTTAATTGACTTTGTTTTCTCTGTTGTCTCTTCTAGATAAAATGTTCAAGGGTTCATTGGCACATTTCTCCAGAAGAATAACCCCAGTTCTGCTCTTACCATAACCCTGGAATTCTGTGGCCTCCACTCAACACCAGCAGGGAGCCCCCGTTTTGTCTGCCCCGTGTCGATGGAACAGGCGCCGGGCTGGAGGACCCCCCCTGATCTCGAGCTGCTGCTGCTGCTGCTGCTGCCTTGGTTTTTCTGGGATTGAAGGTGCTCCATGAACCAGGGCCCCCCAAATGAGTCAAACAGCCAGTTCTTGCCAGCAGCTGTTTGAGAACTGCCCGGCGCCCGTGGCGGGGATGGCACAGGAGGACGCTCGCCGCGGGCAAGTGCCACCCACCTTCTACCACGGGGCCAGCCAGGAGCTCGACCTGTCCACCAAGGTGTACAAGAGGGAGTCAGGGAGCCCTTACTCCGTGCTGGTGGACAGCAAAATGAGCAAAGCCCACCTCCACGAGAGAGAGGAGCAGCCTTATTTCAGGGAGAACAGAGCGGTAGGAGAGGTCCGGACTGTGAAAGAAGACAGAGAAAACTCTGACGACTCTGAGGAGGAAGAGGAGGAGGAAGATGAAGTGACTTACAAAAGGGAGCAGATTATAGTAGAGGTAAACCTTAACAACCAAACCTTAAATGTATCAAAAGGGGAGAAGGGTGTCCCCTCCCAGTCCAAAGAGACTGCTGTTCTTAAGACCAGCAGTGAGGAAGAGGAGGGTGACAGTGGGGAAGAGGCCACTGAAGACAGTAATGATTATGAGGAAAATGAGAGGCAGAAGAAAAAAGAGAAAAGAGTGGAAAAAGTTAGTGTTGCACAAAGGAGAACGAGGAGAGCTGCCTCTGCTGCAGCAGCCACCACTTCCCCACCACCCAGAACTACACGGGGTCGTAGAAAGAGTGTGGAGCCCCCCAAGCGTAAGAAGAAAACTGCAAAGGAGCCCAAGGCACCTGTGCAGAAATCAAAGTGTGAAGAGAAGGAGACTTTAACCTGTGAGAAGTGCCCCAGGGTGTTTAACACACGCTGGTACCTGGAGAAGCACATGAACGTCACTCACAGGCGAATGCAGATCTGCGACAAATGTGGGAAGAAATTTGTTCTAGAAAGTGAGCTGTCCCTTCACCAGCAAACTGACTGTGAAAAAAATATCCAGGTAGGTTTGCTCACCTGCTTGCCAGATTTCCACACCTTCTGTCGTGCCCTGGATACAGTAGTGGACACTTCAGAGGGGGAAATCTTTTGCACAGCTCAGGTCCTGGCCGAGGCCCTGTCTCTGCGTGGCATCGCTTCGGTGTCTTCCAGAACTGCAGGGAGAGGAGCGTTCAGCTGCTCTGGCAGTCACTCTGGTAGTAAACTACGAGTTGGGGAGCACGCAGAGCTACTCTCACAGTGTCAGACTGGGCTGAGAACAGTTTGCAGTGCGGCTCTTGGACGGGAGGAGCCCCCTCCTCGGGGTGCTGAGCACCGGCGGCTCTCGCTGGTGTTCCCGTGCCCTGAGCCTCAGTCAGAGTGTCCCCAGGTGAGGGGTCACTGCAGGACTTGGCTGGTGCTGGAAGCAGAAATTTGGGCCATCCCAGAGAGGCAAGCAGGTGAGAAAGACACCAGTGTGGAGTCAGGATTTGAACGTGGGTTAAAATCCCAGTTATAATCCCAGTTATCCTGCTGGGGTAATGGTCCCCAGGTAATTCACAGTAAGTGCTCCCATGTGGCTATAAAAGTGTTATGAATTCAGTGCCTAAATCGTGAGCCTGCCCTTTTCCCAGTGCCAAAAGCCCAGTAAATCTCCCTGATGATACAAAAATCCCTGCTCTTTCTCACCAGCAGATTTGCAGCTTTCCTTTCTCGCCCAACAATGGGAGACTGTGTTGTAACAGAACCATTTCAGAGCTCGGGGTTGTGGAAAGAGCCTCAGAGTCCGTGATTCATCTGTGGTTTGGGCTTTGCTCGTGGGCATCTCTGTTCCCATGGAACTGGGGGCACGGGTGGTTTATCTGGCAGCTCAGACGTGCTCTCCTCGCCTGTTAAACCAGCTCAGTGTTGCCACCTCGCTGTGCAGTGACCCCACTGCCAGCGCCGAGCAGCTCCAGCTCAGCCTGTTGGCAGCTGAGATGTCTGGGGGTTTGTAGGGCAACAAGTTTCCTGTCTGTCCAGCGAGGATTTTACCAGGATGATTTAATGGGTTTTTGTTTGTTTGTTTGCTTAAATGCTGAAGTGAATTGGGATTCGGTCCCCACTGCCTGGCAGACATGAAATATTTCTTGCAGCTTCTCTTTTCTAAGCCTTAAATGCAGCCCTGTGTGACTCTGTGCTGTTCTTCCTTTTGTTGCAGCTCATAGGAGGAAGACTGGAGGAAGGAGTGTAATAAAAGATAATGAATCTTGAGCCTAGTTAGTAAAATACATAAACATTTCAGTGTGTCCCTGCAGCTCTTGAAAGAAATCCTTCAAAAGTTCAGTGCAGCAGAGAACATTGAAATGTAAATTTAAGGAATGGCCCAGCATCCAGGTGGCTCTTTCACAGCATGAAATCTTTTCCCTTTAAACAGGAATCCATGAATAGTGTGAACACATGGTATAGAATAAAGAAGTGTGTGCTTCTGAGGGGATAAATTCCTGTGTTCAAAAAGTGGGGAGGAAAAGAAGAAAAAATTGTGCAAATTATGTTTAATATCCAGAAGAATCAGGTCCAGAAACTCCCCCAGGTATTTCCAGTGCCAGAAGCGCTGCAAGTCATCTTCAAATTCTCCATATCTGAGCAAATGTCCAACAATTATTTCTCTGTCCTGACCTTTGGAATGTGTTTTACAGCTTCCTGCTGATGTGTTTTTATTCCACTCGGCAAAAGGAGCGAAGGGGGGGTGAAAATTGTGCTTCGGGGTTGAATATGACAAGGGGGATGTGGAGCTTTGTGTAGGAGAAGGAATGGTTCAACATATAAGTGGTGACTGAACTGGTGAAGCACAGTTGGCTCCTCTCTGCTTTTCGTCTCAGTGATGGGATATATCTGTTTTTCCAGGTGATTTCTGATTTTCCTCCTTTCAAGATCAGCAGTTTGTGCTGTCACCTCAAGCTCTGTGTGGTTGCTCTCAGTGTTTTAGTCACCACTTAAGCTGTAGACTGGGCTCTTCAAGGCCTGGTTTAACTTTATACCAAGGAGTTAGGATCATTTCCAGCATTGCTTTGCTCTTTAGGCTTTTCCCCCTCAGGGGCTGCAGTTTGTTCCCCACGTGCCTCCAAGGAGGTGTTTTGGAGGCAGAGCCTTTCCTCAGGGAAGGGACCAGAATTCCTGAGCCTGCAGAGATCCAAACACTGTGGAAGCAGCAAAACTTGTCTGTGCAGAGAAGAAATGACCCAGCTTGGCAGAGCTGATAAATCCTTGCTAGCTGAACTGCACCCAGCCCCTCTCACTGGGAGGGAAGGGGGTAATGGAGAGGCAGAAAATGGGGATTCCCCAAACACCCCAACAACCACCAAAAATGAGCCCCAGTTCCTTCCTCTTCACTCCAGAGACCAAAATGTCTTGGTTTCCTCACGTGTCTGCCCTCAAGTTTTACAGCTGTTCTGGAATGTGCAAAATTCTACACGGATTTTTTGGTCAAGTCTTTAGGAAGAACTAACTCGGGAAAAGAAAGAGATGTTGGAAAGCCTGCGGGTCCTGCTCATCGCTGATTTTAGGGACGTTTCCCAGGAGTTGTGGGAAGGAATTCACTCATGTCCTGCATGTTGTCATTTTTGAGACCTGCAGAGCTGCTGAGACCTTTAATAAATGAGGAACCAGAACACAAAAGATGGAGGTGACACCTTGCTTTGCCCTCTGAATCCCAGAATCCACGTCAAGACCTGCGGGATGGGAGCTGCTTTCCCTGGACAACCAGAAGGATCAGAGAGTTTTGACTGATTAAACCTGGAATTTGGGGGGGGTCACAGTGCTGCTTCCAAAGGGCTGGATGTGCACATGCATCTAAGGCAACATGGTGGGATTGGTCTCTTCCAGCTCTGTTGGAATCTCCCCTCACCCAGGGTTTGGAATCTCCCCTCACCAGCAGCATCAGTGCCTGTGAAGTTGTCTCTGTTGTAGCTCCTGTGTTGTGTTTTGGAATTTTTAAGTTCAGGTGGCACCAAAGTGCATGTTTTAACATCCTCTCTCCTCCTGCTTGATCTGGCTTTTCTTAGAGTAGTTGTTTCAGGTGTTAACCAAAAAACAAGTGTGCAGTCTGAGGCAGCATTTTGACTTGTTTTGGGCTCCTTTTTGTGGCCTAACTCCACCAGCTGGAATCGCTGGCCCTCCCTAATCCCACCTTCCTTCTCTGTCCCACCCCAGTGCGTTTCCTGTAACAAATCCTTCAAGAAGCTCTGGTCCCTCCATGAACATATCAAGATTGTCCATGGATATGCAGAGAAGAAATTCTCCTGTGAGATTTGTGAGAAGAAGTTCTACACCATGGCCCACGTGCGGAAACACATGGTTGGTGAGTTGGTGGTGGAGCCTTCTGTTGGTCCTGGGAGGTCTCCATGTGGCTCTTGGCTCGTATTGGCTGTTCTGGAAAGGAAAATAATAAGGCAAAAGAAAAATTACAAGGCTGAGAGAGCTGGGAGGGGTTCCCCTGGAGAAGGGAAGGCTCCAGGGAAACCTGAGAGCCCCTTCCAGGGCTTAAAGGGGCTCCAGGAGAGCTGGAGAGGGACTGAGGACAAGGGATGGAGGGACAGGACACAGGGAATGGCTTCCCACTGCCAGAGGGCAGGATTAGGTGGGAGACTGGGGAGAAATTCCTCCCTGGGAGGGTGGGGAGGGGCTGGACTGGATTTCCCAGAGAAGCTGTGGCTGCCCCATCCCTGGGAGTGTCCAAGGCCAGGTTAGAGCAACCTGGGATAATGGGAGGTGTCCCTGCCCATGGCACAGGGGGTGGAACTGGGTGAGTTTTAAGGTCCTTCCACCCCAAACCACTCTGTGATTCCATGAAAACAAGACAAAGGGAGTTGTCTGAGCCTTCTCCTCAGCACAGAGATCAAACCTGTGGTGCTGGGCAGCAGGAAAGGTCTGACTGTTAGCACAGGCCTGTTTGTGAGCTGTCAGCAGGAACCACTTTCCTGCTCAGAACGGGAGGGAAACCTTGGTTCAGGAGCTGTTTGGCTTTCCCTGACCCCCTGTGACGCCCTGTTGTGTTGCAGCACACACCAAGGACATGCCATTTACATGTGAAACCTGTGGGAAGTCCTTCAAGCGCAGCATGTCCCTCAAGGTGCATTCCCTGCAGCACTCGGGAGAGAAGCCCTTCCGCTGTGAGGTGAGGCTGCACCTCCTCAGCTGAGCAGATTCCATGGCCTGGCAGTGCCAGGAGGGGGTGGAGGTGCCAGCTGGGGTCACATTCCACTTCCCTCAACCCTCCCTGTCTTACTCGGTAACTTGGAACAGATAGAAGTGGCCCCAGTGAAAATAATCCGGTTACTGCCTGCTCTTCATTTACCCCTGGTGTGGGGTCAATGGTTGTGCTCCAAACTGCTCCTCCCTGACATCTGAGCCAGTGCTCTGAACTTGAGTTTATTAATCAGGGTGTGTGGGGTGGATGGGATGGGATGGGATGGGATGGGATGGGGGAGGGCATCTCCCTGCTCCGCTCCCAGGAGTCTGGGGTTGTGATTGCACCCCTGCCTCAGGAAGGAGATGGCATGGGACAGAACTGCCAGTGATCTGTGTGGAGCAGGGAATGCCTCAGTCACCCGATGGGGATGTTTGTGGGGATCACAGGACGGGGACAGGGGGCATGCAGAGCCCTTCCTGTTCCTACACAGGACATGGAGCGGGGATGGTGGGAGAACAGCTCGGGGATAAGACTTGTAGGGAAAGAAATGACCTCATACCAATAAAAACCAACTGGAAAGCAGGCTGGGAAAGGGCTGTGTGGAGCTGTGCAGGTTTGGTGTGGAGCAGAGTCCTCTAGTGGCTGCAGACGCTGCCTGGGATGCCTTAAGCCACCAGGAGTGATGGAATAACTGTGTCTCTGCCAGGATTTTAGTGTCAGCTGAAGGCTCTGACTCTTCCAAAGCTCCTGTGCCAGCAGACCTTTATAAGTACAGACCAAATTCTGCTCAAGAAATGCTCACTAAATAATTTGAATTCTGCAGTTTTGTGTGTCCCAGTCCGGGTGTCCTTTACTCCTTCCACAGCCCCTGCAGTGCCTCCTGCTGCCTGGACCCCACGGGCTGCTGTTCTTTCTCTTGCAGAACTGTGATGAGAGGTTCCAGTACAAGTACCAGCTGCGCTCCCACATGAGCATCCACATTGGGCACAAGCAGTTCATGTGCCAGTGGTGTGGCAAGGACTTCAACATGAAGCAGTACTTTGATGAGCACATGAAAACACACACTGGTAAGCACCTGTCGAAGGAGAACCTTGACAGAACACTTCCCTTCCTTGGAGCTTGGGGTTTACCAGCTAGAAAATCAGACAGGAAAGGTTAATGCACCCCGTTGAAGGTTAAATCTGTAGGGCTGTGGTTCACTGTGGGGAGAGTGAGAGGTTAGACCTGTTATTTTGGCCTGAAGGAGCCCCTTGCCAAAGCCCTTACCAAAGATCGTTTCAGGCATCGAAATCCAAAGGAGAGGGGGGAATTCCCAGGCCCCAGGAATTCCCAGGCCCCAGTGGAGCGTGGGCAGGGTGCCGGGCGCGGTTGGTTTGCCGGGTGTGCGGTGAGTTCTGGGGGTGGTTCCTGTCCGTGGCTGATGCCGTGCGTGTGTTGGGCAGGAGAGAAGCCCTTCATCTGCGAGATCTGCGGGAAGAGCTTCACCAGCCGGCCCAACATGAAGCGGCACCGGCGGACGCACACGGGGGAGAAGCCGTACCCGTGCGACGTGTGCGGGCAGCGCTTCCGCTTCTCCAACATGCTCAAGGCGCACAAGGAGAAGTGTTTCCGCGTCACCAGCCCCGTCACCGTGTCCACGGCCGTGCCCATCCTGCTCTCCAGCACCTCCCCCGCCAGCACCGTGCCCGCCGTGGGGAGCCCCCCGGCCCCCGCCCCGCCCGTGCCCCTCAACCCCGTGGGCGCCGTCCCCGCCCGCCCCATCCCGCACCCTACTCGCACCTGCACCTGCACCCCCACGCCCACCCCCACCACCTGCCGGTGCCCCCGTGCCCCACCTGCCCCCGCCCCCCGCCCTGTTCAAGAGCGAGCCTTTGAACCACCGAGGGCAGAGCGAGGAGAACTTTCTGCGGCACCTGGCCGAGAAGAACAGCTCTGCACAGCACCACTGACAGCGCCTGCCCTCCCCTCCCCTCCGAGGCACCACCTGCAGCCTGGTGAGGATCTCTGTCCTAGCTCCCCACTGCCCCTGGAATCACTTCACAAGGAGAAACAACCACCCCGCTCTGTGTCGGTGCCCGTTCCAACCCGGGAACCGACAGGACCTAAAAACCCCCACTTTGCTCGTGGTTTCCCCCCCGCCCTCCCCGGTGACTTTTATAAATTTCAGACACTGAGACTCGTGGAATTTTATAATTTCATATCAGCTGATGAGGTATGCTTGCTTTTATATCCTGGACTTCTCCTCAAAGAGGAGACAGGCCTGGTTTTCTTTGTACTAATCGGAAAGGCTGTGAGATTAATACAGAGCATTAATTGTATCACTGTGTATGTAACGGATTCCTTTCAGCTTCTGGTATCACAGTATATTGGAGCATTATAAAGAAAGGCAAAAAAAAAAAACCAACAAACAACCTTCTTGTTTTGTGTAGCTCTCCTAACACACTCTTTATTTTACTACAGAAATTATTTTAGAGTTTTTTGTATAGACCTATTTAGTAGTCTGTTTCTAAAACGAAAATTGTATTTCAATAAGCGGTGTAATTTTTTCAGTGTAGCTGGACCTATGTTGTATAATAGATAAATTTTTATAATCATCAAAAAATGTGATTCTTAAAAAAAAAAGATGCTTATAGCTTCTAATAGTTAAAGTTATTCTTTACAACCACACAACTTAAAGGTGCTTCAGAGAAGAAAGGAAACCAAGAGGTCTCTGGAAAAGTTGCCTCAAAAAACGATGTTTGATTTCAGAACTTTACGTAATTTATTTTAATAGGGCTTTTTTTTGTTGTTGTCGTTGTTGGGGGTTTTTTTAACCTTATTTCCCTTCTCACAGTTTCTCTTAAGCTACTGGGATGAGAATGTTGGGATACAACATTCCCGCTCCACAGGTTTTGTTTAGCCCGGGTGGAGTGAGGTGTATGAGGTGGGTTGGAAAGGGGATCCTGACAAGTAGGGACCTGCTAATTTGGGAATAGGAAGTCAAAAAAATGAGGGATCTGACAGCAGAGAGGAAGTGAAGCCTCTCAGTCAGCCGAGAACCCTTTGCTGTGGGAGAGCCGGATTTAGTGGCTTTCCATGGTCTGATTGAAGTTGGGGATCACATCAAATGCTGCTCTTCAGACAGGCTTGTGGAATTCCTGGAGCTGCCAGGAGAGGGAGTGAAGTGGGATCACAGACCTGGTGTTTCTGCCTGGTTGACTGGGAGAGGGAGAAGAGAAGTTTGGGTGAGAGGATGGTGTTGCACCGAGCTCCCTCCATCCCTCCTCCTGCAGAGGAGCTGGGATGATCCCTGAGGGTCAGGGGCACGTGCCTGGCAGATCTGGAGGTGTAGGGTTGGAGCTGAGGGGCTGTTTGACAGTCCTGGAGGAGCTCAGAGCGGGGCTGGGGTGTCAGATCAGACGTGGCTGTTGTGCCCAGGGACCAGCTGCTGCCCGGGCAGGTTTGTGTTTCCCCCCAGCCAGGACTCAGAGTAGCTCACTGGTGCAGTCCAGGAACTGGAGACAGAGCCAAGCACTGTACTGTAAGTCCTCTTTTCTTGAAATTCCCCCTCTTTGTGCTGCTTTCCCCACTCAGTCCCACCCAGCTCCACACCCAGAGACCCTCTTAGGCAGAGGTGCTAACCTGGGGGTTGTGCCTGATGGGATGGTTTTCCAGGATAGCAGGAATGTGGAATTCTTCCCCAGGGACTGTGTTTGAAACACCCAATCCTCTGCTGAGAAACAGCTCCTCACTTGATGGGGGTTTTCACCATTTTCTACCACTCATGTTGGGTTTTCCATGACATAGGAAACCTCAGGAACCTGGACGGGCAGTTTTGGCCCAACCAACTCATTTTGGACTGAGCTGAAACTCCTCCCAGCATTTCTGAATGAAAAATAATAAAAAACCAATGGTTTTTAAATGTCTTCTCTATAATATTTATACCCAGCCCCTCTTACCCTCTGGAAGAAAAAAAGCCAATCATGAGAGTGAGTTTTGAATTTCCACTGCTGATTTAAACTGTTGTGTTTCCTGTGCCTGGTCCACCCTGGGGGGGTTCTGTGCATTCCACGTCACATTTGCAACCTACATTTCTGTTGTGCCACTATTTTATGGTCAGGCCTGTTATTAAATGATTTTTAAATGCTTAAAGAAACAAAACCAACAAGCAAACAAAAAAATCTTGGTAAATCAATTGTATTCCAGTTTTGCAAAATGATTTTCTTCTCAATAAATTTACAGTATTAGGCTGCTATTCAGAATTCTAAAATCTGGGACGGTTTTTTTGTCTGTTCTTTAGTCCATGGTCATGACATAACTTGTGGTTTGTTTTTTTTTCCTTCTGAGAATGATGAACTTCCTTTCTGTGGAAGAAGATTAAATTATCCAACCCCTCTTCCCAGTCTGGCACGGTGTGACATGATGGCAGCAGCTTCTCCTGGTGCCCTGGGACACCCATAAAGGCTGGGATTGTGCCCTGTGGGCTCTCCTGGAGGACTTATTTGAGCAAGGAAAGGAAAATGGGCATTAGAAAAGGCAGGGAATTCAGGGCTGGGATTTGCTG
The DNA here is from genome assembly GCF_022539395.1 of Myiozetetes cayanensis. NCBI lineage: Eukaryota > Metazoa > Chordata > Aves > Passeriformes > Tyrannidae > Myiozetetes > Myiozetetes cayanensis. Next base: position 1,375,296 of record NW_026087577.1, read on the forward strand.
GGAATTTAATCCCTAAATTTGCATCGTTACACACCTTCCCCAGAGTTTGGGCAACAGCAAGGAATGTGTTCAGGAATGTGCTTCCTCCTTCCTGCCCCAGCCTGACAAACCAAATGTGATGTTTGGGGTCAGCTCTGCATGATTTAGTAACTTCCAGCGTTGGTTCTTGTTGCTAAAATGCTGCTTTGGAGAAGAGCAAAGAGAAATCCCACCAGTTTTGGGGTTGGGTTGGATGTTTTGGGAAGGGACTGAATTTCCCCCCCTGGTTTATTCCCAACCAAATCCTTAACTGGGATCCTTAAAGCTGACTTTAGACTAAATTCTGGTTTTTCCTTCCCTAAAAGTCATCCCACAGACTGAGGCCGAGTTCCTTGAACCCGAGCAGCAGTTACACAATTCCTTTGATGATTTTGGTCTTGTTTGGGCACCCAGTAGGAATTTCCAAGGATCCTGACCCTGCTCAGTGGAGGATCTCTCCGAGAATCCACATCTCACTTCTCCTGAACTGAGTGTCCAGTTTTCCACAGGATCAGTGGAGCCTTTTGAGCTGATTTTTCACCAGTCATGGAGTCTCGGAGTGAAGGTCAGTGGGGAATTGGCCCTTCCCTTTCCTGGACACTGGGATTGATGGATTTTCCTGAACTAAGGTGCTTTTTTGGGGATAGGAGGCATTGAGGGCCCCATGGACAGGCAGAGGAACAGGAATGAGTCCTGTCAGTCAAATGTGAGCAGCAGGGAAGGTTCTGAACCCTGGGTTGTTGCTCCATTGAAAACTCAGTGTAACCTGTTCCTTTTCCCACAGGAAAAACAGCCTTGTTTGTTAAAAGAAGGGGGAAGGGTGGGCAGTGAGGGGAGCTCAGATTTTCCCACTTTCTGCTTTTTTAAATTCATTTCTCCTGAGAGCTGGTACAGCCAGAAATCCAAGGAATTAACAGAGGGACACCCCAAGCAACCGAAGTGGTGACAACCCCCAGTGACACCGACCTGGAAAACCGGTGAGGAGCTGAAATTGCTGCTTTTGCGGGACCTTCTGCTTGCTTGGCCTGAACAAAAGTGTGTTTTGCTTCTGTTTCCAGCCTCAATGTTGCGATTTTATCTGCAGATTGTCTGGGAGGAACAGTCCAGGGGCAGCTGCTGGTGGGAGGTCACTTTGTCCTCCTCAGTTGTCCCGCGGGTTCCAGGGGAAGTTGGGAGTTAAAAGCTCTGGGATGTGCCGTGTTTGTGCCTTGCAGAACAATCCCAGGGCTGGGCACTGGCACAGCTCAGGGCTTGCAAAACCAAAGGCTGAGACAACAGATTGCAAAACCCTTCCCGAGTTTTGGCTTTTCAGAAGGAAAAGCTCAACTCAAAGGAGCCTTTTCCCCGAGCGACCCCAAGCAGGGCCATGAATTGAAGTGTTTGTGGACTTTCCCTATAAAAAAAACAACACTGGAATGTTTTCATCTCCCTTTTTAAACCTCTCCTGCAGCCTGGGAGCTTATTATTTAATGCCTTAATTACCAGGTAAACAGCTGGGATAGAACAGGAAATTCATTAGAAAAGGGCTGTTGTGAAGGAGAACTCGCTATTTAAAGGTTGTCCAGTGGTGGTTCCTTGAGCTGCCCTGTGATTAAATTCAGTGTATTATGGTCAGATGAGTAAATATCCGTGTTCTGCAGACGTGGAACTGAGAGCCCTGCCAGGAATTGTGGAAGGGAGCCCCGGGTTATTCCCAATCCAGGATCATCAGTTCTCTTTTCACTTCTTTTTACGTTTTCTGCCCAATTTCCTCCCTGAGATTTTTCCGTCAGTGGATGGCAAATATTCCAATAAAGGAGATAAGAATCAGGCACCTCTTTGTGGTTCAGCTGAAGCTACAAAAAGCAGGGAATGCCACAAATATCACTTGGGAAGTCTTCCCTCCTGTCCTGGTGTGTTCCCAGCGGTTTTGACCGCACAGGGAACAGCGTGGACAGAGCTTCCCTGGAGATACCCCGGAATACTGAGACATAAAATTAGTTCAGCCTGCAAAAGGACTCCTTCCAAGGCAGCCCAGGCAGGGAGGGATCAGATATCTCCTAAGCCTTGGTGTCATTAATAGTCCAAAGGTCTCCCAACCTGGATCTTGTGTAACCCCGGGATTCCTCCGGTGAGGTTCCTGTGCCGGCCTTTCCCGCAGCACCTGCAGGGAGGAAAACGCACCCCTGTCAGCACAGAGAGGCTGGATTGGGGATTTGGGATTAGCTGCACTGTGACCCCGTTCCCAGGGGCCAGGGGAGAGAAGATCCCGAGCCTTGGGAAGGGGGAGTGCCAGGGAAGGTTGTTGGTGGTGTCCAAGTGCCCCTTCCAGCCACAGCTTCTTGCTGGGAAACGATTCCCCAGGGAAACCTGGGAGTGTGGCAGAACACACCAGGGGACCCTGACGTGCCTCTGGCTTTTAGGAATCAAATATTTAGGAATCCAAGAGTTGCTAATTCACGGGAAAATTCCCCCTTGGCCCGAAACGTTGTCTCGTGCTCTGTGAAAACTGAAGCTCTTTGTTACTCCCAGAAAACAGTGGGATTTCAGGATGCTCGTGGATTTTAATTTACTCACTTGAAGCCCTATTTTTTTTCATCCATTCCATAATCCATCCACTGCCTGCTGTTCAGAAAAAAAAAAAAAAATATCCAGGAATACTATCAGATTGTCCCAGCAGATAAACCCAGTGGTTTAAATTAATTCCAGCCCATGTAACCTGTGATCTGTGGCTGTCACAGCTCTTGGCTTTTCCCATCCTGCGGAGAAATCCTTCCCCAGGGGCTGCAACTTAATCCATGGCCTTTCTGCCAGAGCTGCAGGAGATTTTGGGGAGGCTGAGCCAGGAGGTGGCAGTGGAGCTCATCCAGCCGGGAGGGGATGAGGAGGCTCTGACGGGATCCGTGTCGGAATCTGCGTAGAGAGAACATTTCCAGTGTACGGCTTGTTCCTAATTAATCCTGCTAATTACAGACCCCCAGGATGGTTTGGGTGGGAAGGGACCTTAAAGCCCTTCCAGTGCCACCCCCAGGGATATCTCCCACTAGCCCAGGTTGTTCCAGCCTGGCCTTGGACACTCCCAGGGATGGGGCAGCCACAACTCCTCTGGGAAATCCATCCCAGCCCCTCCTCACCCTCAGAGGGAAGAATTTCTTCCCAATCCCTCAAATTTGCACGTTGTTTAAGTTGTATTTCCCCCAGAGTGCTGCAGTTGTGTCTCTTCCCTTGGCTCCTGCTCGTTGAGGGCTGAGCTCTTTCCTGGGTGGCTCAGGGACACGGGACAGACCCCCAGGAGTTTGTTCCTGAGTCCTTCCCGAAATTTCTCAGCAGCTCGAGATTTGTCACCTGCCAGTGCCTGCAGGAGCCACTGTGTGCTGGTGGCACTTCTGGGGGGTGACACAGCAGGAGGAGGATTTCCAGGCAGCCAGAGATGGAATTTATTCCATGGGGAGGGAGAGGATTTCCAGCTGCAGGAGGGAAACGAAAGGGCTGCAGCTCCTGAGAGCAGCACCTTGCTGGGAGAGCAGGGGGCTGGAGGGTGTGCAGATGGGCTGGGAGTTCAAAATTAAGATTAGAATCCATCTTGTTGCCTGTTTCCCGATTTCTATGTGTTTATTGTAGGGCAGGGAGTGACAGGACAAGGGGGAATGGCCTCCCACTGCTATCCCAGAGGGCTGGGATAGATGGGAGAATGGGGAGAAATTGAGTTTTACCCCAGAACTCCCCCAAAATATGTCTGTCTGACACAGGCCGAGTTCCTGGGGCTGCTGAGCTGGTGTTGTCCAACCCTTGGGATTCTTTGGGATGGAAAAGAACCGAGGGAGGGACAGGCAGAGGCAGCGACGTGGCCCTGGGGCTGCTCTGGGCTGATGCAATTCCCCTCCGTGGTGAAAAACCAGGACAAACTTGGACAGAAACATGGAGCACGAGGGTGTTCCACCCATTGTGGGGAATCCATGTGAATCCATGTGTTGGGAAGAGGTTGCCTTGGCTATTCAGGGGCTGCCAGGACTGTCAGCCCAGGGCACTGTCCTCGCCTGCTCCCCGGGGTTTTCCAGCAGTGGAAAATCACTGGGATACAGGATCCCCCCCTGCCAAAGTCCTCCGGCTGGGATGTTTCTGGAATGATCTTTGCCCCTCTGCCTTGCAGTGGGAAGGAGGCAGAATTTGCCCTTTGGAGTCTCCCGCTTGTCCCCACGGCCAGAGGGGCAAAATGCCAGAGGAGGGACAGCAAAGCCCGGGCTGTGCCAAGGAAACAGGGTGTGCCCTGCAGCCCAGAGCCCAGACTCCTCAGGCTGAATTGCTGATAAAAATATATCCAATATTTTCCTGATCCTGAGGTGTTTCCAGGTGGCTCTGGGTGCTCTCAGCGGGGACAGGTCAGTTTTTTGGCTCTGGGGAGGAAGGGCTGCTGAGGAAGGTCTCAGAAATACCCCGAGCTCTGCTCTGGGACAGAACTGTGCCAAAATAAGGACAGTTTGGAGCTTCAGAGCACCAGGACAACGTGGCATTCCCGGGGCAGCCGCCCTGGCCCAGCCCAGCACAGACTGTGGGTTTTGCAGAGCTTTTGAGCTCTGTTTGTGCCATTCCACTCTTGGACACTCTTAATTAAAGAGCAGGACGAGACGCAGCCTCTGCTGGGCTCCCGATGTGCTCCTGGGGCCGAGCCGCTCCCTCTGGACAAGCTGCCCTTGTATTTTTATCACCGGCGCCTCCAGGGCTCCTGCAGAGCCAGAGATACCGCGGGGGCCGCGCCCTGGAGCCCGGGCGGGTATTTTGGGGTGCGGGCACAGCCCTGGCAGGGTCACCCTGCAATTGGGGCCGCGGGGCTGCGCCAGCTCCCAAAATTAACCCGGGAATTAGCCGGGAGACCGCCCTCCCCCCGGGGCGGGGTGGGCACGGTGGCCCCGCAGTGCGGGAGGTCCCGACCCCCCCATCGCCATCCCCGGGTGTATTTTGGGGCCAATTCGTGCGTTTTCCTCAGCCAGTGCCTTCCTGAGCATCGCGGGTTGTTTGGGGGCAAAATCCCCCCCGAACGGCTCCATCCCAACACAGCCCCGTGGGTTATCACCGAGGGGCGCGGGAGGGAAAGGGGGATTTGTTGTTTTTCCCGATTTGGCAACTTCGGGGCTCGGAGGGGGCGGGCGGGCGGCGGGACCTGCGCGGCGCCTCCTCCCCCCTCCCCTCGGGAAAGGGGCGCGGCCAGGGCTGGCCCCGCCCCTCCGCGGCGCGCAGGCGGCGCCGCTATTGGCTGCGCGGGCGGTGACGTCAGCGCACTGCGGCGGCTCCGCGCGGCCCCGGTGGCGTCGCCTTAAAGGGGCCGCGCTCGCGGCGGCCGCGGCACCGGCCCCGCCACCGGCTCGGACACGGCTCGGGCTCCGGCACCGGCGGCGCTCCCGGCACGGCCCCGCCCGGTAAGGACGCGCCAGGCAGGGAGTGCCGGTACCACGGGGTGCGGAGCCGCTGGGACCCCGCGGGGAGCGGGGCGGGTGGTGCCGGTACCGGGGGTTCTGATCCGCCACGGCCGGTACCGGGGATACCGATCCCGTGGGACCCCGCGGGGACCGGGGCGGCTTCTGCCGGGACCGGGGGATGCTGGTCCTGTAGGACCCTGCGGGGACCGGGCAGGACGCTGCCGGTACCGGAGGGTCTGCGCCTGGCAGGACCCCGCTGATAGCGGCGCGGATGGTGCCGGTACCGGGGATGCCGATCCCGCAGGATCCTGCAGGTACCGGGGCGGATGGTGCCGGTGCCGGGGATGCCGATCCCGCAGGATCCTGCAGGTACCGGGGCGGATGGTGCCGGTGCCGGGGATGCCGATCCCGCAGGATCCTGCAGGTACCGGGGCGGATGGTGCCGGTACCGGGGATGCCGATCCCGCAGGATCCTGCAGGTACCGGGGCGGATGGTGCCGGTGCCGGGATGGCCCCGGGAGGTGCCAGCCGTGCCGGAACCCTCCGGGCATGAGTCAGCCCCGCCGCGGTACCGTGATGGGCTGTGCCGGTACCGGCAGCGGAGCCGTCCCGGAGCCACCGCTCCGGATCCAGCTCTGGATGCGGGACCCGCGTCGGGATCCCCCAAACCGCCCCCGCACGTTTTGGGGCCAAACCCCCGGTTTGGGGTGCGTTTTTTCGGTGGCCCCGCTGCCGCAGCGGAGCCCTCGGGCTGCGGGAATTCCGCCGGGAAAACAAACACCAGGGAAAGCTGGAACAGCCCCGTGACCTGAGGCGACCGCGGCAGGGCGCGGAGGGGCTTCCCATTCCCCATGCTGGGAATTTGGGAAGCTACGGAGCTCAAGGAGGGGCGAGGTGACCCCTCGGGGCGTGGAGGGGTCGGGGTGGGCTGGGATCCCCCCTTCGAGCTCTCCTTTCCCGGGATTTCTTCTTCATTTCCTCATTTGCCTCTCCTTGTAGATGCCCAGGGGGTGGGAGCGGCTCCGTTTTTATTCCAGGAGTGCTGGAAGCGTGTCCCGATCCCCCTGAAGTGCCCGGTGGTGCCGGAGAGGGAGGACTTTCCCCTCCTTGGGGCAGCAGGACTCTGCCCTCCTGCTTTGCCAGGACTTCTGCCCTGGAGGTGGAGTTTGCTCAAGGGCAGGGGATGGGTTTGGGTTAAAAGTGAAAAACCCAAACATGTTTCACACACCAAACCCATCCAATGGCTGGGCTAAAAATGAGCTTAAAATGAGGTTAAAAATGTTTAAAACAGGCGAGAGCTGAGTGTGCCAGGGGAAAAAACTGCCCTTCCCACCGGGAAGTTCCCCTTGTGGCCCTCGATTTCCAGGCTCCAAATTCGGGTGCTGATCCCCATCCAGGCTCACTTGGGTGCCACAGGGGCTCCTCTGTGTCCCGTGCTGATCCCAGGGCAGGACTGAGCCCGATGGTGCCGAGCTCTGGGAATGCTGAGCCGCAAGGATAAGGAGTGCAGGGAGCGGTGCCAGCTCCAACCTTTCCTCCCTCGGCCTCCTCAGGGCACAGGGATCTCAGGGGTGGCTGGAGGGGAAGAAAACACAAAGATTTTGGGGATAAACCACCCTAGGAAAGGTCAGAGTTTTCCCAGGAATATTTTGACCCCCATCCCAAGTTCAGTTTGTTTCACCCTTTATGCCTGGCGTGATCCATGAGCAAATTCCTGAGGTATTTTCTGTCCCAGCACTCAGGCTGGGCATTATTAGGGGATGTGGATGACTTTGCTTTGCTTTTCCTTGGGAGGGAGCCTCTTTTTTTGTGGACAGTGGACGGACACACTCCCTTCCCTGCTGGATTTGCTGGGATCCTGTGGGGATTTCACCTCTCGCTGCCCCACAGGGGTCCATCCCACCCCCTGGGATGTGTCCGTGGGCACCACCAGCTCCTGCCTGGATGTAATGGGGTGATTTGGGGCTGGGACACTTCCTAGACCTTTTTTCCCATCCCTCCCCTCCTGTGGGAGCAGGACCAGGGTTGGAGGAGGGAACAGCTTGGCCTCTCCTCAGCTGGGCTGGTCTAGCTCTGCACTCTTGAGCCGTTCCTACTCTGGGATCTCCCATTTCTGTATCCCAGGGGGAAAACAGTGCTTGGTGTGGATTTTGTTGGATGTGCTCAGGAACACCGGGACAGGGAGACTCAGACAGCAGCAGGCTTTGTTTTCCAGCACTTTGGAGCAGCTGGATTTATCCCAAATGCCAGGGAGAGCCGAGTGCTGCCAGGGAGGTGGGAAGAGCTGCAGGGAGCTCTGCTGAGGGGGAGAATGGGAGATCCAGGTGGATGGTGCTGCTCCCAGCATTCCCCAGCCATTCCAGGGCTCTCTCCCTGTGCACCACAAAGCCTCTGTCCTAAGGCTTAGCCCCAAATTATTTTCTCACTGCTGGCAGCTCTTTAGAACATGGGGACTAAAATTACAATTCCTCTTTCATGCTTAATCCCTTTTTCTTTTTTTCCCCTTTCTGTCTTGGTTTGGACCTGAAAACCACAGTGGCTGCTCCCACTCCCAGCCTGGCTCTGGCATTATTTGGCTTCAAACCACGCCTGTGGATAAACCTGAAGTCTTGATGGGTGTTCCTGCAAAGAAACAGCCAGTGTTTGGTTCAAGGTGCCACCAAAAAAAAAAAATAAATGTGGCTTTTGCAAGATTCCAAGCCAAGGTTTCATTTTTGGGCACCAGCACTGAGGTGCAGCCGTGGTTTATTATTTCAGCAGAGTCATGAATCGTGTTTGTGCCCAAAATAGTTGGATGCTGGGCTTCAATCCAGCCAAATCCCCCACAAATCACCTTCAGCTGCAAAACTCTTCCGTTGTCGTGCTGATGACAAATCAGTGGAATCCTCCCTGCCCCAGCTAAGCCAAGCTGCTGGTGCCCACTGAAAACAACCCAGTGGGTTATTCCTAAATTTCCAGCCGGGTCTTGGCTGATTTTTTGGAGGTTTCCCACCGCTTTGGACCACAAGAGGTCGACAGAATTCCGGGGCTGGGAGCCGGGCTGTGCCTTGGCACATCCCGCCGTTCCAGGGTAATTGCTCCGTCAAAAGGAACACCCCAAACTAATTACACTGGAAGAAAATCAGGGTAATTTGGGAGCAGGGCCTGCGCTGCCGGGGGTTTCTCGCTGCTCCACTGGCTGCCTTCACGTGCGCCCGGCGGGGATTATGAGGGATCAGAGCATTAAACAGGCTCTGGCTGCTCTGGAGACTCCCTTAATTCCTCCCTGGTACAGAAGGTCCCGAGCTGGGGAGTTCGCAGCGGGACACGAGCCCGGCCGGGGGGGCTGAAGCTGGGAGAGCCCCCAGTGCTAACCAGGCTCTGGTTTTTGTGTTTGCAGCCCCTCGGCCCCCCGGGATGGTCCCACCATGAGAAGGTGCTGCCAGGGCGTGGGGCTGCCATGCCTGTTTAAGGTCAGTCACTGTCACCTGCTTGGTCCCTCCTTTTCTCAGGGAGAGCAGGAATCGGGTCCCCATCCTGCAAACCCCACCCTGGAGCGGCTGGAGGAGAGCCAAGGGGAGAGGGGGATTGGGGAGGCCGGGCTGGGGCACCAGCTCTGCCCGTGTGGGCAGAGGGGGGTAATTTTGGGTTTAGAGCAGGGCAGGAGGCAGCTCTGAGTTCATGGAATATCCTGAGCTGGGAGGGACACACCAGGATCATCCAGTCCAGCCCCTGGCCCTGCACAGACACCCCAACAGTCCCACCCTGTCCCTGAGCTCTGGCAGCCTCAGGGCCGTGCCCACTGCCCTGGGGAGCCTGGCCAGTGCCAACCACCCTCTAGGGGAAGAATCTTTCCCAAAATCCAGCCTAAACCTGCCCTGGCACAGCTCCAGCCACTCCCTGGCTCCTGTCACTGATCTTCTCCCCGGGATGGCTGCAGAGCCCAACCCCAGGGGAATCAACGATGGGTGATGGATCAAAAACCAACCTGCAGAATGCTGGGAAGAGCCAGACTCCTCCTGGCAGCCTGCAGGGACACAAATCCCTGTCCCAGGGGTGGGACAGGAGAAGGCTGGGGAGTAATCCCCCAGGCCAGGGCCCTCCCTGCACAAGGCTAAGGTGTGCTGGGTCAATGGCTGGACTTGACCATCTCAGAGACCTTTTCCAACCCTAATAATTCCCTGATCCAGTGAAACAGCCCGAGGCGTCCTGGGTTAATGGTCAGTGATCTCAGAGACTTTTTCCAGCCCTATTAGTTCCCTGATCTAATGAGACACCCCAGGGGCGCCGTCCCCACATCCCGTGTGTGCGACACAGTGACCTCCTTGACTGCAGGAACAAGGGGATTAGCGGTGACAGAACGATCCCTTTAGGGGCAGGATAAACCCCTTAGGGCTGTCAGCGGGGCTGTCAGCGGGGATGTCAGCGGGATTAACCCCCGGGGCAGCCCAGGGGCACTGCCCGCCCGCCGACGCTCTGGGTGTTGTGCTCCTTGCAGGGCGTGGGCATGGCCACCCCCCGGCCCCCCCGGTACCTGCTGGTGTTCGACTTCGACGAGACCATCGTGGCCGAGAACAGCGATGATTCGGTGGTGCGGGCGGCGCCGGGGCAGGCGCTGCCGGAGCCGCTGCGGCAGAGCCAGCGCCAGGGCTCCTACAACGAGTACATGCAGCGCGTCCTGGCCTTCCTGGGCGAGCAGGGCGTGCGCGCCGCTGACTTCAGGGCCGTCTACGAGAACATCCCGCTGAGCCCGGGCATGCCCGAGCTCTTCCAGTTCCTCTCCAAGAACCGCGAGCTCTTTGAGGTCATCCTCATCTCCGACGCCAATGTGTTCGGCATCGAGGCCAAGCTGAGGGCGGCCGGCGTCCACTCGCTCTTCCGCAAGATCTTCAGCAACCCGTCCAGCTTCGACAAGAGGGGCTACCTCACCCTGGGGCCCTACCACAGCCACAAGTGCCTTGACTGCCCGGCCAACATGTGCAAGAGGAAAATCCTGACGGAATACCTGGCGGAGAGGGCGCAGGAGGAGGTGGAGTTCGAGCGGGTCTTCTACGTGGGAGACGGTGCCAACGATTTCTGCCCTTCCGTGGCCTTGACTTCGGCCGACGTGGCTTTCCCACGGAAGGGCTTCCCCATGCACAGGATGACCCAGGAGATGGAGAAGAAGCAGCCCGGGGCCTTCCAGGCCACTGTTGTCCCCTGGGAATCGGCTGTGGAGGTCGCCCGGTACCTCCAGGAGCTCCTCAAGAGGAAATGTTGAGGGAGGCTCCAGAGGGTCCTGCAAGTGGCCGGGAAAAAGAGAAGCCTGGGGTGGTCACATCCTGTGCCCCTGCTTGTCCCCGCTCCCGGGGTGTTTTCCTGCCTTCCCGAGCTCCTTCCTCCCCGGTGAATAAAGCACTTTCTCCAGGTCCCTGTCCCTGCCCTGCCATGGTGAGATGGAGCCGTCCCTGCAGCTCGGACTCCTGGGGCCCCCTGGGGCCCTTTGCCAACGTTATTGGGGATTGGTTGGGGTTGTGTTGCTTTTCTTCTTTTCCCTTTTGGCTTCACGAGGGAATTCCTAAGAATCCAGAAGCCAGTTCCCTGCGGGCTGGGAACATCCTTCCTCCTGCCATCCTCCCAGCCACACGAGGAGCTGCCTGCTCATGCTCAAGGGCTCCTTCCCTCTTTGTGAGCCCACTGGGAATTTAATCCAGGAAATTCATGCTCCCTGGCTCCTCCACATCCCACTCAGGCAGGGCAGCTCCAGGCCCAGCTGCTGAGGCTTGTGATGGGGTTAATTGTCCCTTGGGACTTTATTCTCTGAGAAGAACACGTCATGAGGATCAGGAAAGCTTTTGGAAAGGTGGCAGCTTGGAATAAACCTCCCCAGCCCATCGCCTCTCCTTCCCCAGGGGAGGAGGACCTGTCCTTGCCTTCCACTTCCATCCTCTGCTCCTGCTCCCAGGAGGAAGTGTCCCTGTGTCCCTGACAGGTTCCTCCTTGCCCTGAGCCATTTCCAGTCGTGTCCTTGTGCTTGCTGGATCGTGTGACCCCCCCCTTTCACCCCAGGGAGGGGAAAATTCCCCTCCTGACCTGGTGGAGAGGTGCCAGACCTCCCCAGGGGAGGTTTCGTGGTGCTGTGGCACTTCTGGCACCGGGTCCCCAGAGGCCAAACCCTCCCCCCTCCCTGTGTCCCCCCCACCCCACTGCAGTATTAATTACCCCTTCTAATTGCACTCTGCAGGGGGGACCTCCAGGATCCGCTGCTCTCCGGTGTTGGCTTCCCCTGGATTTATCCACAGCCTTACAGGCCCCCGAGGGTGGCTCGTGACTCCTCCAAACCCTGGGACCCCTGACAGCAAACCCCAGCAGTAAGGAAATAACCAAAGCAGCCCTGAGTTGTTCCTCCTCTTATTTCATCCCCTCCTCTCTGTTCTTCCTCCTCCAGACCCCGTTCGACTGTGTGGAACTGAAAGCCATGGAATTAAAGATACCTATATATGTATATAGATGGATATCTCTATATTGCAGAGACACGAACTTGGTTGTATCCAGGACATAAACCTGGGCGTGAAACAGCTCTGAGTTGCACCAAAATGTTGTTTCTCTTCCTTGGGCTGGTGGAAGTTGGGGAATGGGAATACAAGCAGGGAATCCCCCTGGACTGGGGTCTGGATCAGGGTCTGGGTCGTCCCTGCTGCGGCTCAAGCCCAGGGGACAGCAGGCAGGTTTCCAGCTCTCCTCATCCTTGGGGATGTTCAGCCCAGTCTCCCGTTCCCGGGATTTCATCCTGTGCTGTTCCAGGGGCCGGGAGCACGCCCAGGATCAGCCCTGGGACGTGCTGTGTTCCCACGTCAGAGAGCTCAGTGTGCTGGTGCTCAGCGTTCCCGGGGAGGGGTGGGAGAGGGGGCTGCAGTCCTGCCAGGCCGCAGCGGTGCCAGCAGTGCCACCCGCTCTGCTCCCGTGCCAGTTCCAGCGCTGCAGAGCCAGAATTCCAGGCCTGAACAGAGCGGGATGAGGCCGATCCGGGGAGGGGGCGGCCTGGCCTGGGGGCTCAGCAGGGCTCCACGTAATTCCCAGGGAAGAATCCCGCCTCCTGCCCCAGGACGCCCTCGCACCAGCCGTCCGAGTAGCGCCGTGTGACGAAGAGGAGGGCGCCGGGCTGGAAGGAGAGCTCGTTGTCCTTCTGCCGCGTGTAGGGGTACAGGGCCACCACTGCGGGGGGAGAGAGGGATGTGGGGCCTGGCAGTGCCACCAGGGGGGACGGGGCATGGCTGGGAAGGGCGGGATGGGGGACAAGAGCAGCATTGCAGCGTGGGGCACAGCTGGGCCCTCAGTGCTGCGCCCCAGGGCTCAGCCAAAATCCATCCAGGGGATGTGGGGATCCACCGCACCTTTCTCCAGGTAGTTCTCTGGCACCCAGGAAGGCTCCTCTGAGGCGGGGGGTGGCGGTGGCAGGGCCAAGTCCTCGAAGTCGGGCAGAGCCGATGGTGGTGGCAGTGGCTCCAGCTCAGCAGGGGCTGCAAAACCCCCCAGACAGGCGAGGGATGAAGGGCTCAGTGGGGCAGGGGTCACACGCAGCCCCCCGTGTCCCCCCTAAGCCCCCTGGAGCACTGAGCACTCACCTGGGGGCAGCAGGTCCAGTGGGGGCACGGCCAAGTCCTCTGGCGGGGGCGGTGGGAGCAGAGCCCCGGGGAGAGGGGGCGGCGGGGGATGGCAGTGGCAGGGGGTGCGGGTGGCCCTGGTGGGGGTGGCCCTGGCAGAGATGGCCCTGGAGCGGGGGGTCCCGGCAGGGAGGGCAGCGGCGGCGGTGCCGGGATTCCTTCACCAGGAGCTGCCAGGGCTCCGCTGGAGCTGGGGATGGAAGAACAGCCATGCCAGGGTTGGGGGCTGGCCCTGCCCCCCACTCTGAGCACAGACACTTCGCCCAACGCCAGGGCAAGGCGCCCCTGGCAGTGGGCACCATATCCTGCATCTGTGTGCAAACCCTCTCCACACCCACCCTGTGCCTCATCTTCCCCAGCAGGGACCCTCTCCAGGACAGGACATTTCCGCTCTAGGGACAAAGCCCTGCCAGGGGGACCAAATCTCCCAAAGGCCCTGCTCTTTCACTTGGCAGCAGAACCTCCCCCAGCAGCAGCAGCAGCAGCGTGGCAGGGGCTTGTCCTGGGCCTGTCCCGAGCTCCCAGACATTGCAGAGCGTCAGTACCTGATGGATGCCAGCGAGGAGGTGGAGGAGGCTGCGGAGAGCTTGCCCTCGGGCACCACGGGCGGCTGGATGGGCTCGGGGACGCGGGTGCTTCTCCTGCGGGCACAGCATCCAGCTGGCAGCTCGGCACGGGGGCCCACACCACTCGGGTGACACGGGAAGGCCGTGCCCACCCCCCAGTCCCACACCCATCCTCACCCCAGGGTGCCCACGGCCTGCGCCGACGACTTGGTGCCCTTCCGAGCCAGGGTGCCGGTGCGGGACAGCTGCGTGCTGTGGTCCTGTGGGCATGGGGCACATGGATACGTGACAGGTGACATCAGCCCCCCCAGGTCCCTGCTGGCCCCCCTCGGTCCCTGCTGAACCCCCAGCCCCTGCTGGCCCCCCGTGGGAGCGGCCCCGCGGAAGGAGCCGGCGCTGCGGGGGCGGCCACGCGGCACCAGCCACCGTGGGAACCGCGGGCCCGGCCTCACCACTTCCCTTGTGTCTGAGGGGCCTCTGAACACCCTCCCCTGGGTGCCTTCCGGGGCCGGGAAAGGCTCCACAGGGGTTGGAGGGCTCCAAACCCACTCCCGTGGGTGCCTCCTGGGGCTGGGAAAGGGGCTGTGGGGGAAAAACCTCCTCTCTGGATGCTGGATGAGCCCACCCGTGCCCCCGTCAGCACGGCACTGGGGACGTCAGGGCCCCCACCCGAGCCCCCTCAGCCCCGTGGGACCCCCTCCTGTCCCGGGCTCACCTTTATGCCGTGGCCAATGTCATCCAGGACGCTGAAGTTGAGGGGTTTCCTGTAGTAGGGCTCCAGGCTGGGGGGGTTGGGGGGAGCCACGATCTTTTGGTAGGGCGGGAACCTCTTGGTGACGGTCAAGGAACCGATCTCCCGGCGGGACACCTTCTCCTTGTGGATGTCCACCCTCTGCGGAGGTGACGCTGTGCCCACTGTCCCAGCCCGGCCTCTCCCCACCTCCTGCAACCCCCTCTGAGTCCCACCACCCTCCCCAGCCCCGTGGCCCTGCCTGGAAGGGAAGGGATGCACTGGAGGATCGGGATTGGGCCTGAGCCCTGCAGGGACAGCGGGTCTTCAACCCCTCGGAGCTTCCCGGACCCCCTTTCCCGGAGCCCACCCCAAACCCCTCGCGGGGGACGGTCCCACCTGTGCCACGCAGGCGACATCGGCCTCCACCTGGCGCAGCTGGGCCGCCTGCAGGTCCAGCAGCCTCAGGAAGGCGGTGGCCAGGCTGCTGACCTGGTAGGTGACACTGGCCAGGGACTGGGTGCTCAGGGCCATCGTCTCCTCCAGCGCCTTCCGCTTGTCGCTGGCCTGGAGGGGAAAACCCAGCCTGGAGCCCACCCCCACGGCACTGCCACCCTCCACGCTGCAGTCACACGGCAGCACAGATGCCTCTTCTGCTTTCCAAATGCATCAAACTTCCTCCGGCTCCACTGGCCAGACACAGGGACACCCGGCAGGGGGGTGGATCCTGGTACCGGGGATCCCCTGGGAATCCTCCCCAGGATGCTGATGCTTTTGGCAGGTGCTGGAGCAGAGTGCCCGGCTCAGCTCCTGCCACCCCTGGGGACAGCTGGCCATGCCACCACATCCCACACGTGGGACACCTGGCCGGGCCACCAGCTGTGTGGGGGACAGTGTCTCAGTTCTCTAAACAGCTCCTCACATTTCCCCTTCAGTTCTGCTCTGGCGGCTCCAGCCCCCTGGGAGCAGTACCGGGGTCTGGCTCGAGTCAGCAGGGCCACAGACAGGTTTGGCAAAGATCCCTCCAGCAGACACCCCTCCCTCCCACAGCAAATAGGGCCAGAAAAAGCCTTTTTATCCCTGTTTCATCCCAAAAGCTCCTGTCCCCCTTCCCTCAGTGGGGGCCGGGCAGGGAGGAGGAGGATGGCAGCAGAGCTTCAGCTTCACTCTCTCTGCACGTGCAGGCACCCAGCTCTGCCCTCCAGGAGACAGCTCAGAAACCCTGGGACAGCCCAGGACAGCCTGGTGTCCCTGGTCCTCTCCCAGAGGCACCAAACCCTGGGGAACTCTCCCTTCATCCCAAACCCACCACGAGGGCAGCTGTGGAGCAAGAGGGGAAACTGAGGCAGGAGGAAAACGAGCCAGAGGCAGGAGATGCTCGGGTGGAAGCCTGAACTGGTGAGCGGAGGCTCCCAGCTCTGAGGGCAAAGCGCTCATCACCAGCCACCCCTCCAGGAGCACCATCCCACCATCCCAGGGCTCCCGGTGGTCCCAGCATCCCAAGCCCGTCGCGGTGCCCCCACCTGCAGGTAGTTGCTCTCGCAGTACTCGGCGACCCTGTGGAGGTTGTCGTGCTGCTCCCGCAGGCCCTGGCGGCCCGCGGGGATGTCTCGCTGCCGCAGCTGCTCCAGCTCCGACATCGTGCCGGGCTCTGCTCGCACTTCCTCCGCGGCCGCCCCGCCGCTGCCTTTGCAGGCTCCTGGCGGTGCTGACGCAGGGCCCGCGGGCGCCGCGGTGTCCCCGTCCCCTCGAGGGACACCCCGCGGCCCCGGCAAGGAAAAGTGGGAGGCCGGCGGGGAAGGAAGCCGGCGTGGCTCCGGCCCCACGAGGGACGCGTTTGGGGGGCTGCCCTGCCCGGGGCAGGGGATGGGAGCGGTGAAGGATGTGAGTCACGGGGGAAACGGCGGGGCAGGGGGTGGGGGGAAGTGACCCAAAATGATCCCAAACCCCGTCTTTGCCACCTGTGCCCACCATCCACCAGCCATGCTGTCCTCCTAGCTGGGGCTGAGCGGGCACGGGCACAGCCAGGGATCCGAGGAACATTAGGAACATTTCCTTCCCTTTGCCTTTACCAGCCAGGCGAGGGGTCCAGCCAAGGGCAGCGATTCCACTGCCAGGTCCCCCTCCCTGGAAAAGCCCCTGTGCATCCCACGCAGGTCACCAGGCCTGGCTGCACTCGGGGCACAGCAGGACGTGCCAAGTGACCCCACGAGGCGCCCGGCCCGTCCTTCCCCTGCCCGGGACAGCGTGTCCTTCTCAGTGCTTTGCTGAGGACGTTTCACATCCCCACAGGGTGAGGTTGCAGGAAATTCCCACTTCCCCGGTGCTTGGAAATCCCTCCACACCCTCTCCTCCACCCTGCAGGTCCTTCCCTGGGGCCTGCCAAGCTCCTCCACCCGCAGGTGCTTCCTTGGGGCCTGCTGGACTCTGTCCTCAGCCCCAGTGACTTTGCACCCCCAGACAGGAGAGACACCCCTCGTTAGGGCTTGGCCCTTCCTGAGCCCGCAGCTCCTGCTGCACAAGGACGAGGGAAATGATGGATTTCCTCCGGCACCGGCCCAGCTCCTCACACCCTGAAGGACCAAGAGCCGCCCGGGCTGCCCCTGGCCCCGACGAGGCTGTGGCAGCCCCGTCGCCCCAGTTCCCCTCCTAAACTGGGTGGGTGGAAGCTGCCCTGATCCCCACAGGGTCATTCCTGCCACCCCAAATCAGGATCTGGACACTGTACAGGCTCAGACACCCATGGTAGGGCCTCAAGGACTTCCCAGGTGTCCCAGTCACCCACCCATCCTTCCTGCCCATCCTCACCCTCCCCACAGCCCCGCTGATTACCCTGGACTTTGAGGCTAATTCCCAACACCTGACCAGCTTATTCTCCTGAGTCCATTATCAGCTTAAGGGCCAAAGACATCTGCTTCCCACTGCCCTCCCAGAGAGCTGGAGGAGTCTTCCAGCTCCGAGCAGGAGAGCAGCATCTCCCCTCGGATGGGGCTCTGAGCATCTCCACCGCACAGCGGGGCAGCCCCTCTGCCCCCCCAGGTAAGTGCCTTTGCTCCTCCAGGTGGGTCCCACCTGCTTTGGGAGCCACTTTCCCTGTGGGCTGGGCCACTTCTGGCTCCTGGTGCAGCTCCCAGGGCTGGCTGTGTCCCGAGGGATGGATGGGAAGAGGAACACGGGGCACACTTGCCGTGGGAGCAGCAACACAGCAACACAGGGCTCGACACCTTCCAAGCAAGGCCAGGGCACAGTTCAGCTTCAGCACCTCTGGTTTGGTTGGAAAGATTCTGCCCAGGCTTTAGACCCCAAGTTCTGACACGGAAATAAGATCTCACAGTGCAGGTCAGCTCTGTGGGCATCTCACATAACCCCTGGATGGGCTTTTGTGGGAAAAGAGTTGGGCTTTTCCAACCCACACACTCCCAGAAACTTGCAGTGGCAGCAAGTGCATAAAAATAGCCAAGTTCAGAGCAATGGAGGAGCCATAATCTGGGGGAAAGGCACAAGGAGGAAACAAAAAACGAAGTATCTTTAGTTCCTTAGGAAACCTCCAAAGAGGTTGTTGCCCAGGCACAGGACACCCCACCAGGGAGGTGTAGTTTGCAGACCTGGGCATCCAGCTTCTCCCACAGCCCTGAGGCATCAGCTCCTCTCTGGGATCATCCAGGCTCACTCTCCCCTCCACCTGCTTTCTTGGGAAAACAGTCTCTGTGGTGGCAAAGAACTCCTTAAAAACCAGGCTGGATCCTCCTCCCCTGCCCTCAAGCTGCATCTGTCACTCCATGTGCCTGCTGAGAAGGAGCAAAGGAAAATCTGGGAATGGCAGATGGGACAGGAAGGGGGTGGAGAGGTGGCTCCTGCCTCGGTTTCCTTTTGCAATGGGACATTGGGGGGGCTTGCAATATTATGGGGACAAAGCAATAATCCCAATAACGAGCCATTTCCCTGCAGTTCCAGGGCAAAATGGCTCAGGACATGACCGAGAAGGAGCTGCTGAAGATGGAGCTGGATCAGCTGAAGAAGGAGGTGAAGAACGAGAGGCAAATGGTGAGGGTCCCACCCAAAATGCTCTGACCTGGTGGTGACTTCCTTTCCTGCTGCAAAGGAACAGGACCACAAGCCCTAAAATTACCCCCCAAATGCAGCAGAAGCAGCTGCACTCCACCTCTCCCCTCCAGGAAAGCATTCCCCTCTTAGCCCCACATCCCAGATCCTACCCCACACCTGGTGAAGTGTCCACAACACCCCGGGAATGCTCTTGGGACACTCCCATGTTGTGTGGGATGTCCACGGCCACGGTTCCCTTCTCCCACTGCCCCATGTGAGGTGTCTGTAACACCCTGGGGATTCTTTTGGGGACACCCCATGGCGGGTGGGACATTCCTGGCCACAGTTCCCTTTTCCCACTGCACGGACGGGTCCACGGGCGGCCCTGCAGGGAGGATCCCACCCCAAACACGGAATGTCTCCTTCCTTGGCAGGTCTCCAAGACCGGCAAAGAGCTCAAGGACTACATCGAGTCCATGGCGGGCGAGGACCCGCTGCTGAAAGGAGTCCCCGAGGACAAGAACCCCTTCAAGGAGAAGGGGGGCTGTATAATAAGCTGACACCCCCCGGCCCCGCTGGCACCGCCGGGCACGGGGATGTCCCCGTGTGCCACCCAGGACTGTCAGAAACCTGCTTTCCCTGTAGTCCGCCCTCGGCACCGAGGAGGAGCCCAGAACCACAGCGTAGTGCAGCTAAAGGACAGCAAAAGGAGAAAAAAGAAGATAAAACCCTGAAAAAAATACCCAAAAACCTCCCCCCTCCCCCCGACTGCCACCGGGGCTGAGGTTCGGCCGCCGCAGCGTCGCCGTCTGCGCTGTCCCAGCTGAGCTCTGCTTTCCCACGAGCACAACTTCTGCATTTGCAGCAGCCCCAGCGAAGTGGGGGTGATGAAACCACAGAGCTGATGGTGCAGGGGTTACCTGCTGCCTCTTTGGAAGGGTGGAAGCTGCTGCTGGGGCTCCAGGAGAGCGTGGAGATGGACCTAGGACTGGTTTACTTGCAAGGAAATACCCCTGGATCCCACCTGGAGCAGCCTTTTCCTGCCTTCTGGGTCTCAGAATGAGGCACAGGGGGTCCCTCAGCACTTCAGCCACCCCAAAAGGGGGGTCCCTGCAGAGAACAGACACAGGGAAGTGCATTTTCCTCAGGCAGCCAGAATACCCCCCAACCCTGCACCTCCCCAGCCAAAATCCCACCAAAATAAAGGTGGGTTTATTCTCTCTCCTGCAGATGCTCAATAAACCCTCCAGCTCGAGCACGGCCTCTGTCTTTTCTTGCAGCACTGAGGGGCAGGAAATGCTCTTTACAAAAAGAATTTATGGGCTTTCTTTTCACTTTTATGTGGAACCCAAATGTTGGGTTGTGACCAACATGTTATTTTTTTAATGCTCCATCTTCCATGGCTTTTTTTTTTTCCTTTAGAACTTGGATATTTCCTTCTTCCCTCAGCATTCCACCTCCATCCTCCTCACTTCCCTCATGCAGGGGGCTGGAATCCCAAGTTTTGATGGATTTGATGGTTCTCTTGGAGTTTCTTTGATGCAGCAGAATCCTGTTTTTTTATGGTTTTACTGAGTTTTTGGGGGGCTGGCAGAATCTTGTTTTCTGACGTTTTGAGGTTTTTTGGGATGCAGAATCCTGCTTTTAGATGGAGTTGATGGTTTTATTGGATTTATTGGGGGTGTGACAGAATCCTGGATTTTGATGGGTTTGTTGGGGTTTTTCTGGGGTGGGGGCAGAATTCTTTTTTTGATGGGTTTGTTGCAGTTTTTTGGGGGGGTGACAGAATTCTAGATTTTGATGGATTTGTTGTTTTTTTTTTTTGGGGGGGTGTAGCAGAATTCTGGTTTTTGATGGATTTGTTGGGGTTTTTTTGGGGGGTGGCAGAACCTGGTTTTTGATGGAGTTAATGTTTCTGTTGGGTTTTTTGGGGGGTGGCAGGACAGCAGCAACACAAAGGGGGTAATGAAAGTGAATTTGGGGCACTGCATCATTAATTTGTGGAGCACCTCTGGGTGCTGCTTCTCCCATCCGCAGCTCCAAGACAATTTCAGGCTATTTAGGTAAGAAAATGGCACTTTCCTGTCACGGCCCTGAGGTGGCCGGATCCACCGGGGCTTGAGCTGCCCCTAATCTGGGGCGATAATGGGGCCGCGGCCGGAGGGGATTGACCCGTTAATCGACGCTAAACGGCTGGAAACCTGCGTCAGAGCCGGCTAAGCCGCTGCTGAAGGGATTCGGGACGCTACTGGAGCAGCAGCGGCTTAAAGGACGAGCAGGAGGGGCCTCTCAGAGCCCACGAGCGATCGCGACGCGCCGTGACGGCTCAGACCGGCCATGAGGGCTCGGGGGTGCTGAGGGGGAGGCGGGGCGAAGGGCGCTACCGACCAATAGGAACTCGGGATTGTCAGAGTGACAGCCCGAGTAGCCAATCAGCGATGGGAAAGGATGAGTGCGAGCCCCGCCGTGACAGCTCCAAACATCATGAGAGCTACGGGCAAGTGAAGTGGGAGGCGGGGCGAGGCGCACTGCTAGCCAATAGTAACACGGGATTGCGAGAGTGATAGCTCTTTCCGCCAATCAGAGATGGAGAAGGAAGAGTGCGACCCCCTTGTGAGGGCTCGAACCTGCCATGAACGCTAAAGGCTGCTGAGGGGGGAGGCCGGGCGAAGGGCGATTCTAAGCAATAAAAATGCGGAATTGCGAGAGTGACAGTTCACTCAGCTAATCAGAGATAGGAAACGGAGGGCGCCAAATCCCCAGAAGGCTCGGTGCTGCAGGGGTGGGAGGCGGGGCGAAGCGCTCACCCAACCAATAGAAACACGTAGTTCGCAAGAATGACAGCAAGGCAGCCAATCAGAGACGAGAAAAGGCAAAGCTTCCCGCCGCGCCCCTGGCCGCGCCTGCGCGGTGAAGCGCAGGGTGCCCACGCACAAAATGGAGCGCGGTGAGACCGGAGCGGGATCGGCGCTCCCGGTGCCGCCCCCGCCGCCCCTCAGGGACCGCCCGTTCGCGGCCACTCCCGCCGCGACAGCGGGAGGAGAGGAAAGAGAAAGGGAGGCCCCCCCAGAAAATTAAAACAGAAATTAAAACAGAAAAAAAGAACGCGAGGTCCCACCGAGATTTGAACTCGGATCGCTGGATTCAAAGTCCAGAGTGCTAACCATTACACCATGGGACCGCTGGGTGTACCGGGAGGCTCCGCGCGCCCTCTCCACCCTCACGGCCCGCCCGGGCCCCCAAACCCCGCCAAACCTCCCCAAACCGCCCCAAACAACTCCCAAATCCCCCCCAAACCGCCCCAAAACCCCCCCAAACCTCCCTAAACCCCACGGCCCCGGCCCCAGGACGGGCCGGAGCATCCCCGGCATGTCCCCGAGCTGCCTCCCGCACTCCTCGTCCACAGCACTCAGAGCCCCTTTCCACCTTTATTTCTATTCCCCTAACCTTTATTTCTACCCCCAATTTCCTGCTTTATTCCTCTCTTTTTTTTATTTCCCCTCCTTGTGTCTGTATTTTCATCTATTTCCCACTTTATTTGCCACTCTACTTTTCCATATATTTATCCATTTTCACTCTGTTTCCCCCTTATTTCTTTTCCCCCTCTATTTCTCCTCTATTTTCCCCTTTCTCTATCTACCCCTTTATTTCTCCTTTTCCTGTTTTCCTCTTATTTGCTACTTTTATTTTCCATTCTTTTCCATTTCCTTATCCATTTTTCTCTATTCACCCCTTTCTCTTTCCCCCTTCTATTTCTCAATTTCCCCTTTCCCTATTTCCCCCTTTATTTCACCTTTTCCCTCTATTTCCTTTCTCTATTTTTTCCTGCTTATTTCCTCTATTTTTCATCTCTTTCCTCTTTATTTCTTTTTTCCTCTATTCCCCCCTTTTTCTCCTCTAGTTCCTCTCTATTTCTCCATTTGTCCTTTATTTCTCCCTTTTCCTGCTTAAACCCTTTCTTTTTCCCCTCTACTCCCCAGCTTTCTCTTCTATTTCTCCAATTTTTCCTCTCCCATTTGTTTTTTTCTTCCCCCCATTCCTTTTTCTCTCCATTTTCCCCCCCTTAATCTAATTTTCCTCTATTTTCCTTCTGTATTTCTTTCCCCCTCTATTCCCTCCTATTCCCCTTTTTTATCAACTTTTCCTGCATTATTTCTTTCCCCCTTTACTTTTTTTCCTGTTTCCCCCTTTATGTCCATTTCTCTTTTCTCCATTTCTCTTTGCACCATTTCCCTTTATTTAATCCTTTTTGTTTCCCCCTCTCCTTCCCCTCTATTTACCTTTCTCTTCCCCTACTTCCCTATTTTTCCTGTTCCCTTTCTTTCTTTCCCCTCTTATTTCCCTCTATTTTCCCTTTATTTCCTTAATTCCCCAACAATGCACCCCTTTATTTCTCGCTCTATCATTTTTTTCTCTGTTCCCCTTTCCCTTTGTTTATTTTCCCTCTATTACCCTTTCCCTCTTTATTTCTCTTCTCCCCTCAATTTTTCCCCAGTTCCCCCCTTTAATTTCTCTTTTTTTCCTCCCCCCAACCCCATAAAACCACACAAACACTTCAAGTTTTTTTTCTTGTTTCTCTGTCTGTTTTTTCTCTTTATTTTTAAAAACAGTGGAAATAAAGCGGTTTGTGGCAAAAAAAAAAAAAAAAAAAAAGAAAAAGAAAAGAAAAAAGAAAAAAAAGAAAACCATCCTCATTGGAAAAGAAACGGAGCCCAAATCTATCCACAATCCCAACTCCACATCCCTCCTGCCAGGGGAACAGGGAAAGAACATGGAATAGAAGAGGCAAGAGGTGAGAGGGAAAAGGCAAAAATCAGCAGAAAAGAGGAAAAACAATATCACAGAAAGTACAATTTTATTTTTTTTAACCTAAACAGCCTGAAATTGTCTTGGAGAAGCAGCACCCTTGGGTGCACCCACGTGGCACTGGGTGTCCCCAAACTGATGATGCAGCGCCCCAAATTCAGCTCCATCACCACCCCACCCTCCCATCACTCCCAAAAAAGCCCCTCTCCCTCTCCCCCCCCAAAAAAAAAACCCCAAACCACTGGAAAAATAAAACCCCAACAAAATTACCAACTGCAATTCCCCCCCGAGCCCAACACAGGGAGGTGGGGAAAGCGAGGAGGATGGAGGTGGATTGGAGAGGGAAGAAGGAAATCTCCAAGTTCTAAAGGACAACAACAACCAAAAAAAAAAAAAATCATGGAAGATCGAGTATTTAAAAAATAAAAAAAAAAAGATCATAAAATCAGTCACAACCCAAAAATTTGGGACTGGTGAGGTCTGGAGCTTTACCAACTAACGGCCACTTTAAAGTGAAAAGAAAGCCCATAAATTCTATTCTTAAAGAACATTTTTCTTTGGAAAAAGAGAGTAATTTTTCTTTTTTTTATTTTTTTTTTTTTTAAATTTTAATTTTCCCCTAAACTACCGCCTGTGGAGTTGCCACTACCTAGAGTTCATCTATTGGCTAAGAGGTAGATAAACAAAACTGACTTGGTTATATAGAAGGTCGTGCCTGGGCCAGGCACCAGCCATTCCAGGCTCTCGGAATATCCGGGATTCATGGCGGGTTTCCCTCCTCTGGAGCCACCCCAAATGTTTGCCTGGTTTTAACTCATCCACCAAAGGGAGGGGTCGTGGTTTAAGGCCAGATTTCCTCCTCAGCTCAAGGAATTCCATCCCGAGGTGAATCCGGACGCGCTTCCAACGAACGACACAACGAGCTCAGCCACTTCGGGATACTTCAGGGATTCCTTCCTGCCCTGATTCCAGTGAATCCCAACGATTCCCCGGGTGATGCACTGAGTGAGGGAGGGCTGGGGCCGTGCTCCAGGTCAGCCTTTCCCTGCCCCAAAACATCGGGAAGCTCCTTCCCGCTGGACGTGGCGTCGATTGGCAGAGCCCGTTTCCCGGACTGATCCCAAAAAATGCCTTCAGTTGTCGCACATCCCAACTCCCAGGGCTTAAATTAATTCTCTAATTAATTCATTCAGCAATTAATCCTGCTTTTAGGGAAAACATCCCTTTGGGAGTCAGCTCGTGCTGCTCCACAGCACCCAAATCCTGCCCACGCTTCGTAACCTGTGCTCGGATGTGCCGGAGGGGACGGGATGTGCCGTGGGCCAGCAGAGCATCCCAGGGCCGTGGTTTGGCAGAACATCCCACCACCACCACCCGGCGGAGAATCCCACTGCCACGGCCTGAGGAACTCCAGCTTCCAACAGCAAACTACAGGAATTCCGTCACGTCCAGAAAGCCGGGATCGAACGCGCTCCGGAGTCAGCCCGGGGCTGACTTTTCCAGGGGTCCAACTCGGGCACTCTCCCACCCCCCTGCCCTCCTGGCACCCTCCAGAGCCTTCCTCGGCCCTCCTCCTCCTCCTCTCCCACCACCACGCAGCCATCCCCGAAGCTGGGAAGCTGGAAATTCCTCCCCCCAGCCTGGGAAGGGTCCCTGCTGAGCTGGGGGTGCCGGGGTCAGGTCCTGCCCCGGGGGGGATGAGGGACCCCCGTCCCCCCCAGCAGCTCTGAGGTAGTTTGCACGTGTGTGTTCCCAGCTCGCTGCACCTGCGTGGTCTCCGGGAGAAAATTCCGGATTTCAGAGCCTCCGGCTGGTCTCGCTCCGCCCTGGAATCTCATCCACGATCACCGAGGAGTCAGAGCACAGACCAGAGTTAAAATCAAACCGTGAAGAAAGGCTGATTCGACCAAAAGGGGGAGGATGTCTCCTCCCCACGACGATGTGGAGCCACTGTTGGTCATCCCAAGTTAATTCCAGCCTGGATCAGTTATTCCCAAGCACTGCTCCGACGCCAGTTCCCAGGCTCTGGGTCCAACCAACCAACACCTGAAGCCTCCCAAGCTCAAGCACCGCTCGTTCCTGCTGCCCCATCGCTGCTCCCAAAGCAAATCCACAGCCAAATCCTGGCTAAAACCCTGGGACAAATCCCAGCTGGGCTCAGGGCACAGCCCGAGGACGCTCAAATCCATCCGTGCCCTCTCGGGAGGAAACGCATTTCACAGGATCACACCCATTTCAAAAAGGAATTAAAAACAACCAAAGGAAATAAATCAGAGACC
The DNA here is from genome assembly GCF_022539395.1 of Myiozetetes cayanensis. Taxonomy (NCBI): domain Eukaryota; kingdom Metazoa; phylum Chordata; class Aves; order Passeriformes; family Tyrannidae; genus Myiozetetes; species Myiozetetes cayanensis. The sequence goes on from NW_026087577.1 coordinate 1,400,754, forward strand.
CACTCCCCTCCCCCCCAAAAAAACACTCCCAAAATCCACAACCTTCTCTGAAAGTAAGAAAATTCCAAAAATATCCAAAAGCCTATGTTGTGTGGAGCAGAAGGGACAGGGAGGGAAGACCAAAAGGAATTAAATAAAGGAAATGTCTTCAACTGTCATAGAGCAAGTCTGCGTTTCTGATGGATTTCCTCAGAGTCTAAAAAAACCACTCAAAGTTGGAGCTAGAAATTTAAAAAAAAAAAAAAAAGTTTTTTTTTATCCTGGCACTGATTAACTACTTTCACTGCACTTTTTTTCTTTTTTTTTGTTCTTTTTTTTTTTTTTTTTTGTTCTTTTTCCTTTTTTTTTGAAGCACTAAAAAATAAACCAAAACCAAACCCAGACCCTAATGCCCAGGAAACACCAACTGTAACTCAGAGGCAGTTTTCTTTGCAATATTTACAAGGGATTTTCCTCCAGTTTGATTCCAGAAAGCCATTCCATGCTTCTCAGCCGGGTCCCAGGGAGGGAGCAGGATCCCGCTGCCGAGCCCGTGGATGTTCTCAGTGCCTGGGAAAGTGGCAGAGCTTGGAAGAGAAGAAACATCAACTGGGATTTGGGATTCCTTCTTGTTCCTTTTTCTCCAGCTGAATGGCACGAGGAGACTCCGAGGTGAACTCCCAGATCCAAGGCTCTCCACAGGGGCTCATTCCGGGACACGGCACCGAGCGCTTCCAAGATGGGAATGTCTTCATCCTCATCCCAGCCCTGGGAATTAGGAGAGCAGCACCCTCCAAAAAAAGGCGGAAACTGAGGCACGAAGTGCTTTGCTTTCCTCGCTGCCCCGTGGCAGAAGCACCAGCTCTGCCTCCAGCTCCTCCCAGCATCCAGCAGAAATTCCATGGTGCTGTTCCCGCTCCTGCCCGGAGCCTCCCTACGTCCCCCTGCCCCAGACTAAAAGCTCCACGTTCTTCCTCACCCCACGGACATCTCAGGACACAGCCAACCCCCCAGGATGGCTGCTCCTTGTTCATGGAGGGGAAAAACTCGAGGGAATAAAAACAAACCCAAGTTATTCCTGCTGGGAGAAAAACAAGGAGCCAATGGAACCGCTCATCCCTAAATCCTGGGCTCCCCTTACGGGCACAAAGAGAGGACAGAGGAGCTGCTGCAGGGCTGGGGATCCTTCCTGCTGCTTTTGGGGCTCACTGGGGAATTCTTCCCTGCTTGTTCATTCCAGGCTGGATCCACCTCGCTCCCATCTCCTGCCACCCAGCCGTGCCGGGATCCCACTTTATCCCTCCTTCCACTCTTCCCAGCTCACTGTGGCTCCAGAGAAAGATGGGACATGCTCAGAGGCTTCATCCTTGCTGCAAATCACTTTATAGAGAAATAGTTTCCCTGGGGAAAACAACGGGGTTCCCCCCAAAAACAAACAGCACCGAATTCCGGCCCCAGGGACCGGTTCAAGGGTGGGGGGGGAAAGCACCAAAGATTTCCCTGAATCGCCAGATTTTCGGTCACTGCGACGACCAGACCGGACAGGATCGCTCGGGGCGGGATTTGGGAACTCGTGGGAATCTGTTTTGTTGTGTTTTCTCCCTCAAATCCATACGGTTGGAACCAGTTCTCAAAAAAAAAAAAAAAAAAAAAAAAAAAGCCGCTTGCTGTCGGAAAAAAAAACGGGAATTCATTAAAAAAAAAAGCACCGATGTCTGAATACGCTGCTCTGTGCAAGGCTGGAAACAAAAAGAGTAGAGAGCCAGAGATTTCAAGTATTAGACCGTTTTTGTGTTGTTTTTCCCCCTAGGACAAATGCCAGTCTTCCTAAAAGAGACAAAAATCCACGGAAAAGCAGGAACAGCCGTGGGAGCCCCTGTCCCACAGCCAGAGCTGCCCAGCCCCAGCCTCGCTCCTTCCCCCAGATTCACGGAATAAAGGAATAAAGGATCTCCCATCCCAGGCACTCCGGAGGGGAGGAGCTGTGGGGTGGTGGCATGGGGAGAGCAGCACCCCAAATTCACTTTTCCACCATGGAATTTTGGATTTTTCTTTCCCCCTTCCCCAGCATTTGAGCAATTGAATTTTCCTGCAGGTACAGCGAACAAAAAAAAACAAAAGCAAATGGGATTTTAAAGAAAAAAAAAACAAACCAAAAACCCCAAAAAAACAAACACCCTGTGAACATTTTGGAGCAGGGAGAGGCTCATCCCCCTCGATCCTCAGGGTGGGATTTGTCCTCTCTCCTTCTCTCTCCTCGATGTGCGTTTATATATATATATAAAAAAAATTGACTCCCACTAATGCATTAATTTCTCTCTCTCTCCTTCTCACTTTTTTTTTCTTTTAAAGGCTTTTTTTTTCCTCTTTTTTTTTTTTTTAATTTACTTGAAACGCTTTTTTTTTCTTTCTTCTTTTTTTTTTTTTTTTTTTTTTTTTTTTTTTTTTCCCTCGGTAAAACGGAGGCAAATCTCTTGTAAAATATTTCACAGCATCATAGTGGAGAAGATGGTTCGACGCCGCCTCCGTGGCAACACGGGAGGTCGGATCGTTTGGGTTCTGGGATATATATAAATATAGAAATATATATATATATATTTATGGCTTCCAAGTAGTTTGAAAATAAATCGCCTGAGCTGGTGTGGTTTAAATACCAGCAAAACCCCTGTAACCCCACTTTGCATAGTCAATGCTGCCCTCACATCCCGGGAGTGGAAGATTTCTGATTCCCAAAGCTCTTGAATCCATTGATTTCTCGCTGGAGATGGATTTGAGAAAAGCCTTTCAGCCAGTGGCAGGTTTTGGTTTGGTGGGTTTTGGTTTTTTGTTGGTTTTTTTTTTTTTCCCCCCTCCTCCCCTCCTTCCCAATTTAATTACACCAAAAAAAAAAAAAAAAAGGAAAAAAAAACAATGAGGAAAAAAGGAAAGAAATTAAGTTTTTCCAACTGGTGGGTTCTCCAATTTGTCCAAGGTCTCGAAGAGTCGCGACATCTGACAGCTCTTGTGGTGTGGTTGAAATTCATCAGCTGGCTTGAAAAGGCCAAAAAAAATTATCAAAATATAGAAGCTGCTGCCATCTTTTCCACTATGTCTGGAATTCCTGTCGTTCTCCATAGAGAGCTCATAACACTTGGTTACCTGCACATAACTCCTGGCTCATAAGAAATTATGAAACTTAACTCCTCTTTTCATTAAAAAAATAAAATATTCAAGACTATCAGCTTTTATATAAAATATCAGCAAGCCCCCCGAAAAAAAAACCAAACCAAAAAAAACAAACCAAACCAAAAAAAACCAAAACAAAAAAATCAATTGCTGAGGTAACTTCATACCTTGAGGTAGCTTTTTTTTTTTCTTTTCTCCTCTTTTTTTTTTTTTTTTTTTTTTTTCCTTTGTTTTCTCTCTCTCTCCTCTCTCACTGCTCGAGCACACACAGCAATACCTGGCTTTCCCTCCCCCTCCCACAGCTCCCCTGGCCTTGCAGGATTCCAGGACAGTAACTGCTGCCACGGCCCCTTCCCGACACCTGCTCTCCTGACGCTCCAAGAGCTCAATCCCGAGCCCAGTTTGGCTTTTTTCTCTTTTTTTTTTTTTTTTAAGGATGCTCCCAGGAAAGCTGCTCCGAAGGGCTGGTCTCCTCTGAACAAACAGTAAAACATCAGTGCGGGTTTGGTTCCAAATTCCCTGGTTTGCAGCCTCGAGGTGGGGTTGAGCCCGGGGATCCAGGGTTACCCCTCTCCCTCAAAATCAGCCCTAATTTTTTTTTGTTTTTGCTTTTCCACCCTCCCAATCCGATCTGGGGGGAGAAAAAAATCCCTGTTTTTGGCTGGATTTGCAGCAGAAAACACGGAGCTGGAGCTGCCCTGTGGTGGAGACAAGACCTTCCCCTGCCTGGAAGGGGTGATGGCAGCAGCTACTGACCCTTCCCAAATATCCAACAGCAAACAACAAGTCCTTAAAAACCTCCCTAAAGTATAAAATCCACGTAAGAGTGACGGGAATCAGTGACCATTTTACAATCCTTTGACGTTTTATATTTGGGTTTGTCTCATGAGAACAGTTATTCCTGCAGAAAGGATGGGGGGATTATCATTAAATAGTGAAAAAAAATATATATCTTTCTCAGCTGATAAAAAATGTGCCCAATTTCAGGAAGAGGGTTTTTGTTTTTTACCCCCCCACACCTAGAGAGATTTGGAGGTGGGGGGAGAAGACATAAATAGCCCCAGGAATATTCAGGTGAATTGGCATCTCCCCACTTTGCTAATTAAATATTCCCTGGGGAATTCTGCACCCCTTGACCCCCCCAGACCATTCTGCATTGAGTTCCCATTGTCAGATTACTTAGGAAATGAGGATGAATTCCATGTTTCTTACCAAAAAGGGATTTTTTTTGCCTTTTTTTTCAATTTTTTGTGGTTTTTTTGGGTGGTGGTTTATTGTTTATTGCTGTTCCTGAAGGGAGGAGGGAAAAGCCAAAGCCATTCCCTCAGCCCTTCCCTGCCCAGGCCTCCTCTCTAGGACAGGTCGTCACCTCCACGGTGGAGATCACCAGGAAAAAAGGAGGAAAAGGAGGGAAATTGTCCCGTGTCCCATTTCTGCCAGTATTTCATAGGCTTCAAAAAAACCCCCAGAAATCTGAAAAAAAAAAAAAAATAAATTCTTACAACTAACCTAAACTGAAAAGAAACATTCAGGAAAAAAAAAAAAATCCTGGAAAATAGAGGTGTTCTCCTGGCTTCTAAGGCTTCCCAAGGCACTGCACTCCAGGGGAAGGAGGAATAATCCTGCCCTCCTGGTCCTGAGGTGGGAGTGGTGCAGAGCTCCCAAGGGATCACAGTCCTTTGGGGTGGTTTGGTGGCTTTTGTCCATGGTGGATCTTGCTACCAATGTGGGTTGGTAAAAATCCAGTGGAATTTTTCTCTTTGAGAAATAAAAAATTAAAACGGGGGGAAATAAAAAAATGGGGGAAAATAAAGAAAAGGGGAGAAATAAAAAAAAGGGAAAAAAAAAAATAGGAGGAAATAGGGTGAAATTAAAAAAAAAGAGGGAAACAAGAAAAAAGGGGGGGAAGAAAAAAAGAAAAAAAAGTAAGGGAAATTAGGAAATAGGGGAAAATAAAAAAGAGAAAAATAAAAAAGCAGGGAATAAAAATTAAAAAATAGGGAATAAAAATAAAAAAATAGAGGAAAAGAGGGGAAAAAAACAAAATAGGAAAATGAGCAAAAATAGGCAAAAATAAACCAGGAAAAAAAAACTGATCCAAAGAAACGCTCCAAAGGGTCACTGCTGCTCTGGGAACATCCACCATCCAACATCCAGGGAGGAGGGAGCCCCAGGGAGGAGGGAGCGAGGGCTCGGGGACACCTGGCTGCCATCGCTCTGGCTGGGACGGCACCTCCAGGGCTACTTAAATGAGGGGACAAACGCTGCGCCCACCAGAGGGGACGTGGTGGCCCAGAGGGAATGTGGTGGCCCAGAGGGGACGCGGTGGCCCAGAGGGGACGCGGTGGCCCAGAGGGGACGTGGTGGCCGTGCTGGCTTCGCTCTGTCCCCCCTCTCCGGCCCCGGCAGCACCTCCCGGTCATTTAAGTAGCTGTGGAGCCCCGAAGGGATGCCCCGGTTTGTTCCCTACCCATCTACCTTGGAAGCCAATGAAACTGCCTTTAACCCTGCCCGATTAGTGAAAAGATTGCCGTCTGTCTACGGTAACTGATTCCCAGCCACTCTTAGGCCCGGCCTTGGCTCGCGCCGCGCTGGGCGCCGGCGTCGCTGCCGCTCCTATTTCCTCCGCGCCTGCGTCTGGCCGCTCTGTCCCTTCTGGTGCTGCTGCTTCACCTGGGCCAGGATGTCCCGGATCTTGCGCTGAGCCATCTGGGAATGACAACCGCGGGAATGGCTCGGGTTGGCAGGGACCTTGGAGATCAGTCACTCCCCCGGGCACAGGGTGCTCCAAGCCCCGTCCCGGAACAGTTCCAGGGATGGGGCAGCCACAGCTTCTCGGGAAATCCATCCCAGCCCCCCACCACCCTCACGGGGAAGAATTTCTTCCCAATATCCCATCTATCCCTGCCCTCTGGCAGTTGGACGCCATTCCCCCTTCTCCTGTCACTCCAGGTTCCTGTCGGCTCCTTCAGGTACTGGAAGGCCACAATTAGGTCACCCCAAAGCTTCTCTTTTCCAGGCTGAACAACCCCAATTCTCCCAGACTTTCCTCACAGGAGAGGAAAAGGGGAAGTTGGAGGGGAAAGCCCAGAGACTCCGAGACCTCGGGAATGAGGGGAAACATTTACAGCACTCAGCTGGGCTGGGTGAAGGCTCCTGGAAATGGCTCCTGGAAATCCCTTCCTGTCCCGTTTTTAGGGTTTTTTTCCCCTCCAGAAGTCGAGTTTGGGAGGTCACACTCTGTGTGTGCTCCTACTCCCACAGCTCTCCCTGCTCCCCTGCTGCCCCCCATGGTAAAAAGCACAGTTCCCCATCTCCCACAACACCACCAGCCAGGCATGGAGGAAAACTTCCACGGGAGGACACACGGTGATGGACACGCCGGAGAGGCCCCCGGGGGGAGAGCAGGAGCTCTGGGGCCGTAGCCAGGTCTCTGGGGTCGTACCTGGCTGGCGTAGAAGTGCCCGATGATCTTCACGATGACCTGCTCGTTCTCGTCGGGGGTCTGGTCCCGCGGCACCACCACCTCGGCCGCCGTCAGGTTCTGCAGCTCGTTGACCTGCGGGGAAGGGGCAAAACAAGGAGTGAGTCCCTCTGGGAAATCCCAGCCGTCTCCCCAGGAATTCTGTGTCCCAGGGATGTCCCGTCCCCACCCCAGCTTACGGTCTTGCCGCCTTTGCCGATGACCCTTCCCGCGGCCGAGGCGGGGACGCGGATGTGCGTCTCCAGCTTCACCTCCTCCTTCGGCCCGAAGAAGTTCTCCTCCTTCAGCTTCCCATAAATCCTGCCCTGTGCCTGTGGAAGGGGGGGAGCGCCGAGTCAGGCACCAACCCAAAATGTCCCAGCCCTGCGTGTCCCCACCAGCTCAACGAGCTCCACATCCCCGGTCCCGAGCTGGGACAGCATCCCAGCAAATCCCATTCCCTGGAGTTTCAAGCCAGCTCAGCCCCTGGGAGAGCTGATCCCGGGTCTACCCAACTGCAGACTGGGGGGGCTTGACACCGCAGTCACCACCCTGCTCCTCCCTTCCCAACGGCACAGGCGGCACAGAGGGACCCCCCAAACCCCCCGCGGCGTGGGCAGCACAGGGAGGACCTTGAACTGGGCTTCTGGAGGGCCTGTGATGACGACCATGCGCACTTTGGAGTCCGGCGTCTCCGGAGGGGCGATCTGCAGGGGGACACAGACAGGAGCGGGCAGGGTGACATCACAACCCCTCCGAGGGTTTTTGGGTGGTTTTTCCCCAGGGGAAATGCTCCCTTTCCTGGGGAAGTGGCGGCAGACAGGAGGTCCCCCCCAGGACAGCCCTACCTTGATAGAGGCACTTGCGAACCGGGAGAGCTGCTTGATGTGCTGGCCCTTCTTGCCGATGATGGCCCCGACCGCCTGCGCGGGGATGAACACGTGCACCGTCTCCTGCTCCGGGGGCTGCAGGGACAGCGTCTGGGGCTCAGCCTCGCCACTTGGGGCTCAGTGTCACCCTCCCAGCCCCAAGTGACGCCCACACCACTCCCAAGGGCGCAAGGCTGAGCCGCCACCAGACCCCGTGGGGGCCAAGAACCTTCTGAAGAGATTAAGGGACCAGATCCCGCTCCCACGCTGGACCTGCTGGCAGCAGGGAATGCTGAAGGCACGCTGGCCATCACACAGGTCTTCTCCACGGAGGAGACAGCCCTGAGCTGGAAGCAGGAGCAGTTTGAGCTGCCCAGTGTTCACCTACCATGAAGGAGCTGTATGGGGCGGCCCCGGAGACGCTGCTGGGGGGCGGAGGCACCGCGTTGGAGGAGGCAGGGAAGAGGCCAACAGCAGCCAGGTTAAGGCCAGGGATGAGGTGGGATTGTAACTGAGGAGAGAAGAGGGCGTTTGTCAGGGCATCATCCCCGAGGGCTCCCAGCAGCCAGGGCAGGACCGAGCCCACTCACACTCATGGCGGCCACGTCGTTCTCGTAGGCTTCCCTCACTTTCTTCATGATCTCCTGCTCTGCCTTGCAGCAGTTCTCGATGGAGCCCTTCACCGTGATGGTCCTTTCGGGGTTGTACAGAGTCAGGTCCTGCAAGCTGGTGGGAAAGAGTGTCAGCACCAAGGCCCTGCTCCACCAGGTCCTCCAGCCCTCCCAGCAGGGCCCACTGAGGTGTGGGGGACAGGGGGTGCCACTGCCACACTCAGAGCAGGGCCCAGTGCCGTGATTTGCACTGAAAGTCCACTCTGCCTTCCCCAAAAAGGGGGCTTAGGAGCAAAACTCCAGTCCTGGCCATCAAACCAGCCTGGCCTGAGCTCTACAGCCCTGAAGGGAGGGGAGGGGACACTGAAGGGATGGAGAAGGGACACCAAAGGGATGCAGAGGGGACACCAAGCAGATGGAAAGCGGAATATAGAAAATAGAACATCAAGGTTTTTGAAGAGAGCCCTGGGGACTAAAGCACCTCTGCCCACTCATCCCCCATCCCCTCTTCATCCTCCCCATCCTGGCCCAGGCTGGGGAATTCTGCCCTGGCTCCCCCAGAGGGAACAGGGAGCCTTACGACGAGATGGTGATTTTTGTCTCCGTGTCCTGCTCCACTTTCTTCAGGTTCCGCCCTTCTTTGCCAATCAGGCGCCCCACGAAGTTGTTGTGGGCCAGGATTTTCAGAGGCACTTCATCAGCTCTTGAAAGAGGAACAGGGGGGAAAAACCAGCATGAAGGAGCATGGCAGCCAGAAGAGAAGGGGTCTGGCACAGGGGGATGAGGGAAGCTCAAATCCCACCGCTTGGAGTGCCCCAAAACAAAGCCCCTGCCCGTGTGGGAGCACCACACAGCCCTGGGAAGAGCCAGGGTGGGACACAGGTGGGAAAGCCTTACGTCTTGGTGTCCTTGGCCTCCTTCTGCATGATCTCCAAGATCATCTTGCAGGCAGCAGAGCAGCCCTCGGGGGTGGAGTGGATGCTGATGGCTTTCTCTGCGGCTCCCGCGTTCTCTTTCCGGTGCACGTCGATCCTGGAAGAATGGGATGGGAGCTGGGAAGCGGCTCCATCGCCTCCTGACCCCATCAGCACCAGCTGCTCCGCTCCCCACGCGAGCCTGGAGCTCACTCTGCTCCAGGGTTACATCTGCACCCAGGGGAGGCAGGAGGAGCGAGTCCTGGGCTCGACATTCCCCATGGATGCAGAGCTCAGGAGCTCCAACCACCCGAATCCAAATAAGGAATCAGCATCTCTTTATTTTAAGCAACAGGGGCGATTAAGGGGTGGGACAGGCACGTGCCTGGGGACGGGCTGGGCTATCCCTCACCCCACATCCCACATAGAGCCTTCCTTGGGGGATTAGAGCCATGGCCAACATAAGCTCAGGGGCCAAACCCAGGAGCACAGACAGGGTGAAGTTCAACAAATCTGTGTTAAAAGAGACATGCTGGGTCCCATCCCAGTGCTGGCACGGGGAGATTCCTAAGGAAGAGCAGCCAGAGTGCCCTGCTGGGGCAGGGAATGGGAAGGTGGCTCTTGGACACACAGCCCTGCGCCCCAAACAGCCCGTTTTCAAAAAAAAAAAAAATAATCCAGCACCTTAATCACCGTGAGACAACAGGGCGTGGGAGGATGGACTCACTTGGACTGCGTCTGCTTGGTGATGTTCCTGATGGTGGCCCCTTCCTTGCCAATGATGGCCCCCACGTACTGGGTGGGCACCAGGAGCCGCAGGGGGATGTCCACGGGCTGCTGCTTGACCGGGGCCCCTGCAGAGACGGGGGAGCCCTGCCTGGGGGCCCCCCGGGCCCCAAAACCGCCCCGGCGCCCGTTCTCCGGCCCCGGCACCGACTGCTCGTCCGGGATGTAGGAGACCTTGAGCGCGTGGTTCTCCAGCTGGTGCCCGTTCAGCTTCATGATGGCTCTGCAAAGGCAGGAGGGCTTGGGATGCAGGACCTGCTGGGATGCAGGACCTGCTGGGATGCAGGACCTGCTGGGATGCAGGACCTGCTGGGATGCAGGTCCCTCCTGGGATGCAGGTCCCTCCTGGGATGCAGGACCTGCTGGGATGCAGGTCCCTGCTGGGATGCAGGTCCCTGCTGGGATGCAGGACCTGCTGGGATGCAGGTCCCTCCTGGGATGCAGGACTGCTGGGATGCAGGACCTGCTGGGATGCAGGACCTGCTGGGATGCTCCCAGGCTGAGCTCGACCCAAAACAAGGCAAACCTTCCCTGGTGAGGGAACACCAGGAACCCCCCCGTGTTGTGAGGATCCGGCACCCAGAGGGACCTTCCACCCAGTCTGGATGAACCAAAATGTTCCAAGGGGAATCCCTCCCAGGGACCGAGGCAAGAACAGGATTGTGCCAGGAGCGATTCCCACTCTCCTGCACGTTTTGTTTTTGCCTCGGATCCCTCTCCCGGCAGGAGCTGAGGGATGCAGGGGCTGGAAGCTGTCGATAGGTGGGGCTGGCAGCAAGAGCAAGGCCGTGGGTTTGGTCACCGCTCTCCCGCAGCTCCGGGAAACCTCCCCGGCTCCACAGCGTGCTCGGGGACTCCACTCTTGCAAAAAACACCCCAAATTAACAACAACAACAAAAACCCAAAACTTGTTGAACTGAGGTTTTCCCTGCAGGGTGTGAAGGGAGCAGGGAAGGACGCTGGATGAAGCGCATGCATCCCCGGAGGAGGAAAAAGCAGGGAAGGGAGCAGGGAAGTCTCCCTTTGACAGAGAGGACACGTGTTGCCAGATATCTGATCTGATGTTTGGTCTCATTACTGCCTTTTCTGGAGACAGAACTCCTGAAATCACAGAAAACCAAGGAAATCTCCCCTTTGGCTCGAGCAAAAAGTTACGGTTTTACTGTCTGAACCACCAAGAAAAGCCCAAGAACTTGGAAATCCATCTGAAGGAGAAGGAAAATAAACCCGAGCGCAGGGGTGGCCGCAAAGACTTGCTGCATTTTTAGGCAGAATGTAGGAATTTGGGGGTAATCTGGCTCACAGCACGGGAAATCCTGTTTTCTGCAAGCAGGGAAGGGGCCGGGGCTGTGGCAGGGAGGGCAGAATTCCCAGGGGATGGGGGGCACTCACTGCCTGGTCTGCTCCCGGTTGGCGTAGGTGACGTTGACAACGGCCGTCTCACTGTCCGTGTTCACTGCGAGCAAGAGAGGCAGGGGTTGGAGAGGCAGCACGAAAAACAAGGAGCAGAGCCCCCCAGAAAGGCTGAGAGACCCCTCAGATGAGCCCCTGCTTGGATAAATCCCCTCTGGGGCTCCCCGGGGGTTTACCAGCAGTTCTTTCCCGCATGGGAGGAGTATCCAAAGGCTCAGACCCATCCTGGGCACCGCAGGACCTCCTGCTTGTCTAAAGGATGCTGATCCATCCCCGTGCTCTGCAGCACAGCCACCAAAGCCAACTCCATCCCAGCCCTCTCCAGAGCCCGGGAGCAATCCCAGGAGCTCCTCCTTTCCGTTTCCAAGAGGGTTATGGTAACTCTACTCCCATTAAACATCCCAGGGGCAACATTAAACCTCTTCCCTCGAGTGCTCAGCGTTAGGGGCTGAGATAAAATCTGCTGAGCAGAGCCAGAGACTCCCCGGTGCCTCGGGAGAGCATCCGGCACCTTCCCAAAGCGCTGGGAACGACGCTGACCTGGCACCTGCTGTGGGAACGGCCCCTCGTGCTGCCCCCAGAGCCGCCCCACGGGCTCATCCTGGGGCACAGGGAACACACACAAAAAAATGCCTCAGCGACCAGGCTGAGACCTCCTGACATCCTCAGTCTGCTGACAAAGGGAGAACCACGTGCCCATCCTCACCCTCCTCCCCCACCCCCCCAAAAAAAAGGATCTGGGGCAGAAAATAAATAAATGCCCTCAGCTCCTCCTGCAGCCTCACCTTGCTCGCAGTTTTCCACCGTGCCGTACTGGGCCAGCAAACCATCCAGAACCTGCAAGAGGAGGGGGGGAAAAACAAACCCACTTTACGCTGGGATTGTCAGGGCTGATCAGGGGAACGCAACCCATCAATAAAAGGCAGCTGTCTGGTCATTAAGATTTCACAAGCAATTAGATGAGGGAAGCTCCTGCCTGCCCCAGGACGCTGGACCAAGGGGCCTCGGAGCCAGCGGGGGGGGAAAAGAGAGTCAGGGAAAAGTCCCAGCAGGCAGCGGGAAGAAAGGCTCCATTTTGTTCCCTGTACAATAGATAAATCATAAAACCCGGGTATTAATGGGGATTTTTGGTGGTGTCGCTTACGTCGCTTCTATCCCTTGATTTCACTCCTGTAATGGGAGAGAAACAAGCAACGGTCTTGTATAATTAGACCCAATTAATAACAAAGAAAAGGAAAAACTGACTTTCATCCCAAGTACAGAAACCTGGAGGGGGGGAATTAGGCCTTAAATCTGATCTAGTCCTGCCCGCTCGCTCCTCTTACCTCCCATCGCAGCTGGGGGGGGATGTTTCGGATTTGAATTTTCCGGCTCCTGAAATAAAGGAGAAGTGATAAAAATGAGGATTCCGGGGGCGAAACGTGGCTGTCCTGGGGCACGCCGGTGGATCTAATCAAGCTTTGTATTTCCACACATTTCCAGGGATTCTGGAGGCTTTTGGCTGATTACTGATTTATGCCAGAGGTTCTCCAAGAAGAAAATTCCCAGCTCCCACCAAACCCTTGGCACTGGGAAGAGCCCTAACAGCCGGAAAGGCAGAGACTTTTCCCAGATTAAACAGAAGGCTTAGAAGGCAAAAAGGGAGCTGTGTGTTCCCTCACCAGAGGGATGACCCTTGGGATGACAGGAGCATCGCTCCCACATCCCAAAACCCAGCTGAGGGTCTGGATGTTCTCTGAGGGAAATCAAGGCATGGACAACCCGGCTCCTTCCCCTGAGACGGGCTCAGGTTGCTTCTCCACTCACATTTTTGGCTCTTCCTAACCTCGCTTTTCCCAAAATAGAAACCCTTTTTATAATCCCGGTGCCAGATTTGCCCCCGGGGGTGTCATTTCCCCCCGACCCCCCTCGGAGCAGCTGCAGGAGACAGCTGAGAGCAGCCGTGGGACCATCCCGAGGGATCATCCCGTGGCACCGGCCCCCCACGTGCTGCTGGACACCCCAAATCCCCCCTTTAGGTGCCCACAGATGCAGCTTTGTGCTGCCAACAGGGACAACCCCCCAAGGGCGGCTGGTCCCCCTCCCTGGCCTCTTATTTTTTGGGGGAATAACCAAAACTCCTGATTTTTAAGATGCCTAAAGAAAAGGAAGATAAATGTCACGCCAAGGCAGGCAGCTCCCTGTGGGGTAAATACCCTCAGATCCACATCAGAGACACAGCTTTGAATTCAAACTACTCTGAAACAGGTGAAATAATAAAAAAAAAAGAGATAAAATGAGGTTCTAGATCATTATTTCCTAATTACACAACTTCAGCTCACTCGTCAATGAGGAGAAATCATCCAGCGTGGAATGGTCCAAACCCATCCACGTTATTCAGGATAAGGATTCCTCCTCATCCCCATCACCCTGTGAGGTGAAAGCAGCTGCCTCAAGCACCTCCTCACATGTCAAAACCCCAAAAAGGTCTGGTCACTTGGATTCCAACAAAACCAGAACTGATGTTTCCCCAAGACACTGAAGATCTCCCGAAGATTCGGAGCAGAGGGATGGAACGGTCGGATTTGAGGTGCTTGGTTCTCCCCTCTGAAAGTCAAAAGCTCAGAAAAAATGAGATTTTTCAGCTCAGCCACCGGGGAGGCTCCGAAACACCAATTCTGTCGCTGCTACAGATGCAAACCAGGTGGATGAGGAAAAAGAAACCAACCCAACCCTCCAAATCCCATCGTGTCCGGGGAGGGGCTGCAGGAAGGAAAGAGGGAATGCGACGCTCTGAAACCAGATCTCTCCTTTCCACGCTAATCCCCATCCCAAACCCAACCAGAGAGAGATTAAGAAATTCAGAATGCCAGGAATGTCGGAGTCCAGGGAGGGTCAAAGGGATTGGAAGTGACAGAGGAAGCCCTGGAGGTCCCCCCACCGCCCACCCCTGCCACGGAAACTTCTCCGGATTGCTCCGAGCATCTGCATGGGCAGCGCACGTGCTCGGCACGGACGTGACCGGAATCCAACGTGCCATGGAGAGAAAAGAGCCATTTATGTCCTCACCACCCTCCCCTCCCATTCTGCTGGTGGCAGCTCCCCCCCTAAAAAATGAAATTCATTAAGGAAAGCGGCGGAATTCCTCTTCCAAGAAGAATGGATGCGGGAAGAGCATCACCTGGGTCCAGAAGCGCCTCACCGGGGCCACGGCGCTGTTATTAATATGTTAATTAACCATAATTCCTCCCATCACAGCCATTCCACCGGGATTATTTGCCTCCATCGCTGATGGATGTTGAATCCCCGCGGAGGGAGAGCTGAGTCTCTCCTCAGCACAGCAAGGTGAGCGGCACAAAGCAGAGCAGGATCCCACGGAATCCCAGGATGAGACAACGCTCCTGGCCCGACTCCAGCGATGCCCATCGTGCCACGGGTAAAGTGGGATCGGGGCCACATCCATCACCCTTTGGGGAGCTCTGGCTTGACGTGGAGTTGCCCCACAGTGGGTGGAAAGCTCCCGCTCTGATGAGCTCGGATCCGGCTGCACCGGAGCGGCCGTGGTTGGAATGACAGAGGAAGTCATGAATAAATAAACGCCGCTCTCTGCTCTGCCAGGAGCGGGTCCTGCCGGACTGGAACGCCACTCGGATCCGCCCGCTCCGAGCGGAGCCGCTCTCCAAATAAATAACTCCGTGCCACGGCGATTCCCGGGATTTTTATTCACGAGGTGCCAAAGGCGGGAGCTCCTCCCTCCCGCTCCCACTGAACTCCGCTCGCCCCACCTCGGCTGCCGGCCAGGACTGGCGCTCGTGCCCTTGCCATGGGCAGCGGCTCCAGAGCAGCCCTGGCTCGTGGGAGAAGGTGGGAGCTCTGCTGGATGCTGCTCACCTCATGCCAAAGGCAGGAGTCTCCCAGATCCTTGGGATGAGCCGGAACGGACCGATCGACCCGGGAAAAAAACCGCCTGTTTGCCGATCCGGGCAGTTCCTGCGCGTGCCGGCGATTCTTTAATTACAAATATCAAAGGGGAGGAAAGGGGAGGCTGAAGAGCTGGAGGAATGTAAGGGGGCAGGAACTGTGTGTCCCAGGGATGGATCCCGGTGTCACCATCCTCCTGCTCCACACTGACAGTGCTGTTTGGGACAACAGCCCTTCAACATCCCCCTGTGTCCATCCCTCAGCCTGGAAAACCTGGCACACACAGGCAAAGCGAGACCTTTGGAATCTCCTGGAACTCCACAAACCCTCCCTGGCCCTGGGCTGGACCCACCGAGGGGGAAATCCCACCCACCCTGATTCTCCCGGAGAACAGGAGGCTGCAGCAGGTCCCGTGCCATGGAGCCACACACGGACGAGCATTGGGGTCGTTATCCCTGAGCTCTGGAAGCAGCAGGATGTGCTCCAGCAAAGGCTTTCCTCGGACTGCCCTCCAGCCAGCTCTTTAAAGAGCTCAACACCACAAGTTAAACCTCACTGTGGGGGAAACCAAGAAAGATGAAGTGACCTGGAGCAAGAGGGAGAAGCCAGGCAGCAACCAGGGATCCTGCAGATCCGGGTGCTGTGGAGATTCCTCACCCTCCGGGCTGTGCCAGGTGGATCAAGCCCGGAGAGGATCAGGAAGAACCACCTTTCCAGAAAGGAGAAACGGAGGTGAAATGGGAAGAGACAGCAAAGGAAAGGTTTGTCGGTTCAGGGAATTCCCACTGCTGGTGTCTGACAGCCCTGGAGCAGCCGGAAGCCACGGGATGTCCCTGAGGCACCCGGAGCCCTCCCAGCCCCATCCTTGGAGCTGTGCACCCTCCTCACACGGCAGGACCAGTAACAGGAACCTCCACGGAAACCCCCGGGCACCAGGGAGGCACAATCACCATTAACACCCCAAATTAGGTTTGGGGCTCTGCTTTGGCTCAGCTCTTCATTTTTAAATCCCAATGGGAAACATCCAAGCGCAGATTCAGCCCTCGGGATCCTCCCTTCCCTCACCCCCGGACGCATCCGCAGGGATCGCCTTCAAAAGGGTGGCCAGAGCCTCCCACTTCATTAAGAATCTGCTGGTAATTCCCTGGAGTGGCCTGGCACGGTGGTGGTGGTGGCAGGGACCCAAGAAAGGGGCACCAGCCCGTCAGGAGCAGGGAGCCTGGCCGGGATCCAGCGCGAGCCTGGGACCGGCCGCGCGAGCCGGAGCCGATGGAAAAGCGGCACCGGCACATCCCGTCCCACAGGAGGGTTCCCTTCCCTCTGCTCCAGCCCCACGGGGCGTTCCTGGGGTGCTACTTTGTGGGGGCAGAGCCCACCCTCACCCATCCGACATCCCTGGCTCTGGCGAGGAGCTCCAGGGGAATTCCTGCCGCCTCCTCCCAGCAAAGCCCTGGCCACGGGTCCCAGGCAAGAGCTGCCCTTCCCAGCCTGGGAAGCTGGAGAGAGGAGCTGGATGCCACTGACAGGGTCAGGATAAAGCCCAGTGTCCCTCATCACTCCTCCTGGATGTGCCTGGTGGCATGAGGAGCCTCGAGGAGCCGGCAGGGGATCCCTGATGGACTGGGGTTATTTTCCTGGTGGGATTTGACCCTGAGCATCACCAGCACTGACATCACAGAGGCAGTTGGAAGGATGAGGGTGGAGGAGGATCAGGATGGAGGGTTCAGGATGCTCAGGTCACTCCAAAGCCTTTGGAGCTGTCAGCCCCACACAGCATTCCCTGTGATCCGCAGGGAATACACACAACCACCCGCACTCCCCACACGCTGCTCTGCAAGGCCCATGTCTAGGGAGCAACAACAACCCCCAGCTGACCCCAGCAGTCCAACACCCTGGGTGGCTGTCCCAGCACATACCCCTGCAGATTGCCTTCCTCTCCCCACACCAGCCCAGGTTTTTTTGGGATAACTTGACTGTTTCTGAGCCAGGAGCTGATTTAGGGAATGTCTGACGGAGAAAGAACCACAGTGGGAGCTGCTGATCCTCTGCCCCCCGGGGCTCTGCATTAGGGTGTCAGAAGCAGCTCCAGAGCCTCACACCCCCCAAACACGCCCCGTGGGATGTTGGCTACGGCATCTCCCTCATATCCAGCCCCTCCTGGACCTTCTCCACCCCTCACCATGTGCTTCTCCAAGCAGAGATGTTGAGGGACCAAGCAGAGCCAACCTCTGGGCTCTCCCCAAACTCACCCACCAACCCCATCCCATCCACATCCTCGTGGCAGGAGGAGGACACCCAAAACCAGAGACACTGGGGGGGACCTACAACCCCTGAACAACATTAATGATGGCTTTGCAATCAAATGCAAATGGGATGCAAATTGGGGGGCAGAAAACACAGTGCATCCCTGATTCAATTAACAGCATTTCATTTATCTAGTTAGGCTCTGATTCAGGAGAAGCACTTAATCCTGTGCTTAATGCGCTGTTGTTGTTGTTTTTTAATGTTTCAAACATTTTTAAATAGGAAAATGCGGTTGCTAAGACACAAACGTTGCCAGGGGGACTCGCAGGAAAGTTGTAGCAGAAATTACTCGCTTTTCCCTTATCATTTGATAGGCTTTCC
Organism: Myiozetetes cayanensis; assembly: GCF_022539395.1. Lineage (NCBI taxonomy): Eukaryota > Metazoa > Chordata > Aves > Passeriformes > Tyrannidae > Myiozetetes > Myiozetetes cayanensis. The sequence continues at coordinate 1,418,479 of NW_026087577.1, forward strand.
ATTTGCTGGCACCTCCACGAGGCAGGAATATTATCCCTGAACTCCCCTCATTGACAAGGAGACAAAAGCCCAAGGAAGGAGGTGCCTGCTGGAATGTCACCAGATTCCAGGATGGGATCCCCACTCAGATGGGATCTGCACTTCATCCATGATTTAGCCACTTCATCCATGATTTAGCCATTTCACCCACAATTTGCCACCTTTTCCTTGCCCTCTGAGCCAGCACATCCCTTGGCTACCCCCCACCCCGCTATTCAACCCACCAACACACAGATTTCCCAGCAGGACCAACAAGGCCAGGGGATTTTGGAGAACCCCCACCCACAGGGGGCTCAGGCAGAGCAGCTCCCCTTGGCTGGGTTATCTCCAGCGGAGCAGCACGACGTGATTAATCCCTGCCATCAATCATCTCGGCAACCAGAATCTGACGCTGGGCTGATCAATCTGTCTAATTGGTTTCTCCCCATTAGCTCGTTTTCAGAGCTGCTCTGCACGCCGAGCATCACTGCCCAGAGCTGAGGAGGGTTTTCTGAGGAGGCTGCCCAGAACCAGCTGTCTGTGAGCGTCCCTTGGAAAGCCCCTGGGAACTCACTGCTGGTTTTAGGGGAGCTGCTGCATCCCAGGTGCAGAGGGAAGGGTCAGGTTGATGCTCAAAGCCAGGAAAATGTTCTACCTTGTATTCCCTCCGCCCTCAAACTGCTGTGCCCTTTCCATTCCCAGTTTTCCCTGCTGATCCTGAGTGGATGGAGCTGGCACGGAGCACACACCACCCCCACCCAAAGTGCCAACCTGAGAGGAGCCAACACCTTGGTGCTTCAAAAGATTGTCCCAGAAGCCTCCCAGAAACCTCCCAAACAACCTTCCTCCTCCCCTTGCCCAGAGGACGACTCCAGGCACCCCCCAGACTCCTGCAGCCCATCCTTGCCAAAGTCAACACATCAAGGATCTGCAGCCAGGACAAGATTCCCACTCAGCAATGGCGAGGAAACAAAATGAATGAGTTTCAGACAATGCACCCATTTTGCATCATCTTCCCATTCTGATTTGCTGGCGAGTTGCCACAGACTGAGAAAGCTCTTCCTGACGCTCTGAACACGCCCCAAAGCCAAGCCCAGCTAAACCCCCAGCCCCAAAGCCCAGCAGGACGAGCTGCCACCAACAGGTTTCTCACCAGTCCCCTCCAGCCAGTGCCACCGTGACCCAGCAGCAGCACTGAGGGATCTCCATCCCTTAAGGAAAACCTAAAATTCCTGCTCTCAAACTGACCTTAATCCATCTGACCCCCGAGTGGCACTGCCTGGACTAGGAAAATGTCACCTTTAAAGCTTCCTTACAGACCACAACATGTGGAAGTGGAGGCCCCATCTTCCCACCACAGCCCTCAAAGCATTCCCAGTCCAGCATTTCGGAGCACAACCACAAACTCCAGGGGTTTTTTTATCCCCTCCATCCCCGATGCCAATGTGAAAACCTGAATAAAAGCACACCCAGGTTAAAGAATATTCTGCTTTTTGGGGCACTCTGCACATTCTCCTTCACCCACCGGGGCCAAGTCTGAAAAGGGAAGGTCCTAAATGTGAATTCTCAGCCACCTCCAGGTGCTACACCAGCCTCAGGCACAGGAGGCTTCCTGTCCTCCTCCCCAAATCCAGCAGAGCCTGAAATAAAAGTGGGATGGTGGGAAACCCACAGCACGGTCACACCAGTTCCTGGGATGAGGTGCCACCCATGAACCCCTCAAACACTTCTCTCTACACCTTCACCCTCCCCCAGTGCCCAGGACACATTTCTAACTGGTTTCCAGTGGGGCTGCTTTGAGACAAGTCCAGGCTTTGCAAGTGAAGCTTCAGGCAGCTCCCACAGAGCTGGTGGAACCCCAAACCCCGTCAGCACACGTTTCTGGGTGGGTCTTACAGCGCCCTCGTTTCTCAGTAATTAAACATCATTATCAGGGTGACTGACAGGTGTCACTCAGAGATTTTTCATGCAATTCTGCCTGCAGAAAGTGGTCAGAGACTTCTCTTTATTCTGCATTTCCAGCCCCCTGGACAGTGGGGTCTTGGCCTCTCACTGGAGACCTCACAAACCCCGCAGGTTCGGAGCACTTGGAGCAGGGGAATTAAGGGGGAATTGTTAAAGCCAAGGGCAGCTGCCAGGATTAAGTCCCCAGACAACTTCCCATGCACAAGATGCAAGAGGAAACAGAACTGACTGTGACTTTGGAGGGTTCTTCTGATGGAGGCCCGTGCCGGAGGAGGAGGAGGAGGTGGGCGATGCACAAGGACCAGCGGCACCGAGTCTGTTTGGAGCCAAATCAGGTTGAACCAGTGCAGTGATTACAGGCAGACAAACCCTCCCAGATCAAAAGCAGACTCATAAAGGGAGAATCCAGAAGTTACAACACTGATTATGCTCCCTTCTGAACTTAATTCCAGGGTGGAGACCCTTTTGCCAAAGCTCAAGTTAAAACCCGTGGTGCCGCTCTCTGCCCTGCCAGTCCTCCCAGTCGGGCTGGGGAGGTGGCAGGGTGGGGGTTCAGACCCCCAGCAGCTCTCAGGCTGTGAGCAGGATGCTTGTCCCCATCACATCAGGCACAAATCACAGCCCACATCCCATCCAGGAGCTCCCAAATCCTTTCCCATCCCTGGAAGGGGCACAGACTTGCACCGGGTTTGCTGTCACAGGCTCCCCAAATCCAGCAAAACCTACACCCAGCAAATATTCCTGGCTGGAGCAGTAAAGGCTCCCGGGGAAGCCCTTCAGCAGAGGCAGAGCTTTTAAAGGGTCACAAATAATCCTCCCCCCTCCCTAAGTGTCACCTATAAAAGCCGCAGCCCCTCCGTGTCCCCGCCACGAGCAGGAGAAGAGGCTCAAAGATGTCAGGGGAATTTGCTGCATTATTAGCTCAGCTGTAACTGAGCACTAAACAATGACTGTGTAAAGTTCATATAAAGTTGTGTGTTTAGGCTGCAGTTCAGCACATGCCTCACTTCAGCAGCGAGGCGGCCCCGCTGACTTCAAACAGGCGGTGCCGGTGCTGCAGGAACATCCTCGTGAATCCCGACCCAAAGGCACAACATTTATGGGAGATTCTCGGCTCCTCCTGAAATTACACCCCAAACAGCTCCGTAAGAACCCACAGCAGCCACAAGCCCTTCCTCCTCCGGAGGGATCACGACTCGCTTTTAGGGATTTAGGGCTCCTTTGATCCATCTGGGAGACGCTTTTATGCCCAAGAGGAGATCCCAAAACACACCTGAACGTCTTCGTAGTAAAGAGAACGTGTACACTCACATATATCTATATATATACAAATGACCACACACTCAGGTCTGCTTGGATGTGATCAGCACTAACCAAGGAATAACTGGGATAAAATTGACAGTCCTGGAGCCACAGAGTTGATCCCACCCCGGCACCGTTCCCCGGCCCCTCGCAGGTAAGTGCTGCTCTAGACTGTGATACCTTAACACAGCTATTGTTTAATTGCTGGGAGTTCTCTGCACCAACACAGCCAGAAGGTCTGATCCCACAGCTTTGGATCATGCAGGAGTTGAAGCAAAGCCAGAGCTTTGCAGGTGAGAAACCCCAGAGAAAACGTGGAGCTTGAAGGGAGAACGGAGCATTTCGGGCACCACCGAGTGCCCCTCTCCTCATCCTGCCCCTTATTCTGCACCTCATCCACAGCTCCTCACCCTGAACACTCCAGAAATTCCCAAACAGTCCGACAGACCTCTCACCACAAGCTCCAAACATGACTCCAGTGCAGCAAAGAGGAAAAGTAGGGGACAAGTAACTCCCTTGGACCCATCAGCCTGTGCCCCCCTGGCATCCACCCCTCCCTGGGGCAGCAGCCCTGGGGATGAAGGAGGGGGAGCGGCCAAAACCTCCCTGTGTGAGCTGGCAGACCCAAAGCTCCAGAAACCAGCAGGAATCCCGACAGGCAGAGTTTTCCAGGAGCGCTCAGCACGTCGGGCGCTGATCGCGTCGGAAAACGGAGCTTTTATTTAGAGCTTCGGTCCAAGTTGGAAAAATCTGGCTCCAACTGTGGGTGAAAATCTGGCCCTGGGAGCCCTTTTTTTTCATCCTGTTCCCTTTTATTTGGCTCTGGCTCACAATTCCATCTCCTTCACACTCCGACCCGGGAAGCTGCTCCCCTGGGATCTCCTTCAGGAAACTGCGGCGGGACCTTCATTATCGGAGTCAAAACTTCCCCCTTTCTGTGCACATCCCTTTCCCTGGACTCTCAAGTGCTGTTTGCACCTGGCAATGCCCCTAGAGCGGGTGGGACGAGTCCCCCTGTGCTGCAGGGAGCTCTGCCAGCCCCCAGCGCTGCTCCCGCCCACGCTGCAGGTGGAGCGTTGGGAGCATCCCAAACCCAACCTGGCTCCTCATCCCGGGAATAGCGTGAGGAGCCAGCTCTGCCCCACGGCCCGGGGGGTGTTTTCCCAAACTCCCGAGGGACCAGATCATTCCAGTAGCCAGGAAAGTGTGAAATTTCAGCCCTGCCCATGTCAGGGCTCCCAAGTGTCGCTTACAATAAAATAAATGACCCATTTCCTGGCGGATCGAGGGCTCCTCCGAGGCGGGCGGATTTTTGATGTCGGTTTAGTTTCTCCTATTTTTTCTCCCCCCTCCCCAGCAGGAAGGCTGTGCTCTCCTGCTCTTTCACACTGGGATCTGGGAGTGGAGTAGGGATGCTCTCGCTCCGATGTTGCTCCCATCCCATCCCCATCCCCATGGACATTTCCTGCTCCCTCTGCACTGACTCCCAGCTCCTGACCCCTCATCTGCCACTAAAGTGTCTCCCTGCCCTTCAGGTTTAATGGGTTTCCTTAGGGAAGCTCCCAAGCAGGGGCTGTAAAGGCAGCTGGAGCCAGAGTGGACTCAGCCCAGGGATGAGGAATGGTTTCCCAAAACCACTTCCCAAGCGCACAGACCAGCCGGGTATCCCAAAGCTGCCCCTTGGAACAGGCACCAGCACCCAAACCACAGCTCCCAAAACAAAGCCAAACCCCCAGGGAAGGGGACACGAGGCAGGCACTGCTCCCTGTGGGAAGGGCTGGCAGGAGCCAGAAATGGGCTGCAGGACCCCAACCCTCCCAAAACCCTTCCCAGAAAGCCCCATCCCCTGTCCAGAGGAGAAAAGCGAGTGGGTTTCTGTCAAACCACGATTTTCGTTTTAAATCCCCAGACAAACCCAGGAGGATTTTCCAGCACCTTCTGGAGCAGCCACGACACGGGATGTAAACCAGTGTGGGACTGGTTCCCACCCCACCTCAGTGGGTTATTCCATCAGAACCAGGGAACACATGCTGGGTTTAAGGAAATCACCTGAAAACAACACCCCAGATTCCCTTTCCTGGAGCTTCCCAGGGGAACCCCAACGGAGGAGCCGAGTGAAACCTCCTGCTCCTCCATCTGCAGGACTGGGGTGGGAAGGGACCTCCTGAGGTCACCTTGGCCAACCCCAGTGTTCCCTCAGCCCATTCCCACCCCGGGGACATGGATCTGGGAGAGCATCTCATGGTTCAGCAGGAAACACGCAGGGATGAGGAGAGACGGGTGGATCCACGGACAGAGACACGGACACCCCCCAGAGCTCTCACAGACACAAGGAAAACTTCCAGCCTGGACCCCTGTGATCCCCCAGCTCCAAAACCTCCAGGATAAACCGGAGCCAGATCCCAGCAAAGGTTTCTGAGCTGAATTCCCTGAAGGGTCCACACTGGTAACGAAGTGAGGAGCTGGGAAGGCACTGGGATAACACCCCCGTGGGACTGGGCTTCTCCTTCCCTTAAATACAGTTTTCCTTAGAAAAAAAAAAACAAAAACCTTCCTGGTGAGCAGATTATTCCCTGAATCCTGCTTGTGCTTCTCCCTTCAGCAGCCCAGAGTCACCCCAAGTGGAAGCAGGACGGTGCAGAACACCAGTCCTGTCGCTGATTCTTTTTGTTCCTGTGCCACCTGTTTTCCCAAATTTTTTGATCTTTGCTGGAAATTCTATTTCCCTCCCCCTCCCGCCCCCCAGTCCTCATTGCTGAACCCTCCTGGATCTTTTCCATGTTTCAAACTGGGCAGAAGGAGAATTTCCAGGTGCCCAAGGACTCAAAGCCGAGGGGCAGTGGGAAAAGGCAGACCTTGTGAACTCCTCCTTCTCCCAGATCCTTCCCACTGTCCCCCAGTCTTTTGGGATCTCTCTCCCAGCTGGGAACCCACAGACCCACCAGTGCTGCTCAGGAGTGGGTGATTTAGGAGCACACATCCTCATTTAAGCTTTTAAATCCCTCCAGTCTTGGGGGGGGGAGATGAGAATTTTCACCCCAAAGTTTCAAAAAGCTCCTCTTTGGTACAAAAGAAAAAACCAACAAAAAACCCCATAAAAATCTCTGTAACATCTTTAAAAGGCTTCTTTTCACAACAGAAACCTGCAATCTCCAGGTTCCAGCTCCTCAATTCTTTATTTTCTCTGACTCCCCTCCTCAGTTCTTGGGAAGGGTTTCCCTACACCTTCATTTTAGGATAAATTCTGCCAAATTCTGCCATTTCCCCCTAAAAACTGTTCCATAAAACCACTGGTATCATTAAAAGAAGCAGAAATAAAACAACCCCATTTTCTGCTGCATCACAGGCACCTTCCACCCTCAAACCCAGCAATTCCAGGAGAAAGGTGGGAACTGGTGACCCCAGCAAGGAAAAAGAGCTGGAAAAGGAGCTGCAAACCCCTTGTCCAACCTTGGCCTGAACTCTCCCCCCCAAAAAAACCCTCCCAAAAACTCTGGAAAACATTAACAGAGTTGGGGGTTTGAGCTGGAGGGGGTAGAAATCTCCTTTTTCTTTTTTTAATTTTTTTTATTTAAATCCTGGAAGGTCTCAATTTTCAAAGCGAGTACTTTAACCCCAGCTCCCCTCAGGTCTCTGTTTGCTTATTTTTTAACCTAAAAGGCAAATATCAGGACAAATTCAACTGGAAATGTGGGTCCAGTCCTTGCAATTGCCACTGAGGATCTGCAAATTAAATTATTTATCCTTTTCTGCATTTAAAAAATCCAATTCCCTCCCTCTGTGGCTTCAAAACCACGAAGTTTTCAGTGAAATCGCTGGTTTTTTCTCCATATTTGCCATGTTTCCTACATGGAAAAGGGGGGACATAAAGGATTTTCTCTCACTTCAGGCTGTACAGTCATAAATTTGTTCTCTCTCCCAGAGCTCTTAAAATCGATTTAATTATCTCAGGTTTAAACTCCATGGATGAAATTTGCTGACAAATTACTAATGACTCATTGAATGGCTTTATTCCCCCCCTACTTTTTCTGACTGGAAACCATCAGAACACACGGAATTCCAAAGGATTCCAGTTCTCAGAGGTAGAAAACCAGGAGCAGAGAACTCTCAGCTCAAAGGTGGGGGCTCAGAGAAATAAAGCAATGAAAAAGGCTAAGTTTATAACCCTTTTCACTCATGGAAATTCTAAGTTTATAACCCTTTTTGCTCACCAAAATTTCAATTTTCAAGCCCTGCTCTCAAAAGTTTTTTAAACCCTATTACCACTCACAAACCAACTCTGTTTTCAGGAGGAAAAGAAGGATTTTAAGACCTGATTAAAAGCAAATTTTATCTCAACACTCAAGGTTTTTTCTCTTACGTGGGAAAAAGAACTCTCCCACTTCTTTTTTTTTTTAGTTCCTTTTCCAGCTAATCCAGCCACCACGAGGGAAAAAAGTGTATTTTTGGATTAATAGAGTGACAAATAAAGAAATCACCCTCCCCCTCACCCAAAATTTTAACATATTTCGTTGAGAACAATTAATTGCAGGGCTTTGCCTGGGCAAAAAGAAGGTTTTTTTGGTGGGAAAACACTCATTTGAAGAAAAAAACAAGGGGGGGGGGAGAGGGGGGAAGTCAATTTCAAGATTCCTCCATCACTTTTCCTCACCACACCAAATCTCCACTGCATGAACAACATTAAACAACATTAACAGCAATTAAAAAATTAACATGAACTCGGATCACACAAACCCAGGAGCTGCTGGGGAACGACCCCTGCCTAAAAACCCCCTCGGAATTCCCACTCTGGGTTGTTCTCAACCCCAATCCCTGTTTCCCCTCCCTCCCCTCCCCAAATTGCTTGGTTTCATTCTCTCTGGTCGACTCACTTCCACATTCCTCATATTTGGAATGTCTGCTTGATGGATTCACTTTTTTCCCCCCCTTCCTTCCTCCCCCTTCCCCTCCTTTCATTCATTCTTTTGACCCCCTCGAATTGGGGCTTTTCAGCTTCTCAGTTCCAACTCCCCCCCACCCCCCCGAAAAAACAACCCTTAACTTAAAAAAAAAACAAAAACAAAACCACAAATTATCTTTTTTCCTTCCTATCTTTTCTTTTTTAACCTCCCAAAGGATAAAACACAACGATTTTGAAGCTTCTTGGTTTCAAATTTAAAGTTTCCTCCCAGTTTTCCTGACAACAAAATCAAAGAGAACACAACTCCCCAGCAGCAACAAGGTGTTTTAAACGGATACAAACTAACTTTAAAACTCAGTTTTGTTCATGAAATGACACATTTCTCGGCGTTTATCAATTGATTTCTTTTTTTTTACTTCCGAAGTATTTTGCTAAAATGGTCCTCCCGATCATCAACATAATTCACAGCTTTAAGTGTGATTTGAAGAATTGCTGTAATTAAACGACACTAAATCAATTTATTCTTCTTGCAGCCACACAAACCAGTGGCCTTTTTTTTCTTTTTTGTGCCATCTTAACCCATTCAGTATTTTTTAAAATTATTTTTCTACCCTGGGTTTAGGGACAGGAGAGATTTTTAAAGAGGGCAAAGGAAAGATTTTCTTAAAAAACCAAGGTAATTTCTAAAAACATTCATTAATTAAAACCACCCAAATTAGGTTTTCTCCACATCCCCATTTACACCTTCAACCAGAAGGAAAAAAAAGAAAAACAAAAAAACCAAACGAAAAAACAACTTTTGTTTGTTTCCTTTTTTTTTTTTCTTAAATAGAAATTAACTGGGAAGTGCAACATTGCTCGTGACTCGTTTTCCCACATTTTTAAAGGGAAAAAAAAAATTAATCTCAGGTTTGAGGAGGGGGGGAAGGGGAGGTTGTTTGGTTTAGATCCCACCAACCCCATCTGATTTTGTCCTCCCTTAATTAACCATTTCCTGTTCTCTGTGCCTTTAAACTGGAAAATCCAGTCTGGAAAACAAGCAGAAAGGGAGAGAAAAAAAAAGGGATTAAAAAAAAAATTAGTTTTTAAAGGCAACATCTCAACCCTTATCGGGAGGGAGGGAAGGGGACGAAAATCCCCCAAAAAACTCCTTGGGAGCCACCAACCTGCCGAGTTTACCAAGGGCTGCCAGAAAAGTCGTGCTCTGCCCGCTCAGGAACACAAACCGCTCCCCCGGAGTGGGATCAAAGGGACCGCGGGCTCGGGGCACACGCGGGGACCCCCCCGAGCCCCCAAAAACCCCCGCAGCGAACGGAGGCAAAAGCGGCTCCTGCGGCTTTAAGAGCAGCACCCAACACAGGGGGGTCATTTTAAACCCCCCGAGCCCCCCAAATAGGGGCTTTTCAGCTGAATTCGAGGCACAGCGTTCCTGAGGAAGCTCCGGGAGGAAAAACACCGATCCAAGATTCCACCGAAATATCGCAAAGTTCGCCCGCCCCAAAAGGACGCCTTTAAATCCCAGAGCCCAAAGAAATATTCCCGTTTTCGGGCAATTCCTCCCCACGTGCTCTCGGGAGGACAAAATCTGCTCCCCCCACCCCCACCCCGACCCACCCACCTCCCGGTTTTCCAGCAGCACTAAGGGAAAAAAAATACAGGGTTTTCCCTGTTTGTTTGGGTTTTTAAGTGTTATTAGGTTGCCCTTTAGGGTGTAATTGCCTTTCCAATCCACCCTCCATTCATTGGTAGCAAAGCCGCTGTAACAAGGAATCGATCCCCGGCCACGAGGTGCCCCCCAAAAATAAATAATAATCCTCAAAATCACCAAATAGCGGCCCGGGAATGATCACATGGATTTGGGATCGCCTTTGGGACCAGCCCCCTGCCGGGGGGAGGGGGGGCGTGGAGGGGGTGCCAAGTTTGGAAGAGAGGCCAAGGGGGCGAGCCCAAAAATGGGCTCCCGGGCGTCCGGGTGGGGAGGGGGCGGCTGAGGGCCGAGGGAACCGGGAGAAAGGGAGGAATTTTGGGAAGGGAGGGCTGGCTTCGCCTCCTCCCCGCGCGCCCCAGCCTTGGAGCAGCCGCCTCGTCACGTGGCGAGGGGTTTGGGCTGCGCGATCCAACGTGGACTGTTTGGGATGGGGGCTGAGGAGCCCTCAGCTCTGCCCGAGCTGGGAACGGGGCACAGGAACCTCCGGGATAAAGAGCCCCCCGACCCCAAATCCATGGGAGCTGCTGGCGGCTCATCCCGGCGGGGCCCGCGGGCTCCGCTCCTGCCCGGCCCAGCAACAACAAAGGGCCAAAGGATGGGGATGGGCTGGGCAAGGCCGGCGGGAGAGGCCGCTCGGCAGGTGGAGGGGGAGCCCCAAAAAGGGGCAGTTCTTGCCCCCCAAATCCCAGTGGTGGGAGCCAGGCCAGCTCCCTGCACCGCCAAGGCTTTAAATCCCTGCCCAGCATGGCAGGGCGAGCCCAGCCCCATGTTGTTTTGATTCTTCTCTTCCAGTGCTCCCCGTCAAACCTCAGCAAAATTCACTTTTTTTTTTTAATTAAAAACAAATATTATTTTTTTTCTTAAATGTCCCAGTTCTCTTCAAAACCAAAACGATTTCACCCCTTTCACGCCACAGGAGCCAAAAGAGGCTGGGAAATTCTTCCAGTGCCACAAGTTTGAAAATCCCAACCCAAACCGTCCCAGCCATCCATCACCTTGGGCGAGCGGGGAGGGGGGGGGATAACCATTTAACCATTTTTTTCTTCTTTTTTTTTTTTTTTTTTAATAAAATAAATTAACAGAGGAAGTTTTCTTTTAAATTAATTAATTAATTAAATATTGAGCCTTAAAACTGCCTCTCGCCCCGCTGGGGATGCATCTAAACCCAAACCACCACCATCTCTTCATTTCACATGCACATATTTAGGTATAATTTTTTTGCCTCCATTATTTCGTACAGATTTTTCTCGACTCCCCCCCCCAACCCCGACAGAAATTAAAAGTGATAATAATAATAAAAATAAATTGAAACACTGCATTACCTTTGCTTTTTAGGGACTGAGTGTTCGATCTCTAGCTGCTTTCCATGAAGCTCCACTTTTCCTAAAAACAAAATGTGTCTGTTTTTGAAAATCTGGGTGGAGTGGGCAGAAAGCTTTGGATAACACACAATCACGTGAAACCTCCCAATTTAATCCAAATTACGACCAACTACGCACAAATACGTTTCCCGATTCCTTTACAAGTGTATTTTATTAAATATAAGCCTGGCTTCAAGTGGGAAGCGGTGGGAGGGAGTGGTGAGTCTGGACAATGTTCCTTAGGAATATTTAATTCCTTAGTTCATCCCGCTCGGAGCGAAAGAAAACGAGGAATATTTTGAGCCCAATTTTTCGCCTTTATTTAAATCCCCCTTCTTTAAGCCCTCCAAGAAAGTCCTTGGAGCAGATTTCCTTCCCCACGCCCCCCACATTAAAAGGCTCAAAAATCCTAACTCCATGGCAGAAATGGATTTCTCTTGGAAAATGGAGTGGGTTTCCTCGCTGCTGGGTTATTCTAACGATTTTTAATTTTTTTTCGGAGGGGGGGAGAAGAAAACGGGAAGAGCCCGGCGGGAGGCGGGAGGAGCCCGGGAGGAGGGGGGCAAGGAGGGAAGGGTGGGCGAGAAATATCCAAAATTCAAATATTTTTAAAAATTCTCCGCTTCCCGGGGAGCTTTTTCTCTCCCTGCTCGCAGCATGGCGACCTTCGCGCTCCTCCACACATCACATGCCCCAGGAAACCCAGTTTGAAATCAAAATGGCCAAAGTCCCAACCCACCCTCCCGAGCCGCGACAGGACCCCCGCAACTCGCGGGGAGGGCGGAGGGACCCACGCGAGGCACGGGGGCGCGGCGGGGGTGGGAGGTGAGCCCGTGGATTTGGCGGCCGCTCTTCTCTTGTCCCCCTTTTCCCCACGCTGTTGGTTGGTTTGTTGTTTTTCTTTTTCGGAGGGGACCGAAAGCGGGGTCGCAGCTCCGACCCCGACGCGGCGCGAAGGAAGCGGGGAGCGCACGTTTTTGGGGAGCCCTGGCGTGGGGGAGGGGGAAGGCGAGCTGTGCGGGAAGGGGGAGAGGAGGAAGAGGGCGGGGGGGAGGAAGGCGAGATAAGGCGGCTCACCCGAAAAAGTTTCGATGGCTTTCATGGCCCACTGCTCGTCGGGGCAGTCCACAAAGGCATAGCCGGACTTGACGAGGAACTGCCCGCTGAAGGAGATCTTGTGGTCGTTAAAGACTTTCTCCAAGTCGGCCGGAGTCACGTTCTCGTTGAGGTTGCCGATGTAGAGCTTGTTCATGGTGGCGGCGAGGGGCGGCGGCCGCGGGGGCGGCGGTGCCGGGGCTCGGGGCCGGGGGGGCTCGGCCGTGTCGCCCGCGCCGTCGAGCTCCGGCCGCGCTTCTGCCACCCCGAGCCGGGCCGGGCCGGGCCGGGGGCTTGGCTGGGCGGCTCCGCTTCACCCCCCGCCACCACCACCACCACAACCACGCTCCCTCTTCTGCTTCGCCTTTCTCTTTTTTTTTCTCCCCCTTTTTTTTTTTTTTTTTTTTTTGAGTGGATTTTTGTGCCGTTGGGGAGGGGGCGGCGGCCGCTGGAGGAGGAGGAGGCGGAGGAGGAGGAGAAGGAGGAGGGTTCCGAGGGGAGGGGGCGGCTCCGGCGGGTGGCGGCGGCGGGCAGGGCGGTGGCGCCGGCTGCGGGGGCCCCCAAGTCGGCGGAGTGGCACTGGAGTGTCACCGGACGCCTCTCGGCAGCCGGGGCACCGCCTCTAAATAAAACCGACCTGGAAAATGAGTGAAAATGTTTGCTGGAGGAAGCCACGTGGTGATGCGGGAGGGCCCGGCCCCGGGAGGAGGGCCGGGGGAGGGGCGGCCGCCACTTATTTATTTATTTTAATTTAAATACTACATTATTTACCTCCGCGCACACCCCCGCACATCCCTTCCCTTCTCCGAGCGGGGGCGCGTCCCCCTGTCCCGTGCGGGGTTGCCCCACCCCCTCCCCGCCCAGCCCTGTCCCGTCGGAGCCACTTTCCCATCTGCTGCCGCCCCCGCCCCCACCGCGCCCCTCCCCAGCGCGCCCCTCCCCACCCCTTTCCCCGGTGCCTCAATGGGATTTTTCTGGGTGTAAAAACTTCGGCATCAAAGGGGCCGGGAGGTCCCCTGGCGCCAGGGGATTGGGGATGGGGAGGGGGTCGGGGTGGGGAAGGGCCCGCCCTCCCCTCCCCCTTTGCCCGGGGTCTGCCCGGGCCGGCGGGGCGGCTGCGGGACCCCGGCCCGGGGATGGGGGTATTGTCCCCGGCATTGTTTTAAGCCCTTCATGTGCAGCCCCGCGGAAGCCCTCAGGGAAGGGGGCGGAGGGGGTGGGGGCTCCTCCCGGCACAAAAGGGCCCCGCGCTGGAGGAGGGTCGTTCCCCGACGGGGCCGAGGCGGGGGTCGAAGCATCGCAGCCCCCTACCCCACCCCCTTTTTTCCCCTCCCCGCCTGCCTTTTCTGGAGACTTTTATTTTTAGGCTCGCGATGGGTTGAAAATAGCAGCGATCCCCCCCCACCATCGCCCACCCCCCCGCGCCTTCCTGCCTCCCCGACGGGGCGGGCGGGGGTCCTCGGTGCTCCGGGCCGGGGGCGGCCGCGGCTCCCCCCGCACCCTCCTCCCCTCCGTGCGCGCTGCAAGTAGAGGCACGGAGCGGCCCCTCCGCGCTGCAATTAACTCTTAACGAGGAGAACTCGCCCGCCGCGCCCGCGGGCTCCGCTCGCCCCCTCCCCCGGCCCGCCACCAAAAAAAATTGGTCAACATTTCTGAAAATTCCCAAAGAGGCGACTTTTGTTGTTTTTCGCCCGTGGAGGGACCGGCCGGGCTGCTGCGGGCGCGGTTCTCCCGCGCCGCTCCGCGCCCACCCCCCGCACCCGGGCGGCTCCCGGGGGGAATGGGGGGGCGGCCGCGACCCCCCGCACGCCCCGCAGGTTCGGGTGTTCCCTCGGTGCTGCGCGGATGGGATGCGCTGGGTTCCCGGGGCAGTTTGTCATTTTTATTCTTAGCTAAATATTTATTTGTGTGTTTGGTGGGGGGTTTTAAAATTTATTTTCGAGGAAGAGCCACGTGGGGAATTTGTTAGTAAATAAATTTGGTGTGACTCGCGAATCCGAAGTTTTGGAAAACCTGGGAAAAAATTAGATGTGTGTGTGTGTGTGTGTGTGTGCTCTGTGCTCCAGCCTCCTCTGAAACTCATTAAAAGGAATGATAAAAATCCTGGGAAATGGTTATTTAAAGCAAAAAAAGCCTTCAGCTTTCCCTCCTGTAGCCGGCTCGTTCTGTGATGCCGGGATTTTTGCCTTCAAACCGTGTGGCTGCTGCTCAGCAGGGACAGTTCGGTTCCCATCCTTTCCAGCTGCACTGCTTGGCTCTCCTGGAGGTACCAAACCACCTCAGCCTTTGCAGAGCTCTGCTGCTTCCACGTGCGTGTTCCTGAGGTTTCCAGGGTGTAACCCAAGCTCCAAATTCACAGGTGAAAAGAGGAGAGTGATGAAATTGGGAAATGAATTTCCTGCAGCTTGGAAAGTGCGTTTCCAAGCCTTCCCCGGGCGAGAACCTGAGCAGGCACCTTCCTGCCGTGCCCCCCAAAAAAGCAGAACTAAAATAAATGACCCGGGCGCTGCCTTGGATCCATCCCTAACCCTGAGCAGGAATCTTTTGTTGTTGCTTTTATTGGTTTCCTCGGTACCTTCCTCGTGTAACACAATCCCGTGCAAGGACGAAATGAAGGAAACAAGGAAAAAAAAAAAAAAAAAAAAAAGGAAAAAACGGGGGGAAAAAAGTGCAAACAAAGAGGGAAGTCTTCAATTTAGATCAGAAACAAGCAGGGCTATCAGTCACCCTCCTTCCCTCGCTGCAGCATTCCTGATGCGAGGTATTTAGGGAATGCAAACAGCAGGGACCAAATCATTGATCTGCTGGGGGGGCAGGGCTGGGGCACAGCCCCCACCCCAAAGTGCCCCTGCCCGGGGCGACCCCAGCCCTGCCACTTCCCCCCATCCCAAAGGAAACAGTTCCCTCCTGGCTGATTGCAACGTTTGCAGCAACTGCAACAGAATTCCAGTGGGATCTCTGAGCCTGAGCAACAAGTTTGCACCCGGGCACTGTCACTGGGGAAAACCCTGCGGGGCCTTTTCCTCCCCCAGGAGCTCCTTCAGTCGGGGTTTCAGGCTTTAAAACCCCTCTGGAAAGCTGATTTTTGGGTGGGCTTAGAAATGTGCTGAAGTTTGACTGCCCCACCAACACAAAGCTGCTGCTGATTTAACACAGCAAAACTGGCTGGGGGGAAAGTTGGATTTTTTAAAGAGATTGAAATCTTTGAATGAGGCAGAAAAAGTCTTGATGAGTTCTTACAATTTATCTGCAGGTTCAGAGAGGGTTTTGTTGCCACTTGGGAGTTGGGGGAAATTTCTTGAGGGGGAAGGTTGAAACTGGGTGGTAAAAAGTGAAGCTGAGATTTCCCCAAAATGGGGGTTTGATACAAAAATGTGCAATCCCTGCAGCCTGCTGAAGGTTTGTTGAGGCAAAATATATCTAAAAATATATCTACAAAAGAAACTGTTTTTATGACAGATTAGCTGTAAACAAGAGCAGATTATATTCTTTTATTTTTCTCCCTGTTATCATTTAAATATTTCTTTAATTTGA
Source organism: Myiozetetes cayanensis (assembly GCF_022539395.1). Lineage (NCBI taxonomy): Eukaryota > Metazoa > Chordata > Aves > Passeriformes > Tyrannidae > Myiozetetes > Myiozetetes cayanensis. The sequence goes on from NW_026087577.1 coordinate 1,434,362, forward strand.
TTTTTTGGGGGGCTGTGATTATTTTTTAATCTCTGGTGATAACCCCAGCATTTAATTTGGACAACATTAAACATGCACTTACAAACCTCAGAAACTTTGGGGAAAATCTTAATTTCTGAAAGTTTGAAAATATTTATTAATTGTTTCCTAATAAATAAGGGCTGAAAGTTTTCAGTAAAACACACAGGTCATAAGGGAAAACAAAAATAAGGAATTTCTTTGCACTGAATCTGTTTCAATCAAATCTCAACAAGCAGAAATAATCTGAATATGCAGCAAAGCTGTCCCTAAAACATAGGTGAGAACTCAACAGAGTAAAAAGAGTCAGGGTCACAGTTGGGAAATATTTCCTTTTCCTTAAGTGGAATCCCAGTTTAAACCACCTTTTGTTCAGTTTTTACGATGTGGAAAATATTCCTGACTGGAAAAAGCAGCTCATATCTGAGATCCAGTTTGTTAAACCTCGTGTTGATAAATCTCGTGAAGAGGCAAAATTGCCACAAATGACTCAGTTTGCTTGAAAACAAAATCAAGGCTCGAGGTGGATCCTTGGGAATCTCCTGGTTCTCCCTGCGCCTGGAACACCCTCTTGGCGCTGGAATGCTGCTCTGTTGGAGCTGTGGAGCAGAGGAGCATCCCCAGCCCCAGGGAAGGGGCTGAGCCATGGGAAGAGCCCTTTTTGCTCCCTGAGGACTGGGAAGTTGAGCAGCAGAAGGGAAGGTGGAAATGGTTAAACCTGCAACTTGCTGCGGGAGCTGCCCCTTCCCCAAACATCTCAGTGCTTCGCTTAAAAACAAAGCAAACACTGCCACAACCTCTGCCTTCAGAATCAACTCCCATCTCCAGAAATCCTGCACTCCTGCTCCTAAAAACCTGGGATCCCTTTCAAACAAACCCAGCAGAAAACCACAACCAACCAGCCATTGGCTTCCCCTCTCCATCTGCTGCCTTTCCGCTCCCTCCAGGGCAGGGGGCTGAGCCCCACCGAGCTCCGGGGCTGGAGCTGCTTCCCAGACCTCCTGGAGCACGAATTCCATGGTGTGGGGGGGGTGTGAACACACAGAGAAATGTTCAAACTGCAACCAAACAAAGCTGCATGAGATACATTTATTTTTTATCCCCCCCACACACAATGGTTCATTTTTTGAGGGGTAAGGGGGGGTTTACAGTCATTTTCTTTGTGTAAGTGGTAAAGTCTAAACGTGAGGAAAGGAAATTCCTTATCAGAAGAAGCCCTGAAAAGTTGTTGTTGAGATAATCCCTTCAATTCTGATTTTTTCCCTCGGATGAAGATGCCGCTGCTGCTCAGGACAGACCTTCCCAAACCTGTCAATTGGGTTTTTCTTCCTCAAAAATCCCCCGGAGCAGCTGGAGCAGCCATTTCTCCTACAGATGGCTGGAGCAGAGGGGGGAAAGTTTTGGTCTTGGTAGGATGATAAACTAAACTAACAGAGTAGGGAAAGCCTCGTGGGGGATGAATCCTGCCGTTGCTGAACTCCCCCTGACCTTATTTCGAGTCGGAGCTGCTCTTTTGAACCCCCCTCCAAACATTTGCAGCCCTTCCAAAGCCCAGATTAAACGTTTTCCTTCCAGCAAACGTGGGTGTTTCTACCAGATTTCCTTCAGACTGAAATAAATTGGTTTATCTCAGGTTTGCGCTCCCCCAAGTAGGAACTTGGGGGCCCTACAATTCTGAGCTGCTGTTTAAATCCCCCTGAGAACTGCAGGTTCTGCTTTCATCCCTCCACTTCTCCGAAGTCCCCGGAGCAGGAGGCAGGGAAAAGCTCAGCCACTCATTCCCCAGCGTCCCCCCTGACTCCTTCTACCCAAAACAAGGTTGTGTCCCGGGGAACTCCCCAGCAGCGCTTTCTGTTGTGGGTCACTTTAAAAATGGAGGTCATTTCACAATCCCAAACCTTGACCCAAACCCCTGGTGCTGCCAGAAAAGGGACGTTGGAGAGCAGAAAGGGCACGAGATGGAAATAATTCCACGTTACTGAACCGGCCACTTGGGCAGGCACCCGGCCAGGGACCGGGCTGGGGATTCCTTGTCCTGCTGGTGCAGACTTGGGGTTTAGCAGGACCTGATTATTTCCTGCAGCTCCAGCGCTCCTGCCTCTCCAGCTGCTCAGTTCTGGCTCTACCTTTGCTCCAAGGGGGAATAAAGGATATTTTTCCGCACTGGAACAGCTGCCACGAGGCAAAGCACGCAAAGCACAGGTAGTTTTAGTGCTGGAGCAAAGCTGGACCATCTCTCCAGCCTCTGCAAGCAGCGACAGCAGAGCTCAAAGTTGCAGTCAGGGGATCTTTAGATGCAGCTCGAGGATCCAAATTAATCTTCCCCGTGTGGATGTTTCAAAAATCCAGAGAGGTGGAATTTAGTTCCCAAGGCAGGTGGGCACTGTGCGTGTGCTTTTTGTTCCTGCAGGTCCCTGCTCCCGAGGGAACAACAAAGATTTAGGGGAAAAGAAACAAGCAGAGAGTGCAGCAAGGAGAATTTCACATTCCCAATGTTTTCTGGTTCCCGTTTTTAATTGTTGTGGGATTTTTGTTTTCCTCCCCAAAGGACTGGCCACCAGGAAGGCTCCGAGACATCCACCCCAGTGAGCTGAATTCCATGAGAACAACTGCTGGAGCTTTAAAAGGCCCTCGGGATTCCTTGGAGTTAAAAGGGTGTCTTGGCATTTAAAAACTTATCTGGGACTTTTTGCCATGGGGAAAAGACCTGTTCTGTTCCCATCAGCACGGGAGGGGGAAGCAGGTCTGAGCCCAGAAGGGAGGATGAAGAGGTGGAAGTGGTGTTTGGTGCTCCAAAGATCCCTGGAAATCCATCCCAGCATCACTTGTGTCCCCAGCGCAGCTCCGTGGGAATTCTGGGCTGGGATGAGCACAAGGAATGGGATGAGAACTGGGCAAACCCTCAGTGCCCTCAGCTGGAGCCAGGATGCTCTCACCAGGGTGCTTTTCCCTGGCAGAGTCCTGGCACCTGGGATCGGGATCATTCCCCTCCCCTTGCTGGGTGAGGTCCAGAAGATTCCATGCAGGAGCCCTGGGAAGGGAGGGGAAAGCTGGACCCGGGCTGTGGGATCAGGGTTGGAGGGAAACAAGCTCCACTTTAGGATTTGTGCTCTGGAAAGGTGTAACAGAACAAGTGAGAACAAAACACGATGGGTTTCCTCCTCTGCGAGACATTCCTGGGATTTTAGGGACAGGACTGAGCTCCCGAGGAGAGCTTTGAGCCCCTGTGCCTTCCACAGCAGCAAAGTTAGGAACAGAATCAGCACTGGATCAGGAGCTGGAGTGGTACTGCAATTCCTGTGATTCCAGGGAGAAAAGCTTAAAATTCCCTCCTTCCCCTCTCCCTGGGATTCGAGGAGCAAATGCTGCACTGTAGCTGGATACAATCTGGAATCTCAGGTTATCCCAAAGCTCCCTGGCAGAGCTGGGATGCCCTGAGCAGTGCCAGGGAAAACAGCAGCTGAAGAGCTCTGCTCCAGAGGGAAAGGGAAAATCCTGCTCAGCACATCCGCTGGGAACAGGAGAGAGGTGCCACTGAAGGAGAGGTGTGCGAGCTGAACACTAAGATTTCCCGGGAAGTTCACAGCGTTTCCATTCCAGAAAACTTTGGGGAATGGATCAGATCAGTCCCTTCAGAGTGATAATCCCTTCAGGTCACTCAACCATTTTCCATGATTACAGGGATTTCCAGTACCTGGAATACTTTGTAATCAAAGTTGCCCTTGAGGCGTTTCGGTGCCTCAAAGCAGAGCAGAAGGACCCTGTCAGGGGCACAGCTGTGATCTCCCCAACACATTCCCAAGTTCCCTGAACCCCCAGCTCCTGCAGTGGGGTCTGGTGTGGGGGAGAGCAGAGCTGTCTCAGCAGGCAGTGCCTGGCAGGGAGGGCAGCACAGCCCAGGCTCTCCCGTTTAACTGGCAGGGACACAAATTCTACAGCTGGGTGACACCTGAGCCAGAGTGTCCCTGTCCCACCTGGCATCCAGCTGAAGCTTGGGAATGACGTGGGAAGGCAGCAGAGCGCAGACAGTGCCAGAAGGGTCGTGCTGCTGCGGCTGGGACGGGCTGAGGCTGCAGGAGGGCAAGGTTGGGATCCTTATTTGGGAAAACCCTGGTTTATCCCGGGGAAAGCAGACACGGACACACAGCCCTTTTGGAGGGCAGTACTTGTCACCTCTGCACGTCCCAGAGCTGAAGTGGCACAGGGAGGGTCAGCATGGAGATATCCATCAGTGGAACTCACACACACCTGCCTTTGGGGCTAAATCCCACCTATCTGGGGCTTTTTTGTCTGAAATCAGAAACTCAGGGGTTTCTGCTTGGAGTGGAGCAGCTGCCCTGAAATAACCACAGCTGCAAACCCCAGGTCAACACTTAATGTTGCTGGATATTTATTTCACTCTATTAACTTTATACCCGACACAGGCACTTAATGAGAGCAAAACAAATAGGTTGCACTTTGGAGAAACAAGATATGGGGGTTGGCTGGGAGTGAAGGACCCAGAATACATATAATAAAGATATCAGGATAATCTATTTTATTGATTAGCAGTTGTGCCAGGAGTGTAAATTGGTCACTTGTAGCTGTTCCATTTATTACAGGCACGATGTTCCTGCCTGGATGAAAAGCTTTTGGAGCCCCTGGCTCTTGTCTGGTGGCTGAAGGACTAAGCCACGGGTTAAGTAGTTGCTGTGAAAGTAGTAATTACTCCCTAATAGCTCTGGCCTCCTAATCTACACTAATAACAAACATCCTTCTGAGCCTTTATCTGGGTGCAATATTGGTGCAGGAGTTTTGCTGGAGAGCCTGGGAGTTGGGTAACTATGGAGCAGGGAGAGCTGGGTGGGGATCATTCCGAGCTCTCCTGCTGCAGGAACACAGTGGCTGAGACCAGTCTCTGTCTGATATTCTGTCCCAAAAGAGAAAAAACCCTCACTTTTTAGAAAGAAAGTGGAAAATGGGTAGAGTTTATGTGGAGACACGAACCCCATCCTGAAGGATTTCAGCACGTTTGGGACAAGATCCACTGTGGTTGTGTATCCACAAAACCCTCTCCCACACCAAAGCCACCAACACTTGTTTTGCCATGATTGCTGCAATTCCACTAAGGAATTGCTTCTTGCTCAGCCCTGTCAGGCAGAAATCCTTCTTCTTTCCCACACAAATCCCACACAAATGATGCAGCTGAGGCAGCACAAAGCCGGGAGGATCCACACAGCCCTCCTCCTCCAGGTGTGGGGGTGAATCCCCGAGCAGCTCCGCTCAGCTCAGCACAAACAAGGCTGGCAGAACCCCAGGGGAAGGCTGGAACTTGGATAACCTCCTCCCAAAGCTGAGGCTGCTCCAGGAGCAGGGCTGGGGATGGGGATGTGCTCTGGGAGCCAGCACAGGCAGCCACGGGCACCGCTCACTGCGGGACGGGGGCAGAGCTGGGGTTGTGGGTTAGGCTGGAGCAAACCAGGAATCCTGCCCTGCTCCTTCAACAGCAGGATATGATGGGATCCTGCAGCAGCAGGAACACACCTGGTGGCAATCCCAAAGCAGGACTCAGTGTTCAAAGGGGTCCAGCCCTCCCAGAGAGATCCAGGGGGAGGTCTGACAGTGCGATAATGTCTCCCTGGGCACGGAATCCCAGCAGAGCTGCTGGAAGTGGATTTCCCCCCTGTGCTCTGCTGGCACAATCCACATCTGCAGAGCAGCTGCTCCCCTGGATCCAGCTGTGCAAGGGCAGGGTGGGGTGGTGGCCTGGCTGACCCGTGTCCCCAGCAGCTGCAGATCCACAGGGAAACTCCATCGCTCACTCCGGACAGGAACTCCCAAAGGGGGCTCAGGTCCAGCTGCTCCCCATCACCCCACCACCCTCCACCTCATCATCCAGGGCTGCCTCACCGTTCCCTACTGGTTTCCTGTCTCTCCATCCCCAGTTTTGTCCTCTTGGAGCGCATGTTTTGGGGAGCAGATGTTGGATTTGGGAGTTTCAGACCCCTGGACTTGGTGCTGACAAAAACAGCAATGATGGGACCTAGAGATGTTAGCAAAGTCTTCCCTCCTGTAAGAAAAAGGAGCAGGTTGGATCTCTCCACGGCAAAAGAAAAGATGGAAATTAAGGAAGGTTTTACCACGGAAGGAGTTGCTACATGGAATTCAGATTTCAACCAGTGCATTATGCTCCCAGTCCCAATTTTGTGATACATAATGGTTTAATTGCCATTAATGTAAACATATCTAAAAAGGTTATTTCCCTGCTCTGGAGGTCAATGGACCTAATGAAGCAGCTCTAAGTGGGTTGGAATTGCTCTGATTTGGTGCTGGATTTCCTGTTTACCTCCTGGAAGTGGGTTTGGTGCTGCACAGCTCAGGTATATAAACACCCCAAAGGCTCTCCTCGGCACCTGAAATCCCCTGGGAGCTCCAGAGAAGGAGGAAGGTAAGGAATTCCATGTCTGTCTCTCTTTGGATGCGTTGGGGGCTGTAAAGGGAAACAGTCCCTTCAGAGGGGAAAATGGCAAATAACAGGTTGGGATTTGCAGCTACGCAGGGAAAGGAGAAGAAATAATTGCTTTTTAGTTGCCTTGTGGGACCTCTCAGCTCTGGATCAAACAGGGATAAGGCTTTTCCCAAGGCAGATGCTTTTACACAGGGGACTGGAAGAGCTTGGTGTTGCAAAGATCCCCCTCATTTTGGGGAGAAATCAAATCCTGGGATCAAACCAGGGCAGGGATCATGGACAGCTCGTGCCAGGCAGGGCAGGCAGAGCTCAGCTACTCCAAGGTGGTGTCACACAGGCAAAGGGCTCCTGGATTAATTCAAAATGGTTTTCCAACAGTTTATGGAAATGTGGACTGTCTTCCTCCCTTTTTGGGTGAGTCCTGCAGGGAGGGAGTTCTGCCTTTCCCTAAAATCAGGGCTACCACACGTTCCCTCTCCTAGCTCCATAAATAATTGCCCTATTCTTGCACAACTTTGATATTTTCAGGTCCATCATCATACCCAGAGCTGTATCACCAAGATAAAGAAAAATAAGAGGGAAAACTCCAGTTATTTAATCATGACTTCCCCCCCATTCTTATAAAAATACCCCTCAGCTTCTTGTGTAACCAAATTTACTTGTGCTCTCAGGAACTATTTGTTACTCCATAACCACTTGTCTTTTGTTTCTTTAGCTCTAAGAAATCAGGGGTTTTGCCAGTGTTTAGAGTGTTACACCTTGCTTTTCAGAGGAACTCGATGTCTCTAAGATAATGTAACTCCTTTAGTGTTTTTCTCAATTAATAGGAAGGGCTGAAAACATTTGTAAAAATGTCCTGATTTTTCCAGAGATTAAAAAAAAAAAAAAAAAAAAAAAGCCAAAATTACAACAACATCCAAACTTGCAAATTCTTGTTCTCTGTAAAACTATAATGGGGCTGCTGGAAGAGAACATATAACTACCCAGAGGAATAAAGCTCTGTCGCGTGTGGATAAATTACTGAAGGCTGGGAGATGTGAGTTCTGATCCAGACCTTTCCCTCTGTCGTTATTCCCATTAACAGCAGCTCCCCTTTGCCAGAAATAAATACAACAAAGGTGAGGTGCAGGACAACCAAAATATCCCTGAGCCAGGATCAAAGCCTTTTTTTGTGTGGAGTTTGCAGTGCTGGGATAGTAATTAAACGAGCTCAGATGTCCAAGGGCTGCAGGACTGCGGGCATGAGGACAAGGAACAGCTTGAAACCAATAAATCTTGGAATCTGCTCCTGTCACTGCCCGTGGGATATTTTTCATAACTGATGTTCAGTCCCTACATAGGGCATTACCCATCCCAGCAGAAAAATCTCCCAGAAATTAGCTCAGGCTCCCAAAGCCTGTGGAAGTGCAGGCTGGGGTGAGCAGGGTGCTGTTGCTGCTGAATTCCCTGATCCAACGGACATTCCCATTCACAGGCTCGAGGCTGAACCGACCCTCAGAGCACAATGAGGTACCCCCAGGGTCAGCTTGTAAACATAGGGGAAGACAAAGCCCTTCCCCCTGGGAATGTGAGACCCACCAGGGATTTGATGGGTACAATAAAAGTTATGGGGACCGACCCTTAAAAGCCACCGCGGTGGAAGGAGCGCCGGCACGGCCAGGGTGATTTCACTGGAAGGGCAGGAGAGGGTTTGGAGAGGGGTGGAGGAGGCTGCTGGAAGCACAAGGGTGGAGGGGACACGTTCACAAGCACAGGCATGTGCCCAGCCACCCCCATCCCAGTCACCTGTGTGTGTTACAGGGGCTGGACACCTGGAATTTCCTCTGCTCTGGGACAGAGAAACCCGCCAGGAAAATGTTCTTCAAGTCTTTCAAGGTTCTCTCTCTGCTCGTCGCCTCCCTGGGCTTTGTTTTGATGGAAGAGAACGTCTCGGGGTAAGTAACACTCTCCAAGTGTTTTGGAAAGCTCCTGGTGTATTTTGAGCCTTTTCCAGCTCCTCTGGAGGCAAATGGACCCTTTCCATTGGCATCGTGGTAAGTAGGTGAGAACATGAGTCCTGAGGTAGATCTGGGATCAGAGACATCCTGGGTACAGAGATGAGCACAAGATAAGAGGGAGATCAAACCAGAACCCTGAGCCTTTGAGCCAGAGCCAGGAACTCCCATGTTTTCCCTACAAACTTCGTGGCTGTGGGTTAGGAGGAACAAGCTGGAAGTCAACCAGGGAGAGAAGGTTGTCTGAGAACAAGAACAAGATGTAATCACCTCCCATGAACGGGGCCAGAGGGCACCCAGTTCTGGGAAGCTTCTGAAGTTATGACCAGTTACATAAGGCAGGTAGATGATAAAGACTTCCCCTCTCTTTCCCTGACTCCTGCTAGAATATTCCCAAATATCACCCAAAAAGATCTAAAAACCTCCTTATCAGAGCAGTGGGAACTGCTGCAATCCCAGAGAACAGCTCTAAAACGGATCAGCCCTGAAATCCACTGCTAACTTGGTGGCCACCAGCTCTGTCTGTGCTGGTCTCAAGGTCATCCCCATCTCCTGCCATCCCCTCTGAGCCCCTCGAGGACACGGGGGGAACTTTCCCACCGGAGGAGGGATCCTGAGCACAGTCGGTGCCTCAGCTCAGCGACAAATGGATCAGGAAAACCACCCTGATTCCAGAGCAGCAGCAAATCCCCGGAGCTGGTCTTCTCCTGAGCTGCCAAATCCGGGCTGGAATTGTGTGGAAAATGGATGGGGGAGTCCCAGCCCCTGCCCAGGGCAGGAAGGGCCACCCGGACCAGGCAGAGGTTAAAAGTGCTGCTGGCAGGGGGGGTGTGACCCAACCCCCGGCATTTCCCACCCTAGCAGGACTCACTGTGTCCCTGTGCTCTCACCCCAGGGCCAGCCTGAGGATTCCCGGGGCCAGCCCAGTGCAGAGGCGCTACTCCGAGGCCACCCTGGCGAGCGACTACAGCCGCACGATGGACAACATGCTGAAGAAGAACTTCGTGGAGTGGCTGCTGGCCAGGAGGGAGAAGAAAAGCGAGTAAGTGCTTGGACTTCCACCGCTCCCACATCCCAAATTCCGGCTGTCGCCAGCCAACCGCTGGCTGGAGAAGGCAGAGCCGAGGCTGTTTTCCTTGGAGTGCAGCGGGGATTCTCCAGGCGCTTGGTTTTCGGTTTGTGTCTCCGAAGTCGTGGAAGCGTTTTCTGATCTGTCGGCATCTCCCTCCCTGTCCAAACCCGCCTGGCAGATGGAGTGGGAGGGAGCTGGGATTTGTGGAAAAGCAACATTCTGGCACCCTCTTGTGGCATTTCGGGCTGATTTCTTCCCGTTTGGACTTCGCAGCAACATCGTGGAGTACAAGAGGGAAGCCGAGCCCCAGGGACCAGCTGTGGGTGGGGACAGAACGGACTTGGGCGCCCAAGAAGCGAAAGATTTCCTCACCTGGATTCTGAAAGCCAAGGGAAATCAGAGGTGAGGGCGGCGGGCAGAGAGAGGAAGTCGGGATGTAGGGAGGGATGAGGTTTCCAGGTGTTTAACATCTTGGGGCATAACGGTGACAAGCAGGAAAACAGGAGGGTTTTGACTTGAAAAAGGGAATTCCGTATTTTGCGATTCTCTCTCCTGAGGGAAAGAGCAAAGCCAAAAATAAAATAGCCTAATTTTGCAGTTTCTCACCAAATACGAAAGGAAGAACGTCCTGTGGAGGATTGGGGTTGTCTTGTTTTTGCAAGTGCCAGCACAGGCTCATCAAAGGTCAGATTTTTGGCAGGGCTGGGGCACACCCGCCCCTCAAACACCCCAAACCCCAGGGCGTGGAGAAGCCAAAACGAGGAGCTCTGACCTGCTCAAAACAAAGCCCTCTGGAAAGCAAACTTCTCAATTAAAATGAGATGGAACTGATACATTTCTGCCAAACGTTTTGATTTGATCAAATCGCCCCAGAGGAAAAAAATCAAACCAAGTAGAACCAACCCCACTCGTTCACACCCTCAGAGTGTTGACCGGTTCATTTAAAAAGAGGAAACAAATTATTATTCCCTTTTATTGCTGCTTTTAGAGGGGAAAAAAACCTGTCAGCTAAACATGAAACCAGGCAGGAGAGATTCCTGCCTGCTCCAGGAGGAATTTCCCAGCTTATTCCTGATCCGAGAGAACCCAGAAAGGGCACAGATTTAATTTTTTTTTAAGCTGTAATCATCTTAAAATACTTCTAAGATGTAATCACCTTAATGATTACACACACCATCATTATTATAATACATTATTAAAAATGTTTTTAATCATCCTCAAATGTTCCTAAAGATGAAATCACCTGCAAGTGGTCCCGGGGAACGGTGGGGAGGTGCAAGCAGGTACCTCTGGGCCAGGTAAGGGAGTCCATCTGGAGCTCCTGGTGCTCATCCCGTGTTTTCCAAACCATCTGGCTGGGGGCTGGTGCATCTCAGCAGCTTTGTGCTGTGTCAGCGAGTCCACAGCCTGTCAGTGGGCTGCTCCACCTCCCCCCAGCCCAGCTTATGCCACAAACCTTCAAAAAAGCAAATTAGACTCGAGCCTGGAGGAAAACAATCTGCTCTGGGGCGCTTTCTGTGTTCAGAAAATACCCACCAATAAACGACTGAGGGGACACCGAATTTCTTTAGTGTGGAGGGATTTTAGGAAACCTCACAGGCTGCTGCTGCTGCTTAGTCCTGAAACGGGGGCAAGAAAGGGGGGGAAAGAAGCACTTAAAACACCCAGCCCACTTTTTCAGGCTCAATCCTGGTGTTTTCTGGGGAAAAAACCTGGGATTTTTAACTACAGGGGGTCATGGGACAGTCACCCAGGACAAGAATCTGGGGGTGTTTGTTTTTTTCCAGCCTTTGCATGAAAACAGTGTCAGAAAAGAGGGTTTGGGGTGAGCAGGGCGGGGGAAAGGAGCAGAGTTGTGGTTCACAGAGGTGTCTGGGGCCAAGCAGTTGGAAAAATGCGACACCCAGGGCTGCCAGTCGTCCTGAAAATCCAAAATCAAAGGAACGAGGGCTTTGAGGGATCGGGGGAGGTCGCTCAGTCTGACCCCTGCTCCAAAGCAGGATCAAACTGGTCCTGACAGATGTTTGTCCAACCTGTTCCGGGGCAGGGGAGGAGGGGGAAGGGAAAGCTTTGATGCTCAAGATTAATCAGCTTGATTAGTTTCATTTGAAAGAATAATTTCTGGCGTGTTCCTAAGTGTCCTTCGGTCTAAGTAATAATGCAAGTTGCAGGGAAAACCCTTTTGGAAACAAAGGTGTTTTGTTGGGAGTTGGGAGCCTGGATGCTGCTTCCCCTGCTCTGCCTTTGTGGGAGGATTTGGGGTGCAGGGAGTTGTTCCTTCCCCTCCCCTGAGCCTGAGAGACTCCGCTGAGCATCCAAAACACTCCAAGATCAAGGGATGTCCCCGTGTCAACACGAGGTTAAAGCTTTTGCAGGGGCTTATTCCAGTCAGAGAGATGAGACAATGAAATCTCCCTGTGAACTTGAGGGGGTTGGGAGAAAGGGATGTCAGACACAGGATCCTTTGGGTTTGCCTCTCATCTGCGTTTTTATGGCTATTTTTGCAGCTTTTCTTCTCTGGAAGACTCAGAAGGGCTGAAGGGTGTTTTGAACCACAAGTTCCTGACGTGGTTGATGTCGACTGATCTCTGCAGACCAACGTGAGTGGCTGTTCCACGTATTCCCAACGGATCCCTTGTCCCCAGAAATACCTGCTGCAGTGCTCAGTCCATCAATATGAGGTTCCTTTGGATAACCAGAGTGCTTACATGGCACTGCTTGGCTGCCCCACCCCTGGAAGTGTCCAAGGCCAGCTTGGATGGGGCTTGAAGTGACCTGGGATAGTGGGAGGTGTCCCTGCCCACAGCATGGGGTGGGACTGGTTGGGATTTAAGGTCCTTCCCCTGCAAAAGGTGCAGGGACACAGGAATTTATGCTTTTCTTTCCCATTTCTTCTTTGTTAGAACTGCATAAGTCCAGGGCTCTCCCAAGGAACTCCCTCTTCATCCCATCAGACACACGAGGAGGAGGAGGATTTCTTCCACTCACCCTACTCTGTGCACACGGTTTATTTTATTCATGCAATAAAGAGTTTTTAATTTGAGGCTGAAATAAGATTTGGAGAAACTTGATGTGGGGATGGGCTATAAAATATTACTAAATTGCTAAATAAATGTCATAGAACCACGGAACGGTTTGGTTGGAAGGGGCCTTAAAGCTCATCCATGGGCAGGGGCACCTTCCACTATCCCGGCTTGCTCCAAGCCCCGTCCAACCTGGCCTGGGACACTCCCAGGGATGGGGCAGCCACAGCTGCTCTGGGAAAGCTGTGCCAGGGCTTCACCACACACGGCCTGAGCCCCTCAGAGCCCCCCAGCCCCTTTGAGCCCCCCTTGAGCCCTTCAGAGCCTCTTGGAGCCCCCCAGAACCCCCTCCTAGCCCTTCAGACCCCACCTTGAGCCCCTCGCACCCCTCGAGTCCCTCAGACACTCCCCGAGCCCCTCAGATTCCTCCTGAGCCCCCCAGAAAACCCTGGAGCACCCCGAGCCTCCCAGCTTCACCCGTGCCCGCTCCGAGCATCTCCCCGTGCGGGTCCCGCCCCGCGGGGTGTGCTCCATGCCGATCCCGCCCCGTGGGGAGTGTCCGTGCGGGTCCCGCCCCGTGGGGTGTGTCCGTGCCGATCCCGCCCCGTGGGGTGTGTTCCGTGCCGGTCCCTCCCTGTGGGGAGTGCTCCGTGCGGGTCCCTCCCCGCCGTGCCCGGCGCGGGGCGATGCCGTCAGTAGCAGTGTCAGTGTCAGTGGCAGCGGCAGGGCCGCCATGCACCGGCGGGGCGTGGGAGCGGGGGCGATCGCCAAGAGGAAACTCGCCGAGGTGGGGGGGACACGGGATGGGGACAGGGGGACAGGGGCGTGTCGGTCCCGGCGGTGGAGGGAGAGGCTCGGGGGAGGGCACCGGGACACAGCGGGGCCGGGGGGGGCGGGCAGGGACCCCGGTGTGGGGGGCAGCGGCCAGAGCCCCTGATTCGGGGTGGGGGATTCTGCCAGGGTCCGTTGGTGCCGTGGGAGGGGGGTCAGGGCCCTCAGTCTGGGGAAGGGGAGCTGCCAGAGCCCCTAATTTGGGATGGGGAGAGCTGCCAGGGTCCAGTGGTGCCCTGCGAGGGGGGTCAGGAGCTGCCGGGCTCTTTTGGTACCGTGGGAGGAGGTTCAGGACCCCCAGTCTCGGGTGGGGGCTCTGCCAGGGCTCACTGGGGCGGTGTGAGGGGGTCCAGTCCCCCCCAGCCCTGTGTGGGGCCACCCCATCCTCACATCTCACCCCATCCCTGCTCTGAGCAGGATGCCCCGAGCCTGCCCTGGGCCCTGCATCCTCCCGGTCCATCCATCCCTCGGGAACATTCCCTCTGGAGTGCTGGCTCCAGGCCCACCTTCAGCACTGTGTCCCTCATCCTGTTTTCCCTCTGCAGGCCAAGTACAAGGAGCGAGGGACGGTCCTGGCCGAAGACCAGCTGGCCCAGGTGGGAGATCCCCCCCTGCCCTGGGGTTGTCCCCCCTGTCCCCTTCTCCATCCATGCCCAGGGCATTTTCCATGCCCAGTGCCTCATCCCCAGTGCTGCCTGCTCCTGGTTTGTTCTCAGTGTTTTCCTCAATTCCCTTCCAGATGTCCAAGCAGCTGGACATGTTTAAGACCAACCTGGAAGAGTTTGCCAGCAAACACAAGCAGGAGATCCGGAAAAACCCCGAGTTCCGGGTGCAGTTCCAGGATATGTGTGCGACCATCGGAGTGGATCCCTTGGCGTGTGAGCAGCAGGCCCTGGGCTCGAGGGCAGGATTCATCTCGCTGTTCCCAGACTCCACACAGCTCGTGGGGCAGCTGGGGGAAAGTTGTCCTAGAGGAAAACTGCCGGTGCTTTGATTCCTGGGGCTTGGGAATTGGTGGGATGCACCCTTGGGTGGGGGAAAACGGGTGGAGGCAAAAATCCAAGTCCTCCCTGTGAGGTTTGTGAGCTGCCTTCACACCAAGGATACTTTTCCCAATGTTCCAACCCCTTTTCCCTCTCTCACTTTTCAGCTGGTAAAGGATTCTGGTCGGAGATGTTGGGAGTTGGAGACTTTTACTACGAACTGGGAGTGCAGATCATTGAAGTTTGTTTGGCTCTGAAACACAGGAATGGAGGTGAGGATCCCACGCTGATTCCCGGGAGACACCACTCACCGGGAGCACTTTTCCCACTTCACTGATCCAGAAATCACCAACTCTGCCCTGTCTAGGGAACTAAAATGTAATGGAAAAGGATCATGGAAAGGAGCAGGGATCAGTGGCAATCCTGAAGGAGTATGAGCCTGCTTGGAGCCTGAGATTGGCTCTGAAGGATCCCAGCAATATTCAGAAGGTTGGAATAGCAGATAGAAGTGCTTAATTTACAGATAGTAGATGTTCTTCACTCCGGAAGGGCAGTGTGAGACCAGGAATGGGCTGCAGCAAAGCCAGTGAAACACCCACATTTTGTGGGAGAAGGAAACAGCTGCCTGGGAACAAGACTGGGTCATTGTCTCACCCAGTGCTTCATCCTGGGAACAATGAACAGACACTGGGAGGCTTTGGCAAAGCACAAAGGAGCCCTGACTGCTCTCTCTGGAGTAGTTTTGTTGCCATGAGTCATGTTTTCCTGTCCCCTCTTGTTGTCTCCCAGGGCTGATAACACTGGAAGAACTTCACCAGCAAGTGCTGAAGGGCAGAGGGAAGTTTGCTCAGGATGTCAGCCAGTGAGTGTCTGGGTGTCACAGGGAAGGGGAAACAAACAGGATTTGGGGAAGAAAAGGGGGTGACTGCTTTGGGGCCTCCCAACTTGGCTTCCATGTGATTCACAATTAATGACTCAGCACACTGCTGCTGCCTGAAATGGTTTTCTCTGGGAGTCCTCAGGCTTCAAGGACTGTTGCCTTGAGCTGGGGACAATTATTTCCCTGCAAATCCAGCCCCAGGCTGCTGGAGCTGTTTTGGCCTCCTCAGCAGCAGATTTTAGGACACAACTCAAACTTAATTGGGGCTGAACCTTCAAGCTTAGCACTTGAGGCTCAGCTGCTGCAATCGCGTCTCTAATTCAGGTCTGCAGGGGGGCCCAAATACCCAAACTCTTTTGAAGTGCTTTATTCCAGCTGTTGACAAGCTGAAAGCACAGCTCCAAGGAGCAATTACAGCTCGTGCCTTCTGCCCGAGTCTCCCTCACCTCCAGGTCTGCAGAGCGCAGTTTGAGAGGCTCTAACTGCCCTCTGCTCCTCAGGGACGATCTCCTCCGTGCCATCAAGAAGCTGAAGGTCCTGGGGAATGGCTTTGGGATTATCCCTGTTGGTGGAACGTATCTGATCCAGTCTGTGCCAGCTGAGCTGAACATGGATCACACCGTTGTCCTGCAGCTGGCAGAGGTACCAGCTGTTAAACACACCTTGCTGCTTCCCTGACAGGGAACTGGGATCAGACCTGTGGGCAAAACTGTCCCTGCTCTGCTAAACTAAGGATTTAAGTCTTGACTCGAAGCTGATGGTATTTTTCCTCTTTTTTTTTCCCAGAAAAAGGGCTTTGTGACAGTCAGTGAGATCAAGTCCAGCCTGAAGTGGGAGACGGAACGTGCAAAGCAAGTGCTGGTAGGTGGGGGGGTCTCGTGTGCCGGGGGGCTGTTCCTGCAGGGCACACACGGGGCTGGGAAGGCAGCACCAGGGATGCACAGGGATCCTGAGCTGCTGCAAGTCCAACAGCACAGCACACACCGTGGACTGGGGAAAGCAGAATCCCAGGAGCTGCAGATATTCCCGTGGTTTCATTGATCTCATAGCCTGGTTTTGGGGGGGAAGGGACCTTAAAGCCCATCCAGTCCCACCCCCTGCCACAGGCAGGGACACCTTCCACTAGCCCAGGTTGTTCCAGGTTCCATCCAGCCTGGCCTTGGACACTCCCAGGGCTGGGGCAGCCACAGCTTCTCTGGGCACCCTGTGCCAGGGCCTGCCCACCCTCACAGAGAGGAATTTCTTCCCAGTATCCCACCTAACCCTGCCCTCCTTGAATCCAGTTTGAATCCTGTGAGCTCATACACACAGGAAGATATCTGGACTATATTTCTCCTGTAAAGTTGAATAAAAATTATCACATCCCAAGTTCTCCCCCCTCCCTCCCCTATAATGAATGTGGGATTGGGCTCTCTTGGGAACGGCCCCTGAGCCATTCAGGTTTCACTCACAGTTTCTGCTCTGTTTGGACAGGAACACTTGCTGAAGGAAGGAATGGCCTGGCTGGATGAGCAGGCACCAGAAGAACCTCAGTACTGGCTCCCTGCTCTCTTTACAGAGCTGTACTCTCAGGAAATCACTCCAGAGGAAGCCAAGGAGGCAATTCCTTGACTGCTCCCTGCTCTGTGCCTGTCTAGAATCCTCGGGAGGTTCTCTGCATATCACCTGAAACACAGGGACAGTGGACTTGAAATAAAAGTTTTGTAAAAAGTGTCTACCTTGGAAAATTTTCTAGGATTCGTTCCTGCTGGCTTACCTCTGGATGTGCTCCCTGGCTGGGGGTGGAAATGCCACTTGCTCCTGGAAACTAAATGTCACAGCAAGAGGAAAAGTATCTGGAGTCTTAAAGGATGCAAATGGGATTCTGGCTAAAGAAGTGGGGAAGCTGTTGGGTAGCTCTCCACTCTGTGAAGGAGTTGCTGGTTGGTTGGTTGTTGTTCCACTAAGGAATTACCACAGGCTCCATTCTGCCAAAACAAACTTTATTGCACAAAAAAAAAAGAAAAGAAAAAAAAAAGGAAAAAAAAAAAAAAGAATCTTATGTACAATAGTATATAAACAAGGTATCTTAGAGTGACTCTTGTGCATATATTTTCAACTCAATTAGGTCTAAAAATCTGTTGCTAAAACATCTCTGCCTAGAGCAGTCATTGAGGATTGTCACTTGGAAATGGAGACATTCAGAAATGGCAGGACAGAACGTCAGAGCTAGAAAACTAATACTTCTCTTACAGCCACATGCGAGGTGGGTGAGTAGTGTCCACAATAAGGCATTTTCTCGTTTCCTTGGATGGGTGATGGTCACACCACATGCACCACACACGAGTTCAGAGCCAGCCCTGCCCCGGGGAGGCAGCAGAGCCACAGCTCCACCCACGACGCTACCGAAGGGCGACAAACAACGTGACATTTACAGTGGGGTTGAGGAGGTGGTGACAGACCTCTCAGGAGACCCACAGCTCATCCCACGGTGAACCCCACTTCCTTTACCCCCTGCTCAGCGAGTCCTGTGGCAGCTCAGCTTTCCCTGCAGGGAAGATTTTGAGTCTAAATCGTGACCCAGGGGAGTTTGCTCAAGGAGGAAAACCAAATTTCTCCAGTTGTTAAACAACACCTTAATTCCGAAATGTTTCCACCTTTCAGCCTGGCAGAGTGCAGGGTTCTGAGGGCTCTGAGGGTTGAGATAAATCACAAAGGCTGGGAATAATCCCATGGCACACGGGGCATTGCCTCGCTGTGCTGGTGTTGGAAGTTCTCCCACCACCACCAGGAATCTGCAACGGGGCCAGACTGGTGGGAAGGTGTTTAAGGAAACTGGGAGAGGGCCCAGGACAATGTGCAACTTCATGCTTAGCTTTCTATCAAAGCTCCCATCAAAATAATTAAAAATTAAAAAAAAAAAAGATCATAAGCTCTTATCAACAAAACTCTGCTCCAATCAATCCTCCCCAGGCTCAGTTACCTGGAGGAAGTGGGTTTCTCATCTCCACCCACTGAACACGTCGGAGGGAATGGCACAGCCAGCAGACACCTCTCCAAGAGGGTGGCCTTCACTCACAGGATAAACCTGCTCTTTGAAACACTCAGATCCGCTCAAGTGTTCAAGGCTTCCAACACTCAGCCAAGTTTGGCAAAGGAATTTGTCCGTAACAAGGCGTCCACCTCCAAAAAACGCCAGCCAGGAGTTGCCCCTTACTCCAGCATTTCCATCTGATGGACCAAGGGAGCAGCAGGGAGGGAGGAAGATGGGAGGAAAATAACATGTGACGCTGACTGGAGAGGTGGAAAGCAGAGAACTTCAGGTGAGGAAACACGAATGAAACGCTTCCAGAACGCTAAATTCAAATCAAAATCTTAAAAAAATAATGCACAAACTAGACTGGTTTATAAGTGCTCCCCCCATCTCTGACCAGTGGTTCCCTCATCCTCCCTTCCCCAAAAACGCCAGGATGGACACACCTGCACTCCACTTACGGATCCCTGCAGCTTCCACTTTCCATCTGCCCCTTTGCACCCGGAGTTCAAAAGTCACCCGGGGCTTGAGTAAAGCTTTCAGAAAGGAGCCCAAACTCCACCACTGCTCTTTATCTTTGGTCTGCCTAGAAGAAAGACATCAGGTAGCTGGGCTCCACGGAGCAGAGAGGCTCCACCTCTCCCAGGTTTCACCTGGACACACCCTGGACTCATCAAAGCGCTTCCCCAGCCACAGCTCCACGTTCAGGGGAAGGGCTCACTGTCTAGGAACAGAAAAGCTGTCAAGGGTTTGCAGTCTAGATCTCATTCTTTAATCAAATGGAGGGGAGGAAAAAAAAAAAAAAAGAAACCTCAAACAACCAGTGTAGGTGTTTCCAAAAGAAAAATAACCTGATGCCACATGCTCCGGCTTTCTAGCGCAGGAAGTACCTTGTACGAGTAGCCTGTCACAAGCTCGGCTTTGTCTACGTGAAGTCTCCTCAGTCAGCGTTTCCCACCAGAGCAGCGCAGGGAGGCAGGAGGAGTCCCCCGTGCCCCCTGCTCTGGCAGTGGTTTGGTTGTGGAGTCTGTCAGGGCGTGCAGGCAGAGCAGGCCCGAGGCTCTAAGCTTTGGAGCAGCCCTGCGTGTCTGTCTCTGTCTCGGAGGAGCTGCTCTCAGAGTCTATCTCCGGGTTCTCCTGCTGGTGTTTCTCCTGCACCTTCTGCCGGATTCCTTGCAAACGCACCAAGAGGGACTGGTAGTCAAAGTGGCCTCGCTTTTCACCGAAAGGGTCCTGAAAGAAAACCAGGGATAAGCCTCTTAATGCAGCCCATTCCCCTCTGGCAAGGGCTGGGTAGTAATGGTGCATAAACCCCAAGAACTCGGGGTAAAATCCCATCTCAGGGGGGAGAGGCCCCTTAACTTCTCCCTGTCGTGGCAGAGGTGATGACATTTTAATTTTTTAAAATGTTTTTAATTTTTTTTGATGTTTTCTGTTTGGGAAATGTTACAAACCCAAGCAAAACTTCAAACCACATGAAAGGAAGGCCGAGCAGACACAGGTTGAATTTCGACTGCCAGCCCCAGGGAAGTAAATTGTTTCAAAGATTTGGTCCAGGGAAAACATTACAAACCAAAGGCTCTAAAATCTAGAGGTCAAAGACTTCACCACGTGTCAAATTAGTGCTACAGGCCCCGTCCAAATGCAAAGCATCACTATTCCCACCTGAAATCAAGGCCCCAGCTGAGCTGTAGCCAAGTCAGAGGCACAAAGTCTTTGAAGGTTATTTAACATTTGCTGCTTTCAACCCCATCCCAGGTCAAAGACACGTTGCCAAGGCTGGATGAGGTGGGGGGGGGGTTGTGCTGTCCTATCTGATGGGAATCTTTGGTACAAGCCAACATGTGGCTCCAGAATTAACAAAACAGCACATCTGGCAAGGACTCAACTGATACTGAGCCTGGGGTGACTTCATTTCAAATAGGAATGAAAACAATGATATCATCTCTCCAGCACCTTGTTTTCAGGCTTCCTGTGCTACTATTTACAAGTGATCAGAAAACCAGGCATGGCACCATCACCTCTGGGAACTGAGCACAGCTCCGTGATCCTCACAAAGCCTGGAGAGAGCCCGGAGCTCCTCCAAGGAAAAACCAGAGTGGCCCACACCAGACAATCCTCCAGTGTCACCAAACTTCTCCACACCCTCAGTTCACTACTCCCTGCAGCTGGAAGCCAAGCACAGGCACTCCTCATGGGAGCTTCTCACTCCAAACATAACTCTCCTGCTTTGGGAGCACTTTCAGTTTATGAATGACACAGCACTGAGAGGGCAAAAAGCGCTCGGAGACACAAGATCATTAAATCAACCACCTCCATCTTTTCTTAGCAGTGGGATTTCTCAATGAGTCAGAGGAGAGGTGGTGGATGAGGGAGGAAGACACATCTGTTCATATGCAAACAGCTTGGCAATCTGGTCTGTAAAGTCTCCTTCCCTGCAGAAAGGAGCTCCTGGATTCCTCCTGTCAGGATCTGTCTGTTGTATCGTCCCTGTTCCTCCCTCAGCCACTCTCCACCTCTGACAGAACAAGGAGTGGCAGAGAGAAGTTCCCACTGCTGTCTGAGCAAAGGAGCCTCAGAAAAAGAGAAACTCTACCAGTGACCCAGCAGGAAAATGCTGCAGTGGAGTTCATCTCTCACCAAGAGAACTGTCTGGCACTCACCTGCATCGTTTGTCCTTGGAGGTACAGCCTCTCTTTACACACCCCTTCATAGAAGTCGTAATATTCCATGAAGGACTTCTCCATTACACCCCTGAGCGCAAGGAGAGGGCAAACAATCAACACAACAACACTCACATCACCCAGGGTCACCCCATCCCACTAATTCCAGTTCATGGAGCTGTCTGGGACACCCTGTGTGTGTCCCTAAGAGGGGCACAGACAGGCAGGACAGAGCCAAAGGACTGCAGATCACTGCAGCTGAAGGGATGCTGCACGTGTTTCCACAACAGCTGTGCCCTCCTCCCTCCAGGATTTTTGTCCCCCAGAAGACAAGGCCCATTTATTGCCAAACACACGTCAGAGGATGCAGCCATTGTGCTCATTAACACGGCCTTTGTCCAGGCACAGCTCTGGGCACCACAGGGACCAGCCACCCACTGCAGGGGGCAAAACGGCTCTCGGCTGGGCCAGCCAGAGCAGCTCTCAGGATCCCAGGAACAGTTTATCCCGCTTCCCCACATCCTTCCTTTCCATACCTTAATGGCTCGGGACAGGGACACTTCCCTTCCAGCATGTCACACACTGCCACGCGGATGGTCTCGTGCCGAATGCACTCGTTGTAGTTCTTGCTGTCCCCGGGGTGCCTCTCCTGCCAACAGAATGGGGCCAGTGAGCCCAAACCTCTGCAGTGGCTCTTCATCTCTCCCTCCTGGGCCTGACAAGCTGCACTGGTGCATGAACCCACGGCAGCTCTGTCTGCTCGGTGTGTGCTGAGCTGATTTACACAGGAGCTGGCAGGGTTTGATGTGTCTCCAGAGCCCTGGGCTCGCACGGTGTGGAGACAAGGCGAGTGAAGAAGTCAGCACAGAAAGCTGCCTCCCTCCA
Organism: Myiozetetes cayanensis; assembly: GCF_022539395.1. NCBI lineage: Eukaryota > Metazoa > Chordata > Aves > Passeriformes > Tyrannidae > Myiozetetes > Myiozetetes cayanensis. Next base: position 1,456,172 of record NW_026087577.1, read on the forward strand.
GGAGACCAGGAAAACCTGAGCAGTTTGGTTCCTGCAGGACAGTACGTCCCAAGGGAGCCACTCCAGGAGTGGTGTGGCAGGGAAAGGAAGAGCCATCCCATTTCCCCAGCAGCTCCTCGAGTGCCTCGTGTTCTTCCCTTCCCTCACACTCAGGTGAGCTCAGCAGCCTCTGGTTCAGAGCTGGCTTCTAACTCCCCCTCCAGCTCTTGGGAAAGAGCCAAGCCTCATCACCAATTCTCATCCCAATTCCAGCAGGGGATTTGCCACCAGGAGCGAGGAGGGGAGGGAAGCTCCGGCTCAGTCTCACCTGCTCGAAGCCGGGCTCGTTGTGATAAGGGTTCTCGGTCATCAGCGACTGGATGGAGATGAGGACTGAGGAGATGCTCTGAGCTGGGCTCCAGGCAGGCCCGGTCCAGGTGCTGGGGCAGCAAAACAGAAAAGCAGCAGTTAATTAACCAGGCAGGACTGGCTCAGGGAGCACCATCCCTCCACCAGCATAGCTCAGAAACCACACCTGGACCTGACAGGAGAAGAAAGAGCTGCCACAGGTAGAACAGCACCGGACATTGAGAAAGTCTGCAGGGTCCAAGTAGCTTATTCTCCCAGCTAAATGAGTATTTGAGCTTGAGCACCACAAGGCTGATAAACCTCACTCCACTAACAGACACAGGAATCACAGGGAAGTAACAGGGAATTCTGAGGCTATGGTTGTCACCCCACTCCACAGCCTGGAGCAACACGAGCTCCCAGCACTGTCCAAGGTCAGAAATAACAGCCCCTAAGAACGGAAATCTGATTTTCCGGACTCAAAGCTGATTTTCCAGACTCAGACAAGCCCCACCAGTCCTGCAGCAGTGCAGACCCTCAGCACAAGCACTGCCCCAAAAGCACGAGCTCACAGGAACAAGGTGCTTGTTCCACACACAGGGCAGCAAAAACCTTTGCACTGAACAGCATTAGCAGAAAAAGCTGTTCTGCTGCTTGCCCTTAATATCCCAGCTCCAGACCTGCCTCCCTGTGAGCTCAGCAAGGATGTGCTGACCCACATATCCTCTTCCTAAATCCTTTTATTCGCAGCTCCCTCTGCGCTTCCCATCCCTGCTCAGGCCAAGGCTCTTTGTTCACTCTTCAATAATTTACCTTCCCTGCTGCAGCTCCAATTGCAGGAGCAACAAGGCAGCTGAGTGGGAGCTGCTGGGCATGCAGGCCTCCCAGACAGGGGCATGCCCTGCACATCCAGGGACTGGCAGGGGTTGGCATCCCGCTCCTGCCTCAGGAAGGCTCCTACACTGAGGGAGGTGTTTCCCAGCAGGATACACCTCCCTGTCTGTATCCATCAGCTACTGGGACCAGCTCTGTGGCACGTCCACAGCACTGCTGAAACCATCCCAGCAAAGGCAGTTTTACAGCCACACCAGGGCTCAGGTTCCTGGTGGCTCATCAAATCCCTGTGGCAATTCCAGCTGCTGCTGCCCCTTCTCATGGAATGGTTTGGGTGGGAAGAGACCTTAAAGCTCCATCTCATCCCACCCCCTGCCATGGGCAGGGACACCTTCCACCAGCCCAGGCTGCTCCAAGTTCCACCCAACCTGGCCTTGGACACTTCCAGGGATGGAGCAGCCACAGTTTCTCCGAGAAACTCTTCATTCAGCCAGGACCTTCCCTTGTTTAAAACCCAAGCAGGTGAGGAACAAGGATTTGCAGGATTGGAGCCTGTTGGAACAGGCAGCACAGGAGCTGTGCTTTTAACTCATCCCACCCACAGCTCAGCCCCACAGTCTCAGTGGAGGTGGAAGCCCAGAGCAGTCAAATGGCTCTCAAGGAAATTCCTGGCAACCTTTTTCTGATTTTATTTATTTATTTATTTATTTTTAAGCCCATATGGAGAGAGGAAATTAAACCCACAAACCCCTACATTTAAACAACATCAAGGACCAGGCTGGAAAGTGCAAAAGCAGAGGACGTGCAGTGCTTGGTCTGAGGGTTTGCGAGGGGAAGCAGGAGAAAAAGCAGCAAAATCCACAGAATTTTGTGCTTCACTCTCTCCATTCTCAGGTGCTTTCAAAGGCAAGTTAAACCCTTATTTCAGGAGAGGAATTTGTGCTGCTTTATGACTCTGATTCTGCACACGACTTCACAGAAGCATAAAGATGCATCCAAGCACAAGTCTGGCGGCAAGACCAGGGCACAACGGGCAGAGAGGGAAGCACGAGGTGGAACAGAGCCCGCAGCCACCTCCTGATCTCCCAGGAAAACAGCCAAAGTCTCCTCTTACCCCAGAATACTCAGGCAGACTTTCCCATTGCGGTAGAAGTTGGGGTTAAACCTCACTGTGTTATTTCCCGTTGTCATCAGTTTGACCCGGGGTGGGTGGATGGGATAATCTGGAGGACAGCGAAACAGGAACAAGAAGAAACCCCCTTCATAAGGCGTGTCAAATGGGCCTGTGATCAATGCATGAATCTGCAAAACAAAAGCCCGTCTTGCGCTCCACTTCCACTGCCACGGCTTCCCAACCGCTGCCACGGCTTCCCAACCACTTCCAGTGTGTCCCAACCACTGCCAGCATGTCCCACACTGCTGTCCACGTTGTCCCACACCATATTGTCCCAACCACTTCCACAATGTCCCTCTCCACTGTCCATACTGTCCCATTCCAGTGTCCCAACCACTTCTGCAGTGTCCCAACCACATCGTCCCACTCCACTCCCGCTCTGTCCCTCCCCACCCTCCCAAGGGAGGAATTCCTTCCCAATATCCCACCTAAACCAACCCTCTTTCAGATTAAACCCATTCCCCTTGTCCTGTCCCTCCATCCCTCGTCCCCAGTCCCTCCCCAGCTCTCCTGGAGCCCCTTTAGGCACTGGGAGGGGCTCTCAGGTCTCTCTAGAAGGCAGAAAGGTGGAATCCCCCCTCACCCTGCTGCCCACACTGTGAGGGTAAGCCCAGGTCTCTCCATTTCAAACCAGACAGAACCACAGTTCAGGTGGTAAGCTGGGCTTAAAAAAATCCACCAGAAATATTTCAAATATGAAAAAAAAAATAATCTAATTTTAGAAAGAAAAAAAAATTCAGAATTTCTGCCCAAACTAGAGCACTCCTCAGCTTTCTGTTCTCCTGCTGATTTGGTCTTGTTAAAACCAATCACTCGACTTCCTCTGCCAGCATCTGAAATTAAGACCCTATTCTCCCTAATTACCCTCCAAGATCCCAGACTGTATCCCAGGAAATCTACTCCCTCTGGGCTCCTAAGGAAGCTCTGCTCCCCCAGGATCCACGGCAATGCTCCTCTTCCCAAGAGGTTTGAGCAACTCCTGCCTCCCAGCTCACTGGCATGACCAGGAATTCCCAGTTCTGGAGAACCCTGAGAGGCTGGAGGGGAAGAATGAGGGCAGGAGAGGGAGGCTGAGGCCCAGAGGAACCTGTGGGACCCTGGCAGGCAGCTCCAGAGTTTCCACGTTTCCCTGCCAGCTCCCAGCAGTCCACAGTGCCAGGCTCCAGAGGCAGATTACAGACACTCCAGCCCTTTCTGATTTCCAGCTTCTCTGAGAAGCCCCCCCACAGCCACCAGTTTTCCATCAGTGGGATGAAACAAGCTGGATCAGCACCCCCAGTGTCCACCAAAGCAGAGCTGGATCATCCATGGAATCTCCTCAGCCCACTGGGATGGCATCTCTGCACAGAGCCCGATTCCTTGGGAGCCTCCTCCCATTTTAATGCATCCCATCCCAAGGTCACCAGGAAACCTGGAGCCCTGTGCTCTCCCAAGGCTCACCCCGACTCCTCCCAGAGCATCAGGGGGATATTCCACTCAGGAATCCCTCCCAGCAGCCATGGCCAGCAGCACACAGGGATGCTGAACCAGCTCCAGACCTCTTACCTTGGTCATGTCGTGGGGATCAGGCACAACAAACATTCCTGGGGGTGGTTCCTTGTAGATGGACATGATATCCCTGAGGAGAGGAAAGAGGAATGAGCCAGGATGTCCCCTGGTGTTCAGCAACCCTCCATGGTTCTGGGTGACAAATCCCCACACAGATGCAAAGGGACAGACTTCCAGGGTGGAAACTTGTCATTTGTAAGCAGACTGACAGTTTTCTGGATGAGTTCCTTCAGTTTATCCCCCAAAATAATGGAGGCATTTCTGGAGCAGCATTCAATGAACCAGCAGCCGAGACACCAGAGCACACCTTGATTAACTCACACCTCGTGTTTTACCACACATCACCTCCAGCATGGAAAACTCCAGCCAGAAATCCCCCCCAGGGAGTTGTTTTCAAGTCCTGTGAGGTGAGGTTTGTTATTTAAGGGATAACCTCTCCCTCCTGAGGTTTTCCCTCTTCACACCCAGACTATGTACAGGATCCCTTTCTATGCTCAGTCATTTGTTTTCCCAAACCATGACTCAACCACTTCTGGAATGTTTTGCTCTGATCAATTTGGGGTTAATGGAGCAGGCAGCAGGTCCCAAAGCAGTCAGGGTGCAACACTCCCCCCAACCCAAACCCAACAGCCCCCTTTCTCCAAGAACTCAGCCCAAAATGAACCAAAACCCAACTAATCACCTACAACTCCGTGCAGTTGACAGACAAACTGCTGAATTCCATCACCCCAAGCCTCTCTCCTGTAATCAGAGGTGTGCTGAGCTTCAGGACAAGCTCCCACTTGACCTTCCTTCCCACTCGGGAAGCGCCCAGAGCTCGGGGAGCTCTCAAGGTGAGGAGGGTGAGAGAGCAGGAGAAGCCTCTCCCCTCCCCTCCCTGCCTGCTTTGGGTTGGAAACTGCCCAAAAATCTGGAGCCATCTTTGGGAGACATTATCCAAGCTCCAGAACAAGGATGAGCAAGAGCCTGGCAGGCAGCAATTCCTGCTCTGAGGGAAGAGGAAGGACTTGTTGAATCAGCGCCAGCGTCTCCAACAACACCAGACCTTCCTGCTCCTCCTGGCAAAGGGGATCCCTGGAAGGGTCAGGGCAGCCCCACGGGTGGGAACTGGCACGAAGGAGGAGGGCAAAGGGCAGGTTTGGGGTGAATATTTCAACTCGGTCACCAGCGAATCAAACAAATCTGTTCCCAAATTTCGCGGCACCTCCCAGGAGCTGCCAGGGATGCCGAGGGCAGGATTGGCAGCTCTGCTGTCAAACCCCCCAGGGCAGCTGACAGAGACCCCAGGGGACGGCACAGAGGGACCCCCGGGCTGGCAGGGGTGAGATCCACCCTCACCCAGACAACTGCGAGAGGAGATTCCCGGCCAGGAATGCCGGGACATCCCAGGCCGGGTTGGACGGGAATTGGAGCAACCTGGGACAGTGGGAGGTGTCCCTGCCCATTTCAGGGGTGACACTGGATGGGCTTTAAGGTCCCTTCCAACCCAAAGCAGTGTGGGATTCTGTGATTCCAGGGCATGGTGGTGCGTGCCCTGGAGAGCCCTGGGACACACGGAGGGACCGGGATCCGTTCCCAGGGAAGCACCGGTCACAGGGAGAGACCGGGATCCGTTCCCAGGGAAGCCCGGGGACACCGGGAGGCGATCCCGGCTCTCCAGGCCGGCCGGTGACGGTCCGGTGCGGCCCAAGGGGACCGTTACCCCCCCGAGGGGACGAGCCGAACGCCCCCTCCGCATGCGGGCCTCGCTCCGTGCCCGGCGGGTCCCGGCCCCGGTTCCCCCCCGTGCCCGGCCCCGCTCACCGCTTGATCCGCAGCAGGCAGGCCGGGCTGGGCCTCTCGCTGTCCCAGTCCCCGCTGACCGTGGGGTCCCAGAAGGCCGAGTGCGTGAGGAGCGCGGCCCCCGCCGCCGCCGCCGCCGCCATCGGGGCCCCGCCGCCCGCGGGGGCCACGCCGGTGCCGGGCGCGGCGGCGGCGGCGGCGCCGAAACCCGCGGCCGCCCAGAGCTCGGCGGGGATGAAGACGCCGGGGGTGCCCGCCGAGCCGGCGGCGCTCGGGGAGGCGCTGCCCCCGCCGCCGGCCGCCCCCAGCACCGCGGCCGGGGCCGGGGCCGCGTCCTCGGCCGCCGGGCTCTCCGCCATTGCGGCCTCGGCCCGCGCCGCTTCCGGGTCCGCACCAGCGAGGCGCCCGGCCAGAGCGGCCCCGCACCGCCCACGCCCCCGCCCCCGGCGGGCCAGAGAGAGCGGGACAGAGCGGCTCGCCCGCAGCGCCGCCTCGCTGCGAGCCGTGGCGGTCCCTTGGCACGGCGCCCCCTGGTGCGGTGGAGGGAGAAAGGAGGGTTTGGGGGTTTGGGTTTTTTTGGGGGGAAAGGGGGGCTTTGTGGGATCGTGGAGTCATGGAAACATTAAGGTTGGAAAAGACCTCTGAGGTCTCTGCTCCCCAGGGCAGTGGTCAAGGCCACAAGGCTGCCAGAGCTCAAGGAGCGCTTGGGCAATGCTCTCAGGGACAGGGAGGGATTTTGGGATGTCCTGGGCAGGCCCAGGAGCTGGACTGGATGATCCCTGTGGGTCCCTCCCGGCACAGGATATTCCACGATTCTAGGATCACTGTGTCCAGCCGTTCCCCCAGCACTGCCATGTTCACTAACCCATGTCCCCAGGTGCCACATCTGCAGGTTTTTTGATCCCTCCAGGATCTTTCCATTAAGAATTTTTTCCAATAGCCAACCTAAACCTCCCCTGGTGCAAGCTGAGGCTGTCTCCTCTCATGCTGTTACTTGGAGAAGAGACTGAGACCGTTTTTGGGAAGGGTCTGCAGTGACAGATGGGCCGGGAAAACACCTCAGGGAAGGGTTTGAGCTCTGGGCAAGGAGCAGCCGTGGGATCAGGAGACTCCCAAGGGTTCAAATCCCAACCCAGCAGCCTCAGGGATGGAAAACAGCAGGATCAAAGGGGTGTGAGAGGGGAAAAGCTGTTTGTCCAGCTCATAGGAACCCAGCAGCTGTGCCCGTGGTCCCTGCAGGACCATCCCACTCCTCCACAGCCTGCAGAGCTGCCCAGAACCACCCGGGTATGAGCAGCAACGAGTGCTAGGTGAGCAATTCCCATTCCAGGGTCACTTTTCGCTTTGCAGGGATCCAAGGAGCTGTTTCTCCAGTTCCGTAGGTGTAAGGGAGTTTAAATGTAACTCAGCCAGCCCCAGTAACAGTGTTGTTTTCCCGGGGCAGTAAGTTCTGGGTGCTGGGCAGCTACAACCTATCGACACCCTGGGAAGGTTCCCAGAGCACGGGATCCCTGCTTTAGGATTAATGCAGTTATTCCCAGGATCCAGAGGATTTTTCCTCTCTGACTCAGCTGAGTTTCCCTCGACTTCTTTCCGGTTTCAGAGCCACCTTCCTCCGAGTCTTGGAGGTTTTTTTTGACTCAAATTCTCCTCACCCCCTTCCCCTTGCAGGGGATTCCTCACAGCAGCAATTCCAAGCAGAATTTTACATTCCTGTACCCCCTTCCTGTGCCCGGGGAGGTGTTCCCATCCCTGGGGAGGTCACCACCACTCTGCAGAGGCTTTAAGGACAAGGAGTAGCTGCATTAATTTAATTACTTAAAGCAGATAAGGAGACAAGCTCCCTCCAGGCTCCCCTTCCTTAAAGGCACAGCTGCCTCACCCCCAGGCCCAGGGTTTGGGGTGGATTTGGGGTGGATTTGGGTATTTCTCCTCCCTGATACACTCCAATCTCTAAAACAGCTGGAGTATGGAGCTGCTGGGGGTCAAAAAAAAGAAAGAAGCAACAACCCCTCAGCTTTTTATTTTATGAATTTACTCTTATTTTAATAGAATAATGGATTATTCTAGCAGTTTAGTGGATTAACAGAGCAATGGATTTCTTTTTTTTAATAGATTAATGGATTCTCACACTCAGCTGTGATTCCTTGGGTAAACTTTGCTTTAAGGAGGCACGTGAACAGTGTGACCTTGAGACCAGCCCTTCCTGGAAAAGGAAATTCCCATGATGGGGGCACTTCCTGGGAATTCAGTTCTGCAAACACCATTAACACCCTCACCTTGTACCCAGCACCTTTTCCAGCTGCTTTCAGCTGAAAGAAGGGGGGCATTTCCAACAACAGACTGTGGAAAAAATACAGAATCATGGAATGGTTTGGGTTGGAAGGACCCTAAACCTCACCCAGTCTCACCCAGGGACACCTCCCACTATCCCAGGGTGCTCCAAGCCCCGTCCAACCTGGCCTTGGACACTTCCAGGGATGGGGCAGCCACAGCTGCTCTGGGAAATCCATTCCAGCCCCTCACAGGATTTCTCCCCAATATCCAATCCCAACCTACTCTCATCAAGATTTGCTTTACAAGAGCAACACTTTTGGGGAATTTTAATAGGTTTGAGCTGTTTCAGTTTTTGTCCCCTCCCATGCTCCCCTTTTGCTTCACCCCACCCCTGGGATATCCCACCCTTCAACCAAAGCCATCGACTCACCCCAAAAACTCCCCCACCACCGGACCAGAATCTTAAAAAAAAAAAAAAAAAAAAAAAACCAAACCAAAAACCAAGCCACCAGTTTATTTAGAGAAATCTTTTCTTTAATGGTCAGTCTGGAACGCTGTGATGGAAAGAGGCTCCAGTGGCGGAGGACGGAGCGCTGGGAGCCGCAGCCGGCCCGGGAGCTGTCACATCGCGAAGAGGATCAGGAATGCCACCATCAAACAGAAGAGCCCCATGGCCTCGGACAGGGCAAAGCCCAGGATGGCATAGGAGAAGAGCTGCTGCTTGAGGGAGGGATTCCTGCCAGGGAACAAGGAGCAGAGCACAGTGAGAAAGCCCCGTGGTGAGAAGGAAGCGGCCGAAGCAGAGCCCGTTTTCCCGGGATTCTGTCACAGCGGGGTTTGGAGCACAGAGCAGCACCTGGAATGCCACACCCAGGGTCTGCCCTGCTTTTAGGGATGCTGAACCCCCAGGGGCACTTTCAGCTGGTGGCACCAAGCCACAATTCCTGCTCCCAATTAGAGCTCCGTTTCTTCCAGAGGCAGCAGAATCCTTTGGAATTAATTATAGGGTGGATTCAAACCATTGAGGAACTTTAAAAGAACAGTGGATAATTTTAAGAGAATAATGGATTCTTATTTTAATAAATTAATGCTATTTCAATAATATAAGGGGGGGTTAATAAATAAGTGGATCTTTTTTAATAGATTCATGGACTTTTTTAATAGATCCATGGAAATTTTTTATACAGATTCATAGAAATTTCTTAATAGACTCATGGAAACTTTTTAAGAGATTGATGGACTTATTTAATAGATTCATGGATTTCTTTAATAGATTCATAGATTTCATAGTCATGGATTTTTTAATAGATTCATGGATTTTTAAATAGATTCATGGATTTTTTTTAATAGATTCTTGGGTTATAACAGCCATTTTACATTCCAAGGGTTGCTTCAGTCAAACACACTCCACGTGCAGAGCAGGACACAGATCCCAGAGAAAACTCCCCTAATCCCTTCCAGTTGGTGCTGGCAGGAAGGGACAAGCCCAGAGCAGGCTGGGCTGCTCCTCACCTGGCGTAGCCGATGATGAGGCTGCCGAAGACGGTCCCAATTCCCGCTCCTGATCCCGCCACCCCCACCGTGGCAGCCCCGGCCCCGATGAACTTGGCGGCCGTGTCGATGTCCCGGGACACGGCGCTGGTCTGGAAGTCCCGTCGGAGCAGCTGTGGGGAGGGTACAGCAGCTGCCTGTGGGGACAGGGGTGAGGAACAGCCTCAGGGAGCTGGTACCAGCAATAAGACAAGCTCGGGGTTCAGCCCTGCTCGGTGCAGGGCAGAGCTGGGAGCGAAGCCACGTCCCCGTATTTGCCACCCTCTGGATGAACTTCACCAGAAGTCAGGAGGTAGAGCAAGGACACCAAGAGGCAGTTTCCCACTTCAGTCTCACCTGTGCAGTCTGAGCCTCAGGCCTGCTGAAAACAGACACTGAAACGGGCCTGGCCAGAGCCCTGGAGCAGCATCGGAACTGCAGGGAAACAATCAACAGTTAGAGAATTGTGGGATACCCTGAGCTGGGAGCGACACACAGGATCATCCAGTCCCACCCCTGGCCCTGCACAGACACCCCAACAATCCCACCCTGTCCCTCAGAGCGCTGTCCAAACCCTCCTGGAGCTCTGGCAGCCTTGGGGCTGTGACCAAACCCTGGGGAGCCTGTTCAGTGCCCACCACCCTCTGGGGGAAGAACCTTTCCCAAAATCCAGTCCAAACCTCCCTCACACAGCTCCAGCCGTTCCCTGGGTCCTGTCCCTGCTCACACAGAGCAGAGATCAGTGCTCCTGTAATTGGATGTATCTGCACTAACCCTCAGAAAAACTCTTTATGATGAAAAGTATGAAAATTTCCTGAAAACATCAACTATGACACAAGACTAAAAAAATAAAGGAATATGATATTCCCATTTCAGCCACTTGGATTAACTCCATGAGCAATTCCACACACCACAGGCTGCAGCACAGCGTCACATCTGCCCCTGCAATTTAATTATTACCACATTTCCATACATTTCCTTTCTAATTCATCCCTTTAAAGAGAGGGGTGATTGAGTACCTCTGTGGAAATCAGTTCAGTTTATCTTGGGAGAAGGCCCTGGCAGCTCACTCCCATCTATTTACATGGTGTCACCAGAGGTCACCTTGTTTCCCTTCCTCCTTAAATCCAGGGCAAACCAGACCCACAGGATCCCACCTCAGCTCAGGGTGTCCAGGGCAGCATCTTGGAGAAATCCCTCCCCACCCTGTATCCCCACTGAGAATCATCATCCCACTGCAAGGAAAGGACACTCACCAGTGCCGGGGAGCTGAGAAGTGCCACGGGAGCCTGCATTTTGTTAATCTAAGGCAAATAAACAAAATAAACACAAGGAACTGGGACTCCTGGCACTGTCAGCACCTGCCAACCCCCTCCGGGCTCAGACGCACATCTGACCTCAGGTCCATCTGCTGCCCCGTCCCTGAGGCTCTGCCCCCACTTCCACGTCCCCAAGGTTGTGTCCCCACCACACCTCTGTCCCCAAGGCTGTGTCCCCAAGGTTGTGTCCCCACCAGACCTCTGTCCCCAAGGTTGTGTCCCCAAGGTTGTGTCCCCACCACACCTCTGTCCCCAAGGTTGTGTCCCCAAGGTTGTGTCCCCACCACACCTCTGTCCCCAAGGCTGTGTCCCCAGGGTTGTGTCCCCACCACGGCTCCGTGTCCCCCCCCAGTGTCATGGAGACTTTGCCCTCACCAACCCCACCGTGTCCCCCCAGCTGTGCCCGAGGCTTTGCCCCCACCATGTCCCCAAGGTTGTGTCCTGGCCATGGCTCCGTGTCCCCAGAATGGCTCCATGTCCCCAGAACAGCTCTGTGTCCCCCCTGCTGTCACCAAGACTTTGTCCCCATGTCCCCTGGCTGTCCCCGAGGCTTTGCCCTCACCGACCCCCCCGTGTCCTTCCTGGGCTGCTCCCAAAGGTTCCTTGTCCCCAAAGGTTGTGTCCCCACTGTGGCTCCGTGTGCCCTCGCTGTCCCCCAGGCTGTGCCCCACTGCCCCCTGTGTCCCTGGCTGTCCCCAAGGCTTTGTCCCCACCACCGCTCCGTGTCCCCGAGGCTTTGTCCCATCGCCCCCTGTGTGTCCCCAGGCTTTGTCCCATCGCCCCCTGTGTGTCCCCCGGTTGTCCCCGAGGCTTTGTCTCCCCCGGCCCCTCCGTGTCCCCTGCTGTCCCCTCGGCCCTGCCGTCCCCAGCTAGCCGTTCCCCGTCCCTCCCCGCTAATCCCCGCTCGGTGCCCTCCCCGGGCCGGCTCAGAGCTGCTCATCGCGCCCTCCCCGCCGCACCCGAACCCCCCGAGCCCCTCATGAGGGGAAGGGCAGCGAAGGCGCCACCGCGCCCTCCGCTCAGCGAAGGGCACGACCCCAGCGAGCACGGGCCGCGCCCCGAGCTGCCCCAGAACCGCGTGAGGCGGGCCTGGTGGCGGCGGGGCCGGGCCCGGGCCCGGGTGCGGGTCCCACCTGCGCGGGGTCCGCTCGGGGCGGCGGCAGCGGCGGCTCTGAGGGGGGAGCGTCACCTTGGCCGTGTCCCCCCCGGCGTCCTCCGCGCCCATTGGCTGCCGCCGCGCGCGCGCGCCCGCGCCCGCGCCCCTCATTGGCCGCGCCCCCGGCGGGCCCCGCCCTCCCGGCCCCGCTTCCCGCCGTGCCCGGATGCGGGAGGGCGGGGGCGGCCGCGCGGGAGGCGATTGGCTGGCTGGGTCGGCGGCGCGCTCGCTGATTGGGCGGCGCGGGTGTCAATCACCGGTGCACATGGGGATCGGGATGGGCAGAGATCCCGGGAAAAGGAGCCGGACCTTCCAAATACCGGGGAGTTCGACCCCCCCTCCGAGCATCTTTACATCACAGAGCCCAAAGACATAGTCCCGTTTGCAGTGAGTTTCTCCCCGCGGGAGAAAATTTGCATCCCTCCCTTTGATTATCCATCAACACTAAGGGGGAAAAAATAGAGGTTTTTCCTTGTTTTGTAGTGTTATTGTGTTACTTTCCACGGTGTAATTGCGTTTCCAATAAACCCCTCCATTCACTGATACTGAAGACACAGCTAGCCGCTGTAACAGGTAAGGGAACCCCCCAGATACGAGGCGCAAAAAATAAACAATAATAATCAGAATCATAAAATATTGGCTTGGGAATGATTTATTGGATTTGGGATCATCTTTGGGATCAGTCTCTGCCAGGGAAGCTCCACTCTGGCGTAGCCAGGGCTGCAAAGTTTGGCAGTGCTTGAAGGGAGGCCAAGGGGTGACCCCAAAAATGGGCTCCCAGCACCCAGACGGGGAGGGGGCATCAAGGGATGAAGGAATTGGGAGAGTTTGGGGAGTAAAAGGAGCCTTCACATGGTGAAGGGGCTGGAGCACAAAGAGGAGCTGGTGGGGGAGGTCATCCTGGAGAAAAGGAGGCTCGGGGGGGACCTTCTGGCTCTGCAGCTCCCTGACAGGAGCAGGGACAGGAGGAGAGGACGTGGCCTTAACCTGCACCAGGGGAGGTTTAGGTTGGACATCAGGGAGAATTCCAACGCCTTAACATTCTGTGAATGTGAATCTGTCCCCGGGGTGTCCTGATCAGCAGGATGTCCCACTCCCAGGGGTATCCTGGGCTCCAGAGTGTCCCGTTCCCAGGGATGTCCCGGTCCCAGGGATGTCCCGGTCCCAGGGATGTCCCGTTCCCAGGGATATCCCAGTCCCAGGGATATCCCAGTCCCAGGGATGTCCCGTTCCCAGGGATATCCCAGTCCCAGGGATGTCCCGGTCCCAGGGATGTCCCGTTCCCAGGGATGTCCCGGTCCCTCGCACCGAACTACGAGTCCCAGCAGCGCGGCAGGACCGCCCAGGGGCGGTACCGGCCCGGTATCCCGGGCGGGGTGTCCCGGGGGCTCCACCTATTCCCGATCTTCCGCCTGCTCCCCGCAGCCCGGAGCGTTCCCGTTTCGCAGCCGCGCCGCCGGTGAGTGGGGCGGGGGGAGGAGGCGATGGGGTCCCGTACCCCCATCCCGGGGTGTCCCTGGGGATGCCGGGGGTGGCCGGGGCTGCCCCGCTGCGAGGGGACAGCGACACTTTCCTTTCCCGGGGGGTCCGGGCCGGGGGGGGAGGGAACATCCCCGGTTCGCTCCCCCCCATCCAGCGGGACCCCCGGGGATGGCCCCGGGGACCGGAGCCGGTGTCCTGGTGCCCGGCCGCGGCTGGAGGTTGGTCGCACTGAGAAGGGGAAATCCCCTGGTTTCCCAGGCCCTGGGGACGCTGCAGGATAATGAAAAGCCGGCGGAAGAGCAGGAGAAAGCCCAGGGAGCCCCCGGGGCAGCGCGGGGTTCTCGCCCTCCGGGGAGATGTGACGGTGCCTGTCACCGGGACGGCATCGGCACTACCCCCGAGGCGTGTCCCGGTCCCACGGGTAACTCCCGAGCTGTTCCCTAACAACAATCGGAACGAGCCTTACGAGCCCTTCCCTGCTCCGTTTCCTGCCGGCTTTTCCTGGCAGTGACCTGCACGCCCTGCCAGCAGCACATTCTGCGCCCTTTTGTTTCCTTCAGGATCACAAGTATTTTCACCAAAACCAACTTTTTGTTGTTTGTTTGTTTTAATTATTTTGCATTAGAATCTTTTTGCTGCACCCAGACAGCAACTCGTCGTTTTCTTTGCGAGTTGCTTTTGGCCTCAAGGGCTCCTGTGCTGTCCCAGGGCGATGCCATAACACGATTAAGGTGCTGTTCTGAAATTTATTTTCGGTTTTATTTTTACTTTTTCTCTCTGGCGGCTCTCGGGAAATTCCAGGTGTTCAGGAACTGCAGATCACGAGGCACAGCAGGGCAGGGAAGGTTGACATCAGCCGGATAAAGCTGAGGCTGGGATGAATCACAAGCCCTGTCCTACCCTTTACTGGGCTAGCTAAAAGTGAAACTGCAGCCCTAGATGGCCCAGGGGATCGTGCCACATCCATTTCCAGGATCTGCCCTGCCTTCTGCTCCCAGCAGGAGGAATTCCCCATCCCTAAGGCAGCCTGTGGCAGTGCAGGGGTTGCTGCTCATTCCAGCTGTGGGTACATTCTCTTTTCCGAGCACATCCCTGAAATCCCAGTCTAAACTTCTGCCTGGTTTTCAGGGTGTTTGGCACAGAATACTGACAGTCTCCTGGGTGATGCCATAAAAAACCCAGCAGGGTTCCAGGGAGTTCATTTCCATGGGAAACTTGTGGATTGGAGGTGACCTGAAAGCCTGCTGTAGCTGTGTCAGGGGAGGGATAGCTTGGATTTTGGGAAAGATTTTTCCCTGAGAGGGTAATTGGGCACTGAACAAGCTCCCCAGGGCAGTGGGCACAGCCCCAAGGCTGCCAGAGCTCCAGGAGGGTTTGGACAACGCTCTGAGGGACTGGGTGGGATTGCTGGGGTGTCTGTGCAGGGCCAGGAGTGGGATGGATGATCCTGTGTGTCCCTCCCAGCTCAGGAGATTCTGTGTCTCTGTGAGACGCTGCAGTGGGATGACTGTCCCTGACTGGTGGGCTGGTTGTTCACAGTGAACTTTCCCTCTGTTCTGAGGTCATTCCTTATCCCTGAGATCAGCTGAGGAGGTCCTGCTTTGGATTCCTGGGGCGGCATTTTCCGGGATTGGCGGCGGGGTTTTCCCAGCCCCTTGGCAGGCTGCCAGGGCTGCTCCTGCCTGCAGGACAGGGCAGCAAGGAGGGTGATTCAGTGCCTGCTCCCAGTTCGGATACCCCTTGGATTGGTGCCCCCACCTCAGATTTACGTCGGGCGGCTCGTCCGGTCACGACAGGCCGGGAAGTTTTCCCAGTGGAGAACTCCAGGAGCTCTCCTGCTGTTTGTTGACCCTGCTGTCATGCATCTCGCTACTGGGAGTCATCTTGCAGCTCCAGCTGGGCTGTCACGTGCAGAGAGGCTTTAAGAGCCCTGTGACAGGGCTGGGGACACACTGACACACAAGGGGACACACTGACAGTCCCCAGGGCCTGCCCAGCCAGCATCCCCTGGGTGCTGCTCTCCATGGGAGCTCAGCCCAGCCAGGTACCTCTTCCCTGGGAGCCAGGACCCTGAAGGTGAAAGGGGGTGTGTCTGGAGGTTGAGCTGTGTTGGAGAGCATCCAAAGGATGGGGAAGGGTCTGGAGGGGAAGCTGAGGCTGAGGGCACTTGGTTTGTGCAAGGGGGTCTATGGAACAGTCAGGGGGTCTGTGGGACACTCAGGGGGTCTGTAGGGCACTCCTTGGCTCTGATCCATGGGCTCCCATGCAGGAGAGAGGCTGCTGTGCCACTCTGGCAGCCTGGGAGCACCAGGCACCGTGCTGGTGATCAGGAGCAAGAGTCTTCCACATGTCTGCTAAAGGACCTGCAGGCTGCCCTGGGTGTCCCCAGGGTGGCAGGGACACCACTGAGCTCACGTGCCTTGCTGACAAACCCCGGTGTGTGCTGAGGGGGGGTTGGACCTCACTGGGCCATTCCCATTCCACACCTCTTCGTGCCCTTCGTGGGCACAGCCAGAGGGGTGAAATAACCCCCTCACCCTTCCCTCTTGCAGACTTCCACCATGGATGATTCCTGCGATGATCCCCCCACCTCTGCCGTGCTCCTGGACAGCTGCCACTTCTCCCAGGTGCTCTTCAACAACGTGGAGAAGTTTTATGTTCCCGGAGCAGACGTGACCTGCTACTACACCCTGACACAGAACATCACTGCTCGTGGCAAGGACTGGGTGGGCATCTTCAGGGTAAGTGGGTACTGGGAAAAGGGCGTGGGGAGCACGAGGAAGGAGCAGGAGGCGGGAACAAAGAGCTCGGACTTTGTCACAGCGAGGGTGGGGAATCTTGGTGATAACTTTGTGTAATGGGGTATCTGTGTTGTGCCAAGAGACAAAGTGTGGCCTGAGCAGGTTCAGGGCTAATCAACCACTCAGATTAAATCCCCAAGGCCAGGTTGGACGGGGCTTGGAGCAACCTGGGCTAATGGAAGGTGTCCCTGCCCACAGCAGAGGTTTGGAATGAGATGATCTTTCAGGTCCTTCCAACCCAAACCATTCCATGCATAGACCACAACCCTTAAAACTCAGGATATCGATGCAATCATCCTCCCAGTAACTGATCCATGTGGAAATAAAGCCCCATTTCCACGGGATGAACCCGAGTGATGCCACGTAACAATCTTCCTGTTGCAGGTGGGGTGGAAAACAACCCGGGAATATTACACATTCATGTGGGCTCCTCTGCCTGCTGCTGACCACAGTGGCACTGCTGTGCAGCAGAACATCCAGTTCAAAGGTGAGTTGGGAGCTTGGATCCCGCTGGGAATGTGTGTGCACTTTGCTGCCCCCAGTAAACAGGATTACAGGAATTACAGGATGGCTGTGGGACCTGCTTTGGGAGCCTGCTTTCAAATCCCATCAGGAACCATAAAAACTCGAATCTGCTGAATCCCACCATCCTACTGAGTGATTGTTACCCCTGGTAACAAGGAATTGCTAACAGTGCAGGAATTACTGAGCTGGGATGTGGGACTTTCCCGAGGTCCTCACTTTCTGTGTATAACTAAGAGGCTGAACAGTTCAAAGCTGTGTGTGACAATGCTGTTGTGTTTGCCTGAAGCTTATTACCTGCCCAAAGATGATGAGTACTACCAGTTCTGCTACGTGGACCAGGATGGGATGGTCAGGGGGGCCAGTGTCCCTTTCCAGTTCCGAGCAGAGACTGAGGATGATATCCTGGTGGTCACCACACAGGTATGTGTCCACTGGGTGATCCCACAGCCCCCATGCCGAGCTGGGGCTCGGCAGACTTGGATTCCGTTCTTGGCTTTGCTGCTCATCAGTCACGCAAATTTGAGCCTTTGTTTCTCTTCCTGCCGTTTGCCACTTAGACTGTGAGCTCCAGTGACTCAGCACTTGGTGTTTCAGGGCATTTGGGGTGTTCTGAAACGAAAATGTCATTTGCATGGGAACAGGGGAGTAAAGGGCAAGCACCTGGACAAGAATGGGACATGGACAAGCAGGAATGGCTTCAAACTGACAGAGAGGAGGTTCGGATGAGCTGATAGGGAGAAATTCTTTACTGTGAGGGGGACACTGGCAAGGGTGCCCAGAGCAGCTGTGGCTGCTCAGCCTTCAGGAATGGGGTTGCTGGTCAGTGTTGGACACAGCGTGGGGCGTGAGGAGCACTCAGGTCAGGGCAGCACCGCTGTTCCCCCTGCCCAGCTCCCCTTCCCCTGCTCCCCACGCTGCGCTCTCTGCAACGTGGCCTCTCAGGGCTGCTGGTGTGACCAAACAGCTTTGTCTCCTGCCAGGGAGAGGTGGAAGAGATTGAACTACAGAACAAAAATTTGCAGGAAGAGAACGAGGAGCTGAAAGCGAGTTGTGCAAATCTCCAGAAGCAAAACGTGGAACTGCAGGAGGAGCTCAAGAAGACACAGGTGAACCAGAAAGTTAATGTATTAAGGCAGAAGCTTTAAGTCTGAAAGATGAAGAGGAACTGAGTAAAGTTTTGTTCCACTGAACACTTCCAGGAGAAAATTGAAAGGGTTTTCTCCCCATATTATCTGTTTAATCCTTTATCAAATCACATGACTGTGATAAAAACAATAATGGTGAAAAGACACATCTGCACACCCTGGAGTTGGGAACATATGGGAAGGGAAATGTTCAAAAATGCTTTGTAGGCTGAAAAATCACATGGTAATTATCTTTTCCTCCTTCAGTTTTGCTCAGGGCTTATGCAAATGAAAAGGGTCTGAAAGAGGATGCAGAGGAGGGATTTTCCTCCTTAGATGGGCTGCCTGGCACTGCTGCACTGGAAGGCCTTTGCAGGTCCAGTGCAGAGCAGGATTGTTGTTTGGGTCCCCTTTACCTCCTGTCAACCTCCCTGTGATTTTCAGGAGCTGCAGAAAAGTTTGGAGTCTTTAAGGAGCAACACAGAGAAACTGGAGCTGGAGGTGAACTCCCTGAAAATGGAGAATAAACACCTAAAGGAGCAGGGGGACTGCAGGGAGGCAGAACTGCAGCAGTAAGTGCATTTACAGCTTATTCCCAGGCAGGGTTTCCCGCCTGATTTCCCAGCTGTGAAAGCCTGTGGTGTGTTTTGATCTGTTCTGGGTAGACTCAAGGAGCAAATTCAGAGTGTGAGCTCGGAGAAGGAGCGCCTGGAAGGCAGGCTGAAAACAGCCCTGGAGCACATGGACCAGCTGCAGGTACCAACCCCTCCCTGGCTGCTCTGAGCTCCTTCTGACAGAACTGAGGAGCCCTGAGCAAGGGTAGGAGATTCATTTCTGCTGACATGAGTTCCTGGGGAAAATGTCAACCCTTGATATGCTTGAACCTCCAGAAATCTGCTTTAAAGGGAGGGCAGAGGGGGATGTGCTACGAGAAACTGTAAGGATTTTATTCCCTAAAATCATCCCCTTTGCATGTTCCTTGAGTGACCAAACCCAGAGTGTTGTTTCCCTCCTGCCAGCCAAGGATCCAGGCAAGAAAACACCTCTGTTTTGAAAAACATCCTGAAATTATTTTTAGTTCTTGGATGAAAACAAGGCTGGGAGAATGTATTCTAAAAATAGTTTGGACAGGGACACGGGAAACCCAGAACAATGGGATAAACCCTCTGTCTGCAGAGCATCTGATTTTAATTTGTCCTCTGACTTCCCGAACCCAAAATGCCGTGCTGAAACTTAGGAAGCTCTTCAGAGATCAGATGAATGAACAACCTCCTTTCTCCTTAGTCCCAAGTGCTGAGTTATGAGAAAGAAGTGGAGAACTTATCTCACATGGGCCAGGACAAGACAGAGCAGCTGGAAACTTTAAAGGAAGAGAATCACCAGTTACGCTTGAGCACGGCCCAGCAGGTAAAGATGTCCATGAAATGTGTGTTCTGAGCACACACAACCCTTCAGATCCTTACAGTCCACAGGTACTTTGATAATATATAATATATAAGAATACCCCTCTTCCCTTTCCCCCTCCCCTTCCCCTTTTTGTCTCTTTCTCATCTTTAATATCCCAAAATTGCCATTTAATAATCAGCAAAGTAGATGCCACGTGCTCAGAGGGCACCAAAATAAGGCATAAACAACACAAAGCTCCTGTTCTGCAGTTTGAGGCTCTGCCCCACAGCCTTCCCTGACACTCCTGGCAGGAATGGAAGGATCTAAAGGCAAAGGGCAGTGTCCTGTGGCATTTCTTTCTCCCAAAACACCCCACCTGTGCAGTGCCTGAGGCCATCACATCACCTTCAGCCTGGTGTCCTGAGTGACCTTCTCAAGGTGCTTCTCTCTCCCTGTGCTCCTCAGGAAGTTGTGGAGGCTCCCCTCTAATTTTGGCACCGAAAGCCAGATGCCTAAAATAGGTGATGTGATTGCCTCTGCTGGGATGCCAAATGTCTGGGATTCTCAGGGGGATACTTTGGGAATGACTGCAGAATCCCTAAATACTCTGGCTCAGCTCGGGCACTGGTTGAATTCAAGAGTCAGATAATTCCCAAGGATGTCCTGGCTGTCCATGGAAGTCTCACAGCTCCAGGAAACCTGCAGACTGGGACAGCTCCTGCCTGCCAGGGTGGATTTCTCAGCAGTTTTGGGTTCCTTCTCTTCATCCTCCCTTCTCTGTTTGAGCTGTGTGGTTCCCCTGTGAGGTCATTGTGTCACCTCACGTGTTGTAAGGAGAGCAGTGAGTGGTGACATGGAGATATCCCCAGTGACAAACTCTGAAATGGAAACACTCCCACTGAAGGTGGAAGGTTATTTGTGGGCAATAAATGCAGCCTGAGGCAGCAAATGTGTGACAGCTCCAGCCTGGGGCTGTCATCCTTGGATTTGCCATTTTGCCCCCTGATTTACCAACCCCTTTCCTTTCACAGCAACACGACTTAATGAAAGAACTGGAGAAGCAGAAGCATCTGTTTCAGGTCCTGCAGGCAGAAAAGGATGAAACTGATGAGGAAAGTCAGGTGAGAACTTGGCACAGCTCCCTCACCTTCCTCCTGAGGGGAATATGACACTGATCTCCCAGCCTGGTGTTCAGTTCCATCAACCCTTCCTCAAAACAGGCCACTCACTGGGACCATCACCCACAGCCAGGCTGCTGCAGGCACCTACAAATGACTGTGTGCCCACACCAAGTGTCTCCCAGGGTGGAATTTCCTCCCATATCCCACCTAACCCTGCCCTCAGTCAGTGTGGAGCCATTCCCTGTGTCCTGTCCCTGCAGTTCCTGATGGCCCCTCCCTTCCTCGCTTCCCCGTTTACTCAGGAAGGAGCTACCTAAAAGCTCAGAGCATCTGAGATTCTGATGTCAGAGGGTCTGTGTTGGGGCAAAATAGGACTTTTTTTTCCTGAGAATTAACAGTGTCCTTGTGTGCCTTTGCAGAAGCTCCGGGCTGAGAACAGCGCTCTGCTCAGGCACCTCTCGCAGGCCGCTGAGTTTGCTCCCCTCTCTGCTCTTCCTCGAGCTCCAGTTCCAGCTCCTGCAGCAGGAGACCTTCTGTTTGGAAATCCTTACAGTGGTGAGATTGCTTGGCATTCTGGGGAAACCACAGATTCACAGCAGTTAAAGCCTCAGCAGATGGTCCTCCCTGTCCAGCTGAGGGCTGCAGGACAGCCGCTCTCGGCAGCACCTCTGCGTGTGTGCAGATGACTTGGCAGGTGTTAAAAGTGGACTGAAGTGATCAGGCTGTGCATTTTCTGCCAAGACAGACAGCTATTAGCTGGTTTATTCAGCTGGGACACAGCTAGGCTGTGGCTTCTATCCAGTTTCCAGAGTTCCTGAATATCGAGGTTTAGGTCCAGAGCCACATCCTCATGTTTCAAGAATTACTGGTTACCAGCACATTACAATGTTAACCACTTTGCTGTGGCTAAAATGGACTTTTTCTTTTTCCAGCTGCAGGAGGAAACCTGGGGGCAGGAGCTGAAGTAAGTAAAGTGGACGTGGACGTGAATTAGTGGTTTATGGCTGGGAATCGATGGTTGGAAATGAAAAGCTCCAAGTTCAGCTCCGTGGCCAATTATCTGCTTACTGGTTTGGTCCTGGGAAGGCAGGAGACAACAAAGTGGAGCCACACATGTAGAATTAAGAATAAGAATATAAATATATATAATATTACATAAGAATAATGAGATTTCTGTGTCTTAAGGAAGAGAAAAGAAACTCTGCTGACCTTAATCTTTACGGGCTGGCTCCTGGCAGCATCTGATGTCAGAATGAGCAGCTTGCAGCTGCTAAATACCTTATTTCACATTGAGACATGGCCATGTGCTCTGTGGGATGGAAAGTTAGAGCACCTCTCAGGAGCTCTTAAGTGCTATTTAGAGAAGCCTGGAGGCATTTGCAAACTCCAGAGCATTACAGGTCAAAAACCCGCTTGTCCAAAGCGAGAACACCTCTCTGCTGAACTCTCCCGTTCCTTCCCTTTGGATGTAATTTTGGAACTGAGTTCATTTGGGTTTTTTCTCCTCCAGGCCTCCCTGAGGATATGCCCCATGTGTGACGAGGTGTTCCCTGAGGATGTTGACACCAGTCAGTACGAGGCCCACGTGCAGAGTCACCTCGTGGAGTGTCCCATCTGCACCGAGAGCTTTGAGAAGTCCAACAAGCAGGTGTTTGAGGACCATCTGCTTTGTCACAAGCTGGAATAAATCTGAATTCCTGTCTCTCTGTAGAGTAGGTGAGAATGGCCCCAAATCACTGTGCAGGCTCCACTCATGCTGAACTCAGCTGGGCAAGGCCACTCCAACCGTAATTCTGAGCTCCTTGGTCCATCCAACACCTGACTCAGGTCAAACACCCACAGCCTGAAGCTGAATCACCCTCATCAAACTGAAATCATGTCTTGGATGAAGTATATCTGCTTGTTAAACAGCTTGCAACTCCAACAGTTACTAATTTAGTTGAGTGAATAACAGGGATCCAAGTGATGGGACGTAGAACAGCAGTTTTCTGTGCTGGGCTGATACATCTCCATTGTAATTATTCTTTATTTTAGCACTGTGATGGGTTACCAAAGACCAGAAGCATTTTATAGAACCTCTCAGGATCACACTTTCAGCTTCTGGAATGCAGAATTAATTATTAATGAGGAAAAACCTAAATAAAAATACATCTTTATTCACCATGCAAAGCAAGTGAAAGCTATTTCATAAAGAGATTGAATTTCTGTTTGCACTCGAAGTCTGGGGCTGTTCCTCCAGCAGAGTGGACAGAGTGACTTGGAGGGTGAGAATCCTGCCCTCATCATTTCAGGACGAGGAAAACCTGGGATTTCTGAACAGGCAAGGTCGGTGTGGAGCCCACAGGAAAGCAGTAGCTGAGGATAAATGATCTCTCAGCAGAACCTCGTTGATTCTGGATGATTTTTGTGTGTTTCTAAACCTTCTTGATTTACCAAGAAGAGCCTGTTCTTAAACCAGAACATTGGGAGTGCCAGCTGAGTGCCTTGGGACGTTACGATGCTTTGTGCACACACTGTCCAGTGATTATTGTTATTTCTACTCCAGCATTTTCAGTTTATGATTAACAGCTCTTTTTTCCATGCAAACACAGGTGGGTAAAGGTTTATTATCCAGCTGTATTAGGCTGTGTTTTCTGCTGAGTATCTGAAGCAATAAAAAAACCCTGAGGAGTTTACCTAGAGGTTTAAAAATATTTAGAAGTAACAATAATGTTTTCCTGCTTTAATTCTACACAACCTTTTTATCAACCTGGATTTAAAGAGAGTATTTTCTGTCTTGAGATGCATTATACTGGCAAGCATTATTTAACAACCTGTAACAGAAAATAACCACCAAGAAAAATAAAAGCTTGTATGAAAAATACCTTTGGAAAAAGATGTCAGTGTCTGTTCATCCTTAAAGGAATAAATTAAATTGGAGGAATTACTGGGCTCTTCAGGGAGCTGTTTGCAGGCTTTCAATTACTGGCTGAAGCTTCTGGATAACAAAGTACTTAAGCACTTCTGAATAACTTTGTGGTGTCCCTGGGGGTACTGCTTGATCCTCACAACTTGGGAGTATATCAGGAAGGCCAAGGAGCAGTGTGGGATAACAAACCAGGAAAGTAAAATGAGCTGGTTGGGATCTATTTATTTACATCCTTTCCAACAGTGCCTGGAGCCACCAGTCCCAGTGTCCCTGCCCTGGAATTGCCTCTCCACCCCTTTCCCACCGGTCCCCGTGATTTCCCACCCTCCTTTTGCTGTCATCTCTGTGGATTTGGGTGCCTGGGTTGAGGTGCCGGCCGTGGGACAGAGGCAGGTGGCCGGCAGAGGGGGTCAGACTGCAATAAATCTCACAAAGACTGTTTTTTGTAGTAGATTCCCACTCCCAGCCATCCACTCTGGCCTGCTCCAGGTCACACCTTCCCCACCCCGGGCAGCCAGGGACCAATTTACCCCTAAGCACAAATTACATCATATATTTCCTGAGCAAGTTTTCATTTTGCTGGTGATTTACGGCATTATTTATGTTACCACTGCATTTAGCCTTTGGAATCAGAAGAGGTTTCAATCCTCTCTCAGTTTTTATGGTTTAATACAGAAGCAGCTCAAATGGCAGATAATTAGATATAGTTATATTTTGGATGAGCTCCAGCACTGCATTGGTATGTGCTGGATAAGGACCTGGATATAAATTTTCAGGAGGGGTTTGGCACCGTTTATACCCCCAGTCAGGTAACACCTGAACGGGTTAATGAAGCTGAACTCATCAGGAATGTATCTCAAAGGAAGATTTCACACCCTGTGGGACAAATCCCTGGGAATTTATATCATTTTCATAGAAACGTGGAATAGCCTGAGTTGGAAGGGACTTGGAGCACCCTGGGCCAGTGGAAGGTGTCCCTGCCCATGGCAGAGGGTGGAATGGGATGATTTTAAAGCCCCTTCCCACCCAAACCATTCCATGGTTCTAGGATTTTATGATCCAGGAAAAAAACACTGGGCCTGAGAGAGCTCCCTTTGCTCTCTCTTCATGTCTGGGAGCCTTCCTTTTCCAAGAAGTCATTTCTTCTCTTGGGTTTTCTCTCCCGGTCACCCAGAGGATAATTTAAATACATCTGTACCTGTCCAGGGCACATCATTCCCAGTTAACAGTTGAGTTTGTGGGTGTGTAAAACCCAAACTACTTCAGCCCTGAAAGTCAGAATATCCAGAAGGATGCTGCAATAACTGCCTGGTGGCTCAGCTTCTTTCAGGAGCAATTCCCAGTAAATAAACCACCTGCAGGTGAACAAAGGAGGGAAAGGGAAACACAGATGGGGTGCTTGTCCTCAGTAATCCACGTGTCAGTTGGATTTTAAGACACAGCAGAATCAATAACCCTATGGAGCAGCAAAACACACATCTAGGGTTTAAAGGGGGTTCATCACCACAATCCTTGTTTTGGGGATGAGTCCTGTGTTTCCCAAGTAAGTGGAGGTGCTCCTGTATTTGGCACGGGAATGGTGGGAGGGGAAGAGAGCAGAGAAGGGAATGGTGGGAAAAAACGTTCCAAAATTGCAGTTAGACAGAATTCCACCCTGGTTTAGTGGGGCAGCTCAGGAAAACCCGGGGAAGGACGCGCTGCCATGACACTTAAAAACGAGGATATTACAGCTGTGCAGAGGGGAGGTTTGGTCTAAAAATGCAGATATTACACTTAGGCAAGAGGGGAGCTTTGGTCCAATGGATTATTTTATAAAGCACACATTGTTTATCTTCGTCCCGCCGTGGACATCCAGCCTGACCCATTCCCGCCTGCCCAGGAGCCGGTGAGTGCCTTTATTTCCCGAGCACTTGTGCAAACAGAGGGTGCTTGGCGGGTGTACAACGGCACGAAACCCAATCGCTGTCATTTATCACCCTCTTAGCGCTGAGTTAAACCCCCACGTGAAACGCACCGAAGAATCGAACCTTTATTGTTCTGGTGGTGGAAGGATCGGGCCCCAGAATTACAGCAGTTGTTTTCTCTAAACAGCTATTAGCCCCCTCCATTATCCTAACAGGACTGCTTTCCATCCGCTGGCTCATTTATTCCAGGCCAGCATTATTGGAGTGAATGGGGTCTAGGCCCTGGATATTAGAAGAGCTGTTGGGCTGCTCATAAATAACGAGTTGTCAAGGATTTTAATGGAAACCCTCGGAGTGCTGTAAATCTGGGCAGTTCTCCCCGCGTCCCCTCCCTCATTTCCATCACAATATCGCTCCGGTGGGACCGTGGCTTGCAGCATGTGCCAGGCAGCGGAGATTGGTGGGACACGGGGGAAGGGGGGGCACAAAAAAAGCTGGAGCTGGGCTGGGGGCCTCGGAACAGTTGGTACTGCGGAAGCATCTGCTGGGTGGCAGGATTTGGGAGTCACCTGCTCTATTCAGCGGGGCGAGGGCTGCTCATCCGGGGGGATAACGGAGCCGGGGATGCTGGTGGAATAACGAGGGGGGTGACATCGCGCTCCACCGGGCTGGGGAGCCGTAAATCTCGACGAGTGGAGGGGTTTCGTTAGGTTTGGATCGCGTTTTAACTGGTCCAGTGGCACTGCAAGGCACAGGGGGCTTTCCTTTGCAAGCTGGATTTTTTAACCTTCCCAGCCGACCCAAACCACCCCCAGGGAAAATTTGGCTCCGTGTCCTGATGCAAACAGCAACGATTCTGTTCTTCATTGGATCTGGCCAGAAATTGGGTTATTACAAAGTGCACTCCTTAGTCATCTCCCAAATATCTGCAGCTCAGCTGCCTGCTGGGATCAAGCTGCCAACAGCACTAAAGCCTTCTAGGAAGGAGCTGGAGCTCACTCATCCACCAGTTCTCCATCAGCTAAATGATATTTTGGGAAATAGGATGAGTGGCACAGCCCAGGTTGTGCCCATCCCACTCACAAAGCAGATGGGGCTGTGTGGACTCTCTGCCTTCTGAGGCACCAGAGCTCATTAGAATTTGTGTGCAGGGTCAGTTTAGGCTCAAATATAGGCTTGCACCCTGGCTTAGCATATATATTTACATATTTCTACATATGTCAATATAAATTTAAAATTACATCAGTGACAAAGCTCTTTCTTGCTCCAAAGTGCCCGGGGCTTAGAGTTTGGTATAATCACTAGTCTGGTACTGAGTCTAAAATACAGCAAAGCCATCAGCCACACAGATCCCAAATTAATGACATTAAATACAGCTCCCTTCACATCACAGCCCCACAAGACCAGCTCTGAAGAACTCGGCCTCAGAAGACTCCTGCCCTAATTAAATATTGCTCCCGTGGTGCAGGCAGGGGAGCAGTTATGAACAGACACGGAGGAATTCAGCCAAAGCCACTCAGAAAATCTGTGGAACAATCCCCCCTTGCCAGGTTTAACCTCCATTTTGGGGGAAAAGCTGAGCGGCACAAGAATCCAGCCAGGATGGAGCAAAAACGGACGGACTGCCAACAGGGATTGATGCCCTTCAGACTCCAGGGGGTTTTTAACCCTTCCCAATGGTTTTCCCAGCCTGCAAAACCTGGGGGGGTTCATCAGGCTGTGCTTGTCCTCTGCTGATCCAGAAGGGATGGGCCAGGGGAGCAGCTGCTCCGGGAGGGAGCTGATAACTCCAGCCCTGCGGCTGCTGCATCTGCACCTCCCGTCCCCTGCCTGCTTCCCTGCTCCCAGGATGGGCCTGGAATATTGAATATTGCCTGTGCTTTCATCCTGCACTCCCCAGGGGCCTGGGCCCTGATTACAGCATCTCAATGCAACCTGAACCGAACGAGGGGGACAAAGGACGTGGCCAGCCTGGAGATTTGGAGGGGTTTTTTTACATCAAATTTGCTTCTATTTAATAATAATTTGCTGATTTCTAAGCCGTGCAGTGACTCTGATTCCTTTTTTGATAACAGTTATGGTGTTTTTGAGAGCAGCTGCTGCACATGTTCTGCTGTGCAGCCGGGAGAGCCACATGGATTTTTAATTCCTGAGTTATTACTTGGCTGGAGCTGTGTATATGAACCCAAGCTTGCCCTAATGGAGTCATTAGACTTGACAATCCTTCCTTAAAGAGGGCTATTGTTGGGAGAGATCTGATCCCAAACCTAAGGAAGGCCTGGGAAAGGGGCTGGGCACTTCATTATACGAAACAGAGAATCCATGTGCTATTTTTTAAATTTCTTTAGGCAGCTCAGGGGTTTTTACACTTTCAGGAGGTTCATCCTCTGCTAGTATAAGTTAATTTTAAGGACCTGTTTCCTGTCCTTTCAGAACTATAATGAGAAAGTGTGCTTTGAGATGTTATTGTTGCTTTACACCACTGGGTTTTCTAACAAATCAGACAAAATGGGGGCACAAACTTTCCCCTTGCTTTTACATGAAGAAGTTCTATAAAAATACTCAAGAGTCACAATCCTAACATGCATTTGGGAAGAGACAATAACTCTAAAACAGATATTAACTCATATTTCTCAGCGGATTCTTCTGAGACAACCCCTAAACATGAGATTCTTGAACTTTATCCTGAAACAAGGAGGGACAGAAGACAGCCAAGATTCATCTCTGCAGGGTCCTGGATGGAAATTTCTTTAGTCCCAGAAAAGGCTCCAATCCTTCTATTTACAAGCAGCAGGAAAGGAAAACATTGTGGTTCAGTATAAAATCTATATATACTTATAGATCACTTGAATGCATCATGTACAGATGGCTCAGATAAACCCGAGCAGTTCTCTGGATCTTTAGTTTAATTCCACAGAATATGTTGGAAAACTCTTGTCCTTAGACACATATTGGGATTGCAAAATTGGAAATGAATTCTATTAAATCTGGTGCTGCTGCCGTGGAAATGGGGCAGGTTGGTTTGAAGGAACCATCACCACAACAAGGGACTCCAAAGCTTTTTCCTGTGTGTGTTGAACAATTAGCTGAGAACAACCTGCTCCATTTTTAGCCATCCCGGGCTGTTTCCATGGCAGCAGGATCTGAATTCCTACAACTGTTGCAGATTCTGGATGTAAATGGTGCTGCCCATTGTGCCAGCAGCACCGGCAGGCCTCAGAGTCCAATTTCAGATTATCGAATGTGGTAGTTTTAATAGTGTGCTATTATTTAATTAGGGTGATTTTCATGCCTTTTTAACGATTTTAGACAAGGTTGCTCTGGGATCTGTGCTCTGCCATCACCCAGAGTTAGGGTAGCATGGACAGATCCAGGGCAGATCAATCTGCAAACTACTGGATGTTTAAAACTGATACATTTCTAATATATATATATGTAACAGATATACACATCTATATAAAAATACTCGTGGATGGGAAGATCCTGCTCTCTCAAGAGCTTTATATGCTGTGTCACCTGAAGGCCGTTGTGGGGCTCACCCCCACCCACCTCCCTCCTCCTGGCTCCCCAAAATCCCGGCAGGAAAATCCCCGGCTCCTTCCTGACACAGCCCCGATCAGAACCCCCGGGAGTTCCTCATGAATATTCAAATCCCCGCTCTGTGATTGGCTGTGACGTTCAGATGAGGCCACGCCTCCCTGGGCTACGGGTGGTCCTGAGTGACGTCAGAGCATCCTCTGGTTGCCATGACAACACATCCCCGCCCCGCGCGTGGTCCAATGAGGGTGCTGTGTGTTAATGAGCGGGAGGCGCTGTGGGGGGGATGGAGGTGGCTGGTCCAGAGGGTTTTGGGGATGAAGTGCAGGGATGAAACCTTGGCAGAAGTGCCTCGGGAGCTGCGCTGCACCTGAAGATGGGGCTGGTGGGTTGTGGAACCTGCTCCTGGCACAGGGGTGGAGCTTTGGGAAGGCGTTTCTCTTCCCTCTTGGATGGGAATTGGGGCATGGACGATTTTATGGCATCCCAGGTTGGGTTGGGTTGGAAGGGACGTTGGAGATCATCCAGTCCCAACCCTCTGCCACGGGCAGGGACACCTTCCACTAGCCCAGGGTGCTCCAGCCCCGTCCAACCTGGCCTGGGACACTTCCAGGGCTGGGGCAGCCACAGCTGCTCTGGACACCCTGTGCCAGCACCCTCGGAGCCAGGAATTCCTCCCTGAGCCCCACTAAAGAACCTCTAAACTCACATTTCCACAGGGGTCAGGGCATTATTTTAACCTATGCCTGGAACTGCTGCAAAACAAAAGCTTTGGTGTCCGTGGGGCTTGTTTTGCGCAGAGTTTGGCAGCCAGTCTTGGAGTTCTCCCACTGATCCCGTTGAGTTCAGCCGTGCCACCAGCCATTAATCAGAGCCTTTATTGGCCCCAGAGTGTCCCCTGTTGTTCTAACACTTGCTCCTTGAGAGTATCCACTCTCCCTGCAGTTTAATCCTGCTGAAGCACTAACTTGTGCTCATTACACATATTTCTCTCATAATGACTGAAGTCAGGCAAGAAGTCAAAATTTAATGCCTGTGAGCTCTTGCCAGTATTTTCTGGAGCTGTGCCTTGAGAGAGGAACATGAAGAACCACTGTAAGTGGCTCTGTTCCCAACCCAAATAAAGCATTATTCAGAGTCGTATTCCAGGAATCCTTGTTTTTCACCCCTGGTCAGAAATATCAATGGAACTGTTTGTTCTGTGAAGCTCCTGAAGCTGTTTCTGTTTGGTTGGTTGTCCTTATGAGCAGCTGCCCAGATGATCATCTCAAGCAGATTGCAAATCACAGAATCCCAGGATCATTTATGTCGGAAAAGACCTCCAGGATCATGGAGTCCAACCTGTGCCCAATCCCCACCTTGTCCCCCAGCCCAGGGCACTGAGTGCAGGGGACTGAAGGAAAGGAGTCCTGAGTCTTTAATCTTATAATATTCTTACAATCTCAGGCTAGAAAATCTCCTTTACAAAGCAGCTTTAATGTCATTATTTGATAACTTTCTGTCCGTTTATTCTGTTCTGGAGAGTGATGACAATCTGTAGCCCTTTAGTAAGGAAACACGGGGGTTTTATCCAAAAACTGGACTCAGAGCTGAGGCATCTTCATCCCAAACCTGAGAGGGACATCAGAGCTGGGCAGGGTGTGATCTGCCAGCTCTTCATCTCAAGGGCAATCCCTCCATTCCATGTTTCATGAGCTGGGCTTTCCAGAGCAGGCTCAGCCTTGCCTTGCTGTGGCCAGTCAGCCATCAGCAGCATTCCCTGGTCACCCCTGCACATCCATCACTCCCCAGACAAATTGTTGCTGTCACCAGGGAAACGTCTCTTTTGCAGGTAATTCTGTAAACTCTTATTCCAAAATGACTTCCAGGATTTCGAGCCAGAATCACCTTGGCAGGGATTCGGGGCATTCAGGATGGATGAACTGAACAGGAAAACTTTGTCCCTCCTCAGTGACTGAGCACTCAGCAGGTCATTTTCCAGGAGCCCCACTAAACCCTGATGTCCTACTCCAAACAAGGGTCTCACCAGAGCATTTTTGATTGACACTTTGAAGTCATGTCCTTAATGAAGCCTCAAATAAAAATATCAGTAACCTTCCAGTTGTTTGGACTTCTTTGATTTATTGTTGGTTTTTGGACAAGCTGTATTTTATGGGCTAAATTTGGTTTAACTTTGCATTGGGATGGAAAGGACCTTAAAGCTCATCCTGTTCCACCTCCTGCCATGGGCAGGGACACTTCCACCAGCCCAGGTTGCTCCAAGCCCCCTCCAACCTGGCCCTGGACACTTCCAGGGATGGGGCAGCCACAACTTCTCTGGGAAATCCATCCCAGCCCCTCCCCACCCTCACAGGGAGAATTTTTTCCCCACACGTGTATATATACACACTGTTTTATTCTGGTTAATTTTTCAGGAAGAATTGCTGGGAAATACATGCATATAGTTATAAGAAAAAGAAATTTTGGAGGGGAAAAGGGGAAAAAAAAAGATCCTAAATGCTAAGATAATTTGTTTTACTTCCTTATGAAAAGCAGTTGTGGCTTAGCTGGTGGCTGGGTAAGGTTCTGCTGTGCAGTTCTGGATCATTCCAGCACAGAATTAACTCCACTAATAAGTGGTTGGAGAATGGGACC
Organism: Myiozetetes cayanensis; assembly: GCF_022539395.1. NCBI lineage: Eukaryota > Metazoa > Chordata > Aves > Passeriformes > Tyrannidae > Myiozetetes > Myiozetetes cayanensis. Next base: position 1,487,541 of record NW_026087577.1, read on the forward strand.
TGACTTGGAGAGAGGGTTATCTTCCATTGAAACTGCTGATTTCTCAGAAGTGATGGAATTGGAATGCTGATGAGATTGCAGCGAAGGGAAATTGAAACTGTTGAGCCTCATTTATTGGGTTCTTTAGAGTAATGGGATCAGTATAGGGCTGATCATATTTAGTGCCATTAAATCTTCGGTGCTTAATTAAGATGCCTTGTACATTATGCAGGGTGACCAGGATGGTGGGGGCAAGAAGGGAGGAGGGCAACACCTTCCTCACCCTGCATCTTGTTGTTCATTTGCAGGGTAATGTATGCATGCAGCTGACAAATTATTGCATTAACAGAGAGCAGAGTTGATTCTACCAGACAAAAAGATGCTGGGAGGAAGAGGTAGAAAAGAAGGACCATCCCCGAGGTCCTCCCAGAGCGGGTGGTGTTTGCCTGTCCTTGCACATCCTCACTTGCTCAAGTTTTCAAACGTCTCTCTGTGGTTCCCCAGTTCTCACCAGATGTTTTGCTGTTGGCAAAAATCAAATGGAGGAGTCCAGACGAGCAACAGACACCAAAACTGAGGAGAAAACTCTGGAGAGGGGAATCTGTTCTCCAGCTCCACAGCTGGATTGGTTTGGGCATTGTATTTGTTTCACTTCTTGTCTGGAGATGAAAAGCCTGCCTGCTTTTCCCAGGTACAATTTTGTCTAATGAGGTGCTCCCACTCTCCAAATTTTCCTTGTGATCCTACATAACCAGCAGCTTGGTCTGTGTTTGTCACCAGAATTCCCAATATTCCTCCCTTTCCCCCTTTAAAAACTGCCTGGAGGAACACAGCTGTGAGAGCAGCCAGATGTGGCTGCATAACTCAGATGTTGTTATTAAAATATGGAGAAGATCCCACGTTTTTATTGAACACAACCCTCAGCTCTGCTCCCCTCTTACAGGGGAGTGCCCTCTTTAAAATACACGGATTTTATAACACCTTGACTCACAAATCCAAGCCCCAGTTGCCTGAGGACCCTGACAAGAGTGTCTGCTTGATCCTGCAATGACCATGTATTAACTGGTCTTTTTGTGAGTATTGTTATTATTATCATCATCATCAAAATTACTATAATTATTAATATCACTACTGTTAATATTACTATATTATTCTATTAATGGGTGTTTAACTTTTTAAATATTTTATTTTATTTTATTTTCAGCCTGCTGGTTGCCATCACTCCCTTTCTCACCACCCATTTGGGACGGTTTTTCCCGCGTGTTCCCGGGTGGGCGGCCGGCAGAGGGGGATAGACTACACCGAATGGCTGGAAAACGGGAATGCTGCTCCCGGCACTGCCACCAGCCCCAACCTCTGCGGAACCCAGGCCCAGGAGATGGTGCAGCACTTTGTCATCACCTGCAGCAGATCAGCAGGTGAAAAACACTCAGAGGGCTGTATTTATAGTGATTTTTTTTTTTCCTGTTTCCAAATTCCAGTCCTCTAGAACCCTGAGCTCCTTATGAAAATACAAACCGGTCTGTGGCAGCAGCGACTCTCAAACACAAAGGGCAGCACGGTGTGGCCTCAGTCACAAACAGCTGAAGCTGCAAAGAAATCTGAAGACAAAGTAAGAGGAGGAGGAAAAACTGGGAGGAAAAATCCACCTGCCCAAGAACTCTCACCTGCCAGAATTTTCCTGTAAACAGTGAACTGCATTCCATGAAAAACGATGCCTTGCCAGGTTTGACTCCACGCTGCAGGAAAGAGGGATGTGAGTTACTCAGCAGCTGACTTTTCTGACTCAGCACTGTAGCCCAGTCAAAGATGTTAAGGCAAGGCATCAAAATACTCCTAATTTTCATTTTGAAGTGATTTAGGAGTGAAGGATTGAAGGCTGCTGAGAAGGGAATCGATTTGCTAGCGGGTGAGATGATTCATCAGCAATATTCAGCGTATGAAATCTGCCTCACGAGTGATTTATGAACTGAAGAAGAGCTCTATTTGTCAGGGAAAGCCTTGACAAGGAGGGGGCTGCCTTGGGCTGCCTTCACTTTGACCATCATGTCGTTACTGGAGATGCTACAGGACAAATCTCCTGCCAGGCAGAGGATTTTCAGGATGTTTTCCAAGTTGTTCAGTGGTCCCAGTGCAGGTTTGATGGCACCTGTGGGGGGAGAGTCACAGGGAAGCTCCTGCTTTCCTTCATCCTATGATTTCAGTCTCTTCCAAAGAACCTGTTCTGCAGTCTTAGGGTGGTGTAAGAGGAGCTGCTCTGAGCTGTGATGCCTTTGTGAGCACACAGCTGGTTTAAAATGACAAGTGAGCATCACTGAAATAATGAAATCCATCTCTGCATGGAGGAGAAACCTGACCTGAAATATCAGAGCTACCTCTAATTAATGCCCTGAGCACTGGCAATGCATGTGCAGCTCCACGAGAAACCCTTTGCTAAGGATGCCACTGGTGTCCAATCTCCTTGGAATGCATTTGGTGAGGGGAAAATGTTCTCTGTACTGATCTCCAGCCGACCCACTCGGTGCTTGCACAGCACCCCAGAATGTTCTCCTCATGTGACGAGGGTTTGAACCAAACCTGTGCATTCATGATGCCCCAAAAGTCTGGAAAAAGCATGAAAAGGGATGTATTAATGTGGTAGAGCAGGGCCAGATTTCTCAGGCTCATGAAGATTAAAGGGTGGGAGAGGCTGAGGAGGGGAAACACCAACTGTGATCTTGTAAGTGCAAGGGCTTGGCAGGGCTGGTGTTTATATTGCTCCAGTGAGAGTCATTCATTTTGCACTTAACCCTGCTAGGAGAGCACTCAGCTGCTCCTGGATGTGCCTGCCCTTGGCACTGTTTTCATCTGATTAGAGGCAAAAAGACCTCGTGTGTCCCACAAATGGCTGGGCGGGACCAGGCCATGCTTTTTCCAGCTCCATTTCACTAAAAGGGAGTTTATTTGTTATATATTAACAAAACTGGGGATGAGATGGGACTGACCCCGTCCAAATCTCAAACCATCTGCCGTGATAAGGGAAAGATTTGAGGGTGTTGCTGCACGTTTCCTCCACGGCAGAGCAAATGGAACCCCGTTCTGCCTGACCTGACCCGGGTGGTTGGGTGGCAGCTGTGCCAGCCAGGAGTGCAGCACTTTGAATTCCCTCTGCAGAACTACATTTGAAAAGTGCTGGTTTGTTGTTATTTCTGACAAAACCCCTTCCCAGACCTGTGGCAGAGATGCTGCAGACACTGCTCACTCGTTTTCTTATCAATTCTTCTAATTCAAAGTGGGCAGTCACTGAGGGAAGGGGGGGAAGGAGCAGCTGAGAGAGCAAGGGGTGAAAAACTCCTCCCCAGCACCACAAAACAATATCAAAAGGTAACCAGTGTCTCATCCTCACCTTTTTAAGCTCATTTTTTTACCAGCAGCCGGTTCTGCAGCACAGACTGAGCCCAGCTCTCTGCGTTTCAGCCACCTCAGCAATGCTGCCCCAAGAATGAATTTAGTCCGTGCCATCAATCTGGGCTGGAATCAGCTCCTGATGGAAGCTATTTAGCCCTGTGAGACAGATGTGTCTGTGTGAGGAGAGGTGATGGTGCAGGACATCAATAAAATAATCATCTTTTCATATATTTTAATCGAAGTTTTGGTGGAAATTAAGGTGCCTGCTCCGAGGCTGGGCTGGTGTGAAAACGCAGTGACTTAAAAGCACTGGAAAATACCATATATATGAGATGTAGTTAATCAGGTCACTGTGAGAAGGGTTATAAGAGCCTCAGAAGGGGTCATGGATTGTGTCCTTGCTGTTTCTGCAGTAGCTGGATTTTCAGGGTGGTGATATTGGTGCTCACACAGTGGAAGGCAGGGAGATTTCTGAGTTGAAAGGAGACCTGCTGGCAGAAGGAGGGAGGAATTCCATGTTTTCCAGACCCCTTCTAAATACTGGAAGGATATATGAGTAAAAAAAGAAGGGAGAAACCGTCATTCAGTGTAATAACTAAAGGTTGAGGGGCAGCAATCACAGCACCTTCATTAAATTAAACAAAGGTATTTATTTAACTACCTTTAAAAACCCTAAATTAAATCCTCCATTCGTGGAGCCAAACATACATGAAGAAATGAAGCGTGGCATATTAGAAAAAACTAATAAATCACCACCAAAGGAATGGGAAAATACAGTTTTAAAAATCTTGTGGGTTGGGAAACTGAGGCACTGAGCTTGCCTCACATGTAATATCCATTCCCGCCTGTCCTGGGGTGGTGGGGAACCTGCGTGGTGCTGTGGGGTACATCCATCACCCCTCACCTTTCCAGCCTGGAAGAGTGATTTCCATGGAGCCATTATTTTTCCAAGTCACCTCTTCCAGCAGCAGAACCTCAGCAAAGGAGGATCTATGTCTGCAAAGGGAAGCTGCTGAGCTGTGCAGTTCTCCCTTGTCTTGGGTCACTGTGGAATAAGGAAAAGGACAATAAACTGATTAACTGATTTGTGGTTTTGTTTGAATGGCAAGGTCAGATTAGGTATTAAAATGGCCAGATTTGTAAATGTGGTCAGGAAACAGCAAATCAAAACCTCTGGTTTCCAAATCATTGGATTTTGGGAAGTTCTTCAGTGTGTCCTGTGCAGCCCTGACCAGTGAGTAAGGGCAGGAGGGGAATCCTTGGGAGTAACTGCACTGGGTATGCACTTTTATTTATCATCTTAAAGCAAAGCTGGACATTTCTGACTCCTACATAATTACTAAGCACTTAAAAATCCCTCCGGAGCTGTTCCAAAAATTTAGCTCTACAGAAGCCCCTAAAACTTAATCCTACAGATTGCTAATTCCTCTGAAAAAAATCAGATTACTGCTATTAAGTGCCCAGATGAGAATTAGACTCCAAAAAAAGCTGAGAAAAAGTGATTATAGCAACTGCACCTTCTTATTGAGTTTGGGGAAAAGCAGCCAAGCTTACATGAAATTAAAAAATCAAAAGCTGCTGTCCACTCAGCCCGGCTGCAAAGCACATCTTCAATAAGTTTCTGCTCTAACAAGCTGTATCAGTTTCATCTCAGTAGATGTGATGGTTATTGAACAGCGTGCAATGTTCTGGAGGGTGCCAGGCACATAATTGTTTTTACAGCACTGTAAAATGAATCAGACCGAAATTAGTGTCACTCAGCAGAATCACTTTGCCTTCCCTTTAAATTACTTAATCTGGGAGTTAATCAAAAAGAAAATGAAGTTTTGACACTGCCCTTCAGCTAAGGGCAAGCACAGGTTCACTTGTCCTCCCTCCAGCTGAAGGAATGTTTGAGATGTCTGCTCTGCTTCCCTGCTGCTCATCCCGGGAGGGGGAGCAGGATGGGGATGGATGTCCAGCACTTCCCACTTCAAAATCGAACTGGCAGAAGGAGGCTGATCCCATTTTTTCATTGTGATTCCTGGGAGATGGGAGTTGGGAAAGAGGAGCTGCAGGAAAGTCAGGGGAAAGGACATTTCTGGGGGGGAGGTCCTAGGGAACCTTCATTCAGTCATTCATTCTTTCATTGTTATTAATTGTTATATTAATTAATCTATTCTAAAGCACTGAGACATCCTCCCCCACCTCAGTGCTGCTCTAGCCCAGGAGCAGAGGAGCTGCAAACAGCTCAGAGATGAGTTGATGTCCAAACACCGAACACCATCACCTGGATTCCTTTTAATTGTCTCCTAAATTATCTCCTCGAGGAGAAAACCCAAACCCCCTTCGTTCCACCCACTTTGAGCTGGAATATTCTGGAAGCAGTTCCATCAAATGCCTGTGCCTTGAAGGCTCTCAGGTGTCCCTGTGTGTGAGTGTTGCTTTGTTCTGCTCCTCCTCTGGGGCAGGTTTGTTGCTGTTCACCCCATCGTATTTCGTGCGCTGGCATTTATTGCTGGTGTGTTTTCAGAACCACGGCTGGCTGATGAGTTATATCAACAACAGCTGGGCAAAGGGAGCTGATCACGAGCCATAATCATCACAGACTGCAGTGCAGCTGGCTAAAGGCTCCAGAAACGCTGCAGGATGGGGGATATCCCGAGTTTCAGCGGTGCATGATCCCCTTGCAGCAACACAATTACGCAAAATGAGATGGAAGGGTTTGTCTGCAATGGGAAAATGGCATCAGTTTCCACTCACATTGCTTTTCAGCTGCTGTGGAGAATATTCAGTAAGTGAAAGCTTCAATTCAAGAGCTGGTGGGACAATGAACCTCAGCTTCCATTTTTCCTGCTTCCCTGAGAGAAATGGGAGTGTTTTGGTGCTCTGGGGATGCAGAGAAGTCCTTCTCAGACAGCTGGGCTTCCAGGGCTAAGCTGCTGATGGTCAGTCCTGCTCCATCCTACAAATGATTGTGAATTAATACAATTTTAATACAATTCTATCATAGCCAGTGGTCCAGCACAAGCTTATGGATGAATTCTTGGGATAAATACCCACAGAACAAATGAAAATGTGGGTGTAGCAGCAGAAAACTCCTCCACCATTCCCACCCCAGCCCAGTCCAAGGAACAGCAGGAACAAAATCAGGATAACAGGGGCTTAACACAGCTCAGGAGCCACAATGTTTGCTCAGCACCTCTCAGGGGCCTGTAATCCCAGCCACATACAGGAAGGTTCAGGTCCCTGCTGGTGTGTGTGGAGGAGCTGTGCTGCTCCCCAGGCACATCCCCTCTGCTGGGAACGTGGGATTGGGATTTAATTAGTTCCAGTGCCTATGGGACAGCATCTTTCACTACAACATATATCTGAAGATTTATATTCCTGCAGAGACAGGGAGGGACGGAGCTGGTGGGGTGCTCTGACTCCTCTCTGCTGGAATTATTCCAGATTTCCTCCCACTCAGCAGGGCCAGGAGGGACCCTGTGTCTGAAATCCTGGGTTGTTGAGCCCAAGAATGTAGGGATAACGGGGAGACAATACAGGAGGTTCTTTTTAGAATGTTCAAGATAAAACTCCTTTACCTTTAGGAGATGGTCTGAGGAAAATATCTGAGCAAGAAAGAAGGAACTCAAGGAAAGAGATAATTAAAATATATACATAAGGCAAATAAAGCCAACCATGAGGAAGCAATATTTACTTCTTCATCTCTTCCCTTAAACAACAACTGATGGCCTTTCTGACACGTGCTGGGTGATGAATGGAGAACATGAAGGTGCTGATGGCAGAGTCACTCCCCCTGTTTGAACAGGGGGCAGGAATACAGGATTCCCCAAAATCCCACGGGTGGCAACAACCAGCGAGGCCCAGCAAAGAGCATTTATGGGCCCTGGCACTGATCAGAGGAGCCAGCACTGCTGGGGGTCTGTGGGATGGCAGAGCCAGCAGGAGAACTTGTTCCTGATGATGGAGGAAAGGCAACACTAACTGGGAAGCAGCTGTGCTTGGGGAGGGCTCTGATGTGGTGAACAAGGAGGGAGAACCCACATCTGCCTCTGCTGGTGGGTGTAAAGCTCGGGCACAGGCGTGCAGAAATGCAGATTATCTTGGAAATGGCAAGGGAATGGCTGGCCAGGTACAACCTCCTGCTGAGAGGGTGTGCAGGAGTCAGTTTGTGCTGCAACAAAACCGGTGTGGACGATGCTGGAAGGACCTTTGTCACTGGGAATGGCTGAGGATGGATTTTGAAGGACTTCCTAGTGTGACAGTGAGTAACCCTGGCATGGTGAATCTTTTATTTCCCTGGATCATGCTTTGAAAATCTGAGTTATTCCCCATCAGCAGCAAGGATTGGACTGAAACAAGAAGGCAAAATATAGCCTGAGACCACCAAAATGCTCAGGAGGGGTTCCTCAGGCTCCCCTGTGTGATGTCACTGCGGGGAGATGGGGACCAGCTCAGGTGTGTGCTCAGATACATCAAACCTACAGCTCCTTTGAAAACGGTGGCACTGGGCATTTCAATAGCTGGACTTTGAAGAACATATTAAAACCTAAAAAAAAAATCAGAATTCTGAAAGTGGACATTTTTTTATACTGGAAATAACGATCTGCAGACCCCAAACAGTGCAAAACCCCCTGGTATGAAGGCACAGGGAGCTGCCTCTGATGGAATTCTGGGCATGAGAAATATTCCTGACAGTGGGAATAAGGAAAAATAACTCCGGTGCAGACAGGGGATAAATGCTAGAAAAACAAATAATCGAGTTTGTACATAACTTTCCTAACACCCTGCACGTGTGATTTAATTTTCAGCTGATGATTGTGTTGGAATCTGAGCCATTTTTCTACCTCCCGATTATTTGATTATTAAGGAAGAAAACGGATTCTCCTTGCTGGAGGACGAGAAGCCGTGGAGATCGCCTGGAAATTAAGATTCGAAAAGGTATAAATCGGCTTGGCAAAGGTTGCTGAAAGCCGCGTTATTCCAGTTCAGGAGGACGCGAGTGATTCCAGAGGGAAGATTTGGAGTTTTTCCAAGCAGAGCCAAGGGTCTGTCCCGTTCACCACCGGGATCTCAGGGACGCCCCGGAGCCCACGGGATAAATCTGTCGGGAAGAGGAAAAAGGGATGAAAACGAAACCGAAATAAACCCCAGTTCGGCCGTGGAGGTGTCCACAAACAAACCTCTCCTTAAATCAGGGGCTACAGCGGCACAGTTGGGGCATTTTGGGGGCGCCTCCAGCCCTGGCTCGATATTAATAAATAGGATAACTGAGATAAAACGAAGCAGTTGCCTTCGCGGGTGGGAACTCCATGCCTTTGTCAGCCCGGGAGGGAGGAGAGGAGCCGGGTATTGGTGGCACCTTCCCCACCCGGGGCGGATTTTTGGGGGGCCACGGCACCCCCAGAGCCCAGCGGGGATTGCCCGAGGGGAGCCCTAAAGTCGGTGAGAGAAAAAGGGGAGGGGGGAAATATCCTCCGTTTTCCCAGGACAGCTAAAAAAGCAGGTAGCACTGGATTATTACAGGGAGGAAGAAAAATCTCCTCTCCCTTCGGGAATTCGGGCAGCAAGGGATTAAGTGAAAAAAAAAATTAACCAATTTTATAATTATTTCTCTGTTTCCAAGTGTTATCTCGGTGCTTCATTGGTGGAGTTTGGGGTGGTTTTCGTGTTGTGGTTGTTGTTGGGTTTGGGAGTTTCTTTCTGCGATTTGGCACGGACTAATAAACTCATGAAAGGGATGGAAATAAACTTTTCCTATCCCCTGCGTGAACTGCCACAGGGAAAAGGTGTATTCGTGATTTTAGTTACATGATGCTTCCAGAATTCACTACCCTAACAGAGCCTTTCCACACGTTCCTTTGGGTATATTCATATACAGGTATTAAATAAAAAGATGGTTGGGATGATATTTTGCCCATTCTTAATATTTTAATACATATAACGCGTTAATATTATAATGTTTATCAACATGGTTATCGCAGTATAAATAACAATGCTAAATTATGGATGCCGATATTTCTTTGTGCATTTATTAATATAATACATAAATAAATGCACTTTTGAGATATTTAAACCTCTCAGGGAGGCTGGCAAAGGGATGTCGGGTCTGGGTTATAGCTGGGAGGTCTTAGTTATTATTTCTCCGTGGGTTTCCCCCCGTGGGAAGTTCCGGGCTTTGCTCCGTGCCCTGAAAAGCAGCAAGTACAGGGAGAGGAATGTGGGTGAGGAACAGGCTCGAGGGTCTCTGGACCGGCGTGGGTCGATCCTGCACAGGGTGAAAAAAGGTATCCGGGCAAAAAGAAAGAAATTAAAGACAGAAAACAAAGATCTGTGGAGATCTAGCCATCGTAATAGATCTGCCTGGTTTGCAGCACAGCTCGCCTGAGGTGTTACTCAGCACCGCAGCGGCGAAGGGAAAACACAGGGATTTCAGGGAATTTTTAGAGAAAACGAGTGAAAAGGGCTCGTGGCGTTGATGTTCATATTGATACGAGATTTTAGCCCTGCGACGTCCTTGCTGCCCGGCCACGATCCTGATTGAACACGAGGACGTTGAGAGCAGAGAATATGAAACCCTTTTATCCAACACGGAGGTGATGGAAGTGGGAATTCCTCTGCCTCGACCGACTCTGATTCCCCGGCTGGATTTATTTTTCAGATGGATAGGCAGTGATAACTACATTTTTCTTTCACTACAACTATTTAGAAGCGATTTCTTCAACCTCACAAAAGTTATTTCTGCACCAAGAATTCTTCTGCCACCCCGACCCGAGCTCCTGGTCCAGCTTCCCACGGTGTGAAACCCGAGGGATTTTGAACCTTCCCTCTCTTTGAACCTGAGAAATCTCCGCTCACCCCGCAAAACCGGCGGGGCCGCGACAGGAGCCCAAATCCCCCCTCCTGGAGTGGGAACGAAGGGGAGGAAAAGCCACTGCAAACGTCGGGTTCGGGGAATGTGTTCTCCGTGTGTTTGGCCCTTTGGAAAAGGATGGAATGACGCTTCTGCAAAGCAGAATACAAAGCAGCCTGTCCTGCTCGTAAACCAACAATCCCACCATTGTATCCACGCGTGGGATTTGATGTAGTCTGGCACTTCTTGTAAACAAACAGCTCGCTCACTCATCCACTGATACTTGGCACTATTTTTCCGCCATTCTGGCAAGGAGCCTTTGGGAGAGTTTAAATGATTCACAGCAAGGCGTTTATTCCCCAGACCGAATTAATTCGGCATCAGCTGGATGGTCCGAAGAGCCGGCAGCGTGTCGCGGGGAAGCTGCCAAGTCAGCCTGGAAAATGCCAGGAAATACCTGGATTTGGATTTCGGTTTCCATTTCAGGCTAAAAAGCTGTTCAGGTCCCGGAGCCCCCGGAGCCCCCCGGAGCCCCCCGGAGCCCCCCGGAGCCCCCCAGCACCGGCTGCAGCCCGCGCAGGGAATGGGGAGGCTGCTGCGGGTTCCCCCCTCTCTGCCTTCTTCCCTCCCCTCCCGCGCCTTCCTCCTCACCCTCCTCTTCCCCGCCGCTCCGGGCGGCTCCGGCCGCCGCCCCTGCAATAAGGAAGGGGACAAAGGGGTGGGAAAAGGCGAACTTTGAAACCCTCCCTTCCCGCTCCCCACGCCCGGCGGGGACCTGCGGGCAGAGCCGGGCGGGTCCGGCGCTCGGGGCCAGCCCGGGGAGGGCACAGCCAGGAGCACCCACATGCCAGGCACTCCCAGCCCCACCCACGGGCTCTGTGGAGAGCAGAGAGCGAGCCACGGGGTGCCCACGGCAGACGGGGGGGACACGGAGGACGTTCCGGGGGACACTGCTGCCCTCCCCATCCAGAGACCTTGCAGCTCCCCGGTGGGGTGGGTGTCGGAGGGGGAGGAAAGGAAACCAGGGCAGCATCAGGGAAGAGCAGCTCTGTCTGCAGCCCCAGTTTGGCCTCGGAGCGTTCCCAGTTTCCGGGACTCACATTTTGTGTTGTGTTCTCAGTCCTTGCCTGTTGCTCTTCCCACCTCACTCTGGGATCTCCAGCTGGGTTCCAGGGCAGAGAAGGGACAGGGGAGAGACCCTGCCCTCAACCCTTGAATTAGGGAGTGATTAGAAATGTGTAAAAATGCACTAAGGCCCACCAGGATGGGGATGTCCCTCCCTGTCCCCCAGGATGCCCCAGCCCAGGGCACACCAGAGCTTTGGGAGGCTCCAGGTGTGGTGCTCGGTGCCTTTCCATGCTCCATCCACGTGTCCTCACTGGGAGTCACCCTAAGCCACAGTGCAGTGGGCAGGGAAGGTGGGAAAGACCTCCCAGACCTGGCCTGGCAGGAGCAGTGACAGTGACAGTGGTGAGGGCAAGGCATGGATTGTCTCCCAAGGTTTGTCCTGGCAACCTGTGAATCCCAAAGTCCCCCAGTGCACTTGCCACAGTCTCTGCTCTGCCTGCATCAGCAGGAAATTCCTTTAAGGCATTATGGATCCAGCACCAGGCTCTGGAAGGCAGAAGAAGCCTGGATGAAGCACTTGGCCAGGTTTTTTTTGGATACACAGACCTCTCCCCTCAGTACAAGTGAGAAACACACACTATATAGCTGGAAAAGCAGAAATGCTGCACTTCAAACACCTCCATGGGGCATTTCCATAGTGTGGTTGCACTGAGGACGTTCATACCCCAATATTGCTCTGAAAAACATCCCAAAGACCTGGGGATGTTTTGCCATGAATAGCAGGAAGCATAATTCCCACTGCACAGCAGGCCTGGAGATCTCAGTCGCTGTCCTGCTGACCTAAGCACCTCTGTGCCCAGGCTGGGAGCAGAAGTAGCCTTTGCTCATCCTGCCATGATTTGTGATCCATCCATCTGAGCTCAGTGAGGGTTCTCTGGGTGTGGAATTGTGCCAGGCAGTGAGTTAGGCCCTGGCCTTGGTGGGATTTTGTTATCGTGGCTCAGTCTGGAATTTCTGCCCTCCGGAGGAATCTCTGATCTAACAGAGAGACCAGAAAAGAGAGCAGTAACCCATCCAGAGCAGCAAAGCCATACTGGAGCAGAGACACAGTCCAGCTTGTAGTCTTCCCTGTGAGTTTATACTTCCAGAGAAGAGAATTCCTCTGGTTCCCACCTCCAGGATGCCCCACGCCCCAGGTACCCACCAGTGACACGCCTGGCACGGGAGGCCTGCTCCTGTCCTGGCTGGATACCACCAGATCCACCTCCTGCACAGAACATTTCTGATAACAGGCCTCAAAACCCTCCTGATTTCCCCAAAAACTTGTCTCACCTCCATCCCCTCCATGCTGTGCCCCCTCGTGCACCACCCACAGCAGCTCCAGGCTGCCGGCAGAGCAGGGAACAGCCGGGAACGATCCCCACGGCTCCCAGGGAATTAAACATCAGAAGAAGGGCTTAAAAGCCGAGCCCAAAGCAACTCCCCTTTTCTCCCACAACAGCTGAAATAAATTGCTTTGGCTGAGTAGGAACTTGGGGAACACAGAGTGGGTCCCTGGTGCGTGCAGGGATGGGCAAGCTCTGCCGGGCCTGGCACCGGCGGGGACGTACTCGGGAGAGGGGATGGATGGAGGCAAAGCCCCAGGGCACAGGGCACAGTAGGGATGAGCAGAAATTCACATTTTGCCATGTCTAGGGAAAGAGACTTTGAAGAGCTGCCTGTTCCCCAGAGCAAGGCAAGCAGAGACCCCCCCAGCTGCACTCCCGTGGCTGTTTCCAGGTGGAGGATGCACAAATGTCTCTGTCTGGGGCAGACAGAGAGAGAAAACACAAATAGAAGCTGTAATACATTTGTATTTTGCCTCTCTGCTCCCAGGCAGGAGCATTCCCTTCATAAACTGCAGCCAGGCCTCATCCCCTCCAGGCTTCTCCCCTGTGGGTAAAACCCCACCACACTTTTCCCCTCCCGGAGGCAGGAATGGGGTCAGGGTTGGTCCCCTTTGGGGTTTCAGCCTCCCTGGGCTGGGGGAAGCTGGGGCTGCAGGGGAGGATGCAGGAGGTGGGAAGGGGGCTCATGGAGGGGTTATTTTCCAAGGGGTTTGGAGCTGGGAGCAGAGGCCACCACCAGCCGTGGCCTTGGGGGAGCCACCAAGGTACCTCATTTTCCATTTTTGTGAAGGGGAAGGAGAAACCAAACTGGAGGTTTCAGGTTGGCCAGTCCAGGAGCAGCACACCAGTGGAGCTCAGCTCAGCTCCTCTGGTTCCTCAGAAAGGAGGTAAAAGGCAAGGAAGGAGCCTCGAGTGGAGCCTGGGGAGTGGAGAGAAAACCGGGAAGGTTCAGGGACAGCGAGAACCGGTTAAACAAAACACCCCGAGGCTGAAATCACCCCACATTTCACCCCAAAAAGGAGGGAAGGGAGGGCCAGAAGTGCGCTGAAGGGATTGTGGCGCCGAGGCTTCAGCAGCGAGGGGATAAAAAGTGCAAAGAGAAGTCAGGCCAGGCTCTCTGTTCCCATGCCAGCTGATTTGTTCAAAGGAGCCACGAGAAATGCGCTGTAAAGTACTGATTCTGCTCCTCCCGGCATCGAGGAGAGAAATATTCGCACCTACATCCCCCCCGGGCCTTCCGGGGATGCCTGTGGGGTGAGAATGAGGGTCCGGTGGTGAAGGGAGGAAAAACCAAACCAAAAAAAAAAGAAAAAAATAAATTAAAGATCAAAATGTTTGCCTTTATTTGATTTTTTTTCTTCCCCGAAATATTGCCAGAATCAGAAACCAAAAAGCTGGGCTCCCTTCCAGACCCAGAATTCAATTTTCCAACAATTGATTATTTCCAAACGTGAAGTCTTTAAGTAGTTCCAATATTTTTTTTCTCCCCCCTTCAAACTGTTTTGGGTTTTGGGTTGGGTTTGAGGGTTTTTTTTCTCTTGTATTTTGTGACCATAGTTCGAATTCAATTGCTTAAAAAAAAAAAAAAAATCACAGACTGTTAAAAAGTTATTCCACAGCTTTCCGGATTCCAGATGGTATAAATATTAAACGGATCCTACTGAGAATATAATAAAAGAATAGTTGCAAACTGATAAGAGCATTTGATAATTTTTTCTCTCGGTCACTGAGAGAGGAACTGATGAAAGAATTCAGGACGGGGTTATTTTAAAATTACCCCCTTCCTCTTCCTTTATTGTGACCTTAAATATTACCCTGAAATTTTCCCCGCAAAATCATCAAAGGGGGAAAATCTTAACATGGGTTTGGAAGTCACATTTTCAGTTATTCCCAAGGCAAAGCCTGCTCCAGATTTTCCGCCGGTGTTGTACAGGAGATGAGTGAAGGGAAGCGCGGTCTTACAAGCAGGAGGCTTCAGTTTCGGAAGAAAATGGTCTTGTCTCTAAATAAATGACCCGAAGGGCATTTTTTGGAGGGTGAAAAAGGTGAATTTTTCCCCGGGGCAGCATCCGCGGGGCCGGGACAAAGCCCCGGGACTCTTGGGGAAGGGAGATAAAATCCCATTTCCATAAATCGGCCTCGTTTTTCGGGGTGTCCGCGCTCGCTGGGCCGGTCGGTGGATCCCGCTCCTCCTCCTGAGCTTCAAATAAATAAATCAAAGGAGAGAAAGTGGCTCAAACTCCGGGGAAAGTCTTCTCTGTCCGCGGATCCCGCTCCGGCCTCGAGCGGGGACCTCGAGGGCTTCTCCTCTCAAACCCCCGCGGGGTCCGGGCTCTCCCTGTCCCGACGGCCGCGGCGAAGCCCCGAAGTCAACAGGCTTTTAACTTTCAACTTGGCCTTGACCTCCGAATTCAGCCCGACCTTTCTGCGGAGGGAACAGGGTGAGACACTCGGCAAACACTCGGGCCCCAGCGCCCCGGTTATGGGGCTGTTTGGAAGCAAATGGGGAGAGGGCAGGAGGGGGAATGAAAAGGGCATCAAAGAAGGAGTGTGGTCGTTAAACTGCGGAAAAGGGAAGAAAGAAGCTTTGAAATCGGGAAGGTGAAGGCTGAAAAAATTCAGGATTTTAAAAATTTATTTTATTTGAATTTTTTTTTTTTCTCCAGAAAATGAAAATCGTGGGTTGCCGGGAGAATCCGGGAATTATTTAGAGGTCGAGGAGAGAAGATGCAGCTCTGTGATGTGGCTGATTTCTCTCCCCGGGAGAGAGGACGTGCTGAGGGAATGGATCTCACCCAGCCAGCCCCGGGCAAAGCCCCCGCGGCTGGGGGAGCTGCGAGGAGCCGTGTTTGGGGCTGCGAGGGGAGTGGGGGGCTGCCCCCAGCAGCGAAATGGGGCTTCTCCCTACCCGGGAGAGCTGTGCCATCATCGCTTCTACCCCCTATTTCTACCGGGATTTCTGTCCCTGTGTGTCAAACCCTCTCCTGGCTCCTCTGGGTCTTCACTTTGGTGGCCCAAAGACGTGGCAAGAGGAGAATTTTTATTGTGATTTGATAGTCGGAAGGTAAAAATCTCTATTTCTTTGCACGGGAGAAACAACGCTTGAGTTCAATCTGCCTTCGGGGGAATTTCAGCAAAGCTTTCCTCAGACAAGGCCTTGGGGAGAAAACCAGGCAGAAAAAGGAGGAGAAACGTGTCTCTGTGTGTTCATACTGTGTGTGCAGATGATTGAAAACCTACATACCTGAATCCTTTAATAGCACACACTATGAAATGATTACTGTATTTAAATGATTATTGTATTTACCCTAAACTTTTCCAGCCTGATGCAATCCCTCATCATCATGTCTGTCTTTCCCCTCCTCTGTCTGTCTCTCCACCTGTCCAGTGCTCCTGGAATCCAAAGGGGCTTTCTGTGTCATTTTCCCACCTCCCTTTTCCAAACCTAACTGGGATCCACATTAACCTGCAGACCAGGATCACACCAGCCCATGTGGCAATATCTGCATGCAAGCAGATTGCTCCCCATCAGCACCTTTGCAGTTATTTTCTCGGGGTACCAGAGACCCTCTTTTCCCTCCATCCTTGCTTTTAGGGCCTTGAGGGCACGGCCCTCTCCCCAGGGATACAGAATTGGGGGTTTTGCAGCTCAGATTGGGGCTGCACGATGATGTGAGTGTGATAAAACCCCCCGAGCAAGGGAAGAATGAGGCTGGAGCTGAGGGAAGGCCCCATCCCAGGGTGTCCATCACTGCCCCACCATCACCCCACTTAGGCCGAGATGGATCTCTGGGTCTGCTCGGGCTGTGCCGGGATTTTTGTGTGAGAGCAGAAGGCCCCAAACCTGTGAGGGGATGACCACCCCCCCCAAAAAAAAAAAAAAAAAAAGGTGGTTTTAGCCTGAACCCGGATTTTTCCACCGTGATTCTCCCTCTCCTTGCCCTCCCTCCCCTCGTTCTCCCCATTTCTCCACCTCTGCCTTCCCCCTTTTTTTTTTTTTTCCAAGATGCAGCGCAGGAGGCGCTTCCCGTGTACCCGCCTGTCACGTGCGGGGGGGTCCCCTCCTCCTCCTCCTCTTGCAATAAAAGTATTTTCGCAATTTCTGCAGCCAGGGTTTATTGGGGCTGGAAGGTTGGGTGGTGGTTTGTTTTTTTTTTTTTTTTTTTCTGTGCGGGGTTGGGTTTTTTTCCCTCCTCTCCGTCCTTTTCCCCCGCGAGCGGCAGCCAATGAGGCAGCCTCCGCCCGTTGCGTCAGGGCGGCCCGGCGGGGAAAGGCAGCTCTCGGCAGCTCTCAGCCTTTTAAAAAGATCCGGGGACCCCCCTCGGGCAGTGCCCGGGTGCTGCCGAGCAGGCTCTCCCCATGCCCCGGCCCCCGCGCCGCCCCCCATGCAGCCCCCGGAGCCCCGCGGCCCCCCGGGCCTCGAGGGGCTCCTGGCAGCCGGCGGCTTCGCAGGCGGCCAGGGCAGGGGGCTGCTGCCTCCTCCGCCCCCGGCCCTCGGCGGCCCTTCGCCTCCCCCCGGGATGAACCCCGGTTACCCGGCGGAGGGGCCCCCCGAGCCCCCCAAGCCGTGCCCCGCCGCGCCGCCCGCCCCGCCGGGTCCCGCCGCCTCCGCCCCGCTGCCCTACGGATACTTCGGCAGCGGGTACTACTCGTGCCGCGTCGCCCGCAGCGCCCTGAAAGCCGGCCCGGCCCAGGGCCCCTTCCCCGCAGACAAATACCTGGACCCCCCCGCGGGCAGCGAGGACTTCCAGAGCCGCCCCGCCGAGTTCGCCTTCTACCCCGGCTACGGGGCCCCTTACCAGCCCGTGGCCGGCTACCTGGACGTGTCGGTGGTGCCGGGGCTGGGCGGCCCCGGGGAGGCCCGGCATGAGACTCTGCTGCCCGTGGATGGTTACCATCAGCCCTGGGCTCTGGGCGGCGGCTGGAGCAGCCAGATGTGCTGCCCCAAGGAGCAGGGGCAGGCCGGCTACCTCCTGAAATCCGCCTTCGCAGGTAAAGTCCCTCTCCTCCGGGGCTAGGAGAGCATAAAGGGGGTTTGGGAGGCGAAATGATCGCCGAGGGTTAAAATGATCCCTTGTGGATTTGTTCTTGCCGCCCAGGAACTCTTGCTTGTGAGTTGGACCAAATAAGGTTTCACAAAATAACAATTATTAGGTTATCACTGCCCTTTGCAACTCATCGCCCTCCAAGAGGGGAGGCAGATGATATAATCGGGGTTCAGATGATGATAATGTCGGGGTTCAGATGGCAATATTATGGGGGTACAGATGGTGATATTATCCGCGTTCCGATGGTGACACTATCCTGGTTCAGGCACGACCCCGGGTCAGCCGCAGCCCGCGAGCAGCGCTGGGATTCGGGGAGCTTAAAAGGGAACAGGGGGTGCACATGACCCCCATATTTCGGGGTCGTGAAGGAGGGGGGCTCTTCCCACCGCCCACACCCCGCCCGTGGGATTGAACCTTCCCCTGGCCCTGCTCGGCCGCGTAGAAACCGCGGTATTAGTGCGGCTCTCACCCGCTCCGGTATTTTGCCAATACCTGGATTTCTCCACCCAAAAAAAAAAAAAAAAAAAACCAAGCCACCACCAAACCCTTAGAAATTCAGGGAAGGAAAAAAAAAATATATAAATATCAGTAGTGAGAACACAGAAATTAATGATGGAACCGAAATATCTTTAAATATCATCGCTGTCACGAGGCTAGAAGGAAGAAATGGGGGGGCAGAGAGAGAGGAAGAGAGGGTGCTGTTTGCAGGGAGGTGGGTGCAGGGTGGGTGCAGGGTGCGTGGGGACCCCCCGGCCCCACTCAGCCCCGTGTCTCCCCACGCCCAGACTCCGCCGGGCAGTTGCCCCCCGACGGCTGCTCCTTCCGCCGGGGCCGCAAGAAGAGGGTCCCGTACAGCAAGGGGCAGCTGAAGGAGCTGGAGAAGGAGTACGCCAGCAGCAAATTCATCACCCGCGACAAGAGGAGGAAGATCTCCGCCGCCACCAACCTCACGGAGCGACAAATCACCATCTGGTTCCAGAACAGGCGCGTGAAAGAGAAAAAAGTCGTCGCCAAAATCAAAAGCAGCACCGGCGGCACCCCGTGAGGACGCGGGCACCGCAAGCCCCCGAGGGGTCCCCGTCTATCCCCCCCCACCCCCGGGGGGCTCCGGCACCGTCAGCGCTGGGTCAGCAGAGCCGGCCCCGCGCCCGGGGCAGCGCAGGGGGCGGGCATCGCTTGGCGGGGTGAAACCCCCCCGGAGGAGGGGAGATGCCCCCTCCCTGCCCGCTGTGCGCGCAGAGGACCCTGGACAGTTTGCTCTCGCCTTACCACGTCGTGCTGCCACCGCTCGGGTTTGAACTGCGCCTTCAGAGCGCTTCGAAGACGTAAAAATATCGAGGAAAAACCGGCCTAATTGCGTTAATTAACCCCAACACGCAACTCCCGGCGTGGTTACCCGGGGGTGGAGGGAGGGAGAGGGAAACACGGAGAATTTGGTCTTTAGAAAAGAAAACCAGTCCTTGGAACTCTAAAAAAAAACCCCCCACAAAAAAAACCCAAAAAAACCACCCAAACAAAAAAACTCCTTAATTCAGGCAGAAGTATCAAAATGCGCGTCTAAAGCAGAATAAATGAAGAAATCAGGGTGTGTGGCAGCGAAACGCACCTGAATTATTTGCATAAACGTGAATGTACAGGAAACGCATATCACACGTATATGTAGGCACGCATTTATAAAGGCACGTACTACTCTTTTTTATTATTATTTTTGCGCGCGGTTATATATATAAAATACATATATGCACGTGCAGATATTTAGCGTTATTTTACCTCTTATCATATGCGATGTTTGTGTCGGTGAGTTTCTGTATACCCGGCTCCGTGTCTGCACGTACACATTCGATATAGCCCTGGCTGTTTGTGGAGATAAATATATACTCAGATAAAGGTGTATATACGCACATAATACATGCAAATATCTATGTTCATGGCTATATTTTGATACAGGTTAAACGCGATGCCTATAACTCCAAACGCGCTTTCGTTTGTGCTTAAATCCGTGTATTTGTACACACGTTTTTCCTCCTACTAATCCAGAATTATAGCGAAACACTTCGTAGCATGTGCTGAGATAATCCCCGTGTAACACTGAATGATCTTGGTTAATATTAAGGAGCGTCCTCATCCTTTTCAGCAGAATAAATGGGGTGAAATTAAATGTACTCGAACCTGCGTTTTTCTCTGCTCTTTTCGGCTTATTTACGGCTCGGGGAAGCGCCAACTCCACCTACACAATTTCTTTGTTTAATATCTCGGCGTTTCAAGGCAGCGGAGGGTCGGTTCGCAGAGTCCCCGTGGAATTTAAACCTACCTGAAACCCCCAAAAAAACCACCCTCTTAAAAGGAGAATAAACTCCCAAACACGGTTACCACGACCAAAGATTTGCCTTTTTTCCCCTGCATTTTCACTCTTTTCGAAATTCGAAGCTTTAAGCCGGGCTTTACCCTAAATAATGAAAATTTTAAATCTTTTTTTGTTTAATAAAATGTTTATTCAATATTTCAGCCTTGGTGAGGCTCTGGCTCCCAGTAAGTTCCCGACGGGGATTGGAGCAGATCCCGCGCATTATCCCTTGGGTTTTTTCCCTTTTCCCCCCAGTTTTCCCCAGATATTTTCTCCCTGAGCTTTGCAGAGGTGCCGAAGCCTTCTCCTCGTGACGTCACGTGTGACGTCAGAAGCGAAGGGGAGAACATCCAATGGCGAGCACTTTTAGCGGTGACGTAAGCACTGGAGGCGGAACATACGCGAGAAACCCCGCCCCCCAGCGGGGAGAAGTCGGGGCTGCGCGAAACCTCCGCGACCCCCGACGGCACAAAAAAATTCTCTAAAAAAGGGAGGAAAAGGGGCGATCTGGGCGCTGGGAGGGCAGATGCGCGCAAGGGCCCGCATGTGTGGACCCAACGCGGGCTCTCGGCTCCTGTGCCCGCCTGGAACAGCCCCGGGCAGCGGGGAAGGGCCCCCGGCAGCTGCAGCTCTTCCCATCCTCATCCTGCTCTGGTTTCCTCAGCTTTGCTGAATTCCTCAGCTTTGAGACAATCCGGGGTTGTTTTCTTAATTTCCAGCCCTCAGTGGCGGCAGCACCAGCAACCCGCTGTTCCCTCCGCGGTTGGGAGTGTCAGTCTGGCTTTCCCGATAAATGCAAAGATCAAAATCCGCTTATTTTCCCCGCTGTGCTGCCAATAATGGACTTTCTCACCCCGATTTCTGTGTGTTTGTACACACAGCAAATCAGAAGCAGCGTTACCCGACAGGAGGAAAACCCTCGGATGTCCCCCAAAGAAAGGCAAATAAGCCAATAAAATAAAATAAATCCGGTTGGATTTACGGGTTTGGAAAGGGACGCTCCTCCCAAACCCTCCCCCCATGGGACATCAAGGGTTAATCCTTTTAGTGAGACATTTCTTTTCCCCATCCTTTTTCCCCCCCTCCATCTGGAGATCTTTCCCCGATGTCCCCAAACCCACCCGGGAACGGCTGCAAACCCCCAGACACCCCCAGCCCACTCGGGATCCTCACCCAGTGGGAAACTGGGCTGCACTGGGAGAGACACGACACCCTCGCCCCCAACCCCTGTCCTGGGCTCCAGCCCCGAATCCGAAGCGGAAAATGCAGATGGGAAGGGGAGGAGGAGAGTCTCGGGGAGAGCTGTAAAACCTTTACACGGCGGCCTCAGCAAAGGGCGAGAAAGGCCCGACATCCTCGTAAAACGCCGGGAAGGAGCCGCTGCCGGGGGGCGCCGGGCCAGGTGAAGGTTCCCCCCCTCCCTTTGCCGTTGAACTTGAAACTCAGAAAATCTGGGCCAGAGCAGCCCCAAAACCTGGGACAGAGCAATCCTGGGAGGTCCCGGCTGGGGAGGGGGATTGGGGGCTCTGGGATGGTGTCAGTAAGAAAACTGTGTTTAAAACAAGTAAGAATATTGTGTTTAAAACAGAATCTCATCTTCTCTCTTCTCTTCTCTTCTCTTCTCTTCTCTTCTCTTCTCTTCTCTTCTCTTCTCTTCTCTTCTCTTCTCTTCTCTTCTCTTCTCTTCTCTTCTCTTCTCTTCTCTTCTCTTCTCTTCTCTTTCTCTTCTCTTCTCTTTCTCTTCTCTTCTCTTTTCTCCCATCTCCTCTCTCCTTCTCCCTTTCTCCTTCTCCCTCTCTCCTTCTCCCTCTCTCCTTTTCCCTCTCTCCCTCTCCCTCTTTCCCTTTTCCTCTGTCTCCCTTTCTCCCTCTCTCTCCCTCCCTCTCCTTTGTTTTTTTTTCCCCCTAAACCAAATTGAAAGGTCCCCAAAATGCACCTACAAGCTCCAGAAAGGCAGAAACAGGCGCGGTGGGAACACCTCTCCCAGCCCTTCCTTCCCGCCACCCCCCTTTCCCAGCCTTTGACTCCTTTCTTTTGTTCAAGTTCATGCCCACTGCACAAAGTGTCTGGGATGCTTTTTTTCCCCCCTTCTTTTCCTCCCCTTTCCCCTTCAAAGGATTTTGTCATTGAACTTGAGCCCACGTTGTAAACATTCTTGGGTCTTACAAGCATCTTGACGGGATGTCATTAACGGGGACCTCAGACTGCTCTGTCTTGCCCTGCTTCTCCCTCAGCACAATCAAAGGTACCTTTTTTACGTCCTCGCTCCATTTGCTTCTCAATTTGAGCCCCAAAATAAGATACAACATTTCATTTTATACATTAATCAGGGAACTCTACCTTTCTCCCTCTCTTTCCCTTCGAATTTTTTATTACTGTTATTTTTTCAAGCTCTGAAACGACGTGAACTCTTTAGTGCATGAGCCACTCTACGTCACCTTGTAATTTTAGACCTGTAAAGAAAATAGGAAAACTCCTCGTTGTAGTTGCATCCAATAAATTTAAAATTAAATTCACTCCTCTGAAACCCTGTCAGAGTAAAGCCTCCTCGATGTATCAGTGTTACACTCTGCACAAAAGGCAAAACAGAACTAATTTTCCACCGGAATCAGTGTTTTCTGTCTGCTAGATGACTTAATTGCTTTTCATAAAATCAAAGATTTCTTTTTTTTCAAAAAAAAAAAAATTAAACAGGTTTATTGTTTGCAGCAGCCTCGCCATTGATGGGTCTCACTCCACTCTGGAAGTGCCACGGGGATAAAACATTCCCCAAACCACAACTAAAGCGCTTTTTCGGTGGGGTTTTTTTGCTCCGATCCACAGAATAAAGTGTCCAAGTGAGAAATATTTCAATTTTCCGAGCGGAAATTTAATACAGTCCTGGTGTTCTGGTGGGGTTTCGTTCATTCCCACCCAAACCCATTTCATTCCTGCTGCAGGGAACCGTGTGCTGAATGTTAATGTCCGCTGGAAGACTGGGAAATATCCGCATTATAGATCCGGCCGCGATTTTCTGTTGCAACCAAAGAGCCGGAGAAAAAGGGGATCTTTTCAACTCCCTTCAAGCCCCGTTTTGTCTTTATTCTGACGAATAAACACTTTGGGTTTGTTTTGGTTTTTTTTTTTTTCTTTTTCTTTAAAGGATGATAAACGAAGCCCGGAAAGCCGAGGCTGCCCGTTCGCATTTCCCCTCATCCCTCAGCCTCCATCCCCCTCCTCGGCGTCAATTTGAGCCTAAAAAAACTGCAAGGAAGAGGCGAAATGAGAGGGAAAACCCCGATGTGTTTTCGATCCCGCCACCGTCACCCCACGGGAGATGCCGCACCCGACCCACCGGGAGCGGCAGGAGGGAAAAAAATACTCTAAAACCACAATTTTACCTAAAAATAGAAACCTTGCCAGTGTCTCCTGTGTCCTTCAGCAATTTGAAGCCCGACAGAATTTTTGCAGTGACTGTTGTTGTTTGGGTTTTTTTCCTACTAAGCACCCAAGGCTAATTAAAAAATTATTATTAAGAATTATTTTATTTGGGGATACATCCCCTTAGTAATGAATGAAATCTTTCAGTGGCCACAGGAACGGGACTGCCTACTGAAGAAAAATGTGGAAATCAGTACTTTGGTTATTATGAGATTATGGGGATTTTAGCACGGAGAAGGGGAAGAAAATCAAGGTGGTGTTTGTCTTGGCTTGCCTAAAACCAGGCAGTTTGCAGGACCCTGTGGGATTTGGGGCTGCCAGGGTTGTCCTGCAGCTCCACACGGAGCCACAACAGTCACGATATCTGTGGGTATAAATGACTGAGGTCGCTGGGATGGTCATTGTCACCTGAAGAGTAGCAGAGGAGGGAGAGGAAAATGTTTCTGGCTTGGAAAATCCCATCAGAAAAAGACCAGCTGGAAGAAAAAAGAAAAAAAAAAAAAAAGGAAAAAAATTTAGCTGTATGCCTTCATCTTGCCTCTCCCATCCCGAATTAATGAAGTGATATAAAAGAAATTCCCTTTTTTTTAGGTGGCACCTGCACACACATTCCCATCCACACACCAAGCCAGGAGCACACCTTTCACAGAGATTATCAGCAAGATTTCCTTTCCCAGAAAAATAACACAACAGCTTCTTCTTTTCTTCTTTCTTTTCTTACATATTTCGGGTTTGAGCAGTTTAACCCCTGAGGCAAGAGAGCCTGGAGGTGGAAGGTAACTAAATTGGGTTAGATGGCATTTACCCTGAGTGAGGGGGCTCAGTCTGTGCTGGGAGCTCCAGGAGCAACAGCTGCCAGCTTTTCCCGGGGCAGAAGATCTCAGTTCTTCCCTGTGAGGGGCTGGGATGGATTTCCCAGAGAAGCTGTGGCTGCCCCATCCCTGGGAGTGTCCAAGGCCAGGTTGGAGCAACCTGGGCTAGTGGAAGGTGTCCCTGAGGATCTTTGAGGTTCCTTCCAACCCAAACCACTCCAAGGCTCTCTGTGATTCTAAATATTCCCTCCAAAGCCAGAGCTGTGTGGGGTGCAGCACATTTGGCCTTGCTGAGCACACACAGCCCTGAGGGTGAGGGTGACCCTTTCCTTCCCTCTGCCACCCCAGTGCAGCACCTCAGCCCACCTCTCTCTTCATTTCCCAGGCTTCCACTGACGTAAATCAATAGCAATTCCCCTAAAATGCATCAGGGAAATTGTGCAGACCTCTCCTTCATTAAAGTTCAAAGCCATCTCCTCAGGTCCAGAGCGGAGGGACCATTCCATGGACATTTGTGGGGGTTGAAGCAGCACCTTCCTACAACCTGAGCTGTCCCTTTGTGTCCCTTCCTTCTGGCTTCTCTTTGTCCCTCTGCCAACACTGCTGAGACACCAGCCTGCTGCTGGAGCTGGGGATGGAGCTGCTGCTTCAGAGCTTCCCTTTCCATGAATTCCCCGTCTCTCCTCTCCGCCTGTCCCGGGCAGGCCTTTCAAGCCGATGTCTTTCAGATGGAGCAGAGATCCGTGAGCTGAAGCGCTGTGTGCTCTCTTGTTCCTTCAGATGTGCCCCCACAGACGCTCCCTGGGGGCCTGTGAACGTGGGGCTGGGCCAGACAGTTGAGAAAGAAGTAGGAATTCACGACTTGTTCTCTTTATCCGCCGGGAAATTCTGCCTCGGTGGAAGAAGAGGAATTTGGTCGTGGCTTTTGGGCATCTGGAAAGGAGGAACTGAGGTAAACAGGAACAGATTAAACCCGTGGAGGTCAGTGAGTGTTTGTTGGGGGTGTGCTGGGACCTGCCACACGTGAACCAGCTCTGTGCAGAGCACTCAGCCAGTCCAGCACCCGCAGTGCTGCGGGGTCCACGGCTCCTTCTGTGCTGGGAATCCCCAAGCTCTGTCCGTCCTTCCTTCCCCTCCTTCCTCCCACATTCATTTCCTCCCATTTTCTGGGTGCTCATTTTTTCTAACCCTGGTGAACAGTGGTCAGTCCCAAATATTTCCTCACCTCTGGATTTGAAACAGGCGGTGGCAGACACGTGTGTGCAGGTCCTCCAGCAGCTCCAGAGCTGGAGCTGGGCCGCCCAGGGGACCATCTACTCTTGCAGAAACACAGATCAGCTGGTAAATCAAATACCTTTCCCATCTCATCACTTCTCCCCTCTGCTGTTCCTCAGGAGTCTGCCTGAACTCTTGGATGCTGAGAATATCCAAGTTTCTGATTCAGAACCCACAGGTTTTTGGCTGAGTGATAATTCTGAGAGGTTTTTAACCCACCTCCCCACCTTCAGCTATATGTAAAAAACAGCCATAGGGAGTTTAATCATTAGAAACAATATGTAAACTGATGTGCTTGATTAAATTTAACAGTGTGTGTAAAGCCATAAAGGCCAGAGCTGAGCTCGAAGAGACAGGCAGGTGCTTCTTGTTAAAATTCCTCTGCTGAATTACATGGCAGGTTGGGGTGAGTTTCCTGTCATTTGAAGGCTCACCCTTTTAGCAACGACCACCTATCTCCCCCAAGATTATCAAATAGCTGTTCAGTCTCTGTGTTTCTTGAAAATACTTCTGAATATTGTGATTTTTAAATACATCAGCCCTTCCCAGAGCTCACGTTATGTTTCTGAGAAGAGATCCTTATAGAGATGTTCCTGGACAATGACTTTGCTCTGATTTTTCCCTCCAAGAATTCAGGCACCAGAGGAGATATTTTTTCAGGTTCTTCAGTGTATTTATGTGCATGTAGGTATTTATTCTTCATTTTTGAAGAATATGGAGATACAGATATGTATATAATTATATTATTATATTATGTATATGTAGGTATATATTCTTCATTTTTGGAGAACCCACAGGAATAATTTTCCCATCTCCAGATTTTCACAGCAGTGTGTTAACCCAGCCCTGGGTCTTTCCTTCCCCACCAACATTAAAAGGAAAAGTGCTTTTGTGTGAGCTGGGAAGGGAGCACTGAGGTGTTTCAGCTCCTCAGACGAGGTTTGCACGAGCAAAGGAAGGTCAGTGGTGCTTTTATGGGAACCCCTGGTTAATGTGTGTTACCTTGTCTGATAAAACCCCTTGTTTTTCTATTCCCATTCTTCGTGAACTCCCTCACTCAGCCCTGAGTGCCCCATAATTTAGGAGGGTTTTCAAGGAAACATCGAGGTTTGTTCACAGCAAATGTGCCCCAGGTTCAGAGTGTGGAACAGACCAAAGAACCGGCATCTAAATAAATGTTTGCATAAAAATCACACACCTTAAGCTTTATGGTCCCTTCTGGCTCTGTCTGCAGTCTGGGCAGGCTCTGCAGGCTGGGGGGGGTTGTGGACACCCTGCACAGCCCATTGCAGGGAGGGGAAGCCCAGACTGTCCTCTTGCCACCCAGATGGGCAGGCTGTGCTCCACCAGCAGCTCCACTGGCAGCAGAGGAGGCCCCCAGGGCTGGGAATCTCAGCTGAGATCTCCAGGCTGGGTTTGGCTGCGCTGTGGACACCTGAGAATTGCAGTTCTCCCAACCCATCCGCACAGAGCTCTCCGTGCCCCCAGCAGAGCCCCCACCACCGTGAATCGCTGTTTTTCAGCACAAACCACTGAACCACCCTCAGGTTTGTTCCTTCTCACTTCCCACTTGCTCTTTTTGTGCTGCTGAATCCAACAGTGAGGTGATTGGGACACCAGCCACCCAGTTTCCTGTCCCTCTCCCAGGTCCCCCATCATCACCAGTCCATAGAGGATGTGAAATCTGGAATGAGATTCCAGGGCTCGCAGCCTCCATTCCTGCTGATGCAGCTCTATTTATTGCCAGTCCCATGTCCTTTCTTGGAGTGCTTTTGGCAGTCTTTTCCTCCATCTGTGCTCAACCATCACTCAGGCACATTCCACTAAACCTTAGGACTACACAGACACATGAAACAATGGAATACGTATGGAGCAGAACTGGAAATGCACTGAAAGCTTTGGAATCTGTCATAGTCCCATTGCCATTACCTCTGTCTGTGCTCCACGTCTTAATATTCCATGAAGAGGTAAAATACTGAATTGGGAAATCTCATTAATAAAATAATCTGAGGTTTTGAATGTGGCTGTAGCTATCCTTTATGAAAATACTTCCCAGAATCAAGTTCCTCCTCTTCCCCACACAAGTTTCAGAGGAAAAGAGGAACATTCAGGACTTGGATTTCTCCAAGACTAAAATAAATGTTGGCTTGTGTCTGCTCCCAGCAGGAATTCAAAGCCCAAGACTGAGCACTTTAAATAAAAATCCCAAGATTTGGTTTGCATTTGGTTTATGGCTTCTGCTGTAAAGGAATTAATGTATTTCAGAAGACCCAAGAGCCTGGTGGTTGGATACTGTCCCGGGACTTGAGAGGCTTGAGTGGAACTTCTGGCTTTACCATCATCTCTGATTTTATTTCCACCTCTCCCAGCCATTGTAAACCATGCAGAGGTCTCTGTGGAACTTTGTTGTATGAGGGCCAATGTCATTTATAGTCTAAATTGCAAAGAAATCCTCCTAAAGCTGCCCAGAATCCCAGAATCTGCCTTGTTTGGCAGCAGCAGGCATGAAGCAATGTGGAACATGGCAAAGCTGCGGGGTCATCCAGCCTGGAGGAGGGCAGGGTTCAGGAAAAGGCTGCAGAGATGCTTTGGAACAGGAGGAATTCCTGTCACACTGGTTGGAGCTCGAAGAACGGCTCCACCAGGGACCAGGCACCGAGAGCCTCGAGGCCTGGCCACCTCAGAGGGCTGCTCTCCCCCAAAATATAACCCTCTGTTAGCTGTTCCCTTTCACCAGCCCCAAAATCCAGCTTTCTCAAATGCCCTCTCAAACTCTGAGAGGAAAAGGGCCACCTGAGAGTGGCTGTTCCTGGCTCGCTGGGATGGCACAGCAGGGTCAGCAGAGCCTGAGCACAAAAACCCTCAGCAAAACCCTGCAGGAGAACACCACTGATTCAACAAGCGGAATTTCTGGACAGAAACTCTGAGAAAAGCACTTTATTCCCACCTCTGCTGCAGGAATTAGGGCAGGGCTGGCTCTGGCTTTGCTCCCTGCAGCCCCTGCTCTCGGCAGACCCTCATCACCAGTGCTGAGGGGGCAGAGTTGCTGGGCACGGGTCTGACATCCCCAACTTCAGCTCCCCGGGGCTCCACATCTGCCCTGCTATGGCTGGCCACCTGCAAGAGCAGGCTTGCATGGCAAGGAGGAGAAATTAATTGAGAATTAGGGCTCTCTGTTCAGCCAGATTGGTTACTTTTGGTGGGGGGTTTTTTGTGGTTTTTGGTTTTTTATTTCCTCCTGTGTCCCTGTTTGGTCTTTAAAAATCACCACAATCAGCGGGAATTACCACTTTTCCTCCTTATTTTTCTTTCTCTCCCTTTTTTTATTAATTTTTTTCCACTTCTTCTTTTACTTCAAATATCAAATGCAAGCAGGACAAGAAGTGAGATGCCAAAATTCCCAGAGGCAATTTGTGGGCACTGGTTTCTCTTCTCTCTCCCCTTCTGTCCGAGCATTTCTCACCCTCATTACTCACTTCCCCTTTGAACCCCTCAGGAGAGAATTCTCTGGGCACTTCTAGATGGAGCCCCAGGATGATTTGGAGGGTGCTGAGTCCACCCAAGCCCCCCCGCAAAGATCCCCTCCCGTGCTCTGGGTGGGGGCCCTTTTTCCCCCCTCGGGAAGTGTAATTCCACCCAATAATGCTTTGGATACAAATCAGGATCCCTGATCCCCCTAAAACCGGGGAGGGGTTCACAGCACCAGGGCAACCCCATTAGCGAGCAGGGGGTCGTCTGGTGGGGAGCTGGGTTTGATCCCCAGGGATAAAACTGCCGAGAACCGAGGGGCTGCAAACGAGAACCCTTCCCTGCCGGGCCCCCCCTGCCTCCCCCCCGCCGCGGTTCAATTTGCTCCGTGCCAGGGGAGGGGAAATTTATCGCCGCCAGAACAAGAGCACTTTTTTTTTTTGGAGACAAACTCGGCCTAAGTGACATTCTCAGACTTTGTCGTCTCAAGTCCCCTCCGGGAAAGGCCACCGAGACGTTTTACAGTAAATCCCGGTGCTTCGGTTTCCAACGGGACGGATCGTAAATCCACAGCCCACCCTCCCCCTCCCGCACAGGAGAGGGAAAACGGGGGAACTTTTTCCGCGAAAGGAGACGGGGAGAGGGAAAAGGATTGGGGATGATCGGTTAATAAATTAAATAGTGACCCCCCTCCCCAGGCTCGAGGAGCTCAAGGCCGGGATCGATATCCTGGGTAATCCCGGGAAATCACGGGTTTGGGTGTTTTCCCCGGCCAAGAAGGTCCAGTCGAGGGGCCTGAGACAGCGGCTGCCCCGTCCAGGCTCCTCACCCACGGTCTGCAGGGAAAATTATTGGGAATAAAACTCCCGGGAACGACGGAAAGGTTTGGGGGGCAGCCCCGGCGGTACCACCTTCTTGCCTCAAGGACAGGAGTTTGAGGTGGGGGTCACCCAGCAGCAGGGGGGTGCGACCGAACCTTCTCCCACCACTGAAACCCCCTGGAATTGTGGTTGCGGACGTTCAGAAGTACAAAAACTACTCCATTTTATTTTCTTGTCAAAGAAAAGAAACTAATAAAGGCAGCGGGGAAAACCCGAACCCTTCTTTTACATCATTGAAACTAGCAGACTGTGCCGATTTTAATTAATTTTGCATAACGACATCTCTCCAGTATTTAACCCCATCCCAAAACCACGCAACCTAAAGCCCCACTTCGCATTTTGATGGGAAATCCTTAAAATCAGTGTGGCCCTTCTGCCACCGCCCGTTTGCAAAAGCTCTGTAAAAACCTTTCTATTTGTGTTATTTTCGTTTCCTTTGTTCATTTTTTTTTTTTACGTGAACACACAGCAAATAATAAGGAGGTATTTTAAAAATAATATCGGTGCTATATATCTGCGTTCTGTTGGGAGGAACGACTGCACAAAATGCAAATTTCAACCTCGAAAACATCCCTGTAAAAATATTCGCACTCGTATCCACCATTTTCCCGTCGAAAATTTGCACTAATCCCCACCTACAGCCACTGCTGCTCTACCCGAATCCGAAATAAATCTCTGCCTAGATCCAGACACCGAGATTTTTAGGCTACAATTTATTATTTGTCTCTATTTGCAGTTACACTTCCCGCCGGGTCAATTAAATTATCCATACCGGATTCCCTGCGTGTGTGTGAGGCTTCTCTTTGTTCGCTGCCCGGCTGAAGAAGAGCAAAGCGAAGCGGATGCAAACAGTTAAATAACAATGGAAAGTTATAAGCGAAGAGAAAGAAGATCCCGCAGCCCCGAATTCCTCGTGGAAAAGCGGAGAAACGATCCCTTTGGCCGGCGCTGCGGGAAAGGTAAAGAGGAGCTGAATTCTCCTCACTCCGCTTTGCATCCTCCCCGAGTTCTGTTTTGAGCAGAGTCGTGGCTGTAGCTGCGCGACATAAAACAAACCAAATCCAAACCCGACGTTTGTTCTTTGCACAAACCCGCTGCTTATTCGGTGATTTTCCATCTGTTTGGCTTGCGAACAAAGACGCTTGCGATTTTTCAGATTTTTTTTGGCTGCAAGAAAATACATTTTAAAGGCGGCAGAGGGACGCGGAGCCGCTTGTGCCGCTCACGCAGGGTCTTCCCAGGCAATAACTCCCTCCTGCACATTTGCAGACGCACCTGAAGAGCTTGTAGAAAGCACAAATACATCACAGCACTCTGACACCTTTGTTTTACTCCTTATCCTCCAGATTTCCCCCTCCTCTGCCGGATGAGTTATTCTTTCCCTCCCTTTGCGTTAAATATTGCTGACGGCGTTTGAATAACTGTTATTATTATTCATTTTATTTTGCTTTTGTAATTCGAGCTGGTGGCATTACTTTACTCCTGATTTTTAATTTGTGCTTCACAGGAACTTCACGCGGCTACAAAGAAATAAAGGCAAGAGAGAAAAGCAAAGTACCAGCCCCAAAACTGCACTTTTGTAGTATCTGTTTTGCTTCTGGAGATCGCGGTGGGACACAGGGCAGGGAGGATTGCGGATTATGAGGATTCACAACCATCACGCTCCTCATACCCATCCTTAGCGTTTGCTGCCCGTCACAAAGAGGGGACAGTCAGCCCCTCACTGCGGACTCGTTTCGAGGGGTGGAATTGGAAAATTAGAAGCCCCAAAGCTCATGAGAAGGGAGAATCCAAGGCGGGCTTGGTGGGATCTGGAGGAGCTTTGCTGTTGTCCAGCTCAGTCAGATCTGGGGATGTCACTACCCAGACGGGATGATTGTTATGTATATATATAAATATAAAAATATAAATATAAAAATACAGCATGGGGAGACAGGTTGGGGCCGGGGGGTTTCCCTGCCCGAGCCGCCCCGCCGGGGTTGGGGAGGGGGGTGCGGAGCTCTCCGCGGTGCTGCCGGCCCCGGGTTCAAGCGCAGCCCCCGGGGCTCGGGAGGGTCCCAGCGAGCCCGGTGCCCGCTTGGGTGGGACCCCCGGGCTGGCAGTCCCTGCTGGCCCCGGGCTCGGCTCTGCCTTGTGGAGGGGGCGGGTTCTGCTCCGCGGGTGCCCAGGGATGTCCCTGCAGGAACACCGAGAGCGCCTGATGGTCCCGCGTGCCTGCGCATCCCCGGAGGTTTTTCTGGGTAATTAGGGAAAAGTAACATTTATTATCTGTGTTCTGTCACTGCGGGTATGGAGCGGGACATGGCTTGCTTATCATTTTCCCTGTGATCTTTCTCCTCAAAGGAAAGAGACCCATCTGTCGGGCAGAGCAAAGCTGCTCGACTTTAATCCATAAATGTTCCCGTTCAAGGGGTGCAACCTTTGACAGAACATAGTTCGAGTCTTTGAAGGGCACAGTTGTGCAACTGGCATTAAATGGCCCGATTGAATCTTTCACTAACCAACCACACACGCTCTTGCTTTGGGCAAAGGTTTTCTCTGTGCAAATATGATCTTGTCCATTTGCTGGGAAATTTATTGCCTTTCGAATCATGTGAGTTCCACGCTATCTGCCGACTTAAAAGCTTAAACAGCATGGATTCATCTTCTGCGTGCCCACGTTTCATTAAGGTGCCTCATAAATTCATTCTGACTTTCATTAGTTTGCCTTTGCTTCCGTGTTACACTCGTTTCTGTCCTTTCAAAGCATCTCAGTTTGAGTTTCCCTTTAAGCTCTGCCCCTCTGAGCTGGAGACACGATGTTTGTTCTGGTGTGTGTTGAACTGGAGTCATTTCTGCAGGCTGGGCACCTGTCATCTGAGGGGACCCCCCGAAATCTTCTGGAAATGTTGGCCCCGCGCTTTTTTCAGGTCGACATTTCATCCTCTGGCAGACTCCGCTCCTTGCCTCTGTTCCCTGGCTGTGTGAGGAGCCAAAGCCGGGCAGGGAGGGCAGGACTCCTGCGGCCGCTCCTGCCTCCCGCTCCCTCCCGGCACGTTTGGAGAGCAGGCTCGGCATCCAAAGGCCGGCAGCAGAAGGGGAAGTGAGGACAGGCTGGGGCTGGTCTGGAATCCACTGATCAGCTGCTCCTGGGAGCAGTCTGATGGGATCAGAGGTCAGTGAAGGCATTCTGCAAGGAAAGGAGGAGGTGAGGGCTGGAAGAAGGAAGGTCGGAGTCCCAGGTTCAGTTTTACCTTGTTCCACCCAGCATCAGGAATCTCCCACCACTCTTAGACCCCAAATCCATTCTTTTTGTTCCTTCAAATACAGAATCACTGAAAATGTGTAACACAAATCTTAGCTGTGAACTAAACCCACTGTGTCTTGTCCTGTCCACCATGAAATTAAAGACCACAACACACACCACTTTCACCTATTGTTTAGGCAGTGCTCTGAAATCTATCTTCAGGCTTTACTTCTTCAGAAACTGAAGTATTTAAATATCTGCAAGGTCTCATTGCATTTGTACAGGAAAGGAGAAGTTGCTGTGCAGCTTGCAGGGATTCACTGCTCAGTGT
Organism: Myiozetetes cayanensis; assembly: GCF_022539395.1. Classification (NCBI taxonomy): domain Eukaryota; kingdom Metazoa; phylum Chordata; class Aves; order Passeriformes; family Tyrannidae; genus Myiozetetes; species Myiozetetes cayanensis. The sequence goes on from NW_026087577.1 coordinate 1,521,006, forward strand.
TTGTGAAGGGGTCGAATGGGGGGGAAAATAAAGAGCCACTGGAATTGCTTTTTTTCTCCTGCTTTGCAATCAGTTTGCAGGTCCCCTGTAGGATTTGGCCTCACACAGCTATGGCAGGGCAATAATTTTTATTGATAATGATGGTAAAATTAGGTGCATATGGATTGTATTGTTATAATATGACCGGGTTCTATTGTTATGATTCTCTTTTATTTTTTAAAGAATTGTTATATATGACTATGAAAGGGAAGTTTAAATTAGAAAACTGTTCTGGACATTGGATTTATTGCATTGCATAAAACTCTCATCAACCTGCTTGATCTGCTTTTTTCCTCTTTACAGCCTTCTGGGTGATGGCTAAGATGGGACTTTGCCCAGACTCTGCACCTCGCAGAAGGAAAGTCCCTGCTGATGGTTATCACTGGTTTGTAGACTTTAAGGAGTTAACTCCAGACCTTGCTCTGGCTCCATTTCTGGTGAGTGGATTTTATGGGCTCCTTTTAACTCCCAGCACAGATTTGACACTCTGGCCTTTCGTAATAATCCTCTCACTCATGTTGTTTCTTCTGGAAACTTCTCCTGCTCAGCTTGTGCCAAAAAGCTCCACATTCCACTTCTCCCAGGCCTGAGTGGTTTTTTTTTCCTCATTCCTGCTTTTTTTTTTTTCCCTGTAGTTAAGAGTTAGCAAGGGACAGGATGGTTCAAGGACTGCTGTAACAAGGGTTTGTTCATCTATTTTCCAGATCTTCCTTCGTTTCCCCCACACCCCCTCCCCAGGACTCAGTGGCCTGGTGGGATGCACTTCCCTTCCAATATTTGCACCTCAGGTTTTCCAAAGCTTCTCCCTGGAATTAGTTAGGGAATCACTGAGGTGATGAGCTGCCCTCCTTGGGAGGGTTGTACCTTTACTCAGGAGCATTTTGACCCCCTTTCCTGTCCCCACCTTCCCCCTCCTGCCAGCTCCTGGACACCCCCAAGTGCTTCACTGGCACACAGGGGACACCTCTCACATGCACAGTAAAACGTGTCTGAAGGACTGGCTTGGATCTTCACCGCCCTCTTAGGAAAGAGGACATCTGAAAAAAATTAGGTTTAATTCCTGGCTTCTGCAATGGGGCATCTTGCAAAATGTTACAGTTTCAGGAGCCTTATTTTGCAGATGGGGAGGCTGAGATGCAGAGAAGAGGCTGAATTGCTGCTCAGCGGTAGAGAATTAAACTTGGAATTAACTTTCACCAGGGTTTTGCTCACCAGGCTGCCTGCTCAGGGCAGAGTCTATTTGCTGGTGTGAGAGTGTGTGGCATAAATAAACAGTGTGTGTGCTGAAAATCGAGTATTTGGAGGAGGCTGAGAGAAAGAGACCTGTAGAGCTGCTTGTTTTACCCCCCATACAACTGAATCGCCTGTCTGGGGGTTAAAAAGAAAGATTAAAGAAGATAAATGCCACAAAAAGCTGATGAAAATGATTGGTGAGATACGTTTAGGATTGGATCACCCAGCACAAAGTTCTGAGTGATTCAAAAGGATCTCTGGTTTATTTTTAACTCTGTTTTTTTTCGTGGAGCCAGTTTGATGAATGTCACTGTGTGAAGAAACACTGGCTACCCCAAACTCGCACTCCCCATAAGTTTCCCCATCTGTGTTTTCCATTTTACAACCTTCCTCCATCACGGTAATTTGAGCTTTTTGCCTGGAAGGAGCAGCGAAAGGGGAAAACCCTCCCCAGCATCTCTATCTGAGCAGATTCTCAGCTCAGTTCCAGCCGGGCATTGCCCTCTCCTGGAGGACGGGAGGAAGTCGCAGTCCCTCCTTTCGGGCTGTAATCCCTGCACCTGCCAGATCCCAGGGACAGTTTGGCTCTCCTGGGTCACGCCGGTCTCCTAACAGAGGATTTTCTCCATCAAAGAATTGGGGTGATGAGCCCATGCACTGCTGACTGAGCTGCCAGGGACAGAGGGAGGGTGGAGGTGCAGGATGGGAGAGGTCTGTCCCAGGCTGGGAGGTGAAGGGAAGGGTCCAGGGAAATATTTACCCCCTGTTTCAAAGCATGGGTGAGTAGTTTCTCACCAAATACAGCAGAACTCGCTGCTACTGGAGGACTGAGGAGCCAGGACTGTAAATGAGAGTTGGAAAGGGATCTGGCAGATCGCTGAGGGATGCACCCAGCTTTACCAGTCGTGGTGGAGCAGATCAGGAAGTTTTTCACCCCACTGCTTACCAGAGGCTGAGACATTCTCCTCAGCAAAGGTGCACTCTGTGCATGCCCCCTTTTCCATATATATCTGCTCCTGGGCCACACTGGAAGCCAGGATTGGGGTTGGAAGTGGATGCAGATGATGTTCCAGGCTGATGTGTGGTGTGACAAAGCTTGTTCCACCCAGCAGCTCCTGGGACTCACAGCATTTCTAACGCTGGTTCCTTGCTGAGGGCCAGGCATGTTCCAGTTTCACTCCTCCTGGGTTACATGGGCTCAGGATGGAGCCACCACCACCCCTGGAGTGTCCAAGGAAGGACTGGACGTGGCCCTCAGTGCTCTGGGCTGATTGGCAAGGTGGGGATCCATCGAAGGTTGGACTCGGTGACCTTGGAGGTCTTTTCCAACCCAAATGATTGTGTGATTCTATGGCCCTCTCCTGTGTCCCCAGCTCTTTCCCTGTCCCCGTTTCCAGCAGCTGCTGCCACTCCTGCACACAGGCAGGAGGTTCCCCAGGTGCTTGCAGAGCTCCAGGGGGCAGTGACACAGAAAGGCAAAGCATAAATCCTTTATGTATTTAAGTCTCGTAAAAACGGAGCCCACGTCTCCTTCAGCTGCTCCCCCGAGCCCCAGAGAGCCGGCCCGGTATGGAACGGGGTGTGTTGTTGTTTTTAGCGTTGCTATTTGGATAAGGGCACCAGCAGAGGAGAAGGTCCATTTCTCTGCCTAATGGTCCTTCAAACGTTCTTGTGAAGTTGAATTAACGCCACTAAAGGGAAAGATTAGAAGTCACTTTAAAGTGGCTCTGGGGGAAGTTTTCAACCCCATCTATTTGCACCCATGACACTGTATAAAGGCAGAGCTAATGGGAGTGCAGTGAAGTCATAAAGACGGGCTTGGTTTTAAATTAACAGGAGCATTATTTACACCTAGGACGTGGCATACAGCAAAGCCTGCCCATAATCTCTGCTGCTTTCCAGCTTCCCCCCCTTCGACAGGCTTAGACAGTATTAGAGTGGTTAATTAAATAGACAATATAAAACTTCGAAAAGCTTTGATTCCCCTGCTTTCTTTGTCGAGTAATTCGTTTTTATTAAGGTTGGTTGATTTCTGTCAAGATAAATGCACAATATCAGTGTTTTATTCTCCAAAGAGCCACTGAATGGGATGCTAATAACATTAAAATGATAATAAATAAGCCCAACAGCAGCTTTTATGACCTCATTTCTTCCAAGATCCCTTTTGGTTCAGTTTTGCTCCCACTCGAGTCTGAACTCACCCACCATACAGCTCCAGCCTTTCCACCACACCAGGGGGACCTATTTGGGGGCTTCTTTCCCCTTTTCCCTCACACACACACACAAAAAATCTCTGTTTAAGTCTTCTATGACCCCTGAAAGTCCCTCCTTGGCTTCAGGAGGTTTTGGTCCTGCAGCAAAGGTGAGGGAGAAGCTGAGCCTGGGGCTCAGGAGGGATCTGCAGGCTCTTCCCCATGCACCCAACACCCTTTGCTGTGTTTTGGGTCAGGGGCACGTGGGGGTTTATTAATATATAAGTGCAGCTTGAAAGGCCAGGAACAGCTCAGGTAAGGGAATTCTCACTTTCTCTCCCAGCTCCGATGTTTTTCCCACTCGGTTAATTCTCTCTCGTTAATTAATTGAGCCCGGGGCTCCCTCTAGCGTTGCTCAGGGTCCCTCCCGGGGCTGGGGGCTGCTCTCATCCCAACCCTGTCCCATCCCTTCCCCATCACCAGGCCTGAAAAAGGGGAGGAAAAGGCCTTAAGGATGAGCTCAAGCATCACAGCAAGACCTGATCCGTGGGATTTCCCTGCAGGTTTGTTGAAGGCCCTGGATCTACAGACCCTGGACACATTTTGAACGTGGATTTACTGCCAAAGGGATCTGTTTCCAGTGGTGTGTGGTGCTGGCTGGGTTTGGTGGGATGTGCAGGCCTTCAGCAGGGAACATGAGCAGGACTGTGCCCTGATCCTGCCCCCACCACCCACATCTCATTCCCTGGGCAGAGCAGGGCACAGCCTGAACACAGGCACAGGAGACAAGCACAGACCTCCATCTGCAGGGTCCAGGGGCACGACTTGACGTCTCTGAACCACTGAATGTGTTATTTTCCTCTCTTGGATGGAGATCCCAGCAGAGAAATAAGATTTCTGTGGACTCTTCTACCCTGTCTACCCTAAAACAAGGCTGGAAGTGCTCTCTGCTCCTCTGGCTGGTGTTCCTGGGGGGAAATGAAGGTACAAAGCTGTGACTGAGTGCCCAGAACTCTGTGGGATCTCATGGAGACTTTTGTGGTTGTGCTGGGCACAGATTTGAGATCCAATCTCCTGCTGTTCCTCTGTGCTATTTCCCTGCCCTTTGGGGAATCTCTTCCTCCCTTCCCATCCTGCAAAGATGCTTCTGGGCAGCCTCCTTTCCCCCTGCCCTCCACCTCAAGGCTTCCCCAACTGTGGGATGTTCTTTCTGTCCTTTTCTTCATAAAACTGCCAGCTCTGGGGCCTCTGGGCCTACCCAGAATGCAAATAGTAATAAATAATGGGGCCTTCTGGCTCCAGCCATCCTGCCCCTCCTTTCTCCCCTCCTTTCTGCCCTCCCCCAGCCCACAGAGCATCCTTTGGGGGGTCTGCAGGTATGCAGCCAGCCGGAAGGAGCCCATAATTCTTGGGGAAGTCGTCTTTTCTCGCCCTGATCGAGGGCATTCCTCTTTGTTTGGAAGACTTTTCCTTGTGATCTCCAGCAGACACACCTCAAGTTTCAATCCCAGCCTCGCACTCCTGCTCCTTATTCAAGACCGTGACCTGCGACCTTCAAGGTCAGACGTCTCTAATCCCAAGAACAACATCTCTCTGCTCAACAGGGGCATCTCTCTCTCTCTCCCCTCTCTCTCTCTAAATTCCTCCAATCTGCCTACACAAATCCCTCCTCCTCCAAGAAAGGAAAAAGAAAAAAAAAATCCCAGCACATTAGTAAAAATAATATATGAGGGGTAGTGGCTCTGGGGGTGGGGTAGGGAGAAGAGTCCTTAAAAGGCCCCTATCTCCCAAGGATGTGAACTAAATGGTTTCAGGATGGTGCCACAGCTTGCCTTTGCTCTGTTGGAGGGGAGAGATGCCAAGTTCTGCCTCTGGGATCCACCGTCTCATTTTGCTCTTGTGACTCCCCTTTCGATTTTGGGATCTTTTAATTCTGTTTTATTACTTTATGGTGGACTAGGGAGCAGACCCCCACCACCTCCCAAGCGCTGGGAATGATCACAGAGGTGGAGCACTGAGGTTTTTTGGCTCTATTTGGGATCCAAACCTTCAGAGGGACCGGAGAAGGGGAGGCTGGGTCATCAAGGGTGTGAAGTGCTGACACTACACAGAGAAGAACCATAAACCCAAGAGGTGAAGGTCCCTGGACAAGGGCCAGGTGGGTGAGGGGGAGAGGAAGGCTCACATCCATCCACTTTCAAGTGGAGTTAAGCCATGGATTTGCTCTTGTGCTTCCTCCCTGACTGGATTTCCAGTGCTGCTTTTCCCCTTCTTCAGCCGCCCCAGGCTGGGATTGGGTTGGGATTTTTCTGCCTGCACGGGGGCAGAGTGGCCCTTGGGATGTCCTGGGACCAGGAAACCCTTGGGATAAACCAGCCTCTGCACCTTCCTGCGGAGACCAGAGGGGCTCTCCCCACCGGCACGGGAATTCCAAGGACTTCGAAAAAGCCGAAAATCCCCCCGGCTGGAATCAGAGTTCAACCACAGACGGTCTGAAAATCCTGCGGTTTAAGGCCGTGGCCGTGAATCAGCTGCAAGGTTTGAATGTTTAAATTCGTGCTAAACCCGGAGGGATCTCTTACTGGGAAAGGCAGCCAGGAGGGAGAGGGGTGGGGAGTTACGGAATTAAATGAAACCGTGTCCTGGGAGTCGGGTCTTAAAATCTTGTTACCTGGTAGTTTTCAGGCTCGGGAGATGTGACGGGACTTTTACAGGGAAGGGTTTTTTTAAGAACCGGGGGATGCCCGGCCCAGGGCCGATCCCCTCCAGCCCCCTCGGGCAGCAGATTTGGGGAGGCAGCGGTTTGGGGCTGTTTCTCGTGTGATTTGTGTCGTGTGGCAAAACCCACTGCGTGTCCCTCGCCCTCGGCACCCGCGCGGTTGTGGCCGCGGCGCTTCAGCCCCAAAACCCCAAAGAGAAGAAATTCTCTGGGGGAGGGGACGGAGCCCGTCGGCTGAAATCAAGTCGAGGAGCGATTATCAGGATTCGGCCCGGACTAAAAGGGAGCAAAGCCCTCACCCCACCCGCCTCATCGGCTGTGATTGCTCCGTCCCGTCAATGCCCCCTCCGGGTGGTGTGACCGCCCTGAGCCCTCTCCAGCCCTCCCTCAGGAGGCCCATTTGGCATCCCTCGAGTATTTCCAGAAGAAAACCCCCTCGAGAGGGTCCTTTCCGAGGGATGATCCCTGCCCTCTTCCCCGCGAGGAGAGCAGCCCGAGGGATCCAGCTACCTTTTCCTTCACGCTTTCCCGACAGACAGATAATCGCTTTAAAAGAAAAACAACCCAGCACCCAAACAGCAATCAAACCACTCCTCTTAGTCTAGACACCCTGAAACCTCAGTCCGGGGTTTTCCTTTGTGAGTCCCGCTCCCAAATTCCCCCTCCCAAATTCCCCGACGGCTCCCGGTGATAGGGAGATGGTAAGGAGGAGGGAGCAAGTGCAGGGAGCGGGGTCGGGGCTGCAGCGGGTCCGACGGTCGAGGGGCACAGGCTGGTTTTATCCCCCGGCTCGCTGGAAGCACCCAGGAGTGACCATTTGAAGCGCAGGATCAATGTGCAAAAACGCGTCTGGACTTCGGTCCCTGGGGGAAGAAGAGGCTGAAGGGATAAGTCCCCGAGAGGGACCGCGGAGCAGAATCGGACCCTGCAGGAGAAAGGTGGAATTTTTTTTTAATTATTATTATTAAGGACCGCAAAGGCCCTTCGTGAGAGCAAGTGGGGAACCGGCTGGAATTGAAGATGGGAGGTAGAAAGATAAAAACAGGAGAAATCACCCCAATTTCACAGTCACGGCTGTGGCTCGGGAGCGGGTCCTGTGTGCTGCTCCAGGTCAGGCCTGGCCCTGGGGCAGTGTCGGGGCAGGAGGTGGTTGGAAAAGGGCTCAGGGCTCTCAGAAATGTGTCCCTTCTCCTCCCCCTCCGATTGTTTTATAGTAGAGGTTTGGTTGCTTTGGGGGTCTTTTTTTTCCCATGTGAAATTTTGGTATATTCTTATGATGTCCGAAATCTCTAAAATCCCACTCCTCCATATTTTTCCTCATTTTCCCCCATTATTGTCCATTATTAGCTATTTAAATTGGGGAATTTTAGTATTTTTAGTAATGTGTCGTGAATACAGAACCAGACACAACTGCAAAATACCTTCTACCCACCTAAGCTTTAATCGGTGTCCTACAGCACCCGGTCCTGGCAGGCTCATTTCCAGAAGGGAGAGTAAATTATAATTGGGAAAACTCGATAAATAGATTCTGTGGAAGAACCGGATTCCCCTTTTCTCCATGTTCTCCATCTGAGCCATTTTGGGAATGGTGCATCCAGCCATCGGAAACCCGCCAGTGCTGTTGGGGTTTGGATTCTTTTCTTCTCTGCAGTGGCAGAGGGTTGTGCCACAAACCATCATTTTCCCCAAAGACAGAGCCAGAATTAATCCCCGCCGATTATTAAATTGTCCTGTGCGGCCGGGCTTTTAATCCCGAGAATAAATCCTTTCTGAGGAGAGAGCGAGCGGGCTGTGCTCCATCCTCCCGGGAATCCCGGCTTTCCTCTGAGCTGGACATGCCCACGAGCAACCCCCAAACTGGGGAGACCACAGCAGAGCCCTGGGGAGGGTCCCCACACAGAGACCGGCCAAGAACTTGAATTCCTGCAGGATTGGGGTCCCCCAACCCTTGGGGTCGTCTCCTGGCTCTTCCCTCTATTGGTCTCTGTGCTGCAGCAAGAAAATCCATCCCGGAGGCCAGGCCCTAATATATAATTTTTAATGTATAATATTTGCCCCTTCTGCAGCAGCCTGCAGGCGAGCTGCACTGCGAGGAGGCTTCGAGTGTGGGAATCTGGCTACCAGCTCCGCGCAGGGCTCTGTCTCCTCTTTATTTTTTATTTTTGGGGATGTCTTTCATGCCTTGGCACTGCCACAGGCTCTCACTTCACCTCTGCAAAGGGCTTTCCCAAAATAATCCCCTCTCCAAAAATGGGGAGCCTGGAAAGAGAGGTGGGAGCAAACCTCTCCCGGGAGCAGAACGAACGGGGAGGGGCGGTGGTAGCCGCAGGTTTTATATCAAAAAATACATCACCCCCTTCCGCAAAGCAGTGAAGTTTCCCATTAAAACTGACACCAGGGGATGGTCTCAGCAGCCTCGCCCGCCCCGGATTGGTGAGCTCGCCTGCAGACGCGGTTTCTAACAGATAAGTCACTCGTCAGAGACCTCCCCCCACCCCGTTTTACCCCAAAAATACCGGCTTTGCAAAGCCCCAGCCCGCTCCTTCCCCCGCAGCGGCGGCACCGACCCTCTCCCCGCAGCCTCCCTCCCTCCCCGCTCTCCGCCCTGCTGCAAAGTGGGGGGAAGAGGGTCCGTCCCCCCACCCGCACCCCCCCACACCTCTTTTGGGGATGGGAATGAGCCGCCAACAGCCGGGATTGTGGGTCCTACCGCCTCCCCCAACCCCGCTGGGGTCACCCCCAGGCAGCCCCGAAGAGCCCTGCCCACCCTTATCCCCCCCCGGCACAGAAGAGCCGTCCTGGCTGGAAAATGAGGATGCTGGAACCCCCCTGCCGCCCCCCGGGGCTCGGGGAAGGGCGGGGGGGTCGTGCCAGAGAACGGCTCCCAGCTTTTGATTTTTTAGGCGGGTCTAAAGATGCTGAAAGAGCCCGAGAATTCGAAGGTGGGTAAAACAAATCAATAAAAATTAAACTCCACTCCCCCGTTTTACAGCAGAAGAAGGCAAACAAGAGCAGGGATTAGGGAGGAGCGGGGAGAGCCTGCGGTTCGCCGTCAAAACAGCGATTTGGTCTAGACGGGGTGGGAAGGTGGTTGGGTTTTTTCGCCTGTTTTTTTTTTTTCCCTTCGCTAACACAATGGCCCTTTGGTTAAAAATTAATTGGCAGCACCCTCGCTCTCCAGCCAGACTAACGCTCAACCAGAAAGAGTCCCTGGGCTTAAAAAAGCCTAAAAAAAAAAATTATAAAATTGTTTAAGAAATCCAATTAAATCGGGAGGAGCTGGAGAAGGTTCGCTGGGCTGTAACAAGTGGTGGAAGGATGCCTGTGCAAAGGAGGGGTCTGCTGGGAATTCTTTATTTCCCTGGTATTTTTAAGGGGGAGGGGAAGTTTTTGATTAAAAAAAAAAAAAAAGAAAAGCCGGAGAGGAAAGGCATGGCCAGGTAAGTGAGTGCTGGCGGTGGCTGGAGAGGGAGGTGTTTTTCCTGTCATGTTGGTCTTTGATAATTTCCCACGTGTAGCTTCCCGAGGAGATTTTATCCTCGTCATCTGCAGAGCTCGGGGTAGAAAACCGCTGGCCGGCTCCCTGGACGGGCGGACAGACTGGCTCATCTTCCTTCTTCTCCAGTTGCTCTCATGATAATTTCGCGCTCCGTCTTCTAAACCACCTCGAGCTCTTTTAAAAGAGAGATCGGGGGCAAAGCCGCGCCGTTCGTGTCCCCCTTTTCCACCCGCCCGAGTCTCCACTGGGAATTCTGACGGTTTCTTTTTCGACCATCGATCCAGCTCTCCATCACCACCAGCACTCCTTCAGAGTTCTCTTTGCCTCAGCCCGCAAACCTGCGCCGATGGACTCGGGCATCAGAGGCGGCCGCGCCGCAGCTCCGGCTCACAGAGGAGAGATTCTGCTTGGCTCAAAGGCCGGGAAAACCTTCGGGAATAAACCCCCCCTTCCCCGCTCCAGCCTCTCCCAGCGCACACCTAGTTTTAAAATCACAGCAATAACAACCCAACCCGCTCTTATCACTCACGCGGCTCTACCTTTTGCACCATCTTCCTTTCTCCCTCTTTATTTTTTCTCTCGCCGGCGGGATGGGAAGGAAGGCTGCTCTGGGATGGGAAGGAATTCTCCTTGCTAGACTTGAAACCAAAAGGTCATTTCGCCGGGATTGCCAAGTCCACTCGCTGTCTCCATGTGTTTCTCTCCGTCTCCATAAACTCGCGTCCGTCCGCAGCGAGGCAGAGAAAGCACTTGTGCCATAATGAGGTACCTTTACATTTAATTTCCTGTCCCTCCCCTGCTTTATGGGTTTCTAATAACAATGTTGAAAACCAGAGAATAATCCATTAAAGTCTCGGGGACAGAGGGCTTATGTAAATAACTGAAGGTAGCCAGGTTTAATTGATTTTCCCAACAAATGGGTGGAATAGGGACAAATGGAGTATTTTGTCTAAGGGAACGCCCGGTGTTGGATATATTTCTTTTGCTCATTTTCGGGGAATTTTTATCAATAGAATTCCTTTTTTCTGTATTTTTTTCCCCAACGCAGAACTCTTATAAATATTTAAGCGTAATTCACAATACCCCAAATATGGAAACGGAAAGAATTCCTAAAAAGCAAGGAAACCTCTCCTGAAAATTATTAAAAATAAGATTTTAAAATTACTTTGATGGCATGAGAATACACGGGGCAAAATCAATTCTCGCACGAGTTGCTGGACCTGAAATGTTCTTGGCAAAGCCAGAGGTTTAATTCAGGAAAGTGAAATGCGCTTGACCGATGGATTTGTCTGACCCTCGACTTACCCGAAATATTTTGCTAATGAATTTTATTTAATCACAGCCAGCGTAACCTTTCTGATACTTTCGCATGTGTAAATATTACTTTTTAAGGCTTAGCCCCCAGCCCTTCCAGCCAAAGCCTCGATGGCTAATTAAGGGAAACCTCATTTGACTGAACTTTGCCGCAAGTCTGGAGACTAACTGATATTTTTTTCCAAGAGAAACGGCTCTTCCTGGGCCTGGTTTTGGGGGGTCCTGGACCCCGCGGCTGGGCCGGGCCAGGGTTGAACTCAGCCGTGAGCTCACAAAGGCTCCTCCACCATCCCCAGACACCCCAAATTATATTGGGGTGCTGGGGAAAGATTCTTACGGGTTTCTTGAGGCCGAGATCTGCTCGTTTGGCTTCCCTGCGCCGTCTGCGTGTCCAGTTCGCCCTGCAAAAAAACCGGAATTATCAGAGTTATTAGGAGGCAGTTGTGCATGAACTCCCACTGCTTCTTTCCTTCCTAATAATTAGACTTTTCCTACTAATCGGAGCTTTCGAATTAATGAGAGCAATTGAAGGGAACTTCTCCTTTTTACCTGTGTTCTGCTTTTTAGGGTTTGCTTTCCCTTCATTCCTCAGAAAGCGGGGGTGGAGGGAATGGGGCGCTGCGGGGACACGCGTGGGTTATTCCTGCTCGGGATTAACGACTCCGTCTAATTGCGGGTTTAATCCATAAAATCAGGGCTGGCCCCGGGGAGCGTGGGCGGCATTTCCAGGGGCAGGGAAACACCCGCAGATGGAAAAGCAAGTCCTCCAGACCAGCCCCGACGGGGAGGGCAGGAGGCCGGGCCCAGGGGCTCCGTGGGACCCCCTTTCACCCCACTCGTGTCTCCCTTGTCCCAGAGGAAAAGTTTTCCCGCAGCAACAAGTGGCGATGCTGCCCTCGGGGTTTGCTTCTCCCCGCCGAGCCCGCAGACCGCGGTGGGGTCTGCCCGTGGTTTAGGTGGTTTTACCCCTCAGGTCGGGGCAGGAGAGTCTCACCGGGGTCCTCTGCCCCTCGACACCCCGGGGTCCCCCTCAGTGACTCCCTCTCGCCTCCGGGACCCCTGGTCACCCCCCTCTCAGGGCCTCCCCCCAACCGCGACTGCTGGCACGGATCTTAAGAGCCCTACGGGACTTCAGAGAAATGCTTGGGCATCATATTTTATTAGCATTTTATTTTAATTTTATTTCTTTTCATTGATTTAATTTTTTTATTTATTAATTTTAATTTAATTTAATTTTTTATTTTATTTTATTTTATTTTATTTTATTTTACTTCATTTCACTTGACTTTCGGTCATTTCACTTCAGTTCATTTTAACGCGCCTTTCCTTAAGGGCAGAAAGTTTAATTTTTATTCCAAAGTCCCTATTTTTATTCTTCTTCCCATTATTAAAAAAAAAAAAAAAAAAAAAAAAAAGGCAAAGAAAACAAAAATCAGTGAAAATGTTTGTCTTCTCCTTGGCAGAGAAACAAAAGCCGCCCCTCGAGCTGCCTGTGCCGAGCGGGGCCGGGCCGAGGGCGCTGCGGACCCGGCCGGCGAGCGCCGCCCCGAGGCCACGGGGACGGCCACCTCCTCCTCCTCCTCCTCCTCCTCCTCCTCCTCCTCCTGCTGCCAGCTCCTCCCGGGAGTTCATCATCACAGCCCCTGCCAGCGCAGGGGCGGCATTTAGTATTTATTCCCCTTTATTAAATTATTATTATTGCCGGCGCTGCAATAATTCAAGCGGAAAAAAAAAAAAAAAGGATGGCTTATTTTTGCAAGGGGTGGTTAAGAAATATCGAGGCTGCTGAGGCTGTTCTTCTGTCCCCGGCCTGATGGATACGTGGGAGCAAGGGAAGAGCCCCCACCCAGCTGTTCCCCACGGCTGTGCAGAGGGGGAGGGCAGGAGGAGGGTCGAAGGGCAATTTTTTAATCTTTTTCCCCTAAAAGCGCCTCCTGTTTGTAAAACCCGTTCTGCTTGGGAATATCCTCGTGAGTCCGAAGGAACGGACACCAAATACTCCCAGAGGCTTCACTGATGAATGGGGGCGGTGCGAGCCGCCTGCTATAACCATATTTTAATAAAAATATTGCTTTGTGAAGATCCGAGCCAGTCACAAAAGGAACTGTAATGGGATCTGGAGATTCAGGGCCATTTCCCTCGGCTGATCTGTAATAGGTATTCTGTTCTCTAAGTGTGTGTGTAATGGATATGTACACACATATATACATTTCCTGATGTATGCCCATGCAAACACTCCAAATCCCTCCTATCTCAGCCTATTCATTATTTTAGCACTTATTCCCCTGACAAGGAGGAGTTATCTTGTAGCTCGCACATCCATTTGCTGTCTAAGAGCTCCAACTTGTCTCTGACATCTGAATTTAAAATGCCTTTAGAAACTTTAGCAGCAGCCAGATAGGAAGAAAAAAAAGCCCATTACCTTAAAATGTTACTCCAGCCCAAGAATTAAACTTAATACATCCCCTACTTAGATTTGGGGTGATCTTAATTTTCTTTCCTCCTTTCCCCCCTTACTGTTATTTATTTTAAACCTCATCACAAAATTAAATGGCATATACATGTTTTTCACCCTTATCCTGAGTGCTTTCCTTTATTTATGTTTTCCATCTGCAATTTAGGGGCTTCATTTCCAAGTCGCAGCAGTGAAAGCTCCTTAAAATATATCCCTCCTGCCTGTTTTGCGTCAAAGAAAGAGCTTTTAATAGGACGAGTTCAAGTGTGACCACGACTTTTGTTGTTACAAATTGCATTGGCAGAAAAAGTAAAGTAGTAGTGGGTCTGAGGTTGTTTGGGGTTTTTTTAATCCTCTTTTTAGGAAATAGGAAATGGCCCACAAATTGTTAAATTATTATAGGTGTGGTACTGTAAGTAGAGGAGGTTCTGTGTTTGAGTGTCTGCAAACGCACATCACTCAGTAATATGCAGTAGGTACTACAGGCATGTGATACTACAGGTTCTTCATTTGTAAAAATAATCCAAGTTTCACGGTAAACTTGAAATTCTCGCCCCTCACAGCCTTAATTTTAAGTTGAACCTGCCCATCTTTGAGTATCAAAAAGGAGAGGAAGGATGAACTAGTGAATTAATCGGGGGAAATCTGTATTAATTTCAAATTAGAGCCTATAAAAGACGAGGACTCACAGGACCTTCTCCTCCCTTTGTGCGTTCAGAGCTCTAACCGAGATAAACACAGAACCCAGCCCTCCTGTTGTCCGTATTCTCCCCAAAAAGGAGTTCCTCCTCTCTTCCCTTCTCTTCCCGGTGGCTGTCGGGGTTTTTTCGGGGGGTGCCTGTTCTTTGGGGGGTTGTTTGTTTGTTTGCCGATTTTCCCTGGTGTAAAGTGTTTGAAGTTCAACAGCACGGCTCGGGTTTATTGTATTTCCGGTACAATAGATTTATATCCCGGCCCGTCCAGGCTTTTCAAGGCTTTGCAAATGAAATGAAGCCAAGTTATAGTCAAGTTTCTGGCTCCTCTTTGCGTCTCTCTTGAACTCGGAGGATTTGTTTCTTCAATGAACTTTTAAACTCCCCTAAACTTGCCCTTTCGGGACGGGGCTATCTCTGCCTGTTGTCTTTTCCAGCCTTTATCATAATTCCTTTTGCTCAGCCCGTTTAGTTATTTATTACACTCGAGGACAAACCCCCAGGTAAGACATTGACTCTGTATTAAATATATAATCACTATATAGATAGAAAAGTGGTCTGTGCCTGACACGATGGGCTGGGGGTTGTATTGTCCCTTTAAAAAATTTTTTTTTTTTTTTCCTAAATGGGAATTTGGCCTTTTTTTTCCTGCCAGACTTCCCCCGCGGAAGTTGCTCGGAGCTCAGCAAAGCCCCCGGGGCCTCGTCGCCTCCCTTGGCTTTAATTCTCCCTTTTATCACCACCGAGACATTATTTTATAACTCGCTTTTCCAGAGCGTTGGAGGGAGAAAATGACACAATAAGTTTCTCTATGTTGCTATTTACACCTAAAAAATAGCCCCGATGTCGCTTTTTCTCCCCCTCTTGCTTTAATTGATTTATATGTTTTGGAATTTTTTCCTTTTTTTTTTTTTTTTTTTTTTTTTTCTTTAAATGAATCCCGTTATACTTCCTTTCAGGGCAGGAGAATAGGAATTAATTGCCTTTTTTCCCCCGGAACTCACTCCTTTAGGTCTATTCTCTGCGGAAAGTTCTCCAAACACTGGCAGGTTTAGATTAAAAAAATAAATAAATCCGGTAATAGTGTTTTAATACGAAGTCTTGATAAATAAGCTTCATATAGGAAACGATCCTTTAAATTAGCTTTCCAGAGGAGGTGAGGGAAGAACTTTAGGGATTTTTGCTCTTTTTTATAGCTGCGATAATCGCTTGTTTCTCAAAGTCAATAGCATTTTACTGTTTCCTCTGGTCTATTTGTAAACTATTTGTAAAGTCCTGCAGGAGGGATCCGCTCCAGACACTGTACATAGGAAATCATTTGAATAGTTATTTCGTGCAATCCGAGGGGTTTTATTTCGTCTCTGAAAAGATCCTTTTGTTGCTTTTGTTTCCTAGCAACTGTTTTCTATTATAAAAGTTCAGATTGCAGATGATGTCAAACAAAATGGCTGCCCAGGCGCCTTTCTTGGGAATTTTAGCCTTTGACCCAGGGCTGAACTAGAACTGCTCTGTGAATTAGGTAGTTTCATGTTGTTGGGCTTTTAATTTTAAACACA
Source organism: Myiozetetes cayanensis (assembly GCF_022539395.1). NCBI lineage: Eukaryota > Metazoa > Chordata > Aves > Passeriformes > Tyrannidae > Myiozetetes > Myiozetetes cayanensis. The sequence continues at coordinate 1,536,705 of NW_026087577.1, forward strand.
AGAACATCAAACTACCTGATTTACTCCAGTTATGCTCCTCGCTCTTGGGCGCTGAGGGCACTTGCCCCGGGAAGGACGGGGAAGGGGTGGCAGCCCTGCATCCCCCCTCCCTCCATCCCCTCCATCCCCTCCATCCCCTCCATCCCCTGGACCACAGGCTCCGTGTCCCCCAGCCCTGCTCCGTGTCCCCTCCCCCGGGACCGTGTCTCCCCTCCACCCCCGATCCGAATTCCCGTTCCTGGGCTTGGGCACATGCCCTGGGAAGGACGGGAAAGGGCAGCCCGATTTTCCCGCTCCTCTCCATCCCCACGGAACCGCCGCGTCCGTGCCCCCACTCGGGACCGTGACTCCCCTCCACCCCACGGTCTGTCCCCCTTTTCCCGGGCACGGGCACTTGCCCCGGGAAGGATGGGAAAGGACTGGCAGCCCAGTTTTCCCCCTCCTCTCCATCCCCTGGACCGCATCGGAACCGCCGGGTCCGTGTCCCCCACCCGTGTCCGTGTCCCCACCCGTGTCCGTGTCCCCACCCCATTCCGTGCCCCCCGCGCCCCCGCCGGGCCCCAGGACTGGGCACCGCCGGGCCAGGGGTGATGGTTTCTTTGTTTAAATCCCCGTTTCAGGGACCTCTTGCGAGACAAGGCAGTCACGCCCCGAATCATCAAGAGCTTATTAACGGTCTAATTAGGCTGCGGCGCCTCTCAGAGGCTGAAATCCCCCTCCCCAGCAAATCCCCCCCGCCAGGGTCAGCAAAGCCCTCTGTATGCGCAATAAAGTTTGTGTCTGGCATAAAAATATATCCCTATAAATATACACACGGCCATAAAGGAATTTGAGCGGGTCTTATTTTAGGAGCTGTGATCTCCACCTCGGTGTAAAGGGTAACGTGTGGGTTTAGGGAACACAAAAGAGCTGTGACCGACTCGTGGGTTTAACTGTTCCAGTTGATAAAAGAAGTTTATTAAAGGTACCGCTGGCAATGTTTTTAGGGACTGGCGTGGGGAGTGGGTCCTGTGATTTTCCTGTGGAAAATACCACATTTTGCCACACGGATAAGGAATATTTAGTCACCGAGGAGCTCCTGCACCTCGTAGCAAACATGCCCACGACTTTGGAGGCTGATAAATGCCAAGCTGGGGTCTGTACCCCGCAAAAATGCGGGGCTGATGCTCGTGGCTGGGCATTGATCTGGAACTTCATCATATATAACATCATTGTAAGTTCATAGATGTGACATTTTTCAGACCACGGCTGCGAATTTCACTAAATAAAAGGGTTTATAGGTGGTCTCAGAAATGCCCACAACAGATTCACCACATCCTTCCTCCAGCTCTACTCGTGTTGTGCTTGGGAATATCCTGATTAAAAAAAAAAAATAATTAAAACTGTAAATATCTGTGTAAGAAAGAAGGAGTGAGCAGAGTTCTGCGTGTCAAAGTGTGTGTTTGGATGAAGTCCACCCATCCTGCTTTCTGCAAACTGGCAGCCCGTAAAGTTTGTGTGTGTGTGTGTGTGTAAGGAATCGGCTCATGGAAGCGATTTTCCCTGCACTGCTGTTTCAAACACGCATAAAAACAAATTTCACATGGTCCAGGCCACGGCTAAATAAGCCTGGGACTTGATCTCCCTTCGAGGTTTAAAGAATTAAACTTTGATACCATATCCAGGGTCTAACGCACCATCTGCTGCTACATTTTGTGGCAGGGTGGTTACTTGGGCAGGGATTTTTTGTCGCTGGATTTTTTTTTTCCCCCCCTCCACTCGGAGTGTTTAAAGAAAACGAAAACAAACAAACAGCCAACTTGTCTGGGTTTTAAACTGGTGCGTGCTTTATTCCCGAAACTGGTGATTCTTGTAGGCGCAGTGCCTATCTCGCCTATAAACAAACAGCCGCTCAAGGGGAGGAGAGGGAAAGTCAAACAGCGTAAAATAACTCGGAGTTTTCTACCCTCGCTCGCGAGCCCCGTGACTCCTTCCTTAGAAACAACGTGCTGCTTGTGCCCTGACTCAAAGCCCTTAAACGGAAAAGGACAATCTGGGAAAGTTAATCATAAACCATTCGGTAATAATGTCCCCAAAGGCAACCCCACTAACCTGCCTTGTAAATGTCTGGGCTTCTGATTTTGATCTGCCTCCTACCCACGTAAATACAGGAAACAAGGGCCAGGGAGGAGAATGGGGGACACAGAGCTGGGAAAGATCAGAATCAGGCCCGGGGGGTCTGTGTGGCTGCCTGAAAACGGGATTTGGGGCTCTTTCCCCAAGGGAAGCAGCGGGGAGAGGTGGGCAGGGGGTCCCGCCTGTCCCACGGGCACGGCTGCCTCGGGAGCGCTTTGTTTGTGCTCCTTTTAAAAATTAAAAAAAAAAAAAAATTAAAATGTAAGGACCTTACCTGGAGAAGCAGCTGTGTGGGAATGGATAAAAGAATTACCCTCCGAGAAGGAATTGCCCGGTTTGGGACACGCTGCACATTTCTGAGCTCACACACAAGGAGCAACTGCGGTTTTAATGCAACACATCCCCCCCCAAGTTGTTCCCCTGCCAAAGTCCAGCCTGTCCGATATTACCCCCACCAGGGACGAGTTTTAATTACGGGCAAAAGTGCTGTGAGAAGAGCCTCTCCGAAAGAAACTCCCCCTTTTATTTCTCTGGGGCTCGTGCTCCCGGTTTTATGGAAACGCTTCTGTCGCAACTTCATTCCTGTACCTGTGCTTGTGCTTTCCCACCCTCTTCCCCTGCCTTGAGTGGGAGCGACAGATTTCTCACCATCACGGGCTGTTACTTCCCTTCCTCCCAGACTAAATGCGATTTGGACGATGGTTTGGGGGTGGTTTTTTGAGGGTTTTTTGGGGGTTATCCCAGTTATACGGTGGTGACCCCAAAGCAGAGCCAGTGGAATCCGCACCAGCAGCTCCCGGGGTGTAAAATCTGCAGCAGCCGGAGCCCAGCTATCCCGTGGAAGTTGAATATTATTTCAAGGAGAGAGGAGAGGGGAGGGGAAGATCAGTCTAGTAGCCAGAATGTGGGTTCCCGAACAACAACCCAACTTTATTTTGACTTTCTCTCCTTCCAGCTTCCCTTTTCAAATGCACATACGCTTTTACTTTACAGGGGACCTAAATGCTTTATTAACTGCTGAGATTACAAACCTCATTTGGAGCTGGGGTTTTTAGCCAGAGTATACTTTTGGTCCTTGGAAAATTGCCCACATGTGTAACTTGTTTTTGCTTCTCCTCAGACAAGGAATTCCCCCCCCCCTCCCTCCCTCCTTCCCTCCTCACCACTTACGGATTTTTAACAGACGGCAGCATTCAAACTGAGAGCTAGCACAGGAAATGGCAAAGGTAGATCCTTCAGCTTTTAGGCTACAGAAACTTATTTCACTCTTTTTTTTCTTTTTCTTTTTTCTTTTTTTTTTTTTTTTTTCTGTAGGTTTCACTCTTCAGGAGGGAATTTTTGTTGCGCTTTCGTGCGTTCAGAAGGGGTTCCGTGACTGAAGTTTCTTTCATAAACCTCTCAGACCTGCCCTAAATGTATCATTCATAAAGCATGTTTTGCTTTATGCTGAGATTTTATTCCTGTTTCCTGACTCTTAAAAAAAACAAAACAAAACAAAACAAAACCAACCAACCAAACAAAAAAAATTCCCTTGTTGTGATTATCAGTATTATTGTTGTTGTTGTTATTATTATAATATTGGAATGTTTTATATCACCAAAAATAAACGCTCAGCCCTTTGAAGGCTGAGTTATCAGAATCTGGTCTCCAGACCCTCCATAGCAGTGAAGTTCACTCTCAGCTTTTATCCTGTCTTAGCTTATCCTTATCAGCTCCCAAACCTCAGCTGGGGAAGCGAATCTCCCGAAAGTCCTGCAGGTTACACCCCGCAGCCGTGTCGGCCTCTTGGGGCAAAGATCCCGCTGGAATTCCCTCAATCCTGCCCCTCTGGGCGTCAGGACTGGGGGGCAAAACTCCTCACCCCCAGATCTCCTCCACCTTCCCCATCTCAGTGATAAAGAGGCAAAATCGGCTGGAAGAAGTTGCCAGTTCTAATAAATTATAACAAAAAGCCTGGAAAAAGGGGTTAAATATGTTTCCGGTGAGAAATGGACCATCCGGTCTTTTTCTTTCTCAAACCAAAACTTATAAATCAGTAAAAAGTGGCAATTGCAGGGGCTTAAAATCTGCATATTTCAAAAATGTTTCATATTTGGTTGCTAACAGCTCAGAAATGCCAGCCCGAGGAGTTACTTGTAAAGATGGATTTTGGCAGTTGTGTGTTTCAAAGCACTATTAGGAAAATATTCCTTCTCTCCACAAACAATAAAGATTATTTATAAACAGTATCTGAGCTCAGAAGCTTCTGGTTTTCCATTGCAGGTTGACAATACTCTGAATTTTTCCTCACAGCCAAATACACTTGGCGCTGATCCTGCAAGCAGGAAAAAGTTTTCACTTCGAATTTTATTTTTAATAACTATTTCCTCTTCCCTTTACACATCACAACAGTCTGGTATCTATAATCAATCTAGTTCTCAAACCCAGCAGAACTCGCATATCCTGCCTCCTCTCTTCCAAAGATTCAGACTTTTGGACTCTGCTCCTTGAGTTTTTCTTTCTCTGAGTTGGTTTTTGTTGTTGTGGGGTTTTTTGTTGTGGTGGGGTTTTTTTTCGTGTGTGTGTGTTTTTGTTTTTTTTGGTTTTTTTACAAACAGAAGAGTTTTTAATTTAATTTCTGGTGGGCTTTAATTAAGGATTGAAACTCCAAATGCCTCTGGAATGTCACCCGGAGCAGGCAGCACTCCCAGCCAGAAGACCTGGGATGAAGCTGTAGTTTGCCTTAAGCCCCTCTCAGAAAAGGCTGCAAAGAGATGAGCGATGGGGATATGCATCAAAAATAAACTCCTGAACAAACGGAAACCTCCAGAGGAGAAAAAGCAAATGGATTTTGCAGCTCTTCTTGTGAGGTTTCCATTCACCAGGGATCTGAAAACCCTTGGTTTCTGCCTCACAGCCACGCTCCTAAGAGTCTTCTTGGTTTAAATTTATATACTACAGAAAATTATATACTCACATGCTGACACAGTTCATCATTATTTATAGGAGGCGCACCAGGATTTTTTTTCCAAGAATATATTTATTACAGGTAAGACACGGCCAATCTATCCAGCAAACAGAGAACAGGTGTTTTGCTTCAATTAACGTTCAATAATTTCATCTCTCCTTATTCAACACCCCGCTACCAACACGGCTGTTTATCCATCAGTTGTATAAACACATTTCCGTGAGCCAGGCGAGTTTAATCTCCACAACACACTTAAATCAGCCCTCTCCTTTCCCAAGCTCTCATAACATTTGCAGAGTCCCTCCGAATCTCTTGTGGACCAGTCTGATTTTTAAAAATCATTTCTGAAAGGCAATAAAGCCGAGAAATATGACAGTGTGAGCTACCAGCTCGTATTTCACGGCTGGTGACACAGGGTCTTTTCCTTTCAAAACCTCACCAACTCTTAAGGAAGTTTAAAGAAGGGGGTGGAAAAAAAAGGAAAAAAAAAAAAAAAAGGCTGTAGAAATGTGGAAAGTTGGAAAAACCAGGAATTATTCCCCCCTCGTTTCACACAAGCCCTGTTTGGGTGAGATGCACTGGAGCGAGCAGCGATCCTGCCCCGCTCTGCTCACACCCAGGGGATGTCTCTGCCTTCCCCAGTTCCAGGGGTGAAGGGCAGTCACTTTGGGTGAACCCCCCCCAGAAAGGAGAGCAGAGTTTGCAGGTCAGTGGCAAGTACTCACCTGCTGACACTTCCCCACGGGTGGCTTGGCAGGATCTGAACCCAGAGGCTGGAGAGGGGTCCCCAAGCTCTCCTCAACCCTCACCTTGGCTGCAGCCCGTGCGCTGGAGCCGCTTGTCCAGCACAGGGAGGGTTTGGAGCTGGCTGGGGGGGCTCTCGGTATCCAGATAGCTGCAAAAATTAGAATTAAATCTGACCTCCGGCATTAAGCTCCGGCTCTCCTTGCCCATCACCCCGACCCTCTCGATTTTTTTTTTTTTTAATGAAAATGGACAGCTTCCTAATTGCGCCTCATTTAGAGGAGCCCTGGTCCTGGACGTGGGGAAACGCGTCCCTCCATCAGGCTGCAGGGCAGATGCTGCTGCAAAAGCACCACTTATAGGAATAAAGGGAAATCTCAGGCTTTGGATGGAGGTTTTTAATCGCCTTCATCATCCTCCAGTACCAGTGAAACACCTCTGGCAGCGATTTCCCACCTCTGTTTTGTGTAGGCACAGGCACTCACACGGACCCTCGCACGGACCCTCGCACGGTCAGAGGGAAATGCGAAATAGGTTTTTCCTTCATTCCAGGCGGTTATTAGCACCCCTCACTGTTATTATTAGCCTGTTAATATCGACTTCCATCTCTCTACACTTCGGGAAGGATTCACCATGATTTATCCTTCCTAGAAACCTCTTTGCCCTTCACTTTAAATATCCTTCGGTGTGTTGGGGTGAGAGGGAGCAGGACGGAGGGGTAATAGATTAAAAGAGGCAAATTGATCCAGACTGTTACAGCTGAAGTCCAGAGGAACACTTTTGCCGTGGTCATAGAGAGCACCTTTTCCTTAACCAACATTTACGGGGCCATCGGACCATCTCGCAATAAACGGATGGATCATCAGAACTTGGTAAAACTGACCCCGTCTCCCCGCGTCGCTCAGGGCTGGAGCCGCACCGGGCTCTAACCCCGTGTCAATCACTGGCAGCCGGTGCGGGGGAAAAACCCCGAAATCGCCAGGTTTTGGAAAACACACGGAAAATCCGAGTGAGGCGGGGGTGGTGTGTGCCACGCACACGCACCGCGGGCACATGTGTGTGAGGTGCGAGGGGGGCACGGGCGCTGCAAACGCGAGGGATTCCTTCTTTGCCCCCTTTCTTTTCCACAGGCAATAAATTCAAGGCTATAAAAATCAAAGAAAGCTAATGTAAGTTTTATTAAACTATTTAACCATCACAAGTTTAAGGCATTCTGTAACAAAGCTGGATCAGTGGCGCACTGTATTTTACTAGCCTTGTAAACTTAAATGAAGGCTTCTGATTTCAGCAATGTGGGGAACTATTTTAGCTCCAGCGAAGCAACCCTGATAATGCCCCGAAACACGCGAACATATGTTCATATGCAGAGATATTTTTAATATATTTATATATATATATCTGTAGGCACGAAGTCGGAGGCAGGCTTTGGATGCACCCAGGGGCTGCAGCTCGGCAGCTCCCTGGACAAAGTTGCAGTGACACCCCCACGCCAGTGGCATTTTAAATTTCATATTTACCCACATTATTTTACCGTGTTAACGATCCATTTTCCCCATCCCAGATGGTTAATTATTTATAACACCCTCCCCACCACTCTTGCTACCTAGAGCCATCTTTTCCCCTCACAAAACCGCGTCTCTGCGTGTATTTATGTGTATATATGATTGCAATGAATGTATATGAAAACACGGCGAGGGGGGTGGGGGTGGTTTGTACTTATTCTCTGGTTTTCCCTATCGTACTCTGGAGCCCAAGTGGCAAAGAATAGCTTTTATCTCTATTCCCCCATGATCGTTATTAAAGGCAAAGCGAGCCCATCAGTATCTTCCTTTAAAAGAAAGAAGAAAAAAACCCACAAAAAACCCGACCCACACCCCCCCCCCTTTCGGACCCCTCCCCGTAATATTCCAGAGTAAACCTAGGAAGGGATATTTAGGAATATCAGCCCCCAGCTTTGGCCGTTTGGTGGCTTTTCGAAACTCCTGACGTTTTGCAACATTGCATAAACATAAAACAATCCATCCTTGATATGGAATGCAAGGGCGGATGACAGCGCAGCGCAGCCCCCTCGGCTTCGATTGATTTACGCCGAGACTGACGCTTTATCAGGCACACGAAAAAAGTTTGACCAATCATTTTGCTGGGAGCTCACAACACAGCAGCCCAACTGTACTTTGTTGGCTGGGAAGTTGGAGAAGGGGGTAGAGTACAAATCTAGATCTGTCCTATATATTTTTTTCCCTTCATTGAACCGTGCTTTGTATGATGTCTGAGAATGTCCATTTCTGGGACTCTTAGCAATTATTATGTCGACTCTATTATAAGTCATGAGAGTGAAGACTCGCCTTCAGCTAAATTTTCATCTGGGCAATATACGAGTTCCAGGCAAGCTGGGCACAATGAGCATCTAGAATTCCCCTCCTGTAGTTTCCAGCCAAAACCTCCAGTTTTCAGCGCCTCCTGGACTCCTTTGAATCCACATTCTTCTGGTACCCTTCCTGCCGTCTACCATCCATATATTCAACATCAAAGCGTCCCATCTGAGAGCAGGTATCTACGGAGCTGGCTGGATCCAGTACCCAGAGCAGAGAACCTCCCCGGGCAGGGATCTGTTAAGGCAGAGCCGCTGCTGGGCCGTCCCGGGGATGTCCATAAACAGGGAACACAGGAGTACAATTTAGAAACTTCTGCTGCAAGGGAAGGGATCGTTTCCAATCAAAGGCCCAGCTTCGAGGACAATAAAGTTTGTGAAGGAAGCGAAGACAAAGACAGGACAGATCAAAGTAAGTTATAAAAGTGAGGAAGTAAACAGTATAAAAGCTGGAGGAGGTGCAATAAAAGGGGACAATGCTGCGTAAAGTTTAAAATCAGGGCTTAAAGAAAAGTCTCAGCTTGCTGATGCCAACCTAAGGGGAGAGGTGGGGAGGGGAGAGGGGTGGCATTGTCTCTGCCGGTAAATAAAAATAAAAATAAAAATGAGCGTCGTCTCTGGGCTTAAACCGAGTCCAGAGCGGACAAAAGCTGGAGCGAGTCACCCTCTTTCCTACAGAGCGCTGGCTCCGGCAGCAGAGACGCTTTAGTAAGCGGGAGGAGAGGCGCGGGTGCGGGAGCTGGGGAAGGGAAGGGACGGGAAGGGAAGGGATGGGGGAGCCAGGGAATGTCGGGGAGAAGGGCGAGGGGGCGGCGGTCGAGGGAGAAGGAGGAGAAGGGGGGAAAGAGGCGAAATCGCCGAGGAAAAGTTCGCGGTGGGGGGGGTGGGAAGTGAAGAGCAGCGGGGGCTTTGCCGTGCCCGGTGCACCCCGGCAGGCGCGGGGCCCCCTCGCTCCCTCCTCAGCTCCTCCCGGGCTTCGGTGCTGCTGCCTGGCGTCTATTCCTCGGGTTTGCTTGTGTATTCGTGGGTTTAATTGTTTGTTTGGTAAATGCGACCATTCCCGGTATGAATATTTCAAAGCCACGCTCCTTCCTAGTAAAAAAAAAAAAAAAGGGATGGGGGGGGCCGCTTCCAACTTAATTAGCTTTTATATTAGCTTTTATTTGTAATGTAGCCAGATTGGGGAAACGCTTAAACTTCAGCATGTGCTTTTTCGGAGAGCTGGCTCGTCCTTCCCCCCCCCTGAAATATAGAACAAGACTCATTCGCCTTGAAAATACTTAATAACACTACCCAGGAATGCAATTAATCGCACTGTTATTAATACTAATGATAATACCAGTGATGCTAATAATAACAATGCAAGGGCGTTTGAGTGAGACAGAACCAGCATCTCCCCCTCGTGCCGGTCCGGCTGGTACCTGGTTTCCAGCTGAAAGGTAAAGCGGAGCCAAAGCCCGGGCTTTGGAGGGAGAGAGAGAAAAACTTGGCTTCGCCCTCCCAGTAAAAATATTTTGCAGGGAAAGGCGAACTTTTCCAAACTGGCAGAGCAGGAGCCCCCGCCGAGGGTGCAACTCCTCGGAGCGCAGGACGCGCTGACAATTCTTTTTTCCCTTTGAATTAACGTCTGTTTTCTTTTCACTCAACGTGGAAGAGTTTTTGCCATGGCAGCCATAGGATTAAAAATACAGTATATTCTCGCCCCTGTGATTTCCTCCCCTCCTTGTGCAGGATGTTAGGGTGACATTTATTTTTTTTTTCCTATCATTTAACTCGCACACAGACACACAGGCGCACACACACACACTCACACACTCACACACAAAAAGAAAGTCCTATTCTATTGTACTGGGCAGAGATCCAGAACAAACTGCAACCGTGAGGTGAATGATTGGAGAGAATTAAATATCCAGGTTCTGTGCTCAATGTCCCTGAAATTGAATATATAAAAATCTTGTCCAAGAAAACGTTATTAAGTTATAAGTAAGTGCAGGGACCCGCGCTAAGAGGATGCTGTGTGGTTTCCATGGCATGTGGTTACGATGCATATTTTGTTTTAAATAATAGTTTAATTTGGGCTGATGTTGAGAGCCTGCCAGGGCTGGAAGACGAAGCTGTTTCGCTGAAAGTCCTCCCTCCGATTTCCCTGACTCTTTCAATTTTTGAAAGTATTTCTTAATAATGAATCTCTGCCCTGTGTATGGCACAGGAATCTGTTAAATTATTCGCTGGATTTTAAAGAAAAGACGTGCCAGAACCGCTTCCCATTCGCCTTCCTGTTTAGGGATTTGTGTCTAGTGAGTAGATAAAGCAACATTGGCATTTAAAATGTATTTTAACGATCCAAAATATGACCGAAAAATAAACCCAAACCGAATAAAAACCTGTTATGAAGCACAGCCCTCCACTGCCATTAAAGGATGGGTAGCAGGATTAACAGTATCAATTATTAACAGCTTTCTTCCTCTTTAATATTTAATTCTGCATATTAGATCAAGTCAATTACATTAAGGAAATAGCCGTGCAAATTTGTAAGAGGCAGTACTTACAGGGGAAGATTAACCGGATTATTTTTTAAAAATATTCAATATATTTCATTTTACGTGGAGGAAACGTTGCAGTGGCGTGTGTGTGTGTGTGTGTATGTATTTATAATGGTCCATTTAATTGGTGTAAAGGTTTATGGCTTCAGTCATAATTTCAGAGGAGGCAAAGGAAATAAAATAGAAATACGTGGTGTGTCCATAACCCTCCGTTTTACTCTTTCCCGCCTCTCAGTTACCCCACGGGCAGCCAATATTTGCATGTGATTAGTGAACGTTCTATTATTTACCCTAAACCCACTTCACCTCTGGGTGCGACCTTCGCCACTCTGCTGTCTGTGGGGGTGGGTTTTGCCCCAAAATTGTTGTCTCCCCCCCCCCCCCCTTGAATAGACTAATTCCTGGAATGTCCTTTTTGCAAGATTCCCACGTAACTTCTCCCACCCGCGAGCGTGACGGGCAGCCCTTTATTTATTTTCTGGCTGCATTTCCAGCCCTGCAAATGTCCGTGTCTCTGGATAACACTGTCCAGATCTCCGGCAGCAGAGTCCATGCAGCCCTCAGAGGATGTTTATTGTATCGAGACCGTTTTTTGCCACATTGCAAAGGAAAAAAAAAAAAAATGGGCAGGATTTATGAAAGGTTCCTCCAGCCCTCCTCTCTCTGCCCTTTTCCTGCGCGGCGTGTCTGGAGAAGTAAATCTATGGACACGTGGGGGAAAAAAAAATAGAGATATATGTAATTTTCGCCTTGGTTTCTTTGTATCGAACGTGCAGATGGGCGTTGTGACAGCCTGGAGGTGGATGTGGGTGTTTACCTGGCACGGAGGGACCTGGGGGAAAGCGGGAGGGGAGGGGGGGAGCTCTGGCACGTGTGTACCCAAACATACGTGTGGGCACCCAAACATACGTGTGGGCACGGACACGCGTGTGCAGGGACACGGCTCTGAGCTCACACAACACACCCCCACGTGCCCACGGGTGTCCTCCCCCCGGCTCCCAAACTCGGGAGGGACGGGGTGCCCGTGGAACTTGGGGATCGGGCCCCCCACCATCTGTGCCGGCCCTGGTGATTCCAAACGATTTTCCCGCGGCCTCCCCCCCTCCTCCCGCTGCAAGGCAGCGTTCCTCGAGCCCTGCATATGCGTGTGGATAATCTTAATATCTGATGGCGTGATTAAAACCTTCTGAGGAACACTCGGGGGCTGCACCGTATTGATCTTGCTGCTTTTCTTTCAGCCAACCCAGCCGCCAGCTGGCTGCACGCCCGCTCCTCCCGGAAAAAACGCTGCCCCTACACCAAATACCAGACCCTGGAACTAGAGAAGGAGTTTTTATTCAATATGTACCTGACGAGGGACCGTAGACACGAAGTGGCCAGACTCCTCAACCTGAGTGAGAGACAAGTCAAAATCTGGTTTCAGAACCGAAGGATGAAAATGAAGAAAATGAACAAGGAGCAGGGCAAGGAATGAAAAAGCAGAAAAGCAGCACCCCCCCAGCCCCTGTGCCCCTCTCTCTGGGGTTCTGTGGCACTGCAACCCCCCTGTAGTGCTGCCAAATCCCCCCGAAACGAGGGAGAACACCCCCCCTCCCCCGTTTCCCATCTCCACCTTTGCATGCGAGATGTTGCTTATTATTATTTCTTTTTTTTTTTTTTTTTTTTTTTGAATCTTCTTAGCATTGCCACTTAGGAGGCAACTCAGCCAAAACTGCAGCTCCTCTTTGGGGACACACGCTGGGTTTTGTTTCCCTTTTCTTGTTTTCTTTTTCTCTTTCCTCCCCCCGCCCCATTTCTCTCTTTTCTTCTCCCTGCGGTGTAACCCAGCACAGGCTCCTGTTGGAGCTGCAGCTTTCCCTGCTCGCGTTTTCTCCATGGAAAGCAGGACGGTAAACACAACTGGCCACAAAAAAACCAAACCCCAAACCCACCACGGCCCAAGTCCCCACCAAACCTCGCTGTCTTTATGCACGCCAGGACAATGATTCCCTATAAAACACACCCTCACCCGCACTCACGGGCGCTCACACGCACTCACACTCACGCCTTGAGGTGGCCAAGCAACCAGACGATTTAATTAAACTACTGCAAGGCAGACACATTCGTAAGACTCGCGTTTAATTGCACCCAACAAATCATTTTCAATTCACCAACTTTATTCCGGGGTAGTCGGTTAATGACAGCCCAACTCCCAACTGGGGCTTCCCCCCTTCCTAAGCCCTTCCCCCCCTCCCCTTTCCCTGTTATTTTACTTTTTTAGCTTGTTTTATTCTGCGGAATTTTTATTTGAATCGTGCTGTGGCAGAAATGTGACTTTGACCTGAAAGCTTAGTAGGATCTTTACAGGCAAACCTCCTCATCTGGTAGTTTTATACTGGGTCACTTGGAAGAAGAGAAAAGACGGGGAGGGAGGCGAGAGAGAGTGTGTGGGGGGCACTCTCAGAGCCGCATTGTAAATTATTTAGGAGAAAAAGGGGCGGAAGAACCCCTGCCAACTTATTCCTAACTTTTAGAGAAGAGGAAGAATGGGATTTTCTAGTTAAAAAACTACCTTAGTAGAGCTATCAGGGAGGGGAAGGTTGTGTTCTTAGCGCTAGATATTTATAATTTATTGTGAATTGACTTTTCCTAAAGCAGTAGGCTGTTGCAGAGATAAAGTGCCAACCCCAGCCTGTGTGTATTCCTTCCCCCTCCTGTTTGCTGAGTCGCTTTTAATACTTGAATGTCGGTGGGGTTTTGGTGGGGTGGGGTTGGGGTGGGTTTTTCTGAAGCCCGAAGAGAGCTCCAGGCGTGTTTTCCGCTGCCACCCGCGCCCCTCCGGGCCCCGGTGCCACCGGCGGGGCCTCCCCGAGGAAGGAACCTCGTCCCACGGGTGGCACCGGGGGCTCCTCTGGCTGCCCCCCCCCACCTTCCTCATCCTCATCCTCGTCCCGAAGAGTCACAAATATGGAGCTCGGCGGTCTCGTGTCCTGCCGGCCGGAGCTGCTCTCCCATCTGACAGATCCGCTGGAGGTTTCTCCATCCCGCGCGGGCGGGACTGGTTCCCCTTTATCTCTGTAAGACTTAACTTTGTTTTGGGAAGGGAGGAGGGTGGGAGGGAGGGCCGGGTTGGGGGGGTTAGTTCCAGTCGATTATATGGTGGGTATTGTAAACTGTGTTCGTGGTTGTGTTTCTGTGAACGTTGGAGCTCGTTTTCTGTTTCTACTGTGGCTTTTGAAGTATGCGCAGAGTTCTGCAGTTGATAGTGGATGGAAAATATCGAAATAAACCTCTCTCGTTTTCTTCGTGTGCAAACTTTGTATATTTAGCTGCCAGGAGGCTTTCTAGGAACAAGGCGAGTGGAAGGTGGCTTGTTTTAATAGGGAGCTTGGGGAGGAAATAGAGAAAAGACATTTTTTTCTGCCGTGTATCTGAAGGAACCAGCGCAAATCCGTGTGCAGGAGTGACTCGTGTATGCTCTGAGTCAGGTTTGGTGAGAACACTTTTATCTGCTCAGCAGAGGTTGCTCTGGGAAGAAGCGATAGGCAGATTGGCGTTTTTGGGAAGTGTTCCTGCTTTCCACCCCCCTCCCACCACCACCCAGAGATAAGAATCAAGTAGCTGCCCCTCTGAAATTTCCACCACTTCAAATCCTCTTCACGGGGTAAAAAAAAAAAAAAATAAAAACCCTTCCCCTGGACAAGAAACCAGAGTTTAAGCGTTTAAGACCATTCCTCAGAAAGTTGGTCGGTTTTTGGTGGTTTGTTGGGGTTTTTTTAATGCCTGGACTTTCTCGTGTAAAACTTTCCACGGTCGAAGTGGCTCCTTGGGGGCTTCCCAATTTAACTGTTCTCTTGCCGGAGGGAGTTCAGTGTAACCAAACTTCACTCTGCGTCCCGAAACTAAATTAAAGAAAAGCTGTTTTGGAGGCATTTTGAGCTGCGGAGTTGGTGGCAGCAGGATCCTTTCCCTAAAGTGGGATTTACTAAAAGAAAGAAATAAAAGAGAAAGAGGTAGTGGGTCGAAAAATACGTTTCAACCTCGTTTAAGCTGGGCAAAAAAAAAAAAAAAATCCAGTTTTGTTTGGTTCTTCTCTAGGATGGATGAATTTCAAATCTGCTCCTTGCTGAGCTGGTTTATTCCTGGTGTCTCGTGCTGAGTATGGACTTGCCTAAATCCTCATTGCTATATTTTCCAGAAGCGTTTCCGTGAGTTAATTGATGTTTGCAACCCATCGGCCAACAGGAGTTAGAAATGTTTTTCACTTTCTTTAGAATTGTGGTAAAGAGCGGATATTTTTAAGATGACAATATAAGGTTGTTTTTAAATAGAATTTAAAATGTTAGTTCATTTTATTAGGAAATATGCTTACTTAAAAAAAAAAAAAAAAGTTGGAAAAAATGTTTTCTGTAGCATCAGCCCGGATGTATTTTCCAGAGATGTTTAATGCTCCAGAATAAAAATCGATTTTAGAACAACAGCACCTATATGTCATTGTGTTATACTACTTCCTCTAAAATCTCAGAAATGTTTTCATTGTCTTTTCGTGCTCGTTAAAGTGTATTCCAAGAATTCTTTTTTGCTTTGGTAAAGAAAAAAAAAAAAAAAAAAGCCCAGAGGAAATGGAAGTAACTCCACTCTGGAGTAGCAAGTGTTTCCCGGGTCCCACACAAACTTGCTGCTCTCCCAAGTCTTTTATTCGAATTATTTGTGCATTGTGAAATCGGAGATGGTGACTCTCCGGTTACGTTGCTCGGTGGTCGATTGTTTGTTTGCTTGTTTATCTGTTTGTTTTTGAGGGTTTAATCCTCGCCTTCCCACATCAGCCTTTGGGGACGGGGAGGGGTGAAAGGCGGGTTTGCTTCCTTTGCTTTATTTCCCCTTTCGCCCAAGGAAAAACTTGGCTCAAGAAAAATTAGAAACCCAAAACAAACAGTGGGAAACCCCACCCCGCTTTCCCTTCTCGGCTTCACCTCGGATTTGACACGCGGTTCCTTTTTCCAAGGGCTCAACCAGCAATTCCTATAATTCCGTCTCTAAATTCGTTTGACGTTTTATTGCTCATGAAGAAATACAAGTGCTTGGAAAGTGCGTCTATCTCTATATTAAACAAAACAAAACAAAACAAACACAACACAAACCAAAACAAATCCTAAGACCTGCTCAGCCCTGCAGGAAGCAGGTAGTGAGAAATATAACCAAGAATCTCTTTCCACTAATTTTTAACATAATGGGTGCTCTAAAGGGCAATATTTCACTTTTTCTTTTTTTTTTTTTTTAAACCTTTCTTTGGGGCAGCTCTGAAAAGAAAACAAAAGAAGAGGAGAGATATTTGGAGCTTACAGAGGGAAGAGAGAGAAAGGGAAGTAACTTGTCATAAAAAAAGGAAAATTCAGTGCAGTGTGCTGCAATAAAAGAATATGACCGCTATAAAACTTTATAGGGTATAAATTTCTGAAGGTTAAGGAACTAAACGGCTGTAAAGGAAACAGTGCAAGAAAACTTTCAGGAACTCCTAAATTACTCCAACGACTTGGGAATGTGGGGAAACCCAACGTGTAAATGCTTTTGCTTCTGTTTCAGTCACAAAGTTCTCCTCTGCTTCTTTTATTTATTATTTTTTTCCCCTAAGGGAAGGGGTAGTTAAAAAATAAGGTGGGGGAAAGAGAAAAGGTGGGGAGGGACTTTTGTTAATTTATTCTTCTCTTGCAGATGCCGTGAAAATCCAGCGCTCTGGATGATTCCCTTTGTTCTTTTTTTTTTTTTTTTTTTTCTTTTTTTTTTTCTTCTTTTTCCCCCCCCCCCTTTTTTTTTTTCCCCTTTAAAGCAATTCCAGGCCACCAGAATTCCAAGCCACGCACACACCACCAGCAGCACCACGCACACAGGCAGCCCCCACACTCACACACTCGAAGTTCTGGCGAGACGTCTGGGCTGGGGAAGCTCTTTATGAGTTTACAACCCTGGCCTTCCCCCCTCCTCCCCGACCCCCTCGGCAGCAGAATGACCAATTGTTTAGTCTCGGAATTTGAAACAATAGCGGTTTTCAAAAGCAAACCCACTTTGCCTCTTTTATTGCCGCGATGGTGAAGCTTTAAAAAAAAAAAAAAAAAAAAAAAAAAAAACCCCACCAAACAAAAACCAGCACTGCGAGTCGGACAAAAAAACTCGTTGGTTGATTTTTTTTTTTCCCTCTTTTTTTCCTCGCTTTCAGGGTTTTATCTCCCCAGGTCCGAGCGGGTTTTTCCCCCCCGGGTTTTTCTGCTCCCCCCTCGGTTTTCCCAGGGACCTCCTGCAGTTCCGCGCGTGGCCGCGAGGTGGCGGCGTTGCTCCACGCTAGACGCGCGTGCCCCCCCGCGCTCCTGCGCGGAAAGTCCTTGAGTTCATGATCGGGGCCCTGGATGAACCCACACCCCCCCCCGGCATTAAATATAGGGTTAATCACGGCCCTTTCCCCCCGTTTTATACCTGACATCTCTTTTCCTCCTCCTGGGTACATTATCCGAGGCTTAAAATAATAACAATAATATTAATAATAAAAATGTTTTTTAAAAAAATTAAAAATACTGACAGCACCGGAGCGGGGAGGAGGAGAGAGGTGGGACGCGCATCTATTTGGAATGTTCATTTAGAGAGGGAATTTAAAAAAAAAATAAAAAAAAAGCAGGTCGGGTTTTGTCTTCCACTGATGCGGGTGGAGGTGGGAGGGCGGCTTAATTAGCCCAAACCCGAAGATTTGCGTTTGCGGGACTCAAAAAGAGAGCTTAAAGATTTTGGGGAGGAAGGGACGCACAGAATCAGGATTATTTCCCCCCCCCCGGCTCTTTACCTTTGCCGTATGGGTGACCTGTGCTTCCTCGGCTCTATGTTTTATATGTTTTATAATTCCCAGCCACGGCCGAAAAAAAATAACCCCCACCCAACAAAAAGGAGCATCTGCTTTTTGGAAGTAAAATGGGTCATTTTTGGTATAGCTGCTCCTTCTTTTGGCCATGCTGCTGCTCTTTGCCCAAGATCATCACTTAATAGGTTTAAGAATATTTTTAAACGCTACAAACCAATAAATTAATCCAAAAGGCTCTTTAACCACCACGGTTTGGGATGCACATAAATACATCACTGATGCTGTAGCAGTAATGTCAACTTTTAAATCCATTACTCCACTTTTATTTTGGCCTTTGTTTCTTCGAAATTGCAGGAGGAAAAAAATAATTATTCAGACATTCTAATCCTTCCAATGAGGTCGGAAGAAAAGATGGCAATAATTCCAACGCAGGTTTTCTCTCCAATTGTTGTGAACGGGTATTTTCTGACTAAATGTTTCTCCGAAGTTCCATCAGAAAACACTCCCGTTCCCCGATAAGCTGCGTTCTGGGGGAGAATGGAACAATTTAAAGCCATGCAAACAAACCAGATTGGTGCGAGAGGCGAACTTTCGGCATCTCCAGACTCTGTTTAAATGCTATAAAATGAAATACGAAGGTAAACAGAAAGAGAGGAGGGAAACGAAGAAAAATCTCGCCCTTGTGCATTCAGCAAAAGGCAGAACAGTGAAAACTTCAGGTTTGCCCAGGAAAGGATTTGGGGTTCTTTTTTTTCTTTCTTTCTTTTTTTCTTTTCTTTCTTTTCTTTTTTTTTTTTTTTTTAAATCCTCTGAATTCTAATAAATCCTTCCTCCACTGGGTATTTATAAATTATCTCTCACAGACACACACATGGCTCACTCACACACATCCCTGCTCGCTTTTTTTCTTATAATAGAAACATTTTCCTTTCATCAGGAATCCGAGTAGAGTAGAGGAATGATTTAAGATCAGCCATTGATTTCTGGGGCATTGGTGAGTTACCATCACATCATGACCATAAAATTCTACTGCACTTGATAAAAATGTTAACTTCCAAGAACAACTTCGCTCCCCGCCTTCCTGGGTCCGGGGAGGAACGGGAATTCCTGCAATTTTTCGCTTTACAAACTTCAGTAGATGGGATTGCGGCTGTAAATACACATGGAAGAAGAAACTTCTTTTCTGAAATTACTTTAGTCGATTCAGTTGTTTGGTTTTTTGTTTGGTTTTTTTGGGTTTTTTTCCTTGAATATTCCAGCATCCAGCATCCCCACGCCAGGCTGCAAAGCTCTATTTACTTCTGTGCACCATTTCGGGGCTTTTATGTTCAAAGATGAAACCAAAATCTGCTCAATCGACAATAAAAGTGTTGGGAAAAATAAAATGTTAACTTGTCTTTTAGGGGGGAAAAAGCCTTAATTATTCCACTGCAAGTACTCCAGCAACAATAATTACTTGAAAAGGCTCTTAGACTCGGCTGAAATTATCCCTACACAAAATAAAGGAAACGTATTTACTTAAATTATTTCTCTAAGGATGGTTTTAAAGTTTTATTCCGTTACTATCCTTGTTTTCTTTCTTTCTTTCTCTTTCTTTCTGCCTTTCTTCATTCCCTGCCTATTCCCACTCTTGATTTTAGTGGGTTTTTTTTATTCCCAAAGCCCTGGCAAGACAGACTAACAGAAACATCCCAACTTTTCCCTCTTTTCCATGCTGTGGAGGTCGAAAATTGTCCCTCAGCTGAAGGCGGGCAGGAGTGGAACCCTCTTTAATTCACCTTTCTCGTGGCAAAACCCGCGCAGAGGGATGCAATGGGAAGCACCAGAAATCCACCCAGGGCAAAAGGGAGAGGGGGAAAAAAATTTAAAATAGAGGTTTAAAAGAGTGTCTTTAACTCCTCTTGAAGGTGGAAGGGTTGGAGAATAAAGCTGGCATTGCGAGGGGCTTGCAGGAGCGTCCTGGGGGTTCGAGAGGCTGGGGCAGAGCTGGGGTTGGGAGGGTTTGGAGTCGTTATTAGCTGAAATACGCCTCGGTAATATTTGCTGACTGCGATAAATGAATTTGAAAATCTACCCCCTGTGTGTTTAGACGGTGGAAAATTGCAGCGTTGGCATCTTAGGGGTAAGTTTGCACCGTTGTTACCAAATGCCAATAAAACAGAAAGCCTCTCTCCCCTCTCCCTCTCGCTCGCCCCATCCCCCGCTTCTCCCCGGTTTTCATCTCCAAGGATCGGGCGAAATAAAGAAATAAATGGGAGTTATTGAGGAGCGGGTGAGGTGGGGAAGGACCATCGGTTACTGACCAGAGAGGTTCTGTTCGGGAGGTGATAAGCCACACAATACTTTTAGTTCCCAATCATCCCCAACCACATCTTGAGCAAGTCCTCGACGGGGGAGGAGGAGGAGGAGGAGGAGGCAGGGAAGGGGCTGCGGGAAGAGACACAAAAAGTCAATGTTATATATGAAAAACTATAATCATTTTAATTCAATATTGACACCTCAACATCTCGCTGTAATGCGGACGGGTCCAATCGAAACCTCTGGTTTATAGCAGTGGAGGAACGAACTCGTAAAATCCTAACGGCTTTTATGTAGTGCGGTATAAACAACAACAACATCCCCGGCTTTATGGCGTTTTATAGTTTGTTAAACAGTTTACAGCCTTTTTTGGGGCTATTACAAATGCAATTCCCTTCATGTGATAGTTAAACCTTTATCAATAATAAGGAAATTGATCATTAAAATGTTAAATATGACTACCTCGTTTGTTTTAAAATATGTTTAGGGTAAGAAGCTGTATGATTTGATAACTTGTATTAAAATACCAATTACATTTATAGGACCTTTTAAAACTGGTAGCAATTAAATCGTGTTCTTTTACAGTTTTCCAAAGCGACCCTGACATTTAAAAAGGCTAAAACTGCCTCGTTAAAATTTTGAAATTAACGACTCCGAGCGCTTCTCTTTAATTTTCCAACACTCCCCAAAAATCAATCTTTTGGGTGGTCTAGGTACGTGATTTGTTGTGAGGCGAGTGATATCTCATTAATGTAGGTAGTTAAACATATTTAATCCGTATATTCACCCCACCTCCTTCTCCCTTCCCCTCTCACTCCCTCTCTCTCTCTCTCTCTCTCTCTCTCTCTCTCTCGCTCCCTCTCCCTCTCTCGCTCCCCCTCGCTTGCTTTTCCTTCTTTATTCTCTCACACTCTTCCTTTCACAATCATGCGGTGCAGAGTCCGTGTGGAGTAAGGAGAAGCCAATAGGATGAGGTTTTGGTAATAGATGCAAATGATCATGAAAAGACACTGCAAAATATGAAACAACTCATTTGCGCTGAAGTAAATCACTGAAAACTGTTTATGAACTGGCATCTCTTCTTGGAAATGTAAAGCGAGAACTCTTTAAGTGGCGATTTTTTTTTTTTTTTTTTTTTTTTAGGGGTGGGGGGGAGGAAAGAATTCAATATCATGCAGGCTTAGAGTTTTGATTATATCCTCCTTTTATATTCCTGGAAATCACAAACTGTCGTTGCTTAGCATCTTAGCGCTTTCTTTTTTTGCTAATAGATTCCCGTGGTCTGCTTTGGGTGGCTTCTTTTTTTTTTTTTTTTTTTTTCCCTTTTTTTTTTCCCCCTTTTCTTTTTTTTTTTTTTTATAAATTTTTTTCTTCCTCCTCCGAACCAAACATTCTTATTTAAATTAAAATGAGCTCTTATTTTGTCAACTCACTCTTCTCCAAGTACAAAACCGGGGACTCCTTGCGCCCCAATTACTATGACTGCGGGTTCGCTCAGGACCTTGGGGGCAGACCCACGGTGGTGTACGGCCCCAGCACGGGGGGCACCTTCCAGCATCCGACCCAGATCCAGGAGTTTTACCACGGAGCATCCTCGCTCTCCAGCTCCCCTTACCAACAGAATCCCTGCGCCGTGGCGTGCCATGGGGACCCCGGCAACTTCTATGGCTACGACCCCTTGCAAAGGCAGAGCCTCTTCAGCGCCCAGGAGTCGGACTTGGTGCAGTACACGGACTGCAAGCTCGCTGCCAGCGGCCTCGGAGAGGAGGCGGAGAGCTCCGAGCAGAGCCCTTCTCCGACCCAGCTTTTCCCTTGGATGCGACCGCAAGGTGAGGCGAGATGGAAAGGACGGCGAGGAGGCATTTCCTGAGCCCATAAAGTAGCCCCCTCGCTTTCTTTCTGCCCCTCTCGGCTGCTCGCTTTCTTTCGCTGCCTTTTTCTTCCCCGGTGACTGTATTTTACTGCTTTATGGGGGTAAACTTTTGCACTTGTAAATTGCTTTATAGTTTAATTACCCTGAAGGAGACCTTTTCTTCTGGGGGCTGAGTGAGCCGGGCTTTCTGTGGAAGGAAGCGTCCTTAAAGTTTATGGCACTTTTATAGCCTTAAAAAGCCCCTTCATTTTTGTTTTGCGTTTGATTTGGGATTTCGGTGGTGCTGCCGGTTCTCCGGGGCTGCAGCTATTTATTTATTTTAATTTTATTTTGGGGGGTTGGGGTTGTGGTTTTTTTTTTTTTTCTTTTGCGGGGGTCCCAAAGTGCCGGAGTCTGTTGTTGTTGTTGTTGTTGTTGTTGTTGTGGCGGTGCTTCGGGTAATAATAAGTGTGCAAAGTGCAGGCTGCTCGGGGTGGGCTGGTGGGTGACCCCCCCCCCCCCTCCTTCTCCACCACCATCACCCCTTTCCTTTATAACCATCTTCCCTTTTAAAATATCCTCCAGGAGCCTTTCCCTCGCCCTCTTCGCTTCCTGCCTTTGCTCCTGCGAGTCCTTTCTTCCTCCCCCTCCCCGCCTGCGTGTTGTGAGTGTGTGCGAGCTGTGTGTGCCTATTCCCGAGCCTGCTTTATGTATCTCTCAACCTCCTTCTCCTCTTCCCCTCTCCCACCCAACCTTTGCAATTCCCCAGCAGCCGCTGGACGGAGGAGGGGGAGGCAAACCTACAGCCGCTACCAGACGCTGGAACTGGAGAAGGAATTTCTATTTAATCCCTACCTGACCCGCAAACGGAGGATCGAGGTCTCGCATGCCCTGGGATTGACAGAAAGGCAGGTCAAAATCTGGTTCCAGAACAGGAGGATGAAATGGAAAAAGGAAAACAACAAAGACAAGTTTCCCAGCAGCAAATGCGAGCAGGAAGAACTGGAAAAACAGAAAATGGAAAGAGCCCAGGAGGTGGACGAGGAAGGGGAAGCACAGAAGGCGGACAAGAAATAAAAGGATTTTTAAGGACTGAAAGGCAAGCGCTGCTGGGGTGGAAGAGCCCCCGAGCCCCACGTTAATGGCAGTTAATGTAAGGGAGGGGTGGGGAAAAAAACAACAATGCATAGAAAAGAGAAAGGAAAAAAACCCTTTTATTGCTGTAAAACAATATAGCTGTAAGCACCACTTTCCTGATTATCCTTTGATACAATGAACAGTATGCAAAAGTGATCGGGAGGTCTCTCCTGCCTTTTGCCAGTTATTAACTAGTGGTAGTGTAACGCAATAGCTTATGTAAAACATGACTGTGAAATTTTCTCTCTCTCTCTCTGTCTTTCTCTCTCTCTCTTCTTTCCTGGGGGGGTGGGTTGGTTAACGTAGCTTTCAATGCTATAGGAGTTACGTGAAATTACATTTGTGCACTTTTTATTTTATTTTATTTTTAATTTTTATTTTCCACCTTTTTTGTTGTGGTTTATCTGTATGTACAAGAGGTAGCTATTGAAACAAACATCCCAACAACATGAAACTGCCTATTTATGCTCTAGTTATCTCTCTCTTTCTCTCTCTTCCTCTCTTTACTTTCCCTGCTGTTCTTTTCCTTGGTTCGGTCTTTTTTTTTCTTTTTTTTTTTCCCCAATTATTAAATGTCTCTTCCAAAAAAGGGAAAAAAAGAAAAAATACCAGAAAAAAAAGCATTTTTCTCTCCTTTAGTTAGCATGCGCACAGTGAAGCAAGTTGTAAAGTGATCTTTAGGTTAACTGTGAAAAAGAATGTATACTGTATACGTGAATTACTTTATTGGGGGAACTAATGATATATTTTGTTGTTCTTTCATCACTTTGTTCTATTGTCTAAACCTGGAAGCGGCGGAAGAAAGTTACAATAAAGTTTACAAGCGAGAATTCCGTGACATCATTCTTTTACCCTGCTCCATTTCCTCCAGGACCACTTTGATAGAAAGGAAATAAAAGTCAATTGTGTGGGAGCTGCAGCCCTGGCCATCAAAGACTTCTGTGCCCGGAGAGATGCTGGGGGGCTGCGGGCCCGGCCGAGGCAGGGGCTGGGGCCGGGGAGCTGCTGCCTGCGAGCCCTGGGGAAGGGGAGGGGCCGGGGCAACTGCGATGGCTTCTGCTCTTCTTGTTGTTCCTAACAGTGCCCGGCTGGTGACAGGTTGGGAGGCTGTGTGGAAATCCTTCCTGAAGGTAACGTGGCTTGTTTTGTGCTTGGTGGTTCTTTTTCCCTTCTTTTCCCCTTTCTCTTCCCTCCTTTCCCCCTTCTCTCCGTGCCCTCCCCGCTGCCCCCTCCAGACGCAGCCCAGCTCTGGGTCCCCCCTTCCTTTCCTCCCACTCATCTCGCGGTAAATCCCCCACATTGTCAGCAGCGCAGCTGAGCTGTTCTCTGCTCCTTCGCCTCTCGAGCCGCCCTGCCATGGCCAGAGAGGGGATGCACATAACCTTGGGGAAGGAGAAGCAGCACAAACCCAGACCCACATCCACCATTGTCTGCTTTTCCTGCCTTGTAAGACTTTCTTTCTTTCTGCACATCCCCATCCCCTTATTAAAAAAAAAATAAAAAAATAAAACCAACAAAACAAACCCGAGGCAGATCACACTTTGGAAGGTCTCTCTGCTTCTCCAGCAGAAAGCAAATCAGCCAGCTGGTAAGGTTTTACTTCTGACTGTAATTGAGTCCTGCAGAACCGCTGACACGCGAAACAAGGGATCTGTACACTCTTTATTTTTCGCAACAAGAAAAGCAAATGCCAGCTCAATACGGAGCTCAAAGCCTGTGGCACTGGAATAAATTAGATATAGAGCTGAATGGCATTGGGGGGGAGGGAGAAGAAGCCTAAAACTATTAGGTATCAATGAGACATTTGTCTTTTTTTTTTTTTTTGGGGGGGGGTGGGGAGCGAGGGTCAAGGGGGGAGAGGAGGGAATTATGTACAGTCTTGTGAAAAAGTAGCTCAGAGCCGAGGAAATGGTGCGAAGGAGGGAATTTTAGACGGGATCAATAAAGGGATAAATAGAGCTCCCTTCCCTTTCCTCCAGCAGAGAGAGACCGAGAGGGAGTCGCTGTTTTATCAGCAACGTGCTTTTTATCCCCCTCCCCTTTTTTTCCTCTTTCTCCCTCGGTCTAAGCTGAAAACTGATTACAGGTTGCTTATCGACTCCAGCACAATTTCACCCCTTCCAGCATAGATCTTGGAGGGTTTTATATCGCATCAATTATTTATCATATTTTATAAATCCAGCCGCACAGTCTCGTGCCCCCGAGGAGGGGGCGGGCGGCGATTGGCGCCGCAGCAGCCACGTGCCCGCGCGTCACAAGGGCCGGGAGGAAAAAGGCTCCTTTTTGGTGTAAATCTGGACTCTAATTCCGTAATATATCACGGTACCTCGTAAAACCGACACTAAAACGTCCCGACCTACAAATCACCCGGCCAAATTATGAGTTCATTGTATTATGCGAATGCTTTATTTTCTAAATATCAAGCCGCAAGTTCGGTTTTCCCATCCGGAGTCTTTCCCGAGCAAACTTCTTGCGCTTTCGCCTCCAACACCCAGCGAGCGGGGTATGGGGCCGGATCCACGCCTCCCTTCGCCGCCTCCATGCCCGGGCTCTACTCCAGTGGCAGCGCCGTGCACCCCCAGCCCCCCAGCATGTACTCCTCCGGTTACGGCCTGGAGCCCGGCTCCTTCAACATGCACTGTTCCCCTTTCGAGCAAAACCTCTCCATGATGTGCCCGGGAGATGCCTCCAAGCAGAACTGCAGCAAAACGGACCAGAGGGACTCAGATTTGCAGAGTGACAGTAACTTCCGTATCTACCCCTGGATGAGGAGCACAGGTAAGCCCCCGCCTCCCTAAAGAAAGGAGCGCGGGGTCGGGGAGGGGGGCTAGGGGTGGGGGAGTGTAAATTATTTGATGGCGTGCGCGGGGGGTGGCGGAGGGGGAGGGGGGAATTGTCCCCAACTCCTTTCATGACGTTTCACTGAAAACGCATCTTCAAAAGGGAGAGGCAGAGAGCGACACACCACCCCCCTTGAGCCCTCCTCCATAAAGCCATCCTTTTAGCTTTAAATATTTATTGGTATTGCCGGGGCTGTGTATGTGCCATGCACAAGGCAGTTTGTCTTGGAGGGGACAGGCAGAGCTGCAGAAAAAATGGCCAGCCCCTTCTTCTCCTGTATTTACAGGATGGAGGTTGTGCCACCCCCGTGTAGATAGAGAGACGGATCCTGAAGGAAACTGTTTATGGGAAGTGCTTGCAAGCTCGGTTTGTTTTCTGTTAGATGGCAAAACGCTGCTTTGCCAGCCCCTCGCGGTGTCCCAAACACCGCAGCTGAGCGCAGCCCTCGGAAACAGCAACACATCATTCCCTCCTCCTTTCAAAGCTCCGCTCCCAAAGCGTGACACTCCGACCGGAATCCGGATGGATGGAGGGATGGAGGGATGGAGGGAGGGATGGATAAGGGTGGGGGTACGTTTAGCTATGTCCCCAAAACATCACCGCCCAGGGGTGCAGGGTGCCCTGCAGGTTGGGGAGGGCACTCCTGGGGACTTTGGGGTGCTCAGCGTGGCGCTGCTGGGGGGCTGGAGGGTGTCCGGGGCCGGCCCACGCCGGGTCACGCTGCCCCCGCACATGTGTCTCAAACCCGCCGCCTTCAGTCACCGCCGCGCTCCGGCTCGGGGTATTAATGTCAATTAACATTTAATAAATATCCATTTCCCTGGCGCGGGAGTGGGCCCGGAGTGTCCGGCTCCCCCCGGATCCTGCTGCACTGGGCGCCCCGGGGCCGGGCTGGAGCTCCGGGACAGATTGCCCCGCCTCGGAGTGGAGCGGGCCGTGTCCGTGTACACGCGTGGTGGTGTTTACACTCGTGTGATCCCAAGAAGGGGGGGAGAAAGGCGATGCTGTCCCGGCTGGGAGCGGGGGAGAAGGCGTGAGCTCATTTTCCAGCCGCCAGATTGCAACTTGAGAGCATCATCCCCGCCAGCGAGACGCTCTCCACCGCCAAAAAAAATTCGGGAAAGGGCTTCTTAGGAAACCTCGGGGGCGAGCGGGGTGCGGGCCAGCCTCCCTGCGAAGCAGAGGCAAAAGAAAACAGCCGAGCAGCCAATGTGTGACTGCTTATAAAGGCAGGAGTTACCCTCGCACTTATTTGGTGGCCAGTTCTTTCCATTACCTGCTCCATAATTCATCCACGTTTACAGTTGATTTATCAAAGACCAAATATTTCTGGTCGTAAACACTTCACCTCTGCTTTTATCTGCCTTCAGATTTAAGAAGCCCCCTCCCCACTCACCCCTCTTTTAGCCTGTGACGCTGCGAGGATCAACATTGGAGGTGGTTTTGGAATCAGGGCGAATGCTCAGAATCCCTGGATGCTCCGGGATCTGCTGAGCCCAAAATCAGAAAAACTCGAGTTGAGTTTTAAAAGCGGGGTCCCCCCTCCCGCCCCCCTCTCCCAGTGCTCCATGCCCACTGTGCGATCCCGTTGTGGAATTTCATCAGCGAGCAGAGATAGAGTTGTCATCCCTATTCAGCAGCAGTTTATGGCTCTCCCCTCAGCGGATTTTACAACCCACATTCCACGACCTGCACATTTTTACTTTACAGCTAGCCTGGCTATTTCTCCTTTTTTCTCCTTTTAATGACTGGATCTTTTCTTCTTTTAAAAAGAAAGAGGGCTGGGGTGGGGGGGGAAAGGGGAGAAGAAGAAGAGGAGTCCGGTGGAATGTGTGGAGGGGAGGCCGAGGGTTGCTCACCAGCCCCACTGCCCTGGGAAAGAATATGTTACACTCTAGATATACACAGCATTTACACAGAACACAGAGCCAGGATCACAAACACCATATTGTAGAATAATTTCCAATCAGACTGCAGGAAATGTCGGGTGGAGGGGGGAATCAGGAGCTGGGCCCTTTCCAAGCCCTGCTCACAGACGGCTGGAGGGTGCTGGGGAGCCTGGGGTAAGTGTTGAGTCACTTGTCATCTGCACACCCCCCAAAAAGAGCAGCCTGGGAGGACAAGCCTCTCTGAGAGTCCCAGAAGTCACCCCTAGGCCTAAAACATCCCCTGAAATGATTAAGACCATCACACACCTTCCAAGCAGGCATCCTGATGACAGCTTTAAGAGAGGACAAATAGTTGGATTTGTGTAGGTAGCAGATGTCTCTGTCACTCTGCTCGACTCTATTTCTGTATTTATTCACCAACCATCCCGAATTTCTGGTGTCTAAATTAAAATTAAAGCAGGAACTCAGAGTCTGACCGGGGATAGGAGGGCAGGAAACTTTCTGAACTTTGTTGTTCTCTCCGAGACACGCACGGGCACATGTACAAAAAAAGCACTGCAAGCTTTTCCAAGATGAAAGGAAGCTAAAGTTGGGGTGGTTTGGGGGGGTTGAGAACAGAGAAGGTGAGGAGGGAAAGCCTCGAGCAGCAGGACTTGATATGTCAAATAAAAAGAAGGGCTGGCCCAGGTTATACAATTCCTGCGAGGATTTCGCCCCTCGTGGGACTGCAGGGGATGAGTCTTGGCCAGGCTGCACCCAAAGACAAAAGCAAGAGAGCAAACCCAACCAGCAGCCCCCAAACCATCTCCCCAACCCCCCAGCTGACCTGAACCTGCGTTTATTTCCCAGGCACCGACAGAAAACGCGGCCGCCAGACCTACACCAGGTACCAGACCCTGGAGCTGGAGAAGGAGTTCCACTACAACCGCTACCTGACCAGGAGGAGACGCATCGAGATCGCCCACGCGCTGTGTCTCACCGAGAGGCAGATCAAAATCTGGTTCCAGAACAGGCGCATGAAGTGGAAAAAAGAAAATAAAACCGCCTGCTCGGGCTCCAACAGCCAGGAGAAACCAGACGCGGAGGACGACGAGGAGGAATGAGAGGGGCGAGAGGCGGAGGCAGGAAAGGTGGAATCCCACGCGGGAAGAAAAGGGGGAAAAACACACGGGAAAAAAAAAAAAGACTATATATAAAAATAGAGAAATGATAAGTGCATAAATAATTAAAAACCCTAGGAGTGATACATTGTGTTTCCTGACACTGAAAAAATACTACCTATATTAAAGTCCTTTTTTTTTTTTTTGTACAATAGAATATCTACCTATTAAATGTGGCTTTAGAGTCAGAATAGACACATTTTTCTATGTGAGCCTTCCTCTAGTACCAGTAATTTGTAAATCTCCGTTTGTACTTCACTGTGTACCTTTTTGGTAAGAAGTAACGTGGTCGTGTTTAGCACCTTTAATTTAGAAAATGTGACCTGAGAGCCTGAATGCAAATTACACTTAGCCTATATAGTCCTGTACATAATACGAATTATTATTATTCCTTCTCCCTGTAACCTCTGTGGTTCTTTTCTCCTTGCTCTGCTCTTTTGTCTGTGTATCTTTTACCTGGGTTCCCTCGTTGTTCAAGTCTCTACGGAAAAAGAACAGAAAAAAAAAAAAGAAAGAAAAAAGAAAAGGAATTAATATTGTGCTAAGTAAAATGTTGTATATCAAAGTAGCGAATTATTTAATGGCGACGCGTTGCTTTTTTATTATTATTATTATTTTCCTTGTCTGTGATTATTATTCTTCGAAATAAAAAGGAAATCTCCAGTAATCCACCAAGGTGTTGGGTGCCTTCCTCTTTTTCTTATTAAAGATAACACACGGGCTTTCAAAATGCCTTTTTTCCCTCGTGCAAAATAAATGAGATAAAATATCCTTTTACCCCGATCTAGCCCCTAAATTTCAATCCTTCTCTTTGAGAAGGACAACCCGTTCAAAATATTCTCGTTTTTTCAGTAGTTTTGGCGACTGTACTGAGATATAATTGATATTCGGGGCTCTCGAAATGCGGTTTGGTCTCTCTTCTGCCTCTCCCTCTATGCTTGCGCTGGGACTATTACTGAGAAAGGTAAGAGCAAAAAGGAGGAACGTAAAGAAGCCACAATCAGCCCAAATAGTCTTTCCGCTCCTTATTTTAATTCTCTCCTTCTCGTAACTAATTTACAGAAAACCTGTTTTACCGTGCCTTCAGTAATTTTATTTTATTATTTTTTTTAAAGATTCTCTCTCCTCCCTTCAATTACTTTGCTGCGGACTGCAACTCTTTTCATTAGCACCAAATAACGCTCAGCATCAAAGCGCGCATAAAATAAATTAAAGCAATTAAACGCGGGGAGGGGAAAAAAAAAAGTAAAAATCAACAACGCCAAACAAAAGGCGAGTAAATTTAAGCACTTGCGCGGGGGAGCATCATCCGCCGCCCTCACCCCCTCCCACCGCTGTTTATTTACATCGCCAGGCTGCGCAGTAAAGACGCGGATCCTCCCGCGGAGGCTCCACGTAATTTACTCCATAAATGCGTTGCGCAAGATGCCCAGGGAAGGGGAAAAAATTCAACCAGCTCTGGGAGGACTTGGCGGTGGCAGCTTCCCACCTTCCCCCTTCCTTCCCTCTCTGCCTCTCTCCTTTTTTCACCAC